>NC_137817.1:55327096-55927096 GCF_963921795.1 Nannobrachium achirus | reverse complement strand
GTGTTAATGAATTAACTTGTTAGCGAATGAATTGGGGAGGGGGGTCCGGGGTACATAGCAAATGAACACAGGTTAGGTTTTAGGGTTAGGTTTAGGCATAGTTTTACTGAGGTATGGGGTTAGGATTTGGTTTAGGTTTAGGCATAGTGGTTAACATTCACCAGGGTGTGCAGGTTAGCTTTTCACCAGGTTAGCATTCACCAGCGTCGAACTAATGGGACATCGAGCAAATGCTACGTCGCAATATCGACACGCTCCCTCCTGCCTTCCACATATAAAAAAACTTCCGCAGGCTCAATTACAGTTTAGATACAAGGTCTACTAATGGGATTCAAACCTAATAAAGCACTATGGCTTGTTTACATTGGGGTACTTTTGTACTCAATTTAGGTCTTGTTAAAAAACAAGACCTGTGAAGACCAGACCTGTGAAGGAAGTAAGAAGGAGGCACAATTTCTGTCCAATTTGGCTGTTGTGCAAAGAGCCTATTGCCATCCCCACGAAGCCCAAATGAGAACTAGAACTGAACTGCAACTTGCACCTTGTGCACATGCAAGTGGGCCACGTATGGCCTACTTGTGCGCCAGCAGAGGTGCGCTCACCACTGGCATCACTACTGGCGATGCCAGTGACATCACCACTGGTATCGCCAGGAAATGCTGGTCCCTCATTGGCTGTTAATGATGACGTTACCAGAAATGGTGGTCCCTGATTGGGCTATACATGCTTAAACACAGCCTACCTACCTACCTAACTACCTACCTACCTACCTACCTACCTACCTACCTACCTACATACATACATACATACGCAGCTGAAT
Source organism: Nannobrachium achirus (assembly GCF_963921795.1). Taxonomy (NCBI): domain Eukaryota; kingdom Metazoa; phylum Chordata; class Actinopteri; order Myctophiformes; family Myctophidae; genus Nannobrachium; species Nannobrachium achirus. The sequence continues at coordinate 55,926,276 of NC_137817.1, read as the reverse complement.
GCAGTACTTGGCAGTGGCTCAGGGGTAGAGAAACCGTCATTAGAACACAGAGGGTTCCCGAAGGGTTCCCAGTTCGATTCCGGGCTCCTCCAGAGTTAGTGTCAAAGAGTTCTTGAGCAAGACTCTGAACCCCTAGTTGCTCCCGGTGAGCAGGTTGGTGCCTTGCATGGTTTCCTCCGGCCATGGGTGTATCAATGTGTGTGTGAATGGTTGAATGTAATGCACAATCTCTGTAAAGCACCTTGGATAAAGGCGCTATATAAATGCACCATTTGCCATTTACTTGCACGCTCTGCTGGTGCAATTAACGACGGCCCTCTGAACATTAGGTCAGTGTGAGCGGAGCGCGCACCTCCCCTCCCCGCTCCGCTCCCCCACCGGCTCTTGAATTCCCCCCAGAACAACACATTCCTGCAGCTCCTCCAGTGTTTACCACACGCCATCCTTTGAAGCGGCGTGTGAGTGTTTATGTACGTGCACGGCGACTGCGCACACACACACACACACACACACACACACACACACACACACACACGCGCGTGTATACATGTTTGTGTGTTCTTCGCCCCCCGGCCCGAGCGAGCACTGAACCTCTGCTGCACATAAACCTTTCCATATGACAAAGAGAGAAAGAAAGAAAGAGAGAGCACCCTGCGAGTCCTTGAGCACACGTGGCCGACAGCGCTCGGAGAGAGAGAGTTGTGCGGTTTTCGTTGCGTATACGTACGCCAGACGCACCTGAGCAGGTAACGACGCGAGAACGCACATCTGTGCGACAGCTGAGAAAGAGAGACAGAGAGAGAGTGAGAGAGAGAGAGAGACGGAGAGAGAGAGAGAGAGAGAGAGAGAGAGAGAGAGAGAGAGAGAGAGAGAGAGAGAGGGGATGGAATCTAGGCCATTCCAATAAGGAAGGAGAAAAAGGGAGAGAGATGGGTGGAGGACAGAGTGGTGAGTCATTATCGCCGAACTCAAGATGCGTCCGCTCATTTGAGACATGTGGATACGGAGACAGACAGATAGGCAGGCAGACAGACAGACAACGAGCAGATAGACGATATCCAAGCTCAAAACAACACGGTGACATTGTGGGCTTGTGATCTTATAAGTCTTGTGTAGCCAGACAACTATTCCACAATCTCTGAATGCTATATAAAGTCTGGAACTACAGATCCAGAACATCGAGTATCGGAAGTAGTCACTGGTTCACAGAACTGCAGTCCCATTGGAAACATAACAGAAGCACACTAACACAGACAAGAGTCATTCGAGCGGCATATTCTTGTTATGCGTGTATAGTTTAAGAAAGCATTTGAAAACATCATGGAAGTAACACCAACAACACCAGACGAAATAACGCCCCAAAAAATATTGAAAGAAGACATAGGGCTTCCAATAGGACTTGTTGCTACTGCACCAAGGGAGCGGGTGCATCACATCCGCTTTATCTCATACTCATCATAAGACTTCCGTTGCCCCAGACTGTATGACGGGAGCATTTGCAAATCGCGGGAGTCAACAGTCTGGCCACGCGAGACTATGAGCTTCTACGTATGTCTTCTGCTTCCGGCAACACGACACACGAGGGGAGGGAGCGTAAAATTAGGCATCAAGGGACAAACCAGCAGGTCACTTGTTATTAAAGGATGCCTTATAAGTGGGGTGTGCGTGAGTGTGTGTGTGTGTGTGCGCGTGTGTGTTGGAGGGGTGAGTCATCTACCCTGACACCCGTTTTCTGTGATCAGGGCAGTCTGGGCCCTCCTTGACCTACTGCTGCTACTCCCTCTTATTAAACACTTACTTACTCACTCACACACACACACACACACACACGCACACTCACATGCGCACACGGTACCAACTTGTACACTTACATCAGAGTCAGTCTCTTTTTTTTTGTCTTTTTTTAAGATTTGTTTTCTGGCTTTGTTGATAGGACAGTAGACTGACAGGAAATGGGGGTAGAGATGGGGAGTGACGCCCGGCAAATGTCGCCCGGATCGGCAATCGAACCGGCGACGCCGCCAGGCATCCATGCCTATGTGGTATGTGCCTGGACCAGTAGGCCAGCGGGTGCTCTCCCAGCCAGAGTCAGAGTCAGAGTCAGCCTCACACGCACACACACGCACACTCACATGCACATGCACATGCACACACGGTACCAGCTTGTACACTTACACCAAGCATCTGTACACATATTAAGTAATATTCCCTGCGTGTGTTCATTCATCCATCTGTTCCTTATTTCCCTTAGTCATGTCCAACTATAAGAGTGTACGAATGTAACCGAATGGACGTGCCCATTTGGTTACATGTGAAATTACGAAATTCGAAATGACACCGCGTACACGCGCGCACGCACGCACGCACGCACGCACGCACGCACGCACGCACGCACGCACGCACGCACGCACGCACGCACGCACGCACGCACGCACGCACGCACACACACACACACACACACACACACACACACACACAGAGGCCAATAGAACCCAGACTCGGCAGAACGGAGCAGCGCTACTTAATTCAAGCCAGTTCTTCCTTGGGGGACCGGTACCACGCGGTCCAGGCCCGCGGGGCTGGTTGAATCATAAAGGCCTTAGCGCTGCCTTAGCGCAGGACCGGCTGACAGCTGGCAGAACTATCCATAAACAACACTCCCCCTCCCACCCAACCCAACCCAATGGCAGGGACGTGCTGGGCCCCTGATTCAGCCCGGGAAAATAGTTGGAGAGGCCCTCATTGCACGCTATAGAGCGAGATCTCTCTCTATAGCGCTGCTGCAACTCAAAGATTTGCCATTTCAGATCATGACAAGTGACAAGCCAGTGGGCCAATTACTGTACATGAGTTATATTTCGTCGTTGTCGGGTGGAAACCTTGTATGTTCAAAACGGTTTGTTTTGTATTTATCATTTTAAAAATGATTTAAACTAGTGAAAACAGACGATCTACAAGCACACAACGCCGGCGTTGTCTGCTTGTAGATCTGCTGTTTTCACTACTTTTGTGCAACGGCCTTGTATGACGAAGCAGGGCTTTGCTTTGCGAAAAAATGTATAAATTTGAAACTTGGAGATACAAGGTTTCTGCCCGACAGTGACAATTTTCTTTGTTGGCCGCACAGCCCCCAAAATGGAACGAAGGCCGACATTTTATTTTTAATCTTTTCCTAATGGCCGGCCTGGACCAGCCGGGAATGAACCGGCCGTTCGGGAGTTGTCCCGCTTTTCCCAATGGCCAGCACGTCCCTGCCCAATGGCATCTGAGCCATCTCTGAAAAACAAATCAGCGGTTATCAGCTCTTTTGAGGGGGAGATGATAAAGCGGTCGGTCATAAAGGCTACGGCATACCACAACGCTCCAGTGAGAGTTTTTCCTTGTTAAGGATGATACATCTGCGCTGGATGTTTTTAATACGACTGTACCTGATGAATACATGTGTGTGTGAGTGGGTGAGCTAAGAGCCGCGCGCTTCTCAAACCTTTTCAGGTCTGATAGGAAATATTTAGTTATGGATTATATCATCTTTTTATCAATTCATATGACTATGGAAGTCTGTGCGAAACACCACAAGGCCAGGTCATTGTCACTGGAGAGCTCTCTACCTTATCAACTGTGGCCCCTTGTGTGTCTTATTTATTTTTTTGTCTCATATGGGAATAAGAAACGAGGTGTTGTTTACAAGAAATTATTTAACAAGGTCAAGGACCCACAAATTAATATGTGATTTGCCGCGGACCGCCGGACCCCCATTGGAAAATATTTTGTGGCAGGGAGTGCCAGGGACCCCCACCCCCACACAAGATTTGTTTTGTTATAAATGGTTCAAAAAGGGTTTTCAAGATTGTTAAAGGGGAACTGTGTGTGTGTGTGTGTGTGTGTGTGTGTGTGTGTGTGTGTGTGTGTGTGTGTGTGTGTGTGTGTGTGTGTGTGTGTGTGTGTTTGTGTGTGTGTGTGTGTCAGACAATTGGACTTGAGTCATGATGACTCGACTTGACTTGGACTCCAGTCGCAAATTTGACGACTTGCGACTTGACTCGGACATAAGGGCAAAAACTTGAGACTCGACTTGACTTGGAAGACAATGACTCCCGACTCGACTCGACTTGAGACACGCTGACTCGGACGACTTGCCGCTATGCCACTCACCAAAGCAGTCGTGAACGCCACGCTAGGTTCACACTTTTATTGATTGATTAATTTGATTGATTGGAGACAGGCATGTAAGAGAGCACAAGCACGGAAGCAGCCAAACACTATGATCAGATCTGCATGGTATTTTTTTAGATTTACTTTAGGAAGAAAGGTTTCGCTCTTCAAGATATAAACCTGAGATATAACCTGTGACTCGACTTGAAAAGCTTGTGACTTGACTCGACTTGACAACCTTGTGACTTCACTTGACTCGACACAACTTGACTCGACGTGACTTGACATGACAACCTTGTGACTCGACTTGACATGACAACCTTGTGACTCGACTCGACTTGACTTGACAACCTTGTGACTTTAATTGCCAAACTACAAGTAGAACCTGATCTGTAAAATAGGGTTGAAGTTGAACAGACTTCAGCTAATTACGCCGGGCACCCCCTCAAGGACGCCTGGGGGGTCCCAAGACCCCACCTTGAGAACCACTAACAGCGACTGCGGCTGCTCATTGCACAGTACACAGTACACAGGGACAAAGAGGAGATCTGCTCCTAAACTGTGACTAAACCTCCTTGCAGGGCCGTGCCGTGCGACGCTCGACAGAAAACCACCGCTTTAAAAACTGCAGTTATTATTACTTTTTTCAGTTGCAGGAGGTCGGTTGGGTAGGGTTTTTCGCAATATAGGGCGGCGTTGGCCACGAGACGATAAACAATAAATTAGCCTTTTTAGACTGGAGGAGTCGAGTCGGTTTGAAATGTTGCTTCTATTCCGTGTGACGGTTTCTCTCCTCGGAGCAGCTCTCCCTCCCTTGCTGGCCACCCAAGTGCACAGGATGTGAACTAATACTTTACTGTAAGGAATTGTACTCCCTTGAGAAACAGGGTGGGAGGAGGGGGGAGGAGGGGGGAGGAGGGGGGGAGGAGGAGGGGGGAGGCAGGGATGAGTTTGGAACAAACCCAACGCTCTGTCAGCGCTTAATGTGAAGTGACAGGAAGCCAGGGTCCAACGCTATAAGAGAAACAGGAAGAGGAAATTCTCTCCCCTACACAACATCCTGTGGATGGATGGCCTGTCTATGGGCCAGTGGATATTTTCAGACACACAGCTCTGTGCTCGGTATTGACACAAGGAAGTTATGAATATCTTGGTTTCTTTTTTTTTTTACACTGTAATGTGTGAGTAAATCACACTACTAGTAGTATGTGCGATTCACCAGTTATAGACCTTTTTGGTTTAACCGTTTTCAAAGTGGCAACCGTATTTTGGGCATGTGGGGGCAGCGTTTTTTATTTGGCTTGATTCCGTGTTTAGATATTTGATATATTCATTTGATCAGACACACACACACCCCTCCTAGAAGGTAGGGCATTCACAAATAGTGATTTTTAGTATTCTAATTATTCGACGTCAAAGTATTCGAATAGTAGAATATTCGAGAGGCGAACATTGTGAAAATAGCCGATCTACATGCTCACAACGCCTCGCAATGCGAGGCGTTGTGAGCATGTAGATCTGCTATTTTCACAATATTTATCTGCGGAACAGAGTCACATTAAATGTAATACCTACAATTCCAAGTGCTTGTCAGGGTGGGGGTCCCCAGTTCAAATATGTTTATTTTGGGGGTCACGGCCTAAAAAGGTTTGAGAACCCCTGGTATAGCGCATTAACAAATTCATCCACCAGGGGCATTGACAACTCATTCTTATGACTTCCTATCTAGCCAAGCTTTATAAACTAGGCTATATATTTTTTAAAGACTTCGGTGAACAACGTCGAGTGACTTTGATATTCGAATATTCGAATATTCGAATATTTGGTGAATGCCCTAATGCCATTCAACTTTAAACTCCCATGTTCAGAGAAGGTAGTTTTCTAAAGTCTCACCTCACCCTCACTTCACCCTAGTATGACTTTGGAAAACTACACGGCGGTGAACTGCTCTTCACCTTAGACTCACTGAAAACACACACACGTCCCCACTTCCTGATGACTGATATTGTCCTTCTAATGAACGTTAGACTCATTTAAAACACACACACACACACACACACACACACACACACACACACACACACACACACACACACACACACACACACACACACACACACACACACACACACACACACACACACCTCCCTGCTTCTGGTGAGTGATGTGCGTCATTCAGATGAATGGGGTGACCTTCATTTTTCCATGAGTTATAGTCCAAGCATGAACATCATGGCGGTGCGGTGAGGGCACATGTATTTGAACTTGTAGATTGGCATTTATTTGGGATATTTCAGGAGGGTTTTTCCATGATTTTTACCCTCCTAAAACATGATGATCAGGTATTATGATTACACTAGGAGGAAGATTTAGTTTTTCCAAAAAAGTGTACAGAAACTGTTAAACTAATGTTTTTTATGTGTCCACAGCCACCAGTTCTGGTTGTCAGGTGGGTGGTGGTGACAGCTAAGCTGAAAACACCCCACACACATCCACAGTGTTGGGTGTATGGTAAAAGGGGAGGGGATGATTTTATGATGTCATTAAATCTGTGTTTTTCCGATCGTCTTGTGTTTTGACTCAGTGGCTTTCAGCTTTCAGGAAGAAACCAAAAAGTCACAGGGAAGGCAAATTTGCCTTCCCTGTGAGTAATGTTAACTCCATAGACACATGGACAGTAACCCTACAAAACAGAAAAAAGTACTAGTAAGACGCCTCAGGGCGACATGCAACCTTGAGGTTGTGCCAATTCTTGGCCATCTGGCCATCTGGCCATGTGATGTATATCGGACCAGTTATCCATATGGAGACCCCTGGTACCCATATATGGAGATCCATGCACTGTATATGGAGATATGCTGTGAGCCCAAACATGCTTACTCAGTTATTCGTTATGTTAAAGTCCTTAAAGACATCTGACATCATACCCTTTTATGCCCATCAGGCATTGACACTAAGGCTTGCCCACCTGCCCCCGGCAGGTAAATAAAACGTCAGGGCAGGTGAAGTTGGCTTTCAGGTTGCCCGACAGGGCAAGTGCTCATTTGAGAGGAGACACAAATGTCTATAAACACAACACAAGATATCTGTCTAAACACCTGAACGTGGCCAGTGTGCTGTGTCTTCTGGTCTGTGGAATGTAAAATAAGAGCTCTATTTACCTATAATGTGCTGTTTTTACTGTTGCTACATTTAAAAATATAAAATAACAAGTGTGAAACCATAGTCATATTCAAACATAGCTTAAGTATTTGGTATTTGGATTTGGAGGTATTGAGGTATGACATTTTATCACACAGCCCCAGAAAGTAAAGAAATAAGTGTTAAATTGAGCGGTAATTAAAATCGTACCTATCATTTTATAATAGACGATTTATTTTTCGGGCAAGTGGGCATTACCTTCGGGCAAGTAGAACATGACCTGTACTTGCCCGATGGGCAAGTGCTTCTGAGACCTTAGTGTCAACCCCTGCCCATACATGAAGATCCCTGTCTGTAGAAACAGCCGTTAGTGTGGTATGTGGCCGATGTGTCCTCCATACATGGGCATTCCCATATGAAGTCCTGTTAGATATGGGCTTAATTTTGATGACATCAGGGAACTCCATATATGGGCATAAAAGGGATTCTGTTAGTGTGACATCACAGTGAAGCCAGAGTGTGATGTCAGAGCGGCAAACCCATTCTGTTCAGAGTGGTTCCCCTGACATCACAGTGACGTCAGAGGATGATGTCAGAGCGACAAACCCATAGAACCACATGTGTCAGGCTTGACCTAAAGAGATACGCGGATACGCGGACAAGATGTGCCGGTTTTCATAGTTAACTGCGACCTATGGTCGCAACAAAACTATGGCACCACCTCTTTAAATATCTGATGTAGACAGAAAAAAATCACACCCAATGTGAAGTGAGCGGTGGTCGTGCTTGCATAACGTCTTCAGACTAGGATTTGAGTCTAGGATGTACAGGGTATGCTACACACACAAGTTTTGCTATGGCAAAACGCTGAGGAAAAAGGCTACAGACATACGACATATGACATCACTAGACAAACATGATGCTACGTACACACATTTTACTATGGCAAAACGCTGAGGAATAAGGCTACAGACACACGCACAGCCACTTATAGGAGCGGTTTGCACCGCTCAAAAAATAGCACAGTTGTAGGGTTTAAGTGGTTTAAGTGAAAGCTATAATAAACCAGTACTAGCTGTTGGGATATTTGTGTTTCTGTCTTAAACACTTGATTGATGAGCCACTTGTGTGTGTGTGGGTCATTAACAGTAGTGTTTGTTATTCCTACTTCTCCACATCAGAGTCCATGGAGTCACTCCCGCGGGGATGTCGCAGCGCCTCGGACAACCACGGCCTGTTTCTTCAAACACACTCCTAAAACCCTCATCAGCCGTGTTTGTTTGTCATACAGCGGCCCGTTGAAAACCTCCCTTCCCTTTTATGTTCCGTAGTCATCGAACGGTCAGGGAACAGGCTTGTGTACCCAGACGGATCCTGAGTCACTCATGATGTGGGTTTGGTCTCTGTGGGAAAAAGGCCCGGGCCATGTGTGTGCACGTCGTCGTCTCACCATCGTTCATTGCTCATAAACAGAAGGCCCAGAAGCCTGTCGATGTAAAATAAACGAGCCGCCGCCGCGACACGACGCCCGCTACCGTTAAACAAGCGCGAAAACAACAACCGCACACTGCCAGATGAAAGGGGGCCGCTAGCGGGGTCACAATTACTCCGCTACGCTCCATCCGCAGCCACTTCTTTGAGAGACGAAGACGGGGGATTTTTTTTACGAGGTGTTTGCCTACAACCGCCAGCGGGTTGCCATCTCACACATTGGCACTACTGTTAGGATGTGGGTGTGATGCTAGGCCTCGCTGGCACAAACCTAGCGTATTGCCCGGAGGTACCAAGAGCACGCAAACACACACACTAACACACAAGGTTGTGTCTCTGCCTGGTGCACAGGTGTCCTCCTTGAGCCAAATTCGTACTGGTAAAAGGTACATGTATTGTATAGGCACTTTATTCATAGTAGTAGTAATCACGGACGTGCAGAGAATGTTAGAGAGGCAGGGGCTGACATTTCTAAAAGGGCCTTTTGGTGAAAATATCGAAAATAGCAGCATTTTCAGTACTTGATACCACATAAACTATATGAAAACGGCAATGTGGCGTACAGCATGGATTTCTACACAGAGAGGGCAATTCTTTCAACATAAGATGCTGCATTCAAGTTCAGGAGAGTTTGGACATGGAAATTCTCTTGAATGCTGCCGTCAGGTAAGGCATGGAAAGGTGTCATTAGCATTTCTTTCACCACAGTAAAAACTGCATTCATGGTCTGGAGAGAAGGTACTTTTTACTGACGGATAAAAGGGCATTAGTGTGGTTGCCCTAACAGGGCATCATCTGGGAATCAGATGTAGATCTTTGACGAGGTGATGTCACAACAATTGTGATGTCACAATGTCAGCAGCTATTGTATGGGCATTCCCAGATATGGCTTAATATTGATGGGCATAAAAGGGATTCTATTAGTGTGGTTTCCCTAACAGGGCATCATCTGGGAATCAGATGTAGAGGTCAGCTCCATATATGGAGCCCTGACGAGCACTAAGAGTTGAGGCATTACATTTTGTATAACATGGTTCTATTGTGAAAATAGCAGATCTACATGCTCACAACGCCGTATTTCGGCTATTTTCACAATTTCTGCCTCTAATATTTGACAATTTGGCCAATGTTTAATTTGTCATTTTAGAGGTATTAAAAGTCCTTAAACTTTAGAAATGTGCAGATACCCTCTATACACGTAAACTTTATGTTGGTTTGTTTAGGCTAGCCTACTGTTGAGTGAGAAAACAATGTTGCACATTAAGTTAATCATTTGGGAACCACCCCAAAATAATTTGGGGACCCCCCCTGGGGGTCCCGGCCCACAGGTTGAGAACCACTGCCTCTAAAGGCTGAACAACAGTAGAATGTGCTGGCTGCATGGTGTGGTGGTGGTGGTAGTGGTAAGTGCCTATAAATATCACACTCCTGCATGCATGCTGTTCCTCTTTCTAAAGCCAGCCTCTCCTCACTTACATGCCATCACCCATCCATCCGCACCCTTCATCCACTTTACTACCGTTGTTTGCTACTGTTTTACATGTGTATGTGTGTCTGTCTTGCACGCCTGCTTCTCTGTCTGTCTGTCTGTCTGTCTGTCTGTCTGTCTGTCTGTCTGTCTGTCCGTCTATCTCTCAATCTCTCGGCCTTCCTCCGTTCTCTCTGAGGCACACAGAGAGTCTTGAACTCTTGAATTTCTCATTTCCTGTTTGGCCTGCGTGTCCAGAGTTCTATCCCTTGTTCTTCTGCCCAACACACATCAAACAAACTGCAAAATGAGAAAGGATGACATGCGGACGGAGAGGACAGGACGGCTGTGTGAAATGGAGTACAAGAGTTTTGCAGGCTGGGTGACCAGGCACGTGCACACAGAGACATCAAAGGGGGCTTGAGCCCCTGCCCTTTTATCCGTCTGAAAAAAGTGCCCTCTCCAGACCACGAATGCAGTTTTCACTATGGCGAAAGAAATGCAAATGCCCTCTTTCCATGACATACCTGAAGGCAGCAATGCAGCATTCAAGAGAATAGACCCTATTCACGGCCCGCCCACGCACGCGCACTCAGCAAATTTCTCAGCAACTTCCTGGTGCTGATGTCAGCTTTGAAGGGTAAAATAACGCAGAAATTGCTGGACTTAAAGCCAACAAATCATTATTTCGAACGGTAAAGTAAATTATAACGCTTTGTGCCTTTTACTATTTTGTGTTCTTGATCATGCTAGCTATATTTTATACTTCACTATTCGGAAATTGCATAAAATTTGCGATTTCTGTGTTAACTCTATGGGCTTTTAGTAGGGTTTTCCCCTTCAACCGTGACGTCAGCACCAGGAAGTTGCGTAACGTTAATTCGGTCAATTGCCTTGTCCAAACTCTCCTGAACTTGCCCCAGGAAATGTGACAATCTCAATAGTCACCAACGATATGTTGAAAGAATTGCCAGTGTGTTAGTTCAGTGTGGTATCAAGCACCGAAAATAGCCGACCTCCATGCTCACGACACGTCGCATGTCTGCTATTTTCATATTTTCACCAAAAGGCCCTTTTAGAAATGTCAGCCCCTGCCTCTCTAACATTCTCTGCACGTCCCTGCTGGAGACCAATGACTGGCGGAGGGGAAGGAGGGACAAGTTCAGCACAAGGATAGAAATCCAAAGTAGGCAGCGGTCTAAAAACAAACAGTGAGAAATGGCACTAAAAGTGGTCATTTGACTCGTAGATCACAGGGGAACCTCTTTTGGTGATATATAGCACGTGCGGTATCTTAAAATATATTGTCAAACAGTGCTTCAGTATACCCTGGAGGTCTCAGGTCCTGTACCATTAGAGGTGCCTAAACTAACTGAAGAACCAACAGAGATCCTCCAAAGAACTATACTGGGCCTAAAGTGGTTCTTTGTACAACAATGATGCTATATATATATATATCTATATATAGCCTATAACACTGGTCTGTAACCACCCAAAAAGAACCACTGAAGAACCGACGAGGGACCATCATATCTCTGCTGTCGGGCCGAAACCTCCTAACTCCAAAATGTAAATTTTCTGGAAAATGAGCTCAAGTGGAGTTAGGAGGTTTTGACCGAAGGGATGTTTAGTACTTTTCATTGGTTCAATATTAACCAACCCTCAGCTGTAAAGGCTGTTCAATAGCCCTGATTTATGCCAAAAAAAAATCAAAGACCTCAAAAAAAGGAGTTAAGAGGTTTTGGCCAGACAGTGACGTGTGCCAAATAAATATAATTTTGGGGGTCCTTCACATGAAAAGGTTTGAGAACCACTGACATAGTAGTCTCTCAATAACAGACTAACTGAGCTCCAGTTAGGTGAAAAGGACCCTTTCTTTGACGATGGCTGGCCAGATTGCTGACATAGAAACATAGGTTTTTCAAAAAGTCTTAGAAGGATTCAAAAGACACTTATAGAATCGGGTCAAAATTCAAATTTTCACGATTTTTCAAAAATAGCAGATGTACAAGCTCGCTGTGAGCTTGTATATCTGCTGTTTTTCAATAGTTAAAGCATAAAATAATGATACACAATAATGTGTACCCGTTCTGAATGGGTTAACCATGTTAATCCTGTCATTTTCAAAATGTTGTGAGCCTGCCTGAAGCTAATTGATGGGTTCTCAGATTGCAACGAAGCAGGCTATGTGGGGCTTTAGGTGGTTAAGATTTATTCAAATATTCCTGGTGGACTGCCATGCAGTCTGCTGTGTGAATGTGTCCATTTTCAAAACTGGCTAATTTTGGGTGAGTTTTAGGTGTTGTCGTACCCACTGCAATTTGTTTTTATTTAGGTTAATTAGCTATATATTTAGTCAGACTTCTTCTTAATTGACTTTAACAAGGCCATGGAGCCAGTCTAGCAGGGGTTGTTGTGAGGTACAACTTAATGAAAAGGAAAGAAAAGGAAAGAAAAGGAAAAAAAAAGAAATAAAAAAAGAAGCATTCTATAGTCAAATGGTCGACAATTGATGCTGTTAAGCCCCCAGGAAGGTGTGTGTGTGTGTGTGTGTGTGTGTGTGTGTGTGTGTGTGTGTGTGTGTGTGTGTGTGTGTGTGTGTGTGTGTGTGTGTGTGTGTGTGTGTGTGTGTGTGTGTGTGTGTGTGTGTGCGCGCACGCGTGTGTGTGCGAGCGTGCGTGCCAGGTACCACACATGCTGTTTATTGTTTTGTTGCTTCACTTCCAACTACCTCTATTGTTATGTCCAGATTTTTACGGCAGCTTTATCGGTCTAATCATTTACTTACTATCGACATTTTCGGCCAAATACGTTAAAGCTTAACAGCTAGAGATTTGCTAGAAGTACCAAAACATTTTCCTGTGAAGGGAAACTACTCGGAAAACAGTGGGACGTTTTTGTGTAAAGGGGCAATACAAGGAGAATAAACAGGAGGAGAAATGAAGGGTCCCTGGAATGGATGCAGAAGAGAATGTAATTAGCCTATGGAGTAAATAGACACAGATGAAAACAAAGGCACTTGTTTGTTGCTTGAAGTAGTGGTTCTCAACATTTTCAGGCCACTACCCCCAAAATAATAATTAGAGTTATTAAAAGGGTCTTAAAAGTCCTTAAAGTGTCACTTTAGAAATGTGCAGATACCCTCTATAGTATAGAGGGTATCTGCACATTTCTAAAGGGGTATAGAGTCTATACACTTATACTGTATGTTGGCTTGTTTACTGTTGAGAGTGAAAAACTTCACACTAAGCTAATCATCTGGGGACTCACCGAAATATGTGTGTGTGTGTGTGTGTGTGTGTGTGTGTGTGTGTGTGTGTGTTTGTGTGTGTGTGTGTGTGTGCGTGCGTGCGTGCGTGCGTGCGTGCGTGCGTGCGTGCGTGCGTGTGCTTGCGAGTCTGTGTGCGCGTGCGTGCACGCTGTTAGACGCCTTTATTTTCACATGCGCCCATAATAGGTTTTATTAAACTATGAATGGAAAACCCGTTGCCTCAAGAGGCTGGGGCTTAAAAACATTGCTTTTGTTTATTACATCTTAATGTAAGCACAGAATGGTTTGGTTGTTACAAACTGGCGTCCCTGTTTTCATACTTTTCCCAGGATTTTCCCAGATTTCCCAAAATAGCGGGCATACATGCTCACAATGCTTTGCGGCGAGACGCGTTATGAGCTTGTACATCATACGACAAACAATAAAATAACGCTTAAAGTGGTCAAGATAAAGAACATGCCCAGTTACAAGATACTCATCATCACACACTAAAATAATCATAAATAATAATGAAGTACTATCATAAAAGTCCTGTAATTAAAGGAGTAGGGCGAAGACAGAGGCTATGTGGTGTAAAAACAGAATTTGATAGGCTACTGTGTGGTTGAACTCATGGGCGGGCACCTTGTAGATCTGCTATTTTCAGGTAAGATATCTAGCGTACAGTGATAACAGAAAGGTCACTAGTTTAGAGCAGTGGTTCCCAACCAGTGGTCCGGGGACAACAGTTCCAGGTGGTCCCCAGCTAAATGATGTAGAGTTTGTAACCAAATGGACCCTTATAGATCTTTAACTCTTGAGAGTGTAAAATGAAACCAAATGGACCCAAAAGGGTCCATTTGGTTTCATTTTACGCTCTCAGTCAAATTATTAAATTAGTTAAATTAGTTCAAGTTAAATCAGTTAAACTATTGTGCATTACTTAATTTACAATAAGTAGTATTGAAGGTCAGTATTGAAGGTTATTTTGGTCAACGTTTGCCTGTTATCTGTCCTATGGTACCACATCAATACAGCGTGGAATTGTGGACAAAGTCTTATCCAACAGTAATGGTTGGATACGATTGGTTGTGTGAGGTTAAATCTCAACAAATGGTGATCCGTGGCTCAAATGGTTCCGAATAAACAATGGACCTTGATCTGAGGGACTCCGGTCAACCAAGTGGAGAGGTTAAGTAAGGGATAACATCTCGCTCAGTGACATCTCGCTCGAGTGACAGGAGCCCTTCAGGTTGATATGCCACCTCCGCTTCGCATCGGTGGCATATCAACCTGTTGGGCTCCTATCACTCGATAATGACTGCTGAGCGAGATGTTATCCCGCTTATTACCCGGCTACTAAATAAAATTCATAATTTGACTCAAAAAAACTAAACAAAACAAAGTATTTCCTTGTTTACAGACGGCTGAAAGTGCGTCCCCCCTAGCGTAACACGGTCGCCTTGGAAAAAAAGGAAGTGCTGGTCAAATAGAATCTATTTTCTGTTACACGTCGTCTATTTCTCGCCTCAAATATTTTTAAAGACATTCTTCAGAGCAACGTTTAGTTGTAAATGTCGCTGTGTGTTTGTTTACATGGTAGACATGTTAGATACGGCACTAAATCCACGCAGTGCATCCTGACTGCAGCAGCTGCTCTGAGCCTTTGATTAGGCAGCGGTGAATTATAGAATGGAGTGGTCATTATACGCCTATAATTCACCGCTGATTTCAGCGCTCGACCAATCAGAATCAAGCATCCAAACAAGCCGGGTAACAAAAACCCTTAACATTGGTTGAGCGGAGGCCCATGCAGTTCAAATGTGATTATTTTGGGGGGTTGAGCACTAACCATTGCTTTATAGTTCATACATGGGCAACTGGCGGTCCGGGGGCCACATGCGGCCCCCACCTTTGCTTAATGCGGCCCGCAGGTTAATACCGGAATACTGATATATTATTGATTTCAGCTGTTACAATTCCAAACATAACCTGCTTTAATTCCTTCAGTCTACCGGTATGTAGTATAGTGTAGTAGTATTAAAATGTATCTTTTCATGTCCAATGTTTGTATTTAAGTTCCTAAAGTTAACATGAGTATACAACTAAATGTGTTTGAAATTAAATCAAAATGTTACATTTCAGGATTCCAATTAAAAAGATTATTCAGAATTACAATTCAAAAGAAGCAAAAATAGCCGATCTGCATCTTACAAGCTCAAAACGCATCCCGCTACGATAAGTTTTGAGCTTGTAGATCTGCTATTTTTGATCCTTTTAAGTTTTGAATGAGATACTAGAATGACAAAGTAGAACGTAGCAATATGCAATGTGGCCCTCTGGAGTGAAGGTGGATAGTGGCCCTCGCCATCATCAATGTTGCCCACCCCTGCTCTAGTTACACTCTGCTCAGAGATTCTGTACTGCCTTACCACGCTTACTGTAAGCCGTTTTTTCGAGGCACGGTATTCAGGAATTTTACCAGGCCTATACATAATTTTGTCAAGGTGAGAGGCAGGAGATAGGCAGGACAGACAGGCAGAGACAGAGCAGTTCAAATACAAACTGTTCTAATCACCAACAATGGCACGAGGAACACCTGGGAAGAAGCATGATGAGGAGAACTCTGGAACCGTAGGAATAAAAAATGAACTTTATTGGCATGAGAAAACGTTTACATTCCCAAAGCAAGTGTCCAAATATAATAAAACAATTGAAATGAGGAAGGTATACAGTTGGATATGGGGTACAGCATTGTGTAAACAGAGCTATGTCACATTGTGTTGTTATATACTGTAGGCCTACATGATATATGTACAGGGTATAAAGCTTTTTGAAATCGTTTGCAGTCGCTTTGGAGTAAATAGCAGCATTTATTTTTTCTCAAAAGGATTTAAATAGCATAAAATAAAACCTCAGATTTAAAATGTGTTTAAAGGTACTAGCTCTGTTTATTATGTGCAGTAGTAGGTCTAAAGGTCACTCAATACATACTCAAGGAAGGAATACACAAAGATATCCAAAGTCTAGACAGAACGCTGTAAAAAGGGGAAACAAGGAACTGAGGGTTTATATACACACATCAGGAATAACCAGACAGGGATAACCAGACACAGGTGAACACAGCTGCCAAATAACACAGGGATAGGCTGGGGGAATATGGTGACTGGTGGCAAACAAATAACGAGACAAGACGGGTAACAGTAACTATGGGGAAGACAGCAAACACTAGCACTCTCTCTAGGTCGTCCTCAGACAAGCTTTCCATCGTCGCTTCTAGTCATCCCGTGCTTTGCGCTCCTGCGTCTTTCTTGAGTTCATCCATATATGTTAGTGTGGGACGTCCTCATGACCGGTGCCCATGTGTTGGTTCCCACAGCACCAGCTTACTGTCTGGCAGCTCTTGGTGTCTTTGGCAGTGTCCTGCAAGTCTCATTCTCCTATAGCTGCTATTTTATCGCTCACCCTTAATATTCCAGCATACAGATTCTTATTGGTGACATGTGTACTCTTGCTGATGTTGAGCACTACACATAACATTCTGGTGTAGCACCCGTCTAGAGACTTCTTCAGAGTTGGCTTCAGGATCCAGCATTCACTGCTATATAGGAGAACAGACTTTACCGTTGCATAGAAGAAGCTGAGTTTGATTTGTCTGGGGAGGTTGGAGTTCCATATACACTGGCCATTCCATTCAGAGCCCTCCATGCAAGTGCCTTCCTCACTTTTGCTCTGTTGAGTTGACCCATGAGCCCAGGTACTTGAAGTCCTTGACCTCCTTCAGAGCAGTGCCTCCTGTTGTTGTGAGAGGTGGATGTTCCGTTTGGATGTTATAGGTGATGACCTCAGTTTTCTTGGCATTCAGCCGAAGGCCAACCTTGGCACACTCTGACTGCACTCTGCTCAAGAGCTCCTGTGCTTGCTCCATGTGGTTGGAGAGAATTGTTGTAGCTTGGAGGCTATTTTTGATATTTTCACCATAAGGCCCTTTTAAAAATGTCAGCCCCTGCCTCTTTAACATTCTCTGCATGACTCTCTAGTACTAGGACTAAACATCAAAATGTACACACACACATGTGTAAAGTAAAACCCTGTCAGCTCAAGCTAAGAAACAAGGAAGACACATTACTACAACAATAAGGAAACACAACTGAAAAGTATAAACAAGGAACACAAGCAAACACAACGGGGGACACGGATTGTGAAAAATGTAAGTAAAAGTAACAAAAGATACCAAAAATACTTGTATTATTAACTGCAATAGCAATATAATTACATACAGCAATAAATTATTGCACAACGCTGATTGTAAGCCACATTTCTGACCTATTTTCTGCAGACGTGCACGTGGAAAAACTGCTACAGAAGGCTGCAGCCAGGTTGTCAAAAGGTACATACCTTTACTCCATATTTAAAACAACCGTACCGAAAAATGTAAACGGACACTCGGCAAAATATAAACACAATGTGCGCGTGTGCCCTTCTTTAGACCTGGCCGCGCCGCACCATGTCATTTCATAAACCACCATCCCAGACAGACAACAACCTGGCTTTTTAATGGCCAGGGTCAAGGCAGTGTTGCCATGTCTGCTTATTACAAGCGACCTTGGGCATGTTTTCCCATAGAGTTGCTTTCAATTATTGGTAGTTGCGTGTTGTGTTTTTTGGGGCTTGGTTCTAAAGTGTAGTTGCTTATTTGGAGTTGCTTAATGTTGTTTATAGATGGGGTGGCATGTCCCCCCCCCCCCCAAAAAAAAGAAAAAACATTATCAGGTATTATGATTATACTAGGAGGAAGATTTATTTCCAAACGTGTACAGAAAGACTTAAAATTATGTTTTTATGTGGCCACACCCACCAGTTCATTAAGTATGCATGGTTGTCAGGTAGGTGGTGACCCAGCTGAAGTTAGCCAGGCCCACAGTGTTGGGTGTATGGTAAAAGGGGAGGGGATGATTTTATGATGTCATTAAATCAGTGTTTTTCGACCTTTTGACAAAGAGGCTTTCAGCTTTCAGGAAGAAACAAAAATACACTGCAAATTTGCACATTATAACCACACATGGGGGTCTGTTAGAGTAATGTCAACTCCATAGACACATACAAAACAGAAAAAGTACAAAACTATGGCACCACCTCTTTAAACCAGTGGTTCTCAAACCTTTTCATGTCAAGGACAACCCAAATGAATATGAATCGTTTGGCTGTGGAACCCCCTCGGAAAACACTTTGTGCCAGAGAGCCCCAAACAAGATTGGTGTTGTTAATATGTTTCAAACAAGATTTATCGAAAATAGCCGATCGACAAGCTCACAACGCAATGCAAAATAGTCTATGTCTATATAGGGGTTCAAGTGGTAAAACTGATTTGGTCTGCTGCACACAGGGAAAAAAAACGGAAGAAGGAAAGAAAAGGGGGGAAAAGTAATTAAAAACCATTCTATAACAACTGGTCAAACATTGGTCAAATTGTTAAATATTAAAGAGGAATATATATTGCTTGTTTTCTCTCACAAAATCTGGCAGCCCTGGTCCAAAGGTCAAGGCGGTTGAGTAGCGGCCCACTCTTCGAGGCAGGTATGCAGTATTGCATCGTGTTGCTTTATTTCCGTTACGTCACCCCCCCCCCCCCCCCCACACACACACACTCACACACACCCCCCCCCACACACACACACACACACACACACACATGCAGTGCAAGATAACCTCTGCGGTGAACTTGTCATGTGTCATTACGGGATGCTGATTTACGCGTTCGCTATGGCGTCCGTGGAGACGGTGTAGAGATTCCAGTGGGGAGCAGAGATTTGAGGAGTGCAGCCTTGGACTGTGAACAATATGCAGCCATGATGAGTCAAAAGGAGATGTGGTCCAAAAGAAAGTCACGTAGTCACCCCTAGGGGGTCCTCAGAGTTACTACAGGGGGTCCTCCAAATCTTTGTGTGATAGGAACTTGTTTTTCCCCCTTTTTATGTTAACCACTTGAACCCTAGCGTCCATATTCTGAGAACTTTATAGCCAAAAATAGCAGATCTACAAGCTCACAACGCCTCCCGCTGCGAGGCGTTGTGAGCTTGTAGATCGGCGATTTTTTTGCGAAGAGGTGTGGTGTAGAGGGGAAAAAGAGCAGACTAAGTACAGACTGAAAGGTCAAGTTTATTGAATATTGACGGTTCAAGTTAGCCTCGTACCCGCCCCTCTTCCAGAAACCATTTCATGGAATCCTCCTGGAGAACGGAAGTTGGTCGTTTACTAGGCTAGGTTCAAGTGGTTAAATATCTGAAAACACAAATTGACATGAATCCAAAATACACGATGATTGTGCTGTCAAACGATGAAACTGTACATTATGTAATCTATGGGTTGTGGGTGTCCCTGCTTCATCTCTCTCTCGACTAAGGGGTCATTGGCCTGAAAACATTGAAGACCCCTGCAGTAGGCTATACTGTACCTAAATCCCCTTTGGTTCTGGTACTTTGTTCCTATAATCCCATGTGCGTTACAACCTTTCTATATTGTAATGTATGAATCCTACTATAGCTGTGTATCTCTTTTTGTCGGTATATCATAGAGGCAGTACTACCAGGACAACTGAAGTGCCCCCAAGGGGTCAATAAAGGCCTGTCCGTCTGTCATCCATAAGTCTGTATGTACGTCCATGTCTGTCTATTCATCCATCCGTCCGCCCATGTCTGTTTGTTCGTCCCTCCGTCTGTGGCTAACTGTGTCTCTTTAGACACAATAAGCCCATTCCCAAGATGCACTGCAATCTTTCATGGGCAGATGTGACTTATGGGAGCTAGTAGTGTTACTGTAAATAAAGAAATCGCTGGCTTATTGTGTCTAAAAAGACACAGTTAGTCACTTGTACGCATGCCCCCACCCACTGAAATCAAAATAGCTAAAATCGCTAAAACAACAGAAAGTAGTAAATGTTAATAGGCTACTCATCTATTTTTTTCTCTAATTACAATCTAAAATATGAACCCTTGTTGTAAAAAAGTTGTCCTTTAAGAATCAACAAAACAATGACAAGGTTCCAGGCCACAGTGACACAAAAAGCCTGGTATTTATTTTATTGCCACCATATCAAAGTCAAACCACAGATGAAGTACAGTATACTCTATATACTCTATACTCAGTAAACTCTGATCTCTGCTGAGCACAAAGACACAGGAGATAAGAGGAGGAAGAAAGAAAAAAACTAGCGGAAGGTGGAGCTCGACAGACAGTTTTATCTTTAATTCTGTGAGTTCGTTCGTTGCCCTGCCCTGCTAGAAAAACATGTGGTTTGAATGAGCAGCCCCTGCCAGACCTCCCGCAGAGACCCCCGAAGCCAAGTTCTCATTAGTGTGAAAGGAGAGAGAGAAGGGAGAGAGAGAGAGAGAGAGAGAGAGAGAGAGAGAGAGAGAGAGAGAGAGATACCAGGGGTGTGGAAATAAAAGTCTCTCCATGGCTGTTTCGGCTACTACAAACCACTCGCAGGCACACACACACACACACACACACACACACACACACACACACACACACACACACACACACACACACACACACACACACACACACACACACACAGGCACGTGCACACCTAGACATCAAAGGGGGCTTGAGTCCCTGCCCTTTTACCAGTCTGTAAAAAGTGCCCTCTCCAGACCACGAATGCGGTTTTTATTATGGTGAAGGAAATGCAAATGCCCCCCCTCTTTCCAGGCCATACCTTTTCCAAACTCTCCCGAACTTGAGGGCAGCATCTTATGTTTAAAGAATTGCCCTCTCTCTGTGTAGAAATACGTGCCGTTACGCCACATCTTCAGTATTGTATGACTTTATATAACACCTCCAAGTTGTTATAGTATTGACGTGATAATGTTTAGTTTAGTGTGGTATCAAGCACCGAAAATAGCCGACCTCCGAGCTCGCAGTTGTAAGCTTTTCGATATTTTCACCAAAAGGCCCTTTTAGAAATGTCAGCCCCTGTAACAGAACCAAATGGACTCGGTTTCCATTTGTACACTTCTCAGAGCTGTGGGGGTCCCTGGAATTACATGAGAACCACTGAAGGTATGCAAGCAGATGGAAACAGATGGTCCGCCGTGGCGACCCCCCGAATTAGCCGAAAGAAGCAGAGGAAGAAAACCACTCGCGTACTGGTATTACACTTTTAGGCCCTGTCCTGCCGCTCATCCTCCGGCTGCCATGAGCACATCACTCACGCCCACCGACCAACTTCATCCGTGTCTCTCTCTCTCTCTCTCTCTCTCTCTCTCTCTCTCTCTCTCTCTCTCTTTCCCGGTCGCTCGTATATCTGGCAGAGCCCCCTGCATTTCTGTTTGCTTTGAGCTTTCTCAGGCCCCCCTGTAAAAACCCCCTCTCTCTCCCTCTCTCACTCCACACTCATGCATCCAACACCCAGGAGGACAGCAATTTCCCTCTGCTCGCCAACCAAACCTCCCACTCACCACATTTCACCTCGTCTCCTCCCACTCATGTCTCTCCCACTCACTGTCTGCATTTATTCTTATTCGGGGGGTGGTGGGACACACACACACACACACACAAAGAGTTTGGCTGTTAAAAAGGCCCGGTACACTCTCTACTCAGCCTTTAATTGATTTCTTGTTCCTCTCTTTTTCTTCCCTTCCCTTACTAGTAAAAGCATCAGTGAGTTAAACGTGTTGTTATGTGGCTCAGCGCGACCAGGCGAGTCACCCATAATCTCTCTGCTGAGAGAAAGTGAACACACTCTCTCGTATACGCTTAGTCAGGGGCGTCACAAGGGGGTGGAAAGTGGGACTGAGTTACCAGGGCCCAAGGTGGAGGGGCCCTAGTAATTTTAGCTATTGAAAAATAGCAGATATACAAGCTCACAGCGCGGCACCGAGTGCCGCGCTGCGAGCTTGTAGATCTGCTATTTTTGAAAAGTCGTGAAAATGTGTGAAAAATCTTTGAATATATGTATTTCTTAAGCGAACATTTGTAACTCAAATTTTGCTTCTGGGGGTCCCTGGAACTAAACGTTTTGAGATGGGGGTCCGTGGCCAAATACATATCATTTTGGGGGTCCTTCACATGAAAAAGTTTGAGCACCACTGACATGGAAACATAGGTTTCTTGCACACATTTTCACATTTTTTTTTCAAAAATAGCAGATCTACAAGCTCGCAGCGCAGCACTCGGTGCCGCGCTGTGAGCTTGTATATCTGCTATTTTTCAATAGTTAACATTCATGGGGGGCCCACAGTGAATCCTTGTACCCGGGGCCCAGAATTTGGTGCGACGCCCCTGCGCTTAGTTGTACGAGCTGCTCAGGGCCGCGGTGAGTCACCGGTCTGGTCTGTCTAGCACCACTGTGGGATGTCCCGCGTGAGTCAGGCCCCGGCCTGGGCTGGGCTGCTGGACTCTCCTGTCACATGTATCATGTCTGTCTTCAGACTCATTTAAATGCCCCCACAAATTACATTAGTTATTGTTATTGCGGTGATCAATGTTTTGTCTGGTCGTGGGTTGGATTTCACAATCAAAGATGTTATTTTACATGCCATGAATGGCAGGGCTGTTCTGTCAGCCTTGAGGGCATATCGATCGGCTGTTTTCGGATGACTTTCTTGTGCTATTCAATAGCTGAAGAAGTAGTAGCTGAAGAAGTCTTCCAAAAACAGTCGATCTTATCTGTAAGCTAACAATGGGAGTTGGCTTATCGATAGTATAAATTAAGCATGCATGCCCACCATGTCAACAGCAATATAACTGTATTTGTAGTTGAAATAAAAGCTACAGCCAGAGTTTGTGTTGCGACTGAGTGAAGCCAGATGTCAAATAAATAAAATAAATGTGTTCATGTGAGTGTTTGTTATGATTGATTGTTCCCAGTTTGAAAATATTTTTTTAAGGAAATGAAACGCTCTGTCGTAAAAAAACAATTTATTCAATAACATATCAGAGTTTACTGTGTCAAAGGCCTTGGAAAGGTCAAAGAAAATGGAACAAGTAAACGCATTATTATTATTATCCATCACAATTGAATCAGATCAAATGCCTGGTTACGCTGCAATTTGTAGTACCTGCATTTACATCTGAGGGAGGCAAAAAAAAGCCTCTCCTTTTTTGGCCCCTGGTCATGGAATGACCTTCAGTCCAGACTCAAATTGGCTGTGTTAATTCCTTTGAGAAGTTTTAAGAGAATCACTCTAGACAGATCTACAAACACTTGCACTTGTTCAGACCTGTAATTAATTTGCTCTGTTGATCTCTTCCTTTGGGTACATTGGGCACACTGTGCGTGTACTGCTACCTGTGAATTGCAATTTAGTTTATTATTTGTACATTTTGTATTTTTGGAGTTCTTAGGTATCTGTTTGTGTATCATGGATGTGCTATTTTTGTTGTGATGTCTTGTATGTAAGCAAGGATTGTGTCATTTTTTTATTTCTGCCTCTTGGCCAGGTCACACTCGAAAAAGAGATCATGTCTCAATGTGTTTTTATCTGGTTAAATAAAGGTTAAATAAAAATAAATAAAACCTGCATCAGACTAGCGTTGCTCAATACAGGCATTCATTTATACTTCATAGGTATGAGCGGTGGGGGTCAAAAAAGGAAATGACAGAATTAAATCTGGCAGATTACCATTCGAGGCAGGAATCCCACTGGCTAGATTCTAGAGATATTTCCCAACACATCATAGACTTTATGAGCTATATCAAACAGAGTATGGAATGAACTCTCAGGTCATGTATTTTGGCAGGTCAGCAAATTCACCTTAACACCATGCTTCAGGCATGTGCACACATGCAGTAGACATCAAAGGGGGCTTGAGCCCCAGCCCTTTTATCCGTCTGTAAAAAGTGCCCTCTCCAGACTATGAATGCAGTTTTTTACTATGGTGAAAGACATGCAAATGCCCCCTTTCCATGGCATACCTGAAGGCAGCATTCAATATAATTGCCTTGTCCAAACTCTCCTGAACTTGAATGCAGCGTCTTATGTTGAAAGAATTGCCCTCTCTGTGTCGACATCCATGCCGTATGCCACAACTCCAGTATTTACCTGATTATGTTTAGTTCAGTGTGGTATCAAGCACCGAAAATAGCCGACCTCCAAGCAGCGCAACGCGTTGTGAGCTTGGAGGTACAAAAGGCCCTTTGAGAAATGTCAGCCCCTGCCTCTCTAACATTCTCTGCACGTCCCTGCCATGCACCATGCTGGAGGAGGCAGGAGTATGAGTATTAGGATGTGGCTTTAAGGCCCTGTTCAGACTGGCAGCCCAAATCCAGCCTAAATCCCATTTTTAGCCCATCCAGATTGGAATTCCATTTGTTTTCTGAAGTCTGAACAAAAGAAAAAGGACACACAAGTTCAAGTTTTGTACGAATCTGTCTTGAACCTCATTCAGAATGGCTGCGGGCTATATTGTCCAAATCTGACATTAGATGCCACCCTCAACCTTTCGGTCCCATCCTAATTTACAGTACACTTTAAAGTTATACCATGTAACTTTTTTTATAAAACAAATCTTAAAATTGTCCTAACTGTTAAATCGCTAAAGTTTTAGAACCCCCACTCTGTTATTTTCAGCTTCTGAAGCCTTCTCTTTATATGTTTTCTATGAGTTGTGAGGGGGGGAGAATTTCCCGGCAAAATGATGTCATCTCCCACATGATACACTACCGGCCAATCACAGCGCCGATCATACACCACTGGCCAATCACAGCGAGTCTTGCTGTCTCTAAAGGAAGTAGCTTCCCTCAGCAACTGTGTTTACATTGGTGAAGGAATCTTGCTTGCTACTCCCTCAATCCTGGTCTAAAAATGATGGGAGACGGCTCTACGGAATCGTATCGGCGAGGCGGAGGTGCTCGCGACGGCCGCGGGGGTCCGCGGCGACTCCGGCCGAAAAAGGCAATACCGCTACTGACCACTAGTTGAGCAGCTTCCACAGTACAGCTTTAAGGCAGAATAAGACATAATAAAGCCATAATAAGAAATAATGTGTTGGTAATTAGAACTAATATGTTTTATTAGACAGAAACAAAGACAGAATAGCAGAAAGAGCGGATACATTCTCTGACACCGGCACCTGCCGCGGAACTGCCACGGCAGGTACCGCCGCACCGGACCGGCAGTTTGAATGGCAGTCGCACTGCATCGCCGGCGATAGGAGTGGCAGTTCGACCGGCAGTCCCGGCAGTAGGACCGGTGGCCGCCGCACGGACTGGCAGGTCCCGTCGCGGTAAACTGCCGGTCCATGCGCTGGTGGCTGCCGCGACAGTTACCAGCGATGCCGGTCCTACCTACAGTTCAGTGCGGCGGCTGTCCTATTGCCGGCGATGCAGCACGACTGATGGGTCCCAGCCTAATTTACAGTACACTTTAAGACAGAATAAGACTGCATTTTCTGCTCTTCCTCTTCTGTCTCAGTTTTATGTAGGCCTACCTACATCTGGCTTTGTCTTTATGTACATATGTCCCGGGTCTGTATGTATGTATGTCCCGGGTCTGTATGTATGTATGTCCCGGTTCATCCCACATTGGCCGCCGCAGGACGCGTAATGAAATATCACCGCTTATTTCATAAATGAACGCCCTGCTTGATCATTCTAGGGAGCCACATCACAAAAGCATCAAAAGTAGCCGATCCGCAAGCTCAAATCGTGGCGTGAAGCGTCCCGTTTTGAGCTTGTCGATCTGCTACTTTTGCTGTTTTTGAATGTTTTTGAATCCTGAGATTAACAGAAAGTAACAGTTTTGTACAAGGTATGAGGTTTGAGGTTTCCCACCCGACGGGGATGATATCTAAAAAATGGCCAGGGGTGGGGGAGAGCGGTCAGCACAGACTCCAAAAAAACAACAACACATTGAATGTGTTTTTCTGTTTACGGTCGCGTGACGTTTGAAGTGGTCGAGACTCTCCAATGTGTCACAGCGTGACTGATGTGTTAGAGCGAGGAACGCTGTGGGTGCGGACGCATTGCACCTGTGCAACTATCTGCCTTGTGGCTTCCGATAACGTCCCACAATGCAATGTGTTCCCATGCATGGCAGGAAACCTCAGCTTTACACAACGCCCTCAAAATGCCGAGGTATTTGATGGGGAGACCACAAACGTCAACTTTAGCGAAGAGGTGGTCTTTCCATTTAAAAGGAGGGCTTCTGTAAACGGCCCTATAGTGTCTTTGTGCATTTCATTCGCCTTATTCAGACTCGCAGACAGAGCAATGCAGGGAGGGGTGGTCCGACAAAATTGCGAAACGTCCAAAACCAAGATAAGTGCCGAGAAATACGTCTCCTTACGAGCATGACTCATTGTCCTAATTCTTAATTAATGGGGCGGTTTATATCAGGGCCTCATCATCAGTGCATTCTTCTGGCTGAAGGGCTCTGAGGTTAGCCTTAACCTCACATGAAAATATTCTTCTGTGTGTGAGAACTGAACAGGCCTTTCACTGCACTGTGTGTGAGAACTGAGCAGGCCTTTCACTGCTGCTGCCAAGGGCTGAGCGGCTCAGCTCAGCTCTGCTCTTATTGTACTGAAGAGCATTGCTGACCCCTGCTGGTAAACTAATGGTATTAATTCAATTTGCATTAGAGGGGCCCCTATGTCAACATTCTCTCCACTTTTTATGTTTTGACATAATGAAATCAGATATTAAATAAAGCTTGAGATGATTTCAGAATTATTTCCATATTTCTCATTCTATCATTCTATCATTCGAGTGTACTGTAGACTATATATAATGGACAGTTACTTTGTTGACATGAACAAAGTAACTGCCTTACATATAGGCTAGAAGGTCAATCACAATACTGTACAGTGCCTTGGATAAAGGCGCTATATAAATGCACCATTTACCATTGTATTTACCATTTATCAAATGATAGTCATGTAGCAGGGTGGCAAGGAATTTACTTTTAAATAATAAATGACAACGCCACCTTGATGAGAGCTGCACCAAGGAACAGAATTAACGAGTAGGTAGGCCCACTTAGGTCGTTTCAATAAATCGGGTTCCCCAAACAGATAAGCACAATGAGGCATGAGACATGAACTTTCCCCCGAACACATTGACATTTATTCATAAGATCACAGGAAATAAAGGCAAGTATGGAACAAAGTAACAATATTTATTAAATACCTCATTAAAATAATAAGTTATCATACAGTTACCATTATATATTATAGCATAATGAGCAGACATTAAATGTGCTACAAATACAAAATAGCCTTCTGGCCAGTGGGCGACAACCATCTACAGGGGCACTAACTGAGGCCAGCCTAGGAGCACACGATGATCATAGTTAACGCACACACACAGCATGCAAGAAAGAATCAGAGCGACACCGTGAAAAGGTGCACGCAATCACGCCAAACAAACCTCTAAGGCTACAAAGAGTGAGACCTAGTGAAGCCCTCTGTAGTATAGGTCATCTGCACCACTCCGCTCTCAGGCTCTAGGTAAACTGCACACAGGACTCAGGATATGTGGGGGGAAAGAAACAAACATTAATATAAAATAGCTCAACAAACCAACAGTGCCAACACTAAATTCAATATAAACAAAGCAGCAGCGGTGAAATCTTAGCTGTCCATGTATTTCATGCCCTCTTGCAACAAATGCAACTCGGCACCTTAATGTGTGGCATGGAGCAACCCTGACATAAACAGAATTAAAACTGGAGACCCAGGTCACAACTCACAAGACCCACAGCCTAGTGGCTAACAGCCAGCCTATGTCTGGTATAGACTGCAGGGTATTTATACCATCACATTGATTGTCAATGAGGAAGTGGCTGAGCTGTCCTATGGAGGCCCCTGAGGCTCAGCTCTGACTGGCTACAGTTACAAGGATCAAACTAGGATTAGGTGGTTAAAATTGTTGATGAGGTTATACTTGATGTGAGAGACAGACAGACAGACAGACAGACAGACAGACAGACAGACAGACAGACAGACAGACAGACAGACAGACAGATAGACAGACAGACAGACAGACAGACAAATTAATAAATCATCATCATCATCATGTGTTGAAAGGGTTGATTTGTAGAATTGTGTAGGTTACATTGTTCTGACTAACATACATTATTCTCAATGTAAACAAGCCATAGTTAGCCTAGTTCCAGACCCTGAATCGCTAGCCACACCCCTTTAATTTGAAACGAAATGTCAATTCAGGCTGAGTGTCAGGCTAAGCCATAGTGCTTTCTTGGGTTTAAAACCCTAGACCCATCTGAACTGTCCTGTGTTTTTCTTATGCATAGGCTAGCTACTGCTAATAAAGTAGGCTATTCAATCAATCAATCAAATCAATCAATCAATCAATCAATCAATCAATCAATCAATCAATCAATCAAACAAACAAACAAACAAACAAACAAACAAACATTAATATTATAAACATATTATAACGCATCTTTGGTCTTTCTATAGCTTATTCTTGGACTGGGAATCCATGCAGTCGTCTTGTTGTAGTGTAGTGTAGATAGGCCTATGGTAAATGACCTGTGGTAGCCATGGCAACTCACGACGCACAGCCTAGGACGAGAGAGAGCGAGAGAGCGAGAGAGAGAGAGAGAGAGAGAGAGAGAGAGAGAGAGAGAGAGAGAGAGAGAGAGAGAGACGTTTGTTTGTCAGATGAAAAGATGAATTCCAACGAGGAAGGAGGGTCGAGGTGGTCGCGCACTGACGGACACGGACTTATTTTAGTTTCGTTTTGTTACTAATTTTGTAGAGTGACGTCATCTTGGACCCCCAGATGCGGAGCCCCCTCTTCAACCGCAGACAGTCGTGAGTTCGACCACCTGTCATCATGCGTTAATTTCCATGCTGAACTTGTCTGACGGACACGCATCTTGTCTGCAATGGGTTGTGAGCTTGTAGATCCGCTATTTCCCTATTGAAAGGTCGTCCATTCTGTTATGGCTTTGACAGGCAGTGTTGGACATGTTACTACTAGCCTAATATATTAGCTATTAATATAATATTGGCTATTACTCTGCCAAAACAATAATATTATACCATATTACAATGTAAAAAAAAATAATAATAATTAGGCTAGGCCTACTCTAGTTGTGTTACCTGGCTCTTGCCCCAATTATAACAAATGTCAAGAGAGATTTACTGCCATATAGGCCTATAGCTATTTTGGCTGATTGGCCGGTGACTCTTATAGCTATAATGATTATTATTCCAAAAACTTGGATTCTAAAAGGAACTGACTAAAAAGATTGTGTTGTTTTTACATAATTATACATCTCTTCTTTTTTTTTCTTTTTTTTTTGCTATTCACTACTTGATCCCAAGTAATAAGTGATATAATATTATTACTTTTTTCCGTTAAAGTACCTATGACATGGAGTAGGCTATAACATTGGTACTATAGTGGGTCAGAGTCTTATTGCTGCACATGTATATACTGCATGTATATACTGCATACAGTACAGAGTATATGTATTTGTGTAAGTTTATTTTATCATATATTATTGTGTTTATTTATTATTTATACATATCTACAAATCTAAGTGGTATAATACCACTTAGATAGGTAGATATGTATAAATAAGAAATAAACACAAAAGTTTGGTGTAGTCTCGTGGCAATATTTCCATATCGCCATATGATACAGCACCAAACTTGTTTTGTTCTTTTTTTTCTTTTCTTGGATTATCAAATTGAATTATACATAGTTTTCCCGTTTTGTCAATTCAAATATGCGAAATATTTGATATTTTTATTTAAATGGGACAGGCAATATAAGCTTCGGCTGGACCTTTTTGGACTAGTTTTGAATGTGCTTAAACTGTATGTATTGTACTCATGTCTGAAATGGGACCAAAATAAACTAAACTAAACTAAAACTAAAGCCTAATATGTAATAAGTAACATCTTACTCTAGTAAAAGTCAGTGGTATAAAGTAACTAAGTAACTAATTTACTCAAGTAGGCTACTGTACTTTTGACTGCACCTTTGAGTTATTCATACTTTACTTGAGTAATTCCAATTTCCAATACTTTTACTTCTACTCCACTACATCTTGGATCCAAATATTGTACTTTTACTCAACTATAATTATTTGAGAACTTTAGTCACTAGTTATTTTGTAGATTTTTATTATTATTACAAAACATACATTAACCACTTCAACCATACATTTTGCCCATTTGAAAATAGCCGATCTACAAGCTCACAATGCATCGCGATGCGATGCTACGCATTCTGAGTTTGTAGATCTGCTATTTTCAAAAGAGTTTTAGACATTTGATAACTTGAAATGGGACATTCTGCACAATGAGTACTTTTAGTTTTGGTAATTAAGTAGTGTAAGTACTTTTTACACCACTGGTAAAATTGCCCAACACTGTTGGCAGGTGGTGATCGTCTCGTCTTCTTGTCTCCGTGTCTTCTTCTTTGACCCGGAGCTTCTCTTCCCTCCTCGACCTGGAGATGGAGAAATACGAGAAGCTGTCCAAGATAGGAGAGGGCTCGTACGGCGTGGTGTTCAAGTGTCGGCACAGGGACACGGGCCAGGTGGTTGCCATCAAGAAGTTTGTGGAGTCCGAGGACGACCCTGTCATCAAGAAGATAGCACTGAGGGAGATCAGGATGCTCAAGGTGAGTGATGAGGGGGTTTATCATAGCACCGTGCACACATAGACATCAACGGGGTCGGGGGCTTGAGCCCCTGCCCTTTTATCTGTCTGTAAAAAGTGCCCTCGCCAGACCATGAATGCAGTTTATTACTATGGAGAAAGAAATACAAATTCCCTCTTTCCATGCCATACCTGAAGGCAGCATTGTTTTTTAGTTTTTTTACACAATGGCATAGCAATGACTTTTAGCATAATTTTACCAATTTATACACAGAACCAGGATGACATGAACGACTAATCATGAAATATGAACTAATAATAACAAGCAATAGTATATTAGGAAGGATAAAGATATCATAATAACGACAAGGTTTCTGTTTCAAAATCCGCTTATGGAAAATAGACGATCTGCAAGATCACAACGCGTTGCAGATGCGACGTGTTGTGAGCTCGTAGATCAGTCACTTTCGGCATGCAACACGTCGTACTACGTAGTATAAGTCAGGCTTTACTGGAGATGGGTGTGTGTTGGACGGACGAGGCGATTGCATACAGCGCTGCAAAATAAACATCCAATGAATGGACAGTAGTGGAGAACACTGCGCCGAGCTATGAGCTCCCTTCGGCCGCACGCCACGTCCAATCAAACCATAACACTGGCAACACATTTACCGGCTCAGTGTATGCTGTTTGGGTCGGGACATGCTCTGTGCTTACTGCTGAAGTCAGTGCCAGACCGGACAGTGCCACAGGAATTGGGTGCTGCGTTCATCATCACATGTTGAAGCCCGACCATCAATTTTGCCTTTCTGAATGTCACTGGGGGGCTGCAGCAACAGCACACACACAAAGCAGCCTATATAATGCTGCGCACATATATTATATATCATTTGTCAAATACCCAGCATAGCATTTGGGAAGGCATAGCCTTCCCTAGCCTTCATTACCCGCCGCCTATGGAAACAGCGGTACTATGCGGGACAGCGGGAGGGAGCGGCTGGTCAGAAATGAAATCATTGAGGGGATGGCCGGGCGATAATAAGTCAGAAATCTAACAGGAGCAAACGGACGGGAGGGAGATTTTGCCCGCGCACGACTCTACCACTAATGTTTGTTTGACTGCATTTGACGCGGATGCATTCACACCAACAGTGAACTATATGCTGTTGCGAATCGAAACCAGTTTATTTTTATTTTTTTGTGGATTTGAATTTGTTTGTTTGATCAGAAACAGAATACGCATGAGTCTTCACACATGCCCAACTGATGTGCACTTTCCGACAATACTCTTGCAGGATTCATTTTAATCGCGTTAAACCATGCATGAGTGAATGCACCCTTGTAGGCCTACTCTCTACGCTTACCTGTATCTCTGTCCAGAATTTCACGTCTACTACAGTGCTGCTATGACTTTTCAGGGTTCAAATGCCAAAATAGGTTGTAGATCAGCTATTTTTGGGGCTTTGTAGTATGACAAAGTAGGGAATTAATTTACGGAAAAACATAAAAAGTAGAAATTTGGAGATAGGCCTGTCAAAATAATTACATATTTTGTCTGATCGCAATTGTTTGTGATAGTCCTAATTTAAAAAGAGCAGAAATAGCAGATCTACAGTACAAGCTTACAATGTGTCACTTTGTGAAAGTATACACACGTTAAATATGCCACTAATTTCTTTGTTGCAATATCTCTAAAAATGTTTACGTCCAATTCAATCATTAATCTAGTTTATTAATCTTCAACTTCAATTTTGTAATCATGACAGC
The DNA here is from genome assembly GCF_963921795.1 of Nannobrachium achirus. NCBI lineage: Eukaryota > Metazoa > Chordata > Actinopteri > Myctophiformes > Myctophidae > Nannobrachium > Nannobrachium achirus. The sequence continues at coordinate 55,893,415 of NC_137817.1, read as the reverse complement.
CCTAATATATTAAAAGGATAGTTCATCCCAATGGAGACTTGAATTTATGGATATTTTTTAGTTTTTGTAACATTCCTAACTAAGCCAATAATTTGAGGAGACTCTTCGGCCATATACCATACTAATGGCTGGTTCTACAGACAGGGGTCTCCATGTATGGGCATAAAAAGGTATGGTGTCAGATGTCACAGACATCATAGGACTTTCACATAACGAATAACTGATCCATAATGGGCAAAAAGGGACACAGACAGACAGATACAGAGATCTCTATACACAGTCATAAAAGGGATATGGGCATAAATGGACACAGGCAAACAGATGGTCAAAACGGGTCCTATGACAACAGGTATAATGTCGTTTGCATTAAAGGGTGGGGCATTCATTCCCTATTTACATCGTTCCCGAGTAGGCCGGTTCCCGACTAGACGCTTCGGGTGGCCGAGCTTCTAGTTATTATAATCTCATAATTGTGAGTTTGTGACGTCATACAATCTCCTCTTGAGTGTTGGCTGGTGAGATGCTCATAGCGAGACATACCGGTACATACTTCACCCTGCAATGGTATTCCGTGCCGAGAACAGCTGACATACAAGCTCACAACCACGTCGCAGATGCGACTGTTGTGAGCTTGGAGGTCTGCTATTTCGGCGACTGTAGGAGTGGTTTTGAGGACAACTGCTTTGAATTGCTATTATTGTTTACACACAACAGAAAACAAGGATTATATATTTCAAGTCACAGTAAAAATCCAAAGCATTCTTCCTCCACACTGGGAGAAAAACAGCATCCGAAGGTTTAATGGGATGCATTTTTTATGAGGCTTGTAACCACTTTTACATTGCATCTTATATGAGCGATCGGTTTCTTTTGCCTCCGACCTGCGTGCACACACTGGTTCTTATCAGTGTGACATTGTCTGTAAATGCGTCTATAGAAAAAGAAATTGGCTGAACTACCCCTTTAACCTGGTTGTGTGTGGTGTTTTGTAGCTGCTGAAACATGTGAACCTGGTGAACCTGCTGGAGGTGTTCAGGAGGAAAAGGAGGCTGCACCTGGTCTTCGAGTTCTGTGAGCAGACGGTCCTCAATGAGCTGGACAAGCATCCTAGAGGGTAGGTTCTGAACCAGCTGCAAGGACCCTATAGAGCAGGGGTTCCCAAACGTTTTTGTCTCAGGGCACCCCATGAATATTTGTTTTCACTAGTTTTGTGCGACAGTCTTGTAAGATGAAGCAGGGCTTTACTTTACCAAAAGACGTACACATTTTAAACTTGGAGGTACAAGGTTTCTGCCCGACAGTGACGATAATTTAGTGATTATGTTTTGAGGAAAACGTTGAGATAATAGCCATTTTGGTTAGAACTGACTGAAAATAACTTTGTACTTCAAGTTTAAAATGATACTAAATATTTTTTAGTATCACCCTGTCACCCACTTTGAAAACCCATGCCCTTGAGCAGTGTTTCTCAAATGGGGGTACGTGTACCCCTAGGGCTACGTGGTGATACTGCAGGGGGTACTCGAAAATGCCTCCAAAAAATACAAATAGAAGTATAAATCATGCCAATATTGTTCATAGTTAAGGAATTAACTCAAATTGAATTAGGAGGGGAAAAAACTGTGCTGTTATGTTCAATGATGACACATGGAGAAACCTGAGTTGCCCAAACAGAGGACACGTCAGAAACACCAGAACGCACTTGCGCGCTCTGCTGGCGCCAGCAATTATTTGGGGGCCTCCTTGCAATTAATATATCCTCACGACCCACACAAGTTGGTAATTAAAACCGACTCATGCTGAGCCAGGCGTGTCTCTTCACAGTTTAGTCTCTGTGTCACTGTGGCATTGACAGCTATGATGTTGTGCGGACTGCGACTCTTTTATTCTCCCTTGGCAGTACGTCATCTGCGTTGCACACACGCTTTCCCGTGTCATCCGGCCATAACGTGCGTGCGTGCGTCAGTCAAGCAGGCAGTCTGTGACGACACGCGGACGGCAGAGAGCCAACAGGGTTGCTTACACAGAGGAAGAGGCCACAGCGTTGCCAAGAGACGTTTAAAAAGTAAAGAAAAACACAGAGCGTTGGCAATGTTATGGGGCCCAGGGAGTAGAATGGTTACGCCTCAAAGAAAAGGGGTGACGACGTTATCGCTTGTCCTCGGGGTCACGTGACACGCACACGCACACGCACACACACACACACACACACACACACACACACACACACACACACACACACACACACACACACACACACACACACACACAACCCACACAATCTATTAACAAAAGCAGAGTTGGGATTGTGTGTTGTGTGACACTGGACCAGGCCCCACAATGCCTAGTTGTTGCCTGACTAGATTTCCTTTTCTTTACCCACAATGCTGTGCGGCTAGAAATCCTAGCTGGCTCCTGAAAACAAAGGGCAGTGGTTACCGTGGGAGACCGTGGGCATACAGTTACACGGTTAATGAGAGGGCTTGTGTGAAGTAGCGCTCCTTTAAGGAAAAGCCTGAATAGTGAGAGAGCAGAAATTATCACCATTTAAAGCAATTATGACATGATGTTTTTACCGGGAGGCTCTCTCCATTCCGACATGTCAACACTCCGAAATTGACTTCTTATTGTCGGAGTGGCGACACTCCCATAGGGGTTAGGTTTAGGGTTAGGGTTAGAGATAGGGTTAGTGTCGGAATGGAGACATGTCGGAAAGGAGACATGTCGGAGTGGAGAGATGCACTCGTTTTACCAATCATAAAAGTCTTTGTCCTGTTTCCTGTTGCACTCGTGCTAGATCCCGCAAGTGTGTGTGTGTGTGTGTGTGTGTGTGTGTTGCTGGAACAGAGAAAAGTTGATAATTTATTTTTTGTCTTGTCCTGAGTTGACACCACTTGGCAGGCATTTCACTTGTGGTTTTTTTCCAGTGAGTCAATACTCCAAAATTGAACTCGACACCAGAAAGCTCCACAAACCGCAAGGCATTGTGGGAAATTGACACCTACTGTAACTGTATAAAGCATCAACTTGCACTGGTTGCAATGCTTCTGACGCAGCCCTAATGGAGCGTAGCGTGTTTTACCCTGCTGTATTTTAGTTTGAACTCATTAACCTGGACACTTTAGATTCTAACCACTTTAACCATTATTTTATGCTTTAGCTATTAGAAAATAGCAGATATACAAGCTAACAGTGCGGCACCAAGTGCCGCGCTGCGAGCTTGTAGATATGCTATTTTTGAAAAATCTTGAAAACGTGTACACATCTTTGAATATATATTTTTCAAAGCAAACTTTTGCAACTCAAATCTCTGCTTCTGGGGGGCCCCTGTAAAAACATATTATTTTTTTTTGGGGGGGGGGGGGGAGTTCGAGAACCACTGATTTAGAAGAAGGATTCTAAGACATTAATAGAATTGTGCCAAAATATTTCAAGATTTTCAAGATTTTCTTTTTTTTTTGCAGATCTACACGATCGCAGCGCGGCACTCTGTGCAGCGCTGTGAGCTTGTATATCCGCTATTTTTTAATAGTTAAAGAATACAACAATGCTTAAAGTGGTTCAAGTCTAACATGACACCGATTTGCGGTCCTGGTCCAAATGGCTTAATCTAAAACGGACCCTTCAAAATGGCTCTTATTTTGTGTCTCCTTTGACCAAATCCAATTGCTTTGTGTGTGTTTTGCTGCAGGGTTCCAGAGGCTCAGCTGAAGAGCATTGTGTGGCAGACCCTACAAGCTGTCAACTTCTGCCACAAACACAACGTCAGTATTTACATTCACTCAGTTACTTATATGCATAAGCTCATGGCCGCGGTTTTCCAAAAGAAATCATATCGTCGTTGTCAGGTGGAAACCTTGTATGTCCAAAACCGCTTGTTTTGTATCATTTTTAAAATCTTATGTTGAAAGAATTGCCCTCTCTGTGTAGAAATCCATGCCATATTTACGCCTGGTATTGACTTGATTATGCTTAGTTCAGTGTGGTATTAAGCACCGAAAATAGCCTATTTTAGATATTTTCACCAAAAGGCCCTTCTAGAAATGTCAGCCCCTGCCTCTCTAACATTCTCTGCACGTCCCTGTGTGTGTGCATGCGTGCGTTCTAGTGCATCCACCGTGACGTGAAGCCCGAGAACATCCTGCTGACCAAGACGGGAGTCATCAAGCTGTGCGACTTCGGCTTCGCCCGCATTCTGAGTAGGTACAACGACGGTCACCCAAGATGCCAGCGCATTTATGTGCATTTAGCGTCAACGGGAGCCCCTCATGACTTATTCAACAATGACCCTATATTATCAGCCCTTGTTTCAGCCCTCTTCACTTTCATTGTTTGTGTGAATGCAGCGCATATGCCAGTCTAGTCAGTGTTCTCCGTTTACCCAGCCTGCACTGGGCTTTGGGTGTGTTGGGTTACCATACCGTACATGTAGTTAACTCGGTCAGCACGGCTTTGTTAATCCCCTCCTCTATACCCCGCTCCTCCCCTCTTGTTATTCAATGTTCAATATTCAATGTGGGCCTTTGTCTATGTTGGCTGGCTATTAGATCCCAAACCTCGGGACCCATTTGTGGCTTGTGGATCCATTTTCGTGGGTTGCGAGTGTTTATTTTTTATTTTTTTTAAATCACTTATTTCCATGAGTTGAAAACAAATTAAAAATATTTTCAAAATGAATGTCATGAATGAAATAAAATAACTAATCAAAGACATTCCCTAAACTAGAAAACAAATATACAGATGTGCTGTTTCAAAACTGCACACGTCCTGCCATTGGCAAGACAGCAGATTTTCAGGGGATTTGAGCATTGAGCTTGTAGATCAGCTATTTTTGCTATTTTGTATGACCTTATCTGACTTTATGAAGTTTAAATCTAGCTATGAAGGTGGATTCTGCTTTTCATGGGGAATGGAGTGGTTTCTTGCCATTTGCGAGTTTCTGCAAAAACACGCTTGAAAGGCAAAACAGGGAAAGAAACCTGTGGAAAAATGCATTTGCAGGACATTTTCAGGAAAAGAGCACCGAGTGCTGCGCTGTGAGCTTGTAGATCTGCTATTTTTGTGAAAATTTGTGCAAGTCTTTGAATATTTTGACCCGATTCTATAAGTGTCTTCTGAATCCTTCTAAGGTTTTTTGAAAAAGATATGTTTCTATGTCGGCGGTGCTCAAACTTTTTCATGTGAAGGACCCCCAAAATGATATGTATTTGGACACGGACTCCCCATCTCAAAATATTGTATCAGGGACCCCCCAGAAGCAAATATTTGAGTCACAAATGTTCGCTTTTAAAAAGATATATTCAAAGACACGATTTTTATCTGCTATTTTTCAATAGTTAAAGCATTCAATAATTAACTAGAAGCAGTGCTCTTCCGAGCACAGGTCTCCACCAGGCCACACAAATTGCCCTGTTATAGCGCCACCATGAGGGCCATTTGAAAAATTTGGGGCAGAGGTTCTGAATCGGCATCCAGGGATTGTGTGTGCTCATTTTGGGATCGACCGGGCCAACGGCGCCGGAGATTAGCTGTACACAAACTCGGAGGACGAATGGGCCTGTTATAGCGCCACCATGAGGGCCATTTGAGAAATTTGGGGCAGAGGTTCTAGATTGCCATCCAGGGAGTGTGTGTGCTCACTTTGGCAGCGTCCGGGCCAACGGCGACTGAGATTAGCTGCTCACAAACTGCGAGGACGCACGCACGGACGCACGCACGGACGGACGGACACACGGACGGACGGAGGGGAAAACATACTCTCCCCCATGCCTTCGGCTGGTGGAGACAATTAATACCCGGCGCTAACTAATGGATTAATAGCCCGGCAGTTGATGTGTTAAAAAAAGACAACTTTAAACAAACACCGACAGGGCAGGCAGCCAACAAACGGTAGGTTCCGTACGGAACCATTGTTTACTTAGATATGGAAGGATGACCTCCCACTTGGGTAATGACGCCCCCTGGCGATCATTCAGAGAAACTACTTCAGCTCCCGTACTAACGTAGGTAGGAAGGGCCTGTCACTCAAACCGGAGTGACCCGCCTCCAGGCTATATAAGCCCCCGGAGGCGGAAGTAACATCCTCTTAATACCACTCTCTGCCACATTCAGTGAAACAGAGGGGCATTACGTGGGAGGTCATCCTTCCATATCTAAGTAAACAATGGTTCCGTACGGAACCTACCGTTTACTGTCAATATTCCAGGATGACCTCCCACTTGGGATTCTTAAACTCCCCTCTAAGCCACAACCTACTCTCATACCCCCACACACCCCTCATACGGGTGAGCACAGCCCAAACGGGCGTGACCCATCACCCAGAAGGTCCCAGGCCCACCGGACCTGGGTGTGAAGGCATGAGAAAATAAAGAGAGACCCTGACAGACCGAAGTCCGCCTCATTCAACTAAATGAAAAGGACAAGTCCGCCTTATAAGTAAGACACACTATATAAGGAAAACACAGGGTCCCCCCAAAATACCCCAGGTGGCTACATGCCCACCTGTGGGAGGGGAAGATCCGACTCCTCTATGACGTAGAGGAGGCAACTGCACCCAGAACCGAATGCGCTAGCGAAGAGGATTCGATATCCAGGTGATAGTAGGCTGCAAAGGTAGAAGGCGAAGACCAATTCGCCGAAACACAAATCTCCTGAACGGAGACTCCCTTTGCCAGTGCCCACGAAGTAGCCACACCCCTAGTGCTATGGGCTTTAAGTGCCGCCGGCACTTCCACACCCGCACTAGAGTAAGCCAGCCTAATAGCATCCACAATCCACCTCGAAAGAGTGGGTCTAGACACCGGCTTTCTGACAAGAACATTGCCCATTTCTACAAAGAGCTGAGAAGAAGCTCTAGAACCAGCAGTCCTGTCATAGTAGGCCTTCAATGCCCTGACAGGACAAAGGCAATTCAGCCGTTCATCCTCCACCGAGACAAACGGAGGAGGATGAAAAGCCAGAAGAACAACAGGCTCCTTAGGAACCACCATGTTCTTAGGAACAAACTTAAGATGAGGCTTGAGCAACACCTTGAGATCATTGTTCATAAACTGCATGCACTCCGCAGACACCGAGAGAGCTTGCAGGTCACCAACTCTTTTAGCCGTGGCCAAAGCCAGCAAAAGAGCCGTCTTGAAACTCAAAAGTTTCAAAGGCATCCCTACAAGCGGCTCAAAGGGAGCCCGACACAGGCCCCCTAGAACCACCTGCAGATCCCAAACTGGGAACAAAGACCTAGTCACCGGCCTCAAACGTTCAACTCCTTGCATGAACTTGATGACCTCCGGGACTTTAGAAGGTGCCTTGCCCGCCACCCCCAGGTGACAGGCATTAATAGCCGCCAAATACCCCCTAAGGGTAGAAAATGCTAGACCACTTCTCAAGCGGTTCTGCATAAATTCCAGAATTTCCTGGGCTGACGCCACATGAGCCACCACAGGTGGAACACGCGACTCACACCAGTCCTCAAAGGCATTCCACCTTCCATCATAAGACGCCCTCGTAGAGGGCGCCTTAGCACTCTGAATGGTATCAACCACTTCAGAAGAAAAACCGGCTGCCAGCAGGTTTAACCTTTCACGTGCCAAACCCACAGGTCTAGGACCTGCAGGTCTTGGTGGAAGATCTCCCCCCTGGCCTGACTCAACAGGTCCCTGCACTGAGGCAGCTGCCAACCCGGTTCGCAAAGGAGAGGGGCGATCGCCGATCTCCACGTGCCCTTGTAGGGAGCCACCAGGAGCATCTCCAGACCGAACCTCCTGACTCTCTCCAGAGTGGGTCGGATTAAGTCGAAGGGGGGAAACGCGTACAGTAGACCTCTCGGCCACGTGTGCGCTAAGGCGTCCAACCCCAAGGGGGGACTGCCCTTCACCGCGAAGAACAACGGACACTTCGTATTCTCCGCTGACGCAAACAGGTCCGCCACTGGCTGACCAAACTTGCGAAAAATCTGGCTCACCACCCTGGGGTGGAGAGACCAATCCTCGTAGCGAGGACCTCCCCTGGACAGGAGATCTGCTCCGCTGTTGAGGAGACCTGGGACGTGTGAGGCCCTGATCGACTTGAGGCGCGACAAGCACCAAACCGTCAATTCTCGAGCCAGACGGTCCAGTGGCAACGACGACAGGCCCCCCTGTTTGTTGACATAAAACATGGCCGTCGTATTGTCTGTCCTGACCAGGACGTGACAATGCAAAATCCAAGGCTCGAAATGCTTGAGCGCCAGGAGTATAGCCATCAACTCCAAATAGTTGATGTGACGACCCCTCATCTCCAGAGGCCAAAGCCCCTGCGCTGTGCGCCCCTCGAAAGTGGCTCCCCATCCACTGAGACTGGCGTCTGTCGTGATTGACTTGTGGGAAACCACCTCGCCAATCGAGACTCCGCTGGTGAGGAACCCCTCCACCAGCCACGGAGACAGGGCGATCGCGCAGGAAGGGGAAACCGTAACCTTCTTGTACTTCAAGGAGGGCGGGATCCCGAGGGATAACATCCATCTTTGAAAAGGTCTCATATGAAACCTGCCCAAACGCAACAGATGTACTGCGGAAGCCATCATTCCCGTCAGTACCATGCAACTCCTGTAAGTGACCTCCTGGCCCACTTGAAAGGAGTCGAGACATTCCCGAAACCTGTCCACCCTCTCCTCTGAGAGACGGGCCGACATGTCGGATGAGTCCAGAAGGACCCCAATGAATGTAAGACGACTTGCTGGAGTCAGCATGCTCTTGCCGTGGTTGACTATGAAACCTAAGGCCTTCAGGTGAGCCAAAACCACTTGTGTGTGACGCGCCACTTCGTGGGCGGAGCTCGCTGAAATCATCCAATCGTCGATGTACGTCGCCAACCTGACGCCCTGCTGTCTCAGCGGGGCGATGGCTGCTTCGGTCACTTTCACGAAAACCCTCGGGCTCAGTGACAGACCGAAAGGGAGTACTGTATACTCGTACAGGCGACCCTCGAAGGCGAACCGAAGGAATTTCCTGTGTGGGGGATAAATCTGGACGTGCTGATAAGCATCCTTCAGATCCACTGAACAGTGGAAATCCCCTTGCCTGACCGACCGTAACATGGTGGGTACTGTTAGCATCCTGAAAACGTATTTCTTCAGGTACACGTTTAGTGCCTTTAGGTCCAGGATGGGACGTAGCCCCCCCCCCTTTTGGGCACCAGGAAATAACGGCTCCAAAATCCCATGCGGGATTGGGTCCTGTCCAGCTCCACTATAGCACCCTTGCTTAGCAATGAGCTGATCTCTTCTCTCAAAAGACTTGCTTTTAAACCACGTGCTCTGGTATGAATAACCCTGCTCGAAAGCGGGGGTATATCTGCGAACTGTAACCTGTAACCCCTGGTTATCGTTCGAAATACCCAATGGCTCGGGTTGCATAACTTCCACTGGCGCGCACAGCGTGCTAGCGTGTTTTGAGCGAGAGAAACCCCACCACTGTGCTTCCGTGACGGCGGAGCTTTTTGGCGGCCGGACCGGAAGTGGGGAACCTGCGTATCCGTATCCGGAACGACCGGATGCGGAGCGCAAGGGTTCAATAGGCCGCATGGCGGAAACACCTTCTGGTTGTACCGCTTGACTAGCGGAGCTATTTTGCGGCGGGACCGGAAGTGGGGAACCTGCGTATCCGTATCCGGGACACCCGGATGCGGAGCGCAGGGGTTCAATAGGCCGCAAGGTGGGAACACCTTCCGATTGTACCGCTTGACTAGCGGAGCTCTTTTGCGGCCGGACCGGAAGCGGGGAGCTAGCGAATCCGTATCCGGTGAAACCGGAAGCGTTCGGTTTTGGCTCGATAGAGCGACAGGAAGAGCAAAGCGATTCGACTGATAAACAGACTCGCCCACAACTAAAGCATTCTCCCCTGACAGGAGAGGAACTTTTACGTTTAATACCTGCTCTAAGGCCTTTATGCTTGTCCCTTGACCCGGGCTCATAGTAGGCCGACAGAATTTCTGACTCAAGGTTAAATTCATAGCATCGCTCACGCGAGGGAAAATCCACTCGCGCGCATGAGGAACCATATAATTGTTTGACGTTAACATTACTGGTTGCTGATAAAACCTCTGACTGATTAAAGAGTCCTGACGGGACTCCATCATTCTTACAGGAGGCATGCATAAAGGATTCATATTGTCGACGCGAGGGATATCCCACTCGCGCGCTTGAGGAACCACATAATTGTTTGACATTAACATTACTGGTTTCTGATAAAACCTGTGATTGATTATCGAGTCCTGACAGGACTTCATCATTACTACAGGAGGCATGCACGATGGGGTCGTCTGTGCTAGTGCGAGAGAGTTGGACAGAGACAGACTTTGTTCTTTCAACATGTTTATTGTCGACACAGGAGGCATCAAAATTAACATTTTCATTTCCCCGACACGGGGTACCGAAAAACGCCCTCGTTTGGGGGGAGGGGGACCGAGAGACACCTCGGACCCCCGCCCCAGCACAATTCCCCTCTTCAGAGTGTCATTTGCGCTGTCCCCTACCGCGGCCACCGCGGTATGAAGACTGCTGCCTGCCATCCTTGGACGGGCGGCGCGGCTGAGCGCGCTCGGGAACCACAGCCTTGCTGCGGGGCCTGTCAGGCGCCCTGGCTGCAGAGGCTCCCCTGGAGGAAGACGAGTGCTTCTTAAAAGAAGCAGAGCGGCCCCTTTCCTTGGCGCGGGAGGAGCGGGACGTCCTCCTAGCTTGCTGCGGTTCATCCTGTGGCACTGTGGTGGACTCGACGATGTCCTTAGCCGCCTTGAAGAAGGTAACTCTACCCTGCAGCAGCTCCAAGCCCCCACCCATGAGGGTGGTGGGACTGTTCTCCATGTTTATGAGAGACTTGTACATCTCCCCGCGAGGACCTAGAGGCTTCTCGCCCACGTCCCTCTTAGGCTCGAGGTCGACATAGTCGAGCCAGCGGGCTCTCTCAGACTGGAGGTTGTAGTCCATGGACCTGCCCATCCACTTAACCGCATGCCAATTGACCTTCAGCATGATGTCAAATAGAGTGTTCAGTTCAGCTGTGTGCTCCCCCGTGGGCAGACCTTTGACCAGGTCCTTGGTGGAAGCGAGCAAGAGCTGGATCAGATTTAGGTCCTTAGCGGCCAGAGCAGCGGACCGGTAGGCGTTACGAGCCCTGTCCGACTGTAGCTTGTCCTCCAGGACAGTGAACCCCGGCGGGTTGGTGCCGACGGGGCCAACAAACGGTCCGTTTTTAGCCGTGCCTACATCTTTGTACTGGGGTCTGACAGAACTCAGGAAAGATTGTGCCAACAGGTGGTCCAGGTTAGGGCAGGTGGACATGCCTGCCTCCGCACCGCCCACCAAATCCAACACAGAAAAAGGCAGCTTCCTGGGGTCTTTATGTGTCTTCCATGAGGAATGGAGGGCCTTGGTGAAACCTTTCACCAGCGGCAGCCTGGAGAGGACATACGGGGCGGGAACCGAAGGCTCCTGCCCGGGCATTTCATCATCATCCTCGGCCTCTTCAGAGGGGAGAGGAGGTGGCAACTCCTCTCCAACTCTGGCCAGAGCTCTCATGTAGACTGTGAGATGATCCAGCATTTCTGCTGCAGAATCGACGTCCTCTGCTCCCGCTTCACTCGCTTGACTGGCGGGTGGAGGGGCAGTGGTGCCTGAGGAGGCCTGGGAGCTCCCTGCGGCGTCCAGTTGACGTGCTGGAGCCGCAGGGGCATTACCTTTCACAGTGACCGTGAGTCGAGAACCCTCGTCATCGACGGAGTCCTCCTCCTCCTCGGCCGTGTATCCAGAGTATTCAGAACCAGAACCCTCGCTCTGACAGGAGCTCAGGTCCGACTCTCGCCTGAAGGTCTGGACTGTTTTGGTGATGCTCACGTCGAGGGGGACGTCCCCGACGGTCACATCCAAGCGTTTCTTTTTGGGCACCGCGCCCGAAGGGGAAAAGGCTACCGGAGATTTCGTCTGGATGTTAGCCTTCTTGGTCGCCTTCTTAGCGGCGACTTCACCAGACCCGCCAGCTCCAGTGACAGTGGAGCTAGCTGCGGTCGGTTGCGCGGCAGGCGGTGTCTCATGTAGCACGGCGCCATCTTGACTTGGAATGGCGCGCTGGTTGCCAAGCGGATCTCCGGAAGGCAGCGCCGCACCTTGACCAACGGTGCGGTCCGCCTGGGGAAGGAAAGACTGGGCTGTGGGGTTGAGAGCAGTGGACCCACCTGGTGGAGCGCAGGCCCCGAGGCCTGCCCTGGCTAGGTAGAACCGGTGTATCAGTACATCGCGGTCGTAGGCCACGCAGCAGTCACAGAAAGGTCCTGCTCTCCCCTGAGGACTCAGTGCAGAGAAGGCGTGTGCAACGCCCATGCAGCCGACACAGAGATGGTGAAGATCCTGTCCGTCGATGAGTCCTGGACAGCCTGGACATTGCCTCGGCAGGAAGGCCAGAGGATCCATGGCGAAGCACTGTAGATAGAGTTAACCAGAAGCAGACGAGCTAACAAGCTAACGGCTAAGGCTAGGCCACGCTTGATTCGGGCAGGGCCTGAACAAGCGGTAAGCAGTGTAGCTAACGTTAACAATAGCAGACGAGCTAACAAGCTAACGGCTAATGCTATGCCACGCTTGCTTCGGCGGAGGCCTGAACAAGCAGTAATAATCCTTTGTTATAAAAGGAAATAACCGTCGATTTAGGACGGAACAAGAATAAGTATTCTTAAGTACGGGTTAATTCAACACTCGCCAGTGGGCGACTCCAATGCCACCGCTTTAGGCTAATGCGCGAAGAATAATAATACAAGGCTGAGTTTCAACTTATCTGAATGTGATATCGCAGAGAGTGAAAAGAGGATGTTACTTCCGCCTCCGGGGGCTTATATAGCCTGGAGGCGGGTCACTCCGGTTTGAGTGACAGGCCCTTCCTACCTACGTTAGTACGGGAGCTGAAGTAGTTTCTCTGAATGATCGCCAGGGGGCGTCATTACCCAAGTGGGAGGTCATCCTGGAATATTGACAGTAAACACCACGTTAGCCTGAGTGCACAGCTGTGATTAATCATTATTGAAGCCAACGGCACAATGCAACCTCTCCTCCATCATGCTCCGAGCCTCAAGCACAGTGGTGGAATAGCTTAGTATTGTGTTTCTACCAATAGCTTAGAAACACAATACTCTTTAGCCTCCACCTGTCAGTGCCTTCAACAATAGCGACACAAGTTCCCCAGCTGTAAATCTCACAAAAGACACTTTGTGCATAATTAGCTCTTTATTCCGCTAAATTAACCACCGATTAACTCCCATTCTGCTGAGGAGGACAGCACCTCCACACAGGGACATGCTGGGCCCCTGATTCAGCCCGGGAAAAAGAGTTGTAGAGGCCCTCATTGCGCGCTATAGAGAGAGATCTCTCTATAGCGCTGCTGCTACTCAAAGATTTGCCATTTCAGATCATGACAAGTGACAAGCCAGCAGGCCAATTACTGTACATGAGTTATAATTCGTCGTTGTCGGGTGGAAACCTTGTTTGTCCAAAACCGTTTGTTTTGTATTTATCATTTTAAAAATGATTTAAACTAGTGAAAACAGCCGATCTACAATCACACAACGCCTCGCGGTGCGAGGCTTTGTGTGCTTGTAGATCTGCTGTTTTCACTACTTTTGTGCAACGGCCTTGTATGATGAAGCAGGGCTTTGCTTTGCGAAAAAATTTATGAATTTGAAACTTGGAGATACGAGGTTTCTGTCCGACAGTGACGATTTACTTTGTTGGCCGCCCAGCCCCCAAAATGGAACGAAGGCCGACAATTTATTTTTAATTTTTTCCTAATGCATGGCCGGCCTGGACCGGCCGGGAATGAACCGGCCGTTCGGGAATTGTCCCGCTTTTCCCAATGGCCAGCACGTCCCTGCCTCCACAGGACTGTGAATTAATTAAACAGTGACATCATGCACTGAAGGGATGTCATAAGTTAGGGGTCTAACGGTATAGTAACTGAATCGAAAAATCTATTTTAATTTGCAATTATCTACTATATCGATATGCAAAAGCATATATTGTACCGTTTTGGCTTTGAATCGCATCGGTATCGTTTTACAGTGCAAATAATTGATTGTATGGACAGAAAGAGGGGTTTAATTACTTCTCCATTCCATATAGCTACTCTTGGTCTATCGATAAATGTGTGTAATGTCTGTTCAAGGTGCAGGTTTGTTGAAATATAGTGTCTATGTATTTGCTAGAGAATCACAGTGTTTACTTATTTATATCCATAATAAAATATTTTCTTTATAGTAACATCTACAACGTGCGAATGTTTAGGCCTTTTCCTTCAGTTTTAAGTGGGACTTTTAGGGGCTTTATTATTGACATGAATGACTAAGCCCCTTTGACAAGAAAGTTAATAACAGCGACAACTGACACAAAGGCTCTGGTTGGGGGCCTCCTGAGCTCTTGGGCCCCTGCATGGGCCCGGTAGACCTGTGCAGTAATATCACAGCAACAATACAAACTGTCGGAGAACAGCAAACACAACAATCATCCACAAACTGTCAAAGAAGAGCAAACACAGGGGGGGTTTAAATAGACACTGGGACTAAAAGGACAAAGGTGAACTCCATGGACAAATGGACAATTATCACACGATTGGCTAAGGGACTAACAGGAAGTTCTGGACCTGGGGTCCAGAACTTCATGAATCAAAGGGTAGCTCGACAAGAAAGGTAACAATTAAGCAATATTATACAAGAGGGTGTTAGTTATTGTGATTATTGGACCGCCTGCATTGCCGCAGGCACGAGCCTGAAGGACGTTTTCTGTCCTGGAAAACAACCAAATGGGGCTAGCACAAAAACTAATTTTACCTGCTGATTTACATCTTTAAATCTGTTATGTGACAATAAAACGGATTCTGAACTCATTGACACAAAATAGTAACAAATCTATTTTATAACATGACTTAAAAAATATATGCAATCTTGCCAATAGATAATGTGAGCAAATTATGACTTGACCCACTCTAGTTGCGTTTCCATAAAGCTTATTCGAAAATAAGAAGCGAATCATCATTACGTCGAAAAAAGCAAATGCGCATTTTGCCTGTTTCCATTCACTGATAAAATGCGATTCTTGGAAGATAGTTCATGAAATAAGCAGTCGGACAGGCGCTATTTTTCCAGTAAAGTGAGACACATTATTGAACATGCACTCTAACCCAGGGCTCTTCAGCCTATAGATTTCATATATAAGATAAGAGAAAGAGAGAGAGAAGAAGAGAAGACGCTCCACTCCACTTCAACCCCGCAACAGCATTGCACACGATAACAGCTGATATACAGTAGACTACAAGCTCCTCATCACAGCTCGTTGCGGATGCGATGTGAGCTTGGACTTGGTCGATATGCTGTACTCGGCTGTGCGCGCGACGCCATCACGGAACGGAGAATAATGACAAGGCGGCCGACCCCAGCAGCCCTTCCCACGAGTTCAATGTATTTTAATTCAAAACATAATTCGCTTAGTGTTTCCATTCACTGATGCGCATTTAGTTTTTTCGATAAAGCCTCAAAATCCACCACCTCCATGCGCATAAATGTTTTTGCGAATAATGAAAGTTTATTTGAATTTTGAAGTGTTTCCATTAAAAGATTTATTCGCAATAGCCTTAATGCACAAAAACAGCTTTACGGAAATACAACTACTGTCTGCCTGACTGTCCACCCAGCACATGGGGCCAGACCGGTCTGCAGAAGACACATGGTAAATGTGAATTCGATTCACGCGACCGGGATGGTTTACCAGGCTTTAAGGGTGATGCACATTATGACAAAAGCAAGGCTTCAAAACTGAGCATTCACATTGGATAGTTAGTTATTGTGTGTCTCTCTCTCTCTCCCTCTTCTGGCCTTGCAGCGGGACCAGGTGATGACTACACAGACTACGTAGCGACCCGGTGGTACCGGGCCCCGGAGCTGCTGGTGGGAGACACCCAGTACGGCCCCCCGGTGGACATGTGGGCCCTGGGCTGCGTGTTCGTTGAGCTGCTCTGTGGGAATCCGCTGTGGCCCGGCCGCTCCGACGTGGACCAGCTCTATCTCATCATGAAGACTCTAGGTCAGGGGTGGGCAACTTTGGTGATGGAGACTGAGGGACACTATATTTCCACACTCACTCCCGTGGGCCACATTGTATATCGCTCCTGTCGGGCCGAAACCTCCTAACTCCAAAATTTTCATTTTCGGGAAAATGAGCTCAAGTGGAGTTAGGAGGTTTTGACCAGAGGGTTTTTTACTTACTTTTTTTAAAGTTGAAATCCTGAATTCTTTTAAGCAATTTTTGAATTGGAATAACGTTATGAACAAACCGGGAAAGCATCTGTGCCATATAGATTTGAGCTATATTTAGCAACCTATGTTTTTTTTTAAAAACAGTGGTTCTCAAAGCGGGGACCCCTCATCTCAAAATATTTTTTCAGACGGACATCCGCAGCCGAATACATGTCATTTTGGGGGTCCTTGACATGAAATGGGTTGAGAGCGACTGGTCGTGTATGTGCTACTGTAAAGAGGTTTATGATGATGTTTTTGTGCCCCCCCCCACACACACAGGTGACCTGATCCCTCGGCATCAGCAAGTGTTCCATTCCAACGTGTTCTTCAGTGGAGTCAGTATCCCTGAACCCGACACGACGGTACGGCAGCGGTTCCTCTGTTACACTTCATTCATTCAGGAGGGATCCAGTTGGTTTGGGTTCTGCTCATTACTGTTGTTTTGTGTGTAGGAGCCTCTGGAGAAGCGCTTCCACGCTGTGGCCCCGCACGCACTCCAGGTCATGAAGGTATAGAACATCAGCTGAGCTTATTGCTTTTAGCCTATAAGGCAATTTGTACCATTTGTACACTGTCAGAGTTACATTTAAGGGAAACTAGTTAACTTTAAGCCTATTTTTATACATATTTTAGCAGTCATTTCCCTTTATCAGCCACTACATATGTGTGTGCGTGTGTACAGTCCTGTCTGGTGATGGACCCAGCTCTCAGGCTGTCCTGTGAGGAGGTCCTGGCTCTGCCGTACTTCCAGGAGGACGCTGGGGCGGCGTGGGGCCGTGAGGGAGAGCGGCCCGGCAGACGGCACGACAAGGCCTCCAGACGCAGACAAGCAGCGGTACGTTGAGACGGCTATTTCCACTATCAATGATATTTTTTAAGTATAAAGTTGTCAAATATGTCAGTCCTTTCTTTGTATACTTAAGTTATGTCATATCTGCCATGTGCAACTTCAAAGCCTACAAGCCAGACAGAAATGCATTTGTCAACGACAAA
Source organism: Nannobrachium achirus (assembly GCF_963921795.1). Lineage (NCBI taxonomy): Eukaryota > Metazoa > Chordata > Actinopteri > Myctophiformes > Myctophidae > Nannobrachium > Nannobrachium achirus. The sequence continues at coordinate 55,876,120 of NC_137817.1, read as the reverse complement.
AAAACACCCCCAAAACGCATTAGTGTGAGAATCAATGGGGGTAAATTTGACCCTTGACCCTACATTTACCCTCATTGATTCTGACCCAAATTCATCCAGGGCCTTATTTGTGTCCCCATCCAGAATCTTTTTTTTTTGTCTAAGGAATGCGACGAGTACAAAATAATTATTATTTTACTCAAGTCTCCATTGTGTGACTAATCAAGTTAATTGCAATTACACACACAATTCTAGGGAACAATTCTCTGATCTCCCTCTCTCTCCCTCCCCAGCCTCAGTATCTTCCTCAGCTACCCAGCAGTAACATATCACCTGCTCCGGACGTGAAGAAACAGGTCAGGCACCGATACGACCACCACCTGCCCAACATCTAAACTGACCCACCGGACACACCATGGACTATGTTTTGGAATGAACTGCTCAAAGTGGACCTTTGTCCTTTGTGACAATGTCAAATCCTGGTGTTCAAAGTAACTCTGAGGGCCCTGGTATTTAGAGCAGACCTGGGCACTGTATGGCCCGGGGGCCGTAGGCAGCCCTTTGGTTCTGACCGGCCCTTGTAGGGTTAATGGCAAATTACAAAATAAACACATTTTCTAATTTTACCTCATGCATGGACTAAAGCTGGATTGCTGTTATTTAGATTTTTTGTATTCACGCACAGCTGGACGCAATGCATACATCAGCACGTGTGCGTGATCATTGGATGTTGTCTCGATAACAAGCAGGTGGTGAGACTGGTCACAAGTCAAGACGACCTGCCTTACCTTACCCATCAAAAATGGCTAAAGTGGCTAAAACAAGAAAAGTCAATGCCGAATGCCGGGTTTTCAATTTACTGAAGTCAGAGGTAAAGCTGTGTGTTTAGTTTGCGGGGAGCACATCTTGTGGGGAGCACTGCCTTTTGGCCCGGCCCTCCGCAATATTTTCTGATGTTCATGAGGCCCCACGGAAAGAATAATTGCCCACCCCTGTTTTAGAGGATGAATGGGGCAAGGTGGTGTTTGGTCTAAAACGCAGGGTGGAAAAGTGCTGGTGACGTGTGCAGCTCCAATTTTGCCACCTTGTTATCTGGGTGGAAAGTAAAGCATATATATGGCACAAAGGCGTTCTAGTCATGGGTATGTTCTGGTCATAACATTTATTCAATGCTTTGGGCTGCAAAGGGGGCCATGATCGTTTTCAGTTTGTTTTCAGATTGTAAGCTTTCAAATGATGTCATTTATTGAAAACACAAAAGGAGGAGCGGCGCGCACACCTAAGTTGGCGAGGTGCTGACCACGCAAATAATGATGGTTGAAAAGAAAAAGGCTGCACAGCTCTTCAGCCACGGGGCATCATTTATTTATTTAAATAAATGAAGCTTAAGCTTTAGTTTAAGCAGGACACGTGAGTCAGATCACGTGACAACGGGGATGCGCCATGTCTGGCTATGAAGCTCACCATGGGTGCCAGAACTCGCACCGGAAGTGCGATAAAATACATGTCAGTGAAGCGACCGCAGTTTTCCCAATGACCCTGAGCACAACGGTGGGGGCCGATGGGCACTAGGCTTCCCACACTCCCACGCCCCCACCGTTGCTCAGGGTCGTTGGGAAAACAGTGGTTGCGTCAGTGAATGGACCCGGCCTGATCAGCTCGACTGAGACCTTTGTCATATAATCTGTTCAGGAATATAAAAGAAGACATATCAAAGGTATTTTTACAATCACTTGCTTTTCGATGTGCACAGTACATCATTAAATAATAATAATAATAACAGTAAATAATAATAAGTATCGCATGGTTTGGTTCCCAGACAGGAAACAGTGGATAGTCTCGCGATACTTGGCACGTTTAGAAACTGCTATAAAATGACAGTGCACTGCACACATCGAATATCCACACAGCAGAAAAAAATGTGTGACATGCCTTCTTTTATTTTCCTGAGCTGAGTATGTTATAAAGGTCTCACTTTTTCATAAATAGTGTTTGTTCATGAACTTCATGAGCTGCTGGGAGGCTGCATCACAGTCTTCCACCGAACTTCCGGCTGCAGTTTGGCACCCATGGTGCGACGAATCTGCCTGTTGGAATTGCGAGATAGCGAAAGGGGCGTGGATGTCTTTACCTCCTATTTACCTTGATTCACAGATCTGCTGATCATGACATCACAGTCATAATCCAATCAGAGCTCACGCACAGTAAGGGAGGCTTGTCTCAAATCTGAAGCCTCAGAACTGCTGCCGCTGCATCTCTGCTGCATCTCCGAACACGGAGCCCTTTAACGCCAACTCAAGTATTCCATTTGTTGCAATAAATGGTTAAATCTACTTTGACACCAGTGTTCCTGACTAAACAAACGCCACTCATTCATCCCCTTGGTCACGGAAGTCAGGCAAGTGCACACATAGACATCAAAGGGGGCTTGAGCCCCTGCCCTTTTATCCGTGTGTAAAAAGTGCCCTCTCCAGACCATTCATACTAACCTGCTGCACTAACCTGTTTCACAAGATTATCAATGAGAACATTTTTTTTAATTATTATTTGGCTCATTGCAGGACATAATGTCACTATAAAAAAATCTTACAGTGACTGAGTACAATAGTAGGCTACTGCATAGAACTTGTGTAAACATGATTTGCTATGATTTTGTAATAATAATGTGTAGTAGGAATAGGCTTACATTGCACATAAGCAAATACAGCAAACTTGACTTAATCTAAGGCTTGATTTACGACTTAATGGCTAACTAACAAACGGTGACAAAAAGTCTTATTAAGATTTAATAAAAGCTGCAATGAAAGGTGATCCTCCCTCCCGTGTGTAATTTGATGGCTCCTCTAGCATTGCAGGCGTGAGTCTTTGACAGCGATCTCTCCCCTGACTCAAACACATGGGTGTCGTACCAAATTCTGGGCCCTGGGTACAAGGATTCACTCACATTTTGTGCTTTAAAGTCTTTGAATATTTAAAATCCTTCAAAGGTTTTTTGAAACACTTATGTTTCTATGTCAGTGGTGCTCAATCCTTTTCCCCAAAATGATACGTATTTGGCCATGGACCCCCATCTCAAAATATTTAGTTCCAGGAAGTCAGGGACTCCCCAGAAGCTAAATTTGAGTTACAAATGTTCGCTTAAAAAGCACATATTCAAAGATTTGCACACATTTTCACGACTTTTCAAAAACAGCAGATCCACAAACTCGCAGCGTGGCACTCGGTGCCGCGCTGTGAGCTTGTATATCTGCTATTTTTCAATATCTAAAGTATAAAATAGTTAAGGCCCCCTCCACCTTGGACCCTAGTAACTCAGTCCCACTTCCCCCCGCCATGTGACGCCCCTGCTCAAACATGACCGTAGGAGGCCACATGCTGGCATTGATGGAGTGACAGTTGACACATAGCTTGATTGATCACCGCTCCTCAAACTCGTCAACTTGCATCGTGTTACACTACAGCTGTACAGTGGATGTTTAACGAGCCTCGTCTGACCTCCGACCCAGCCTGTGCCACAGCCTCTAGGCTATAGCAAGGGGTCTTCAACAGGGGGTCTGGGACCCCTAGGGGGTCCTCAGAGTTACTACAGGGGGTCCTCCAAATCTTTGTGTGATAGAAACTTAAAACGTATTAACCACCTGAACCCTAGTGTCCATATTCTGAGAACTGTAGCCAAAAATAGCAGATCTACAAGCTCACAACGCCTCGCAGCGCGAGGCGTTGTGAGCTTGTAGATCGGCTATTTTCGGGAAAGAGGTTTGGTGTAGAGGGGAAAAAGAGCAGAACAAATACAGAGTGAAATTTCAAGTTTATTAAGTATTGACGGTTCAAGTGGTTAATTATCTGAAAACACAAATTGACATGAATCCAAAATAGACTGATGATCGTGCTGTCAAGAAACTATATGGAATCCATGAAAAGTTGTGGGGGTCCCTGCTTCATCTCTCTCTCAAGTTAACTAAGGGGTCCTTGGCCTGAAAACGTTGAGGATAGTCTGGTCCTTCCCAAACCAATGGGTCAGGAAAGACCCAATCTGGCTAGCCATCGTCAGGGAAAAGTTCTGTCGCTCTTTTGCAGCAATGCAGAAGTTTGTAATCGAGAGACTAGGAAAGACCTGACTCGAGACGAGTCATTGACTCGAGTACTACAACACTAAGTAACTAAAGTTCTCAAATAAATGCTGTGGAGTAAAAGTACAATATTTGGATCCAAGATGTACTGTAGTGGAGTAGAAGTAAAAGTATGGGAAATTGGAAATACTCGAGTAAAGTAAAAAGACCTCAAAATTGTACTTAAGTATAGTACTTAAGTAAATGTACTTGGTTACTTTACACCACTGCTCAAAACTCAGAAGTAGCTACAACAAATGGAGGGAGATGGGATTGAATTAGAGGAATCTAGCCACAAGCTTTCTGGACATGTGCGTAACCAGCGTAAGTGGGTGCAGTGCCGCCAGTCCAAGGGTGCCGCAGAATACTTTAATATTTTGATTACATCAATATCACTTCAGTTAAACCACTTAAACCAATAGTTTAAATCATTTTTAAAATGATAAATACAAAACAAACGGTTTTGGACATACAAGGTTTCCATCCGGCAACGACGAAATACTGTATAACTCATGTAATTGGCCCACTGGCTTGTCACTGTCATGATCTGAAATGGCAAATCTTTGAGTAGCAGCAGCGCCATAGAGAGAGATCTCTCTCTATAGCACGCAATGAGGGCCTCTCCAACTCTTTTTCCCGGGCTGAATCAGGGGCCCAGCACGTCCCTGATGTCCTCTAAGTGCCGCCGAGGACAGGGGCCCCGTTTCTGGGGTCTACAGGGTTTTTATAGCACTAACATCAGTAGTGTCTATCTACATGCGCATACTCGAGATAAGGCAATTACATATCTGTACACTCCCATAGATGTGTGTGTGCCTTGGTGGTTGTGCATATGTCCTACACGATTGATCTTGACCATAGACCAATGGTCAAGATCAATGTACGTGGCACTGGTCACCACGGTATCTCTATGTGTAAAGGTGAAACAGGTGTCTTGAATAGCCAGTCATGGTTATGTCTGAGTGTCTGGTCGTGGTTATAAGTGGGAATTGCCGTAAATGCACTGGTGTGTGAGGAGGGGGATCTTGTATTGAATCCTGAAGGAGATGGGTGAGCCAGTGGAGTGAACGGAGGATGGGTGTAATCATGTCATTAACCAGGAAGAGAAAAATACTATTCAGAAATCCACTTTTTATAACATTTATTTCAACATTTTAATTCCCAGGCCACCACACATAATCTGCACATGTACAAAAATAAATATCTATTGCAGCATCAACGTAAGAGTCTACATGGGTCTCATCGATAACTCTGAACTAGATAGACCCCTCTAATTATCTAAAACAACCTCAACCAAATATTCATGGTCTGACACGTCACATAATCTTGCACTACTGCCACCTGCTGGGGTTAGCGAGCAGCAGTCCCAATGCATTCATAAGTATGTAAAAAACCTGAATTTAATTTACTCTTATTCATTGTCCGAAACGATTTAAACTAGTGAAAACAGCCGATCTACAAGCACACAACGCCTCGCACCGCGAGGCATTGTGTGCTTGTAGATCTGCTGTTTTCACTACTTTTGTGCAACGGCCTTGTATGGTGAAGCAGGGCTTTACTTGTAAAAAAGAAATTAAAACTTGGAGATACAAGGTTTCTGCCCGACAGTGACAATTTAACAATTACTTTAAAAAGTACAGATCCTACTTTCAGTTATTTTCCACCTCCACTTGCGGGGCTCAGCGCGGGGTGGCGATGACGGGGTACTTGCGGGGGATGTTGGCGAAGCTGCTGAACTCCGGACTGAGGTCGATGGAGTCTGGACCGCCGCTGCTGGAGAAGCTGAAGCGCTGCAGCAGCGACACCAGGAACAGGAAGAGCTCCATACGGGCCAGAGACTCTCCGGGACACGCCCTCTTCCCTGGGGACACACGAAGACAAAACACAACCATAAACACAGATATAAAAAGCTAGATACCTCATCCGCCGCTGCAGTTCATTGGTGAGACAGGTCAAACAGGACTGGCGGAAGTGCGTAACTGTGGAAGTGCAGAAGGCACTCTGCTGCCCCCTCCAATGGGAAAGAGGGAGTCCCGCCAGTCCTGCATCTGATTGGCCTACCGAGCATCCCATTCTGTGACTCACAAGGAAGCGTCCTTAAGAATTCCCAAGAGCCCCACCTCAGAATTCCGGAGGCTTGCATAGAGTTATAGGGAGGCTTGCCAGTCCTCTTTTACCAACGCCCCACACCGGTCTACCTTTATATGTCTATGACCATAAAGGCCTGCAGATTTTGGTGGGTCCACAGATGATTAACTTAAAGGAGTAGTTCACCCCCAAAATGATTTTTTTCCTCCAATTCATGCCATGGAGTCTTGAGTTCAATAATATTTTTTTGTTTTAAGACAAAAAAAATGATTATAGTAAAACATACCCTGACGGTTTCCCCATTCAGTGCCATGCATTTGGGTCCCCATCCAGGGTCATGCATTTGGGTCCCCATCCGGAATTTACTATAATCACATTTTCATCTTAGGAATGCGACGAATACAAAAAAATATTATTGAAGTCTCTATGGCATGAGTAATCAATAGAAAAAAAAGTCATTTTGGGGGTGAACTACTCCTTTAAAAGCAATCTTTTAGTCTTGTCCTTATTAGTGAAAGCTTATACATTTTCTTATTAATTAGGGCACATACTGTTTATACTGTACGTTTCTTAGCAAAAGATGACTAGTACATTTCAAGTAGTCTGTGAAAAGTTATTGATCTCACTCTCCCCTACTTTTAACTATTATTTCATCCTTGCCAATGAAAATGTTTGAGAACCACATGCATACAGAAAATGACAAAATTACAAGAATACAGAATAGTACTGCTCTCTGACAAGACAATGATTTTTCACTTTTACTTTTGGTACTGGTATATTTTGATGCTAATACTTTCGTACTTTTACTTTTACTAGTATTTCTATATTGCAGTATTGATACTGTTACTCGAGTAAAACAATCAAGTACCTTTTCCACCACTGCGGATCAGACAACTCTGCATGGTACAGGGCCATGGAAGAGGGCGGGGCCAAAACAAAAAGGTTTAGTGATGCGTGCCCGGAGGTTGGCACTGAGCCAAACGACGTGAAATGACACCAGAGGTATCCTTTGACAATTAGTCAGCTCTGGATGTAGCCCAAACAATCCCACTCTGAATGGGCCTCGAGCCAAAGGGGCACGATACCATCCAGGTGCAGATTTCTTAGGTGTAACGTTTCTGCCCGCCACCATGGAGACTAGGGGTTTCAATTCCTGCACCACAGTGCCTCTCTGGCTTAGCCTGGTGCTTCAAGCAAACATGTTATATGGGGAGCAGGGACATGCAGAGAATGTTAGAGAGGCCGGGGCTGAAATCTCTAAAAGGGCCTTTTGGTGAAAATAATAGCAGACCGCGGTGTGAGCTTGGTAATTTTTGGTGCTTGATAACCACGGTAAAATCGCGCTCTTTCGAACGACCATCATTTTCGACCGGAGGGTTGGCGACTCACTCCACTCCAGATTAGGGTTAGGGTTAGAGTCGAGTGTCAAAAAGATGACATGTAGTAACAGCGACACACTCCCGATACCACACTGAACTAAGCATAATCAAGTCAATAGAGGGCAATTCTTTAAACATACGAGTTTGGACAAGGCAATTCTCTTGAACGCTGCCTTCAGGTATGGCATGGCATGAAAAGAGGGTATTTTGCATTTCTTTCACCATAGTAAAAACTGCATTCATGGTCTGGAGAGGGCACTTTTTACAGACAGATAAAAGGGCAGGGGCACGTGCCTGATGGGGAGGGAAGCTGGCAGGGGAAGACCTCTGTTCCTCTGTTCTACACTGTGCTGTAGGTTGCTTTGTGGTGCTTGTTCAGCAGGGAGCAAACATGGGAGGAATGGCACAATATCCCATGGCCAAGCAGTAAGCCTTGCCGAGCCATGAGGCTGAGTCCAGCACGGGTCCAATTTTGACAACCCGTGTCTGCCCCGCCCGTCATTAATCAGATCCGCGGACCGACCCGCTACCTGCGATTATATAAAAGTCTTATGTAAAAGACCTTTTACCCGTCTGTAAAAAAGTGCCCTCTCCAGACACGAATGTAGTTTTTGAAGCGGTGAAAGCCGCTTCCAATGAGTGGCTTTGTGTGTCCCACGCAAGGTTATAATAGTTTTGGATTTTTCCATTAGTTTTTATTTTTATTAGTTTTGAGGTTTTGTTTTCAATTACAGTTTAGTTTTAATTCGTTTTTAAAGTGAGGTTGCTAGTTTCGTTTCGTTTTTATTTTTTGAAAATGCTTAGTTTTAGTTTAGTTTTTATTAGTTTTAGTGTTAGTTTTAGTCTTTTACGGTATTTGTCAGGGGTGAGATTAAAAAAGCTCCGGAAAAAGTATTGTCTAATAAAGAAAATCAACAAAACATCTTGTTGAGAGTGGCAGGAATGTTGAGACATACAACTTCTCTCTTTGACAACACCATCTGGTGTTTTTTATTTTTTATTTCCACAAAAGACAAAAGACGAAAACTAAGGAGATTTTCTCTATAATTTTAGTTTATTTTAGTTAGTTTTGTAAACACACAATATCGTTTCAGTTAGTTTTTTTTTTTTTAAAAAGCTTAGTTTTTATTTTTATTTCAGTTAACTAAAATGTTTTTTCATTCTAGTTTTCGTTTTTTAGTTAGTTTTCGTTTACTATAATAACCTTGGTCCCACGCCCATATATGGTCATTTCAGTCCAGAATGAACAGGTTTTATCAAAACAAAATGTCTGTCACCTCATGTCCATGGTCATTCCAGTCCAGAATGAACAGGTTTTATCTGTCCCGTACGTCCAGAATATCAGTCCAGAATGAATAGGGTTTTTCAAAAACAAAATGTGTGTCCCATGTCCATATATGGTCATATCAGTCCAGAATGAACAGGTTTTATCTGTCCTGTCCTGTCCCGTCCGTCCGTCCGTCCGTCCGTCCGTCCGTCCGTCCATACGTATGTGTGTAGTGTCCGTCCCGGTCTGATGATTGGATACTTTGAGGATTGGTCAAGCTTCACATGACAATTCGTATAGAATGTATAGATCACAGAGTTCATAACTCTAGAACACATAGAATAGAAAGTTCACCGCTTCACTTCGAACCGAGGTTTGATTTTTTACTATGGAGAAAGAAATGCAAATACCCTCTTTCCATGCCATACCTGAAGGCAGCATTCAAGAGAAGTGCCTTGTCCAAACTCTCCTGAACTTGAATGCAGCATCTTATTTTGAAAGAATTCCCATCTCTGTGTAAAATCCATGCCGTTACGCCACATCTCCAGTATTGACTTGATTATGCTTAGTTCAGTGTGGTATAAAGTACCGAAAATAGCCGACCTCGTCGCAGCGCGACACATTGTGAGCTTGGAGGTCTGCTATTTTCAATATATTCACCAATGGCCCTTTTGGATTTGTCAGCCCCTGCCTCTCTAACATTCTCTGCACGTCTCTGCCAGCCATGTATTGCAGCTTTAAATAATGTTGTGCAGCGCAGTGCTGTACAGTAGGCCCATACCTGCAGAGAAGGGCAGGAAGGCGGGGCTCTTCTTGAAGTTGCTGTTGTGGTCCAGGAAGTGCTGTGGGTTGAAGGACCAGGGCGTGGCCCACTGGTCTTTCTCTCTCAAGATGGAGTGCAGCATGGGGAAGATCAGGGTTCCCTGAAACAACACGGCATGGGGAAGATCAGTGTTCCCTGAGGAATCGGCGCTGCAATGAAAGGAGTGAAGACGCACAATTCGTACTGGGTTCGATCAAGAAAAAAACGCACAGCTGCATCCACTCGTCGCACGGCTAATTCGGATCCGGTGTGCATGAGGTCGTAGAGAATCATTGTTTTCTTTTAAAAAAATTAAATTGTCCGTTTTATCCGTGCGGATAAACGCGCCTGTGTGCAAAGGGCTTTAGGGGTCCTTGGCCTGAAAACGTTAAAGACCCCTGGTGTAGCCATGAAGGAGATGTCCATGACAGATACCTTAGGGATGGTGTAGCCCCTGAAGGAGATGTCTTGTAGTGCGTAGTGAGGAACGTTCATCGGTACGATATCCACGAACCGCTGGACCTCATGGATCACTGCATCAGTGAAGGGGAGGGACTTCCTGTCCTCCATATTTGGGCACCTCTCTTGTCCAATCACGGCATCAATCTCCTTCTGCATTTGCTCTGAACGAAAAGAGGGACGAAAAAAGGAAAATTTGACACTCATTGACAACATTTTGTTGAAGTCAAAAATGAAATGGTAATGTTGCATATCAGCTCATATTTAATTAACCATTTGTGTATTGGCTCACCGCCAATTGACCGTTTAAATTATTTTGGTATGGTGCACTAGACTTGCAAAATGAGTTAGAATAAACCAGTAAGACGCCTAAGGGCGAAAAGCGACCTCACCCTAAAGGGGCTTAAGATTGATGACATCAGGGATCTCCATATATGGGTAAAAATCTGAGCTATCCGTGTACCGATTTGCATGATTCTTGGACAAAATCTGTAGGAGTACTGTCCAAAAATTTGTTTTGCACAAATTCGTCTCCTGTTGGCGCTGGCCAACAGGAGAAAGATTTTGGGCAGAGCCGCAGAGGTTCTGCTCTGGCACCCAGGTAGTGTGTGTTCAGTTTCGATGCCATCGTGGCAAGTATGTTGGGTTACTAGTCACTTACCCTGTATGTTGGGGTACTAGTCACTTACCCTGTATGTTGTGGTACTAGTCACTTACCCTGTACTGTATTTTGGGGTACTAATCACTTACCCTGTATGTTGGAGTACTATACTTACCCTGTATGTTGGGATACTTCATGAGCACACTGAGGGTGAATCGGAGTGTTGTACTGGTAGTCTCTGTTCCTGCCAGGTACAGATTTAACACCGTGGACACCAGGTTCTCATAGTGGAACTCTGATGTTTGGAGCTCCTTTTCCTAAACACACACAAGAGTGAACAAACTGTATACTAAGGCTGGGCAATATATCGAAACTATCGACATGCAAGGTATACATATCGACGAAGATGGCTTAAAATGAGGTATTGGTGTAGGATTGTGTTAATGATGATGACGTTACCAGAAATGCTGGTCCCTGATTGGCTACGGGTTTAAATAATTTGTTGAATTCGGGGGCCACAAGACAACAAGAGAACAACATGAGTTCTGAGTGCGGTTCATTACAAGCCTTCTCCCTATATCTATATTCGAGTGGACTCCAATCACCCAATAGCATAATGATACACACACTCTCTCTTCTCTCTCTCGACAGAAATGGTCCAATCTTATAATGAACATAGTGAGGTAGTCGGAGGCCTTAGGGCTTTTTCGTGCTAATTAGTCTAAAAGCGCCTGAGTCGGCGACCTTCGGGGTCGCCACAGCAGCCTTTTTTTTTTTCTGGGCATTTATGTAGGATGTGAGGGGTCTAACTAGGGGTTTGTCATGATGCTGAATCCCCAGAAAACACCCACACAACTGTGAAAAGTGATGACTCACTAAACCATCGTTTTCTGGGGCCATTTCTAGCCCAAGGAATGTTTTTTTGTGCAAAACAAATGCTTGCAATGGATTCAGCATACAGGGCATCTATAAACCCTAACAGGGCCTAACAGGGCATCATCTGGGAATGCCCATACTTTATTAATATATATCCATATACATATGGACTTAATATTAATGTTTTCGGGGGAAATGCCCAATTGCCCATATATGGACATATATGGCCTCATGTGGTCTATGGTGTCATACATCTATGTCAGTCATCTCCATTTTTGGGAAAAGTTTAATTTTTAATTAAAGTCAGTGGGGGAAATTAATTTACTAATAAATTAATATCAATTCAACTATCCAAACTTTATCTACAGAAAATGCAAGCACACGATTCCTGATGAAGCCGGTCAATTTGACATGGCGTGAGTTTGTGGCGCGAAAACTGTGGGAGGAGAAGGGGTCAAACTTTTGGTTACTCTAAATACTCTATAAATAAAGTTTCCCCAGGACTATAGTGTGGTTGCCCTGCTGGGCAACCACACTAATTAGATAGCATTTGGGACATACTACAGTTGGAAGAAGACGACTAATTACAATTTAGGCATTTAGCAGACGCTCTTAATCCAGAGTGACTTACAATAAGCAAGGTAATACATCAATTCATCAACCTGTGGACAGTTCAGTGAGAGAGAGAGAGAGAGAGAGAGCGAGAGAGAGAGAGAGAGAGAGAGAGAGAGAGAGAGAACTAGCTGGTTTCATGAACCATTAGTTGAGTGTCACTCAGAAATAGGTTGCTACAAAATTGAGGGAGATGGCTTGTAATGGACGAACTGCACTCAAAACTCATATACGGTTTCTGGTTAAACCATTAACTTTTGAAATTTTGAAATTACTTAAAGGACCTACACCATGAATTTTCACTTTTTCTATTTTAAAACCTTTTTTTGGGGTCCCACTGGCACCTTCTATCCTCACAAAGTCCTATTTCTGACCGTTGTGTCTTTCTCTGGTTTTGGGCAGACAGAGATGAAAAGCTTTCCACGGGTTCTCAGAACAGTGCTGTTCTGAGAGTTGACGAGAGTGACGACACTCTCGTCCGTCCGTCCGTCCGTCCCCCCCCCCCCCCCCCCCCCGCCCTTCAGGTAAAAACCAGAGCTACTCTTCTAAACCCAGCCCCTCATTTGTTTCTAATTTGCTTAGCCTCCACTTCCATCTGCAGCTGGCTTACTGTTCTGGGGCTGCTCACTCAGTGCTCTCACTCACTTTTATTCTATGAACATTTTTGCTATCAACATGTCCAAGGAGAAGTCTTAACGTTCCTGGATTGCACTATAAATGTGACGTTATAGACTGCGAGGACCCAAGCTTCGTCCCTTCTAACAAGGAAACAAAAGACCTATTTTTAATGATCCGAGGCCTTCTGAAGCCTGGGCCTAAATTTTCCGCGGTGGCCGGGTGGGAGCTCGCGGTGGCCGGGTGGGAGCGAGCCGCGGAGCTCGCCGCGGTGGCCGGGTGGGAGCGAGCCGCGGTGGCCGAATCCACCGCGATTTCTTAACCAAGTAGCTGCTTGTCGCGGCCGGGACCGCCGCAGCTCCGACCCGGTGGACAGAGCGGCGGCCCCGGTCGCGACAAGCAGCTCCGACCCGGTGGACAGCGGCGGTCCCGGCCGCGACAAGCAGCTCAAGCAGACTGTCCCGGTCCTCCCTTCACTCTCCCCGGCTATAGAGAGCTTAATCACTGTCCCCGGCTAGAAAGAGCTCCACACCCCGCCTCTCCTCTCTCTATCCACGGCTACACGCCGCCTCTTCTATCGCTGTCCCCGGCTATAGAGAGCTGGCCACCCCGCCTCACTCTTCACTATCTCCGGCTAGAAAGAGCTCCACACCCCGCCTCTCCTCTCTCTATCCACGGCTACACGCCGCCTCTTCTATCGCTGTCCCCGGCTATAGAGAGCTGGCCACCCCGCCTCACTCTTCACTATCTCCGGCTAGAAAGAGCTCCACACCCCGCCTCTCCTCTCTCTATCCACGGCTACACGCCGCCTCTTCTATCGCTGTCCCCGGCTATAGAGAGCTGGCCACCCCGCCTCACTCTTCACTATCTCCGGCTAGAAAGAGCTCCACACCCCGCCTCTCCTCTCTCTATCCACGGCTACACGGGGCCGCTGCTGCCCGCTGCGCTGCAGATGAAAACGCTCCAAGCCTCCAACCAGGAGGAAGAGGATTTGACAGTAGGCTTATATCATACAACATAGGCCTACAGTAGGCTATAATCAGAGCTGGAACATTATCCTATTTTTGTATTGGCCCAATATTACATTATTTGTTGTCGACAACGTTGGAGAGGGGGGAGGGGGAGGGTGGAAAAACCCCACTAGATGCGCCACTGAGCAAACAAAGGCCGTTTTGGTATTGCAGCTGCAGGGCCTAATAATAGCACAGCTATAAGAAACAAGAGGAATGGTCAGGGTGTGTGTTGGGGGTTAAGACCTGTCTAAGACTCAATTTTGAGCATATATTTATACAAAAAATATAGTTTTAAAAGCATGGTGTAGGCCCTTTAAAGTCGGGCCCCGACTTTAAGTAATTTCATTTTACAATTGTGGCCCCCTGCCTAACCTTGTTAAATATCCCTGGCGTACGCTGATAACAGCTATTGCATAACATGGTGGGCCATGCATTATATATTATATATGCAATGTTCCCAACTTGTATCATTCCAGAGCATGTATATTATAGGCCCAACGGTTTGTTAAACAAAGTCAGGATTTGACTGCAGTCAAATTACAAATTTGCTCCAGTTATGAGTGAAATTATTTAGTGCAAGCTTCCTCTAAATTACAGTTATTTGCGACCGTAGGTCGCAGTTTACTGTCAGAACCGGCACAGCTTGTCCGTATGTATATGTGTGTATATATATATATATATATATATATATATATATATATATATATATATATATATATATAAATCTTTACGTGTAACGCCTGATACTGTGGTGATGTGTCACTGTGACATCACAGGTGACATCGCAGTGATGTCAGATTTGACTGCAGTCAAATTACAAATTTGCTCCAGTTATGAGTGAAATTATTTAGTGCAAGCTTCCTCTAAATTACAGTTATTGCGACCATAGGTTGCAGTTTACTGTCAGTACCGGCACAGCTTGTCCGTATGTATGTATAAGAGTTCATTTGCAAAAACAGATAAAAGCCATTTTGGAAAAAAATGAGATGACTATTGTAAATAACAGTTAAGTTAGAGTTTTATTAGAATATAAAATCAATTTTGTTGTTAAGGCAGATATATCCCATTCTAAACGCCCTCAAAGATCATGTTTTGTAGCAAAAACAGACAAGTGACATAGCTCTTTGTTTGCAGAAACAGATAAATCCATTGGGCAGCGTGTTTAGACCATGTGATCCAAGATGGTGCCCCATTATGCACCAAACTTGTCTCAAACATTGTTCAGGGGTCTGCCATGAGGATAGTCAAACCAGGGGCCATGTGTGGCCCCCAGGTGCCTCTGGGTGCCACAGGCGCACTGTTGCCCCGTTTTGCACCAAACTTCTCTCAAAGACTGTTCCAGGGGTCTGTCATGAAGATAGTCACACCAGGGGCCATGTGTGGCTCCGAGGGGCCATGTGTGGCCCCCAGGGGCCTCTGGGTGCCATAGGCGCACTGTTGCCCCATTATGCACACTGTTGCCCCATTATGCACCAAATGTGTCTCAAACACTGTTCAGGGGTCTGCCATGAGGAAAGTCACACCAGGGGCCATGTGTGGCTCCCAGGGGCCATGTGTGGCCCCCAGGGGCCTCTGGGTGCCATAGGCGCACTGTTGCCCCATTATGCACACTGTTGCCCCATTATGCACACTGTTGCCCCATTATGCACCAAAAGTGTCTCAAACACTGTTCAGGGGTCTGCCATGAGGAAAGTCACACCAGGGGCCATGTGTGGCTCTCAGGGGCCATGTGTGGCCCCCATGGGCCTCTGGGTGCCATAGACGCACTGTTGCCCCATTATGCACCAACATTTTCTCAAACAATGTTCAGGGGTCTACCATGTGGCCCCATGTGGCGTGTGGCTCCCAGTGGCCCCTGATATACAGGGGCCCCTGATGAGGCCTGTGAGGTGGCCCCTGGTGTGACTATTGTCATGGTAGACCCATGGACAGTGTTTGTGCCATATTTGGTGCAGATCAGAGCAGCAGTGAGCCTTTGGCACCTGGGGACCCCAGGGGCCACTGATATGGCACACTGGGGCCCCTGGTTTAGCCCTTTGTGTGACTATTGTCATGGCAGACCCTTAAACAGTGTTCATGCTAAGTTTGATGCAGATTGGAGCAATGGTGTGCCTTTGGCACCCCGGGGCCCCCGGGGGCCCCTGATATGGTACACTGGGGCCCCTGGTTTAGCCCTTTGTGTGACTATTGTCATGGCAGACCCTTAAACAGTGTTCATGCTAAGTTTGATGCAGATTGGAGCAATGGTGTGCCTTTGGCACCCTGGGGCCCCCGGGGGCCCTTGATATGGTACACTGGGGCCCCTGGTGTGGCCTGTGAGGTGGCCCCTGGTGTGACTATTGTCATGGTAGACCCCTGAACAGTGGTTGTGCCAAGTTTGGTGCAGATTGGAACAACGGTGCACCCTTAGCACCCCCGGGGCCCCTGAGTTGTCCCCTATTGTGCCCCCTGGTGGCTACATGTGGCCCCTATAAAAGTACAGACTACTTAAGTATGTTGTCAAAACTTTGTTTTTGCTCTCCTGTAAAATTCTGGAAATCCTTTTTGCGTCCTCGATATGGCAAAATTCAATGGTGAAACATCAATTGTGGAGTTATCTGTTTTTGATAAAAAAACGACTGTTGGAGTTATCTGTTTTTGCCAAAAAAATAAGTTTAAATTAAAAGAAAAACTATTTTCCAATAAAGTTACATTTTTTATGATACATCTATTTTGTTAAGTCATTTTTACTTAGTCAAATCCACCCAACTTCAGTTTGATTGATATTACTTTGAGTGCACAATAAAAAAACTGGATTTGTGAACATTTATAAAAACGGAGTTATCTGTTTTTGCAAATGAACTCTTCATATATATATATATATATATATATATATATATATATATATATATACATGTATACGTGTAACGCCTGATACTGTGGTGGTGTGACACTGTGACATCACAGGTGACATCGCAGTGATGTCAGATACTCAGAGCAGGGATTTCCATATATAGGCATAAACAGGTGACATCACAGTGATGTCAGATAGCCTACTCAGAGCAGGGATCTCCATATATGGGCATGAAAGGGATTCTGTCAGGGATCTCCATATATGGGCATTAAAGGGATTAGTGATGTCAGATACTCAGAGCAGGGATCTCCATATATGGGCATAAAAGGGATTCTGTTAGGATCTCCATATATGGTCATAAAAGGGATTGTATCCCAGATGATGCCCTGTAGGAGAACCACACTAACAGAATCCATTATGGCCAAGACAGATGGCCAAGATAGATGGCGCGACCTCGCTTCATCAGTCAACTATGACATATCTATGACTCAGAATTTGAGCAAGGTTTCAATCCTGCATTTTAAAAAGACTATAACATGGTTTACATCCATGTCATGGACTCCATATACGGTTTTCTCCTGCATCCCCTAGATCTCCATATATGGAGCTGACGACACATCCATGTCTGACATCACATGCTCCTTAATATAGTCATAGCTGACTCGTTTCTGACATCACCAGGATGACTTGAGCTGCTCAAAGGAACGGTATAAAAAGGGACAGAACTCTCATAGTGGAGCAGACGCAACTGTTAAGATTCTGGAATTATGCCCTCGAAGTTAGGCGCTGATCGGTGCAGCTAATTTAGCTATGGAGTTGGACCGATACAGACAACACTCTTATAAAAGGTTTAGTCTCCTACAGCGCCACTCCGCAAAAACACAAGTCAATGTAAAATGGCATGAAACAGCAAGAATACCTTACAGTACAATAATATAAGATTTATCCGAGGAACACGTCAATCTCAAAAAATGTCTGACATGGACCCTATGGCCGGGCACGAGAGCAGTAGCAAAGAGGGGGGAAATGCACCACTTAACTGTATCTGCCGAAAAGGGGATATGAACGGCTTCACGATTGGGTGTAGTATTTGCAATGAATTGTTCCACGGGCACTGCATGAGTGTCACTGAGACAATGGCTAAGGCGATCAGGGAGTGGTACTGCGTGCGATGTAGAGCTGAGAACCCTTCACTGGAGGTAAAGTATCACTCAGAGAAAACCTGTGAGAAGGACACCGATTTGGACCGATTTGAAAAACACGGCAATCCAAGTACTGCTGTACGTAAGTGTGGGCAATGCGAGCCCTGCGGTAGGACGGAGGAGTCGGAGGACTGTGCCCAGCGTGACTTCTGTGCGGACACAAAGACAGTTCAGTTCAGACAGCGTGAGGTTAGAGGCAGGAAAAGGTTACGCGTGAAAGACGAGGAGTTGGCTTTGCAAGAAGAGGCGGACGAGGTGAAGAAGAGGAGGGAGGAGGAGATGGAGAACAAGCCACGTCAGTGCCTGGGGCCCAGCTGTGTGGAGGCAGCACGTGTCGACTCTAAATACTGCTCTGAGGACTGTGGCATGAGGTTGGCTGCCGATCGGATCCGCCGGATCCTGCCGCAGCGTATCCAGCAGTGGCGGAAGAGCCCCTGCGTCGCCGAGGAGCTCGGCACGAAGCAGCTGGAGCGAATCCGCCGGGATCAACAGAGCGCCCGCCTGCGCCTCGTCGAGATGGAGCGACGCTTTCACGAGCTGGAGGCCGTCATCGCCAAGGCCAAGCAGCAGGCGGTGCGACAGGACGAGGAGGAGTTGCACCGCACTATCAGGAGTAAAAAGGAAAGTGAGGATCTGCGGATTGCCTGCGTTTCCTGCGGTCATACCGTCAACTCAAAGGTGGCTCTGGGACACATGGAGCGGTGTTACGCCAAGTACGAGCGCCAGACCTCTTTTGGCTCCAGATATCCGACGAGGATCGAGGGAGCGACCAGACTCTTCTGCGACACGTACGACCCCCGAAGCGAGACGTACTGCAAAAGGCTTGAGGTTCTGTGTCCGGAGCATTCTCCCAGAGGCCCCATCCAGTCCCCGGGGGATGAGGTGTGCGGCTGTCCTCTGGTCCGGAACGTATTCGAGCCGACCGGAGACCATTGCAGCCTCTCCAAACGAACGTGCAGTAGGCATAACGACTGGGAGAAGCTGTGGAGAGCCGAGGTGGACCTGGAGCGGGTCAGGGCGTTGTACAAGCTGGAGGAGCTCTCTGCGCGGGAGCATCACGTCCAGACTGACATGAGCAACAGGGCCGGTCTGCTCCCTCTCCTGTTGCATCAGACCATTCAGCATGACCCCTCGATGAGTGATCTTCGGAGCAACAAGGACAGACAGCCTGCATCTGTTCCCCATCAGTGTTAATTTCATTGGCTAAAATCCAATCGTCGACTACCCTTTTTCACTGACGAAAACTGAATAAAAACCAAGCTATGATGACTAAAACGAAATATACTGTGAAAGTCCTTAACAATTATTGTAAAGCATCCTTACCATGCACTGTAGATGGAACATCAGGGACACAAAATATAGCTGAGGTTATAGTAACTTATTTAATTGTATTAACAGTGAACTGTATAAGTCAGGCTCTCTGTTTTACTGGTCCCAGTCATTAAGAACAAGGCTGGTAAAGCCTAGACAACTACAGACCCATACTGTAGCTTTACTGTCTAAAGTGATGGAAATGGTTTTATTGGATAAAATACCCTTAGGGTAGGGTATATAAGTACATTGACTCTGTCCTCAGACAACCAGTTTGGATTTAAACCCAAACATGGCACTGACCTCTGAATTTATGGACTGAAGAAAATTTTAAACAAATATAGAGGTCAAAAATCATCAGTACTTATGTCTTTTATTGATGCGTCTCGAGCCCTTCATCGCTCCTTTAAAAAAAGTCACTTTTACAGGCGGCTGCAACTTGAAACTGGTAAAAAAGGTCTATCCTTACCAACTCCTGACCCTTTTACTGTAAATACCATTCATTTTCTGTTTTGTTTTAAGACTTTCTTTTTCTTATGATTTTTTTCTTTGCATAGTACTGTGTTTTTTTTTTTGGTTTGTTTTTTTTCATTCAATGTTGTATGAATTGAGTACAAAGGGACCCCAATGCAAACAGCTTTGTTGTGGTCTATATCCTTTTAGTTGACCTTGTATCGGTGAACTGTACTGTCCTGTACTTTTCCTATGCAAACTTGTAATAAAGTATTTAATCGCACGCACACGCACACACACACACATGGCATACAGCTCATGAATATCAAAATATTACAATATTACATGAGACCACTCAAAACAAGGATTTATAATAGAAAACCTTCTGATTGTTCTGAAGTCAGAGTTGCTTGAAGTCCAGTGGGACGTTTCCGAAGTCAGTTATGATTTGGGGTGCTAGGGCATCTGCAATGCTTTTTTACACAATATATTGTTTTAGATGGATCTGTATTGTTTTTGTTGTACCAAAACCTAACATGGAGGATAAGGATAAGATACCTGATTGAGCCTGTTGAGGAAGGAGTCGATGTAATCGCGGGGTGAGTCTGGGTCCATGGTCTCCTTGTGGTTTTTGATCTTCTCCATGATGAACTCTCTAATTTCTTCGATGTTGGCAAAAGCTTTGTTGTGCCCGCCTGGCAGATGATCCATGAGCCAAGGACAGAAGTTGTACAGCTGCAAGGGATGACCAGAGGATAACATCTAGGCTTTGTTTCCACCATAGGCAAATCCCATTTGTTTCTCAACTCTGATCTTTAACCCATTTAGGCCTAGAATTATTTAATGCTTTAACTATTGACTACTACTTTTTACTACCAAATACATGTAATTTTGGGGGTCCTTGACATGAAAGGGTTTGAGGACCACTGATTTAGAAGAAGGATTTAGAAGACATTTATAGAACCGGGTCAAAAATAGTCAAAGACAAATGTTCAAGATGTTCAAGCTGATCTACAAGCTTGCAGCGCGCTGGGAGCTTGTATATCTGCAATTTTTTAATAGTTCAAGCATAAAATAATGGTTAAAGTGTTCCAAATCTAAAGTGACACAGATTTGCGGTCAGGTATAGACTGACCGACCATCCATTATTATCTGTGATCAGATAAAAAAAAAAGAAATCCTTGATTAACCCTGTTTTGTACTTCATTGAATGAGCGACAATGAGCGGCTTAAATCATGTTATCCTGACCTTCTTGTTCACTAATGAGCTGGAGCTGGATATACAGGGAGACCCCTAGTGCAGGGGCTTTCAAACTTGTTTGACTCAGGGCACCCCTGTAAATAACCTTTTCATCCACGGCACCCCTGAATTACACTGTACATTTTTAGAATCTTAACCAGACTTGACCCCCAGCATCCCTATTCTGGGGGGAAGGTTCACCAAAAATAGCCAATCTACAAGCTTGTAGATCTGCTATTTTTGGTGAAGAGAGTTGGCCCTAGATGGAAAAAGAACAACGCAAATCAGGTTTGTTTTACTAAGCATAGTGAGGTGATACTGATGTAGTGATATTGATGAATTCCAAATGTTATCAGATATTGTATTCTGCGGCACCCCTGCACTGGCATTACCACGGCACCTACTTTGGGAAACCCTGCCCTAGTGAACAAACACTCCATAGCAACTATCTATTACTATATTGTCCATCACTATCTAACCTGTCCCGAGGGGCTGCTGAAGAACTTGAGGGTGTTTTGGAGGTTGGTCAGCAGATGGAGGAAGTGAGCGTCGTCGTAGGGGAAGCGCTCGCCGAACACCAGGCAGCAGATCACGTTGGACACCGTGCAGCTCAGGAAGAACGTAGGGTCAAAGGGCTTTCCTGTGTTCAGGGAGAACGATGCAACCAAAGTTAGTTAATTAATTCAGTAGCCTCTGCCATAACCTCACGTAGCCAGGCTTACTCATCTGCCAAGAGAAAAGCCTGGGCACGATATGAGGCTCTCGGAGGTGGGACTTAGCAGTGCGGTGTTCCTGCAAATGTGTTCTCTGCTGGGAAAGAACGAAAGAACGTTATGAGCTACAATACACTTTAGTTTTTTTCCCGCTGGGGGATGTAAACAGACCGGAAACGCATGACGTGAATTCCCTTAAAGGGGCCCCACCATGCTTTTCAAAATATATATTTTATATAAATATTGGTCCATAATATGGTTTTATCCTAAACAACGACTCGGATATTGAAATGTCATGTTCTGTCTTTCTCTAATTCCAAGCCGTTTCAGATGCAATACCAAAATGCCCTTTGTTGGCAACGGGCCACCGTCTTTGGGCTAAAATTGGAATGATACCGAGAATATTAGAGAACCACGATGAGAACCATGTAGAGTCAATCGTAATTCTCTGTATCGTTCCAATTTTAGTACAACTTTACTTCATGGTTCCACCTCATATAGTCTCAATAGAATATAGCCTCCCAAAAAGTTCCGCCCCCTTCTCGAGGGGGCCCAATAGGAAATGAGCCTCCTCCCCCTGTGACATAGCATGGGGCTGATTTCAAAAGAATACGATTCAGGGGGGCTGGAAGAGACACAAAAAACAAGAAAATAATTCAATTTGAAATTAATGGTGGGGCCCCTTCTGCCACAACTTCCGGAACAACACACAGCGCATATCGTGCCCAGGGTGCCTCTGCCATGAATTTTCAGTGTTTTACCATGTTTTCCCCGGCAGCTGGAAATGCACCTTGTGACCAGTTGTAAACAAATAACCTGTCTTAAAAGATGTGTATGGCTCTCTTGCAGACTCTTGCAGTAAAACAAAGAGTTGCGGTATTTATGTTGTGGCCTACACTACAGGTAGTGTGCAAAATACATTTGCCACTGCTCTGTCCACCATGATCAGCGACTCATGTACAGCTCTACTGAGCAACACAGTTAGTAAGAACATGAACAGAAAAGAGTTCCCTTCTGAAACCCTGTTGAATGCAACAGGTTTCCTAAAAATATTGATCGTGGAAACCATTTTACATTCGTACTAAATTCTGTTTTAGCTTTGCAACGCTATTTAGTGCAGCTGGTGAGCTGAGCAGACACCAAGTAAACTTGATTGGCTTTTGACCTGACTTTCAGGTCAAAGTACAAATGGTTTCAGAGAGGAGCTTATCATGATCACTAGTTCCCAAATGTTTAAGCCTGTGACTCAAAAGATACATTTGATGTCTCCCCCGGGACCCAACTTTCTTTAACATGGACATATATGAAGCATCCAATTTGAAGAAGACACTCAAGAAACTATAACAGATATGCCTGTTGTCACTTTTGAAGCATTGTAATTCTCATTTTCATACTCGCCAGATAATGTTTGCTTTAAGATGAAGAGGAAACGAAGGTCGCAGTTTGCATGAGAAACGTCACAGCTTGTCCACGTGTAGGCATGTACACGTGTCTATGGGTTTGCCGCTCTGACATCATGCTCTGATGTCACTGTGATGTCAGGGGAACCACTCTACCAGAATGGGTTTGCCGCTCTGATATCACGCTCTGGCTTCACTGTGATGTCACACTAACATAATCCCTTTTATGCCCATATATGGAGTTCCCTGGTGTCATCAATATTAATGATGCCCTGCTATAGAGATCCCTGTGATGCCAGGGGGAACAAATCCCTTTTATGCCCATATATGGAGATATGCATATCCCTGAGAAGCCAGGGGAACAAATCCCTTTTATGCCCATATATGGAGATCCCTGATGTCCACAACCCTGATGTCCACATCCCTACATCTGTGATGCCAGGGGAACAAATCCCTTTCATGCCCATATATGGAGATCCCTGATGACCACATCACTGTGGCGCGAGGTTGCTTGTCGCCCTGAGGCGTTTTACTAGTGATATTTTCACCAAAGTGCCCTTTTAGAAATTTCAGCCCCTGGCTATGCACGTTCATGCCACAGCATATCAGTACTTTTTTCCCACCACTGACCTTCAGTAGCCTGTATGCGTGCCACCAGGTGCCTGCTCTCCTCCTGGATCCACTGCTCCATGCCTTTCCGTCCCATCCCAAAGTCTCTGAGCGTGGTGAGGGTGAAGCGGCGGAGCTGGCGGTGGCGGTCTCCGTTGGCGATGGCTAAACCTGACACACAAAAAATATTTATTTTATAATGACTAGGCCTGTCACAATTATTACTTATTAATCATCTAAATCGCAAGTATTTGCGATAATCACAATTATTTTTGGGATAATCGTCATAATGGTCAAACGAAATTAAAAGGGCACCCCCTGTAAATAACTTTTTCATCCACGGCACCCCTGAATTAGGTTACACTGTTAAATTTTAGAATCTTAAATAAGCAACATAAATATGCACATCTTTCCACATGAGATACGGTAGGTAGGCTAGGTCACGGAGCAATATCCGTTTCCATCAGAACTGACTGAAAATAACTTTTTACTTGATGTTTAACCACTTGAAACCCAGTATCCCTATTCTGGGGGGAAGGTTCACCAAAAATAGCAGATCTACAAGCTCACAACTCGTCACGTTGTGAGCTTGTAGATCGGCTATTTTTGGTGAAGATTTGGCCATAGATAAATAGTGCAAATCAGGTCTCCACATAGTGAAGTGATATTGATGCAGTGATATTGATGAATTCCAAATATCATCAAATCATTCTGAGGCACCCCTGGACTGCCGCCACGGCACCCCAGGGTGACCTGTCACCCATGTTGAAAACCCCTGCTATACATATATACTATACATATCCCCCAGGTGCTTCTATACCTACCATATCCCCTGGTAGCTCTGACCATGAAGGGAAAAGAACCCCGGCCTCTGAAGTCATCAGCCTGCTCCACGAGTGCCTCCTTCACAGCCTCGTATCCCACCAGGAACACCGCCCGCTTGGGGCCCATGTACACCGTCATCACCGGCCCGTAGGTCTCACTGAGCTACACACGTACACACACAGGAATATGGCGTAAAGTAACTTCAATTAACCACAGGAACTTAGCGTGACATTACAGCGTCCCTGTTCTGGGGCGCAAACATTCAGTGAAAATAGCAGATCTACAAGCTCCCAACATGTCACAATGTGAGGCATGGCGTGAGAAGGTCAAATCAAAAGGTGGGTAGAGTAGCTATATAAACTGTGCTCAAGTAAAAGTTGGAGGTAGAGCAGCAGCTTGAGAATTGGAAGGGGTCCATGAAGAAGACACTGAAGTGCTCCTGATGAGCACGTTGCTGCCTTGCATGGTTCACCATATACAGTAGGGGCCTTTTCCACCAAAAGAACCTTGGTTCAAGAACCAGTGCCGTTCAACTTTCTTGAGTTCGTTCTTGCGAACCGGCCGCGAAAGGGCTTGCGTTTCCACCAGATTGAACCAGAGGAACCAAGGATTGTTTTCGCTTGTTTAAAAACGTTATAAGCGTTAATGTTTTCCAAATGTGAGAGGACCGGTGTGTGTGTCTGTGTCGGGGACGAGTGAATGTCTGTGTTGTGCATGCATGCATCGCAGATTCGCATGCATGCATGCATACGGTGCTAGTCAGGTCCGCGGACTACTGGTTGAGAAACACTGCTGGTCTGTTCGTGTGCATGCGGCATAGCAGTGCGCGCTGACTGGATGTGTTTTGTTTACATGCATGTGTGCATGCATGCTTGACACGAAAGCTTGCTTGTTAATAGCAGGATCGCCTCATGTGCAGTGATTTACTCGTCGTTAATGCAACACACTCGTGGACGCGGTCGGGGAGGGAAAGCGAGGCAGACCAAAGCTCCACATTTGATACACACTATAGCCTGGGGTGCCAGCCTGAGCGCTCCCACTACTTTCCATGGACTTTGTCACTCCGCTTCTAGTGCACCTGTAGAACAGACTCCATGTTAACGCAAGAAAGAGCAATTATTTATTATAATTATTATTAGGGCTTTGATGCAAGTTCTGATGGGTGCAGCTGCATAAGTTGTGTTGCTTAAAGTAATGCACCGTTGTGCTCTCCTCTCAGCTGCTGCTTAGCGGAAAGAAAAGTGAAAAAAGTCGATCGGCACCTCGATTTTCGGCCTCGACGCGTCAATTCGCAAATAATGCGTCGATTAACATCCCTAGTTCATCCCATAGGCGGGAGAAAGAACCCGAACCGGCTCTTTGCCAGTCGAAAAGCGCCCATGGAGGCAGCAGTGGCCTGAAGGTAATGGGGACGCGTTTGTGATCGAAAGGTTCCCGGAAGGGCAGGAACGATTTGGGTGGGGAAGTGAATGTGTAAGCATGTGGTTGTAATGGGCAGCTCCCAGCAGACTACAACAGTATACTGTCAGGATGTGTGCACTGGGTAGCTCCCAGCAGGGACGTGCAGAGGCAGGGGCTGACATTTCTAAAAGGGCCTTTTGCTGAAAATATTGAAAATAGCCACCACAGCGCAACACCGAAGGTCGGCTATTTTTGGTGCTTGATACCATACTGAACTAAGCATAATCAAGTCAATACTGCAGATGTGGCGTATGGCATGGATTTCTACACAGAGAGGGCAATTCTGTCAACATAAGATGCTGCTTTCAAGTTTAGGAGAGTTTGGACAAGGCAATTCTCTTGAATGATGCCTTCTACAGGTACAGTATATGGCATGGAAAGGGCTATTTGCATTTCTTTCACCATAGTAAAACTGCATTCATGGTTTTACAGACCGATAAAAGGGCAGGGGCTCAAGCCCCCTTTGATGTCTATGTGTGCACATGCCTGGCTCCCAGTACAACATACAGTATACTGTCGGAATGTGGTTGCACTGGGAAGCTCCCAGGTTTGTGTGAATGTGAAGCAGGGTGTTGCAGAAAGAGCACTCGTGCTTTAGCACACCTACCCTGGGTAAAAGGTAAACCAAAACAAATGGGGCAGTGGTGGTCAAAAGCAGTGGTTCTCAACCTGTGGGTCGGGACCACCAGGGGGGTCCCCAAATTATTTTTGGGGGGGTCCCCAGATGATTAACTTAATGTGAACATTGTTTTCGCACTCAACAGTAAACAAACCAACATAAGGTTTAAGTGTGTAGAGGGTATAGCCTATGTAGCCCTAGAATGTCTCCAATGTTCGGTCGATTGACACTCAAATCTGGAGCCATAGAACGCTCCCATTGCGCGGCGGTTAGCAGCGAATCTGCGCGGCACTAAAGTGCAGCGCGTTACTTGTGTACTCACCCAATAATGTATTCCTCAGCCTGGGAGAAAGACATTGTCCTGTAGTGTCATATCCATTTGAAAGTTCTGGCAGTGAAAACATGTACTTTGTAAAATATCACCACTTATCACGAGCCAACACGGACGACTGACACGACCGGGCGAGGGGCCCGAAATGACTGCTGGACTGAATATATCAAAACTTCCTTTTGGAAGCACAAAAGTACGGGGCACACAATCACGCAGGTGGTGTGATTAGTCACCCCACGTCAATCACAAGCACCTGTCAATTGTGTGCCCCGTACGTTTTGTGCTTCCCAAAGGAAGTTTTGATATATTCAGTCCAGCAGTCATTTCGGGCCCCTCGCCCGGTCGTGTCAGTCGTCCGTGTTGGCTCGTGATAAGTGGTGATATTTTACAAAGTACATGTTTTCAGCCAGAACTTTCAAATGGATATGACACTATAGGACAATGTCTTTCTCCCAGGCTGAGGAATTAATTATTGGGTGAGTACACAAGTAGCGCGCAGCACTTTAGGGCCGTGCAGATTAGCTGCTAACCGCCGCGCAAATGGGAGCGTTCTATGGCTCCAGATTTGAGTGTCAATCGACCGAACATTGGAGACATTCTAGGGCTATAGCCTATGCACATTTCTAGTGATAATTTAAGGACTTTTTAATACCTGCCTTTTCCAGTGTAATGTATGGCTATGATATATTCCCCCTGTACGGATTTACTGGTGTCTATATATATTAAAGGACAACTTTGTTTTTTTTACAACAAGGGTTCATATTTTTAGATAGTCATTAGAGAAAAGAAAATATGAGTGTTAAAATGTTTTCATTTACTTCTTTCTATCGTTTTAGTGATTTTAACGATTTTGATTTGCATGCATGCAGCATGCATGCAAGTGGAGAAATATGAGACACAATAAGCCCATTTCCAAGATGCACCAAAATATTTCATGGGCAGATGAGTATGGGGGCTGGTGTAAATAGTAACAAAGAAATTGCCAGGTTATTGTCTAAAAATACATATTTAGCCACTTGTACGCATGCCCCACCCACTGAAATCAAAATCCTAAAATCGCTAAAACAATAGAAAGCAGTAAAATAAATGAAAAGATTTTTTAACACTCACCTTTTCTTTTCTTTAACACGTTGCAAGCCGCGGCAGAACCCTCT
Organism: Nannobrachium achirus; assembly: GCF_963921795.1. Taxonomy (NCBI): domain Eukaryota; kingdom Metazoa; phylum Chordata; class Actinopteri; order Myctophiformes; family Myctophidae; genus Nannobrachium; species Nannobrachium achirus. The sequence goes on along the minus strand of NC_137817.1, from coordinate 55,848,169 downwards.
GAACAGAGGTAGCGCCGAAGAAATAAGCCATTTATTTACAAACATGTTTTAAAAAAACAAAGCCCACATGATAACAACACGTACTGGAGTGCTCGACACAGCGTACATATTCATCCTGCAGAGGTCGGCGATCTTACTTTGGCGAGGCGGAGGGGAGATCAATTCCATTCGTTTACGTGCGGCGAAGCAGGGAAAGGAGCGATAGAGAAGCGGCGCCCGAACGTGATTGAAACCGCGATCCACGAACAGAGACAAAGACCAGCCATCTTGTTTGAGCTTCTTGCTGAGTTTCAACACTGGGGAGAGGATGAGGCTCCTCCTGGCCAGCCATCCATCCAGAATGTGAGTCAACGGCGTGGCCTGCTGGATATTAGGAGTATCACACCCAGCACCAGAAAATGACTGTCAGAGCATATTAACCCTTTCAGATCGCTCCAAAAAGACACAGAGAAGAATTTCCGATGTTTTTTTTTTTTTTTATTATAATTTATATCAAAAGTCCGGGAATAGACGTGTGGCTGATGGGACCCAGTAGGAAGTCCGAGGGAGTACGGCCAGGCTTAGAAGGTGTTAATTACAATCTAAAATATGAACCCTTGTTGTAAAAAAAACAAAGTTGTCCTTTAAGGGGAGACATTCAAAAGTTTAAGGCCGGACTCACACATATGCGTGAAACATCTTCTCCGTATCGTCTGAGAATGAGGGGGAGGTCCAATGCATTGTCAATGGAAGGTTGTTTGTTTTTTTGTCGTTGCCGTGTCTCTAGCTCAACCACAGGCTGTCTTTTGGCCAAGAGACACGGCAACGACAAAAAAACAAACAACCTTCCATTGACAATGCATTGGATCCGCCCCTTCCCCCCCTCAATCTCAGACTACACGGACACGATAGCTGTCGCAACTGTGTGTAGGGTGCCTGAGAAACATTGCTATGTAGTGTGTCTTCTCACCTTCACCACGGATCTAAAAGGCTGGCGTTTGTCCAGCTGGTGCATGTTTCCAATGAGAGGCAGTGCTGGGGGTCCAGGAGGCAGGCGGTACGCTTTGCGCTTCCCCACGAACACCCAGAGCAGGGTCAACACCAGGCCTGTGAGCAGCAATGTACCTGAGATAGGATCCATAACTAGTCTCTGCACTGGAGAATGTCACACTTGACTTTAAGTTGTTGTACAATCCTTAAATAGCAGTCTCACAGTGGCTGTGTGTGTGTGCGCAGCCTAGCACAGTTAAACTCTATCTGCCATTAAGTTAACACGAGGGAGATGTAGTGTGATATTGTTTGGCTAAGCCAGGCTAGTGTGTGTGTGTGTGTGTGTGTGTGTGTGTGTGTGTGTGTCACAGTGGCTGTTTAAAGCAGACTGAACCTAAGCACTTGTTGCCAGATTCTGCAAGAGAAATAAGCAACTGGGTCTAAGAAAACTAGCCTAGGGTATCTTCACTTTTCGGGGTCGGGAGCGGAAACCACTTTACGCCATGTTGTAGTCCTACACTACAACATGTCCTACACTACAACACTACACTTTGGCCGGAACTATCAAACCGGAAACAGTTTTAACCCAAAATATTACCCTGCACTCAAGGACATACTTTTAGGGCCTACCTAATAATCCCCTTGATGCGGCGTAGTTTTGCTTTTGGAAAATCCGTTTGGTATTATATGCATCTTTTAGTCCAACTCGTAACGACTGGCAAGACTACACTAGGCTACTCGAGCATTTTAATAGGGATAGGGGAAACAAACGGGAGGAAACAAAACAAAGCGACGTCGCTTCTTCTGCTTGTGGTTTCCGCCTCGAACGGATCAGGGCCCATTGTAAATGAAAGCCTGGTGATATGAGGTTAAGAAAACAAGCTCAAAAGAAGCGACATGCATGAGCACTTTAAAACTATATTCAGAGTCCCTACTCCCTGCATGGCACAAAATGTTTTCAGATGGGGATACGCGGACAACTACGTATTCATTTGGGGGTCCTTGACCTGAAAATGTTTGAGAACCACCGCTTTGAATGACATCGGGAAGCAAATAAGAAACTACACTTTAGAAACAAGCCCCCCCAAAAAACGCGACCCGCAATCACCAATAAGCGACTTTACAGGAAAAACAAGGCCAAAGTCGCTTATAATAAGCAGACATGGCAACACACCTGAGCAGCATGTTTATGCAGATCGCCAGGTCTGATAAACAAGCATGTTGGAATGCAGTCAGGGGTCACGTTTACATAATGTGCTGATGTCAAAGCCACACCTCCTTGGTTAAAGCAGTGAGCTTCACAAGCTATTTAAAATGGTAAATGGTGCATAGAACTTTACAATGTGCATAACATTCACCCATTCACACATAGGGCAGGTCCACATATCAGGCTCGTAAGGCTGCCAAACGTCCCTGAATATAGCAGCATTACTCCCTTACCTTATTTGAACTTTCACACTTGAGCAGCTAATGTGAGTGTCAACAAAGTGCGTTTAGGTCTGTCCCATTGGTTAGTGCATATCACTGCTGGGTGAGAGTACAGCAGTGCTGAAGCGTGAACTTGTATTGAACCCTTGAGCTTGTGACCCCGCAGAAGCATACTGTAACATGTCTTCGGTCAGAGACCTGTCATAAAGAAATGTTCCCATTCAACCAGTGTTGCATTGCTGATTCAGTTTACAGTTTACAGCTTAGGCATTTAGCAGACGCTTTTAATCCAAAGTGATTTACAATAAGCAGATAAAAACATCACAATAATAAACAAGATTATATGTCAGTACATCAACAGCAATATAATGAATGCAAATGAATATCTATCTAGAAAAAAAAACAAGAAAAGACAGGCTTCTAAATAACCTAAAAACAAATGCTAACTAGCTTCATGTATGGTCATTGATTTTTCCAGTAGTGCTAAGGGTTTAGGTGGAGTCTGAAAGGGTGAGTCTTCTGTCCACGGCGAAAGCTAGCGAGTGAGTCCGTCGTTCTAAGTGCGACAGGGAGTTTATTCCACAACTTTTTTGGAACTTTTTTGCCCTGAGGTTTTTAGCGAGGGTTCTGTCAGCATCCCTGTGTTGATGATCTAAGTGAACGGGTGGGGGTGTAGGGGTTGATCAGGTTTTGGAGGTATGGAGGAGCCACCATACCTTTGGTTGCTTTGAAGGTCAGCATCAGTGTTTTGTATTCTGTGAGGGCCGCAACCGGGAGCCAGTGGAGGCTGCGGAGAAGGGGAGAGACATGTGAGAACTTAGGCTGGTTGAGAGGTTTAAGTGCACATGCCGGGAGACCTGTGAGGAGAGAGTTACAATAGTCAAGTTTTGATATGACAGATGTCTGGATGAGGAGCTGGGCTGCCTCCTGGGTGAGGAAAGGTCTGATTTTACGGATGTTATAGAGTGTGAACCTACAGGACCGGGTGACTGATGCAATGTGTGCCTTGAATGATAGCTGGCTGTCCAGGACCACACCAAGGTTTCTAGCAGTAGGAACTGAAGTCACCAATGCATTGTCTATGGAAATAGTGAGATCTTGCATGGGGCAAGACTTAGCTGGGAAGAACAGTATAGCTCCGTTCAATGTTTGAGGTATGTCAGTACATCAACAGCAATACAACAAATGCATAGGAATATCTAGAAAAACAATAACATAGGTAGACAACGCAGTAAAAACTTTTCTAAAACCTAAAAATACTATCTAGCTTTATATGTGTGGTCATCGAGGGAAGGGGAGTGTTACAGTAGTGCTATGGGTTTAGGTGGAGTCTGAAGAGGTGAGTTTTTTCAGTCCACGGCGGAAGCTAGGGAGTGAGTCTGTTGTTCTAAGTGCGACAGGGAGTTTATTCCACAGTTTGGGTGCCAGGAGGGCAAATTGTTTAGGCCGGGGACAGGTGGATTTTTGTCCTGGGGTTTTTAGCGAGGGTTCTGTCAGCATCCCTGTGTTGGCTGATCTGAGTGAACGGGTGGGGTTTGTAGGGGTTGATCAGGTTTTGGAGGAGCCATACCTTTGGCTGCTTTGAAGGCCAGCATCAGTGTTTTGTATTCAGTGCGGGCTGCAACCGGGAGCCAGTGGAGGGAGCGGAGAAGGGGGGAGACATGTGAGAATTTTGTCTGTTTGAAGACCAGTCGTGCCGCAGCATTTTGGATCAGTTGGAGAGGCTTAAGTACAGGTGAGGAGAGAGTTACAATAGTCAGGTTTTGATGTGACAGTTGTCTGGATGAGGAGCTGGGCTGACTCCTGGGTGAGGAAGGGTCTGATTCTACGGATGTTATAGAATGTGAACCTACAGGACCGCGCTACTCCTCCCACAGTTTTGGTGGCACGCACTTGGGCCACTTGTCAAATTGAACGGCTTCATTGGGACTCGTCTGATTGCATTTTGCTAAGAGATACTTAGCAATTAATTTATATTAATTCATTTGTGACTTTGTTTTCTCCATTGACTTGAATGGGAAAATGCAAATTCAAACTTTTCCCCAGATATGGAGATGAATGACATCATAGATATCTGACTTCATAGACCACATGAGACAAGTCCATATATGGGCATTCCAAGATATGGACTTAATATTAATGACATCAGGGATCTCCATATATGGGCATAAAAGTGACAAGGAATGACACAGAGATCTCCATATATGGCCATTCATTTATTAGAGAATACATTTTCACCATTAACTTGAATGGGGGAAATTCTAATGGTAAGACAGAATTCAAGTGTGACCTGATGAAGACCCGCATGGGTTGAAACGTATTTCCTGAATAAAGTTGTTGCTGGAGCTCTGGAACAGTGTGCGGACATCCTCTTCTTCTCATGTCACGGCAAGTACACTTGCAATTGACCAGAATTGCATCTTTATAGATTTCCTTTTTTTATATATTTGAAAATATATCGAAAATGTTTGGACATTATTGAATCATTTTCATTGTTTTATATCTTTACATAAATCTTTGCTTCTGGAATTTTCAGAAGGGGGTCCGTGGCCAATCTATATCAATTTGGCGGTCCTTGACATGAAAACTTTTGAGAACCACTGTGAGACAGACCCACGCCACCTGCCCTAACTTGAACTTTATAAATAGATTTGCGTTGAAGAAATTGATTGTATAATTCATTTTATTCTCATATACTGTACAACAGTATTAGCTGTTATGCTTGACTGAATGGAGTGTTCCTGAGACAAAACATGTTTTGACATGTGCATGATAATTTGACATTGCAAAGCTAAAAAGAAAAATGTTTATTCTTTGACTACACATGTGTATATAGCTTGAATTGATTTATATTTTACCATTATATGTTAACATGAGCAGCCTATGTTTACATTTTAAAATACATATTGTGTGTGTGTGTGTGTGTGTGTGTGTGTGTGTGTGTGTGTGTGTGTGTGTGTGTGTGTGTGTGTGTGTGTGTGTGTGCGTGCGTGCGCGTGTGTGCGCGTGTGTGCGTGTGTGTGTGTGTGTGTGTGTGTGTGTGTGTGTGTGTGTGTGTCCAAACCAAACGCAAAAAAATAATTGGCAGGCCATATAGGTTATATTGTGCCGAAAAAAGAACCAATGTTTGGAATCCTATTTTTTGTGTTTTTCTTGCCCTATATTAGATCTCACATCATCCACAAAGGAGCAGGAAGAACTACATGGTAAATGGAAAATTTATATTGCGCCTTTATCCAAGGCACTTTACAGAGATTGTGAATTACATTCACCCATTCACACACACATTCATACACCGATGGCAGAGGAAACCATGCAAGGCACCAACGTGCTCACCGGGAGCAACTAGGGGTTCAGAGTCTTGCTCAAGGACTCTTCGACACTAACTCTGGGTGAGCCAAGGATTGAACTGGGAACCCGCCGTGTTCTAATGACTGTTTCTCTACCCCTGAGCCACTGAACAGGAACTACCTTCCCGTTCCTCCACATGGATCTACTTGGAGAGTAGATCCATGGATGTTGGAGTCCTCCGCTCTTGTTCCGGCACCTCTGTGTCCTGTTTCAACCCTGCCTCCCCCCCTTTTACATTGACGAAAACCTTGATGGCACCAGTGAAGTCCGCGGAGACTAGAACCTCTGTGTGGTCTATTGTCTTTGGGGCCACTGGTGTGCCGGTCTCAGAGTCTTCAGAGGATGTGCTCTTCGACTCCGCTTCCTGTGGGACAATGAGGCCGGGGTGTGGCGCGAAGATGGCCGAGGTGACCACTATGTTGTGAGCTTTAATCGCTTCCCAGAAGTCGTTGCGGTCCCGTCGCACAGAGGTGAGCTTCCTGGAGTTGTGGTAAGTGCTCCAGATGTACACGTGTTTGTCCTCCGAGCCGCTGACAATCAACGAGCAGTCGTGGTTAAAGCTGGCCTTGATCTGGCGGCTGCTGCTGTTGGCGTATCCCTTGTACTTCATCGACAGGGACATGTCCCGCAGGTCGTACAGGCGAATGCGCGAGTCGTTGGACGTCACCAAGATCTTGTTCTCTCCGGGAAGAGGCTCTATTCCAGTGATCTTATGGCCGAGCGGGTTTCTGCCCCTGCTGGACCTCACGAGGATCTGCGTGTGATACTTGAGGTTCTCGGAGTCGTAGAGGATGCAGCGGCCGTCGTAGGTGCCCACGATGGCGTATTTCCCGGTCTCGCAGAAGTTGGCGGCGGTGAGGAACTGTGACTTCTGGCTGCCGTCCACCTCGTTCCAGCGCTCCACCTTCTTGTCTATGATGTTCCAGAGACGCAGCTTCCCGTCCAGTGAGACGCTCAGGAAGAAGCGCTGCTCCCTGGGATGGAAGGCGATGGCCGTGACCACGTCCTTGTGGGGGAAGCACCACTGACACTCTCTCCTGGACACGTGCCACAGTCGAACTGTTTTGTCCATGGAGGAGGAGAGCAGGAGATACTCCTTGGACCAGGAGAGGTCCAGGATATCGGACGTGTGACCTTTGTACTCGCAGAAGGGGGCTTGGCAGAAGGGGGCGTTCCCGTCCTCCACATCGGACTCGGTTTCCGAGTCCGATTTAGACAAGCATGAACTTTTCTGAGAGGGCGAAGGTGACACGCAACCTTCGGTGTTGTTCTTTGTCCTCATGCTGTTGAAATGGTCAAATGCACTCTTCAGGACCCAGACGCGCACCACTTTGTCGTGGCCGGCTGTCGCCAACAACCGCCCACAGAGGGAGAACTTCATAGCCCACACGGCCCCCATGTGCTCTCCACTCAGGTCCTGGACGACCTTGATCCCATCAAATTTGAAGGGACCCTCGAAGCTGTGCGACGCCTTGAACTTGGGTGGCCCGACGTACGGCTTTCCCTCATCCTCCTGGTCAGGATGGAACGCTTCCTGAACGCTCTTCACCTTACTGGCAGCCTTCTCTCCATACTTCTCGGCCAGCTTCTTGGCCCCCTTCATAGACCTCCCCAGGAACTCCTTCAGCTGGGCCGTATTGGCGGCAGACTTCTCTCCATACTTCTCAGCCAGGTGCTTGGCGCCGGTCACTGACTTCTCCATAAACATCTTCAGCTGGGTCGTTTTCTGCTTGGGTTTTTCTTCCCCCGTGTCTGTCACTGAAGCTACCCCCTTATCATCATCATCATGCGATTGTCTTTGTTCTTGTTCTTCATCATCACCTGACTGGGCTGCATCATTGTGAACACGCTTCACCTTATTGACAAACTTCTGTTCATGCTCCTCAGACAAATGCTTGTCCCCCTTGATAGATATCCCTGGAGACTTTTCGTGTAGTAGTTTTCCTCCGTCTGAATCTGTCGCTGACACTTCTGCCTGGTCATCATCACCTGATTGTTGTTGTTGTTCCTCTTCATGTTCTTCCTGTTCTACTTCTAGTTCTTGTTTTTGGGGTAATTGGGCTGCGTCATCGCGGAAACTCTTCAACTTATTGATGGCCTTCTCGCCATACTTCTCGGTCAGATGCTTGGCCTTCTTCACAGAATTTCCTATGAACTTCTTCACTGAGGTTGTTTTCTGTTTGTGTTTCCCTCCGTCTGTGTCTGTCACCAGAGATTCCAACTTGTGATCATCGTGATCGTCATCATCTGATTGTTGTTGTTTGTCTTGTTCGTCTTGTTCCGGATATTGTTCTGGTCCTTCTGGGGTTGATCGGGCTGTGTCATCACGAAAACTCTTCACCTTGTTGATGGCCTTTTCCCCATACTTCTCAGTCAGATGCTTGGCCTTCATCACAGACTTCCCTATGAACTTCTTCATCTGGGTTGTTTTCTGTTTCAGTTTTCCTCCTTCTATGTCTGCCAACGGAGATTCCACCTTGCCATCATTATCATCATCTTCTGACTGCTTGAGTGTCCCTCCGTCTGTGTCTGTCAGCGGAACAACCACCATGTGATCATCATCATCTGTATGTTGCTGTTCTTGTTCTTCATGTTCGTCTTGATCTTCTTGATCGTCTTGATGTTTTTTGTGTTCTTGGGGTGACTGGGCTGCATCATCGCGGAAACCCTTCACCTTGTTGATGGCCTTCTCTCCGTACTTCTCAGTCAGATGCTTGGCTCTCTTCACAGACTTTCCTATGAACTTTTTCATCTGTTTCAGTTGTCCTCCGTCCATGTCTGCCACCGGAGACTCCGCCTTTCCATCATTATCATCATCTTCTGACTGTTGTTGTTGGGGTCGCTGTGATTGGACAGAATCGCTGCGAACACCCTTCACCATAGTGACGACCTTATCGCCACACTTCTCAGCCAGATGCTTGGCGCCCTTCACAGACTTCGCCACCGTCTTCTTCAACTGTTGTGTCAGTTTACCTCTGTCCGTTTCCGTCTGTGTCGCCTTGTCGTCGTCTGACAGGTGTACGTCATTGGTGCTGTATTCCTTGGTCCTCTTCATGATGTGCAGGGTCAGCGGGTGGATGCCCGAAGGGAGATTCTCCACCGCCTGGATCAGGGGGATCTCCTCTCCGGTGTCCAGATTCTTGATCATCTCATTGGACAGAATCTCTTCGTCCGTCGGCTCTCTGTCAGAGCTGGAAGAGCATGGATGATGAGGAGGGCCCAGCGTGTCTGCACCGCCGGTAAAGGACACCTGCTCCTCATTCTCCCCCTGTCTCGCTGTCACCACCTTCTTGTCTCTGCTGGTGGCACTGGTGAGATCCAGGGAGTGCAGGAGATTCCCCACACCGATGGGGGGCAGCAGGCCAGATGGTTCCAGCGACTCGACGCCAGCGTCTGTGGGCACGGTCTCTTCTTTCCCCCTCATCAGCGGTCCCACTGATGGGACGTCCTGCACTTCTGTGTTCTGGAGATAATGTTGATTTTATTTTGCTGGAATCACTGCTTGTCATGACATTATTAGACCAGTCAGTTCATTCAAGTTATCTTTGCGGAGACTGAGGCAGGGGGCAGTGGCTGCAATTATGCTGGGTTTTGTGCCCGATATGACGCGTTGCCCCCCCAACCCCATATAAGGGCTATTAGTTTAGATATATCGCAATATAAAAACAGTCCTGATATTGGAACGTTCCCAAACATTAATGTTGGCCTGTGATTTCATCTACAATAGGTATTCAGGATTAAAGGTTTCGTTTTCAAGCCACAAATCAGCCTTGAAACATAGCCTCTACCCTGGTCAGAATGTGACATCATCAGTGACGTCATCAGTCAGAATGTGACATCATCAGTGACATCAGCAAGGTTTATACTGCCTGCACCAGAATATTCTCCATACAGTATATGGGCATGTTCTCATACCCAGAGGTATAGAGGGGTTTGGTGTTGAGGGGAACACTATTGTGTCGAACACTGCTTTGTGTGAACAAAGCAGCAAGATTTGTGAATTGTTGTGAAAAAATCAAACCTCGGTTCGAAGTGAAGCGGTGAATCTTAGTATAGAATTGTCTGGAGAGCCGGTATGACAGCCGGTATAATAGGTTTTAAAACAATATATAAAACTGCATCCCTCTATAATTATTTCAGTTCTTTGTGGCCTACTACATTTTTCAACTTCTGCTAGATTTTCAATGTATTTACTCTTGTCTGCCTTAATGCTCCTTTTTACCATTCTGTTGATATCTGTATATTCTTATTGTGCCTGTGCTTTTGCTCTTGTGCGGCTATTTGTTACTGCTGCTTTATTCTCTTTTCTTACTTGAACCATTTGTTGGATTTCTATAGATATCCACTCCTTTTGTTGATAATATTCTATACAGGACAGATAAAACCTTATAGTATAACTGTTTTTAATTATGTTCACTAGTTTAGTGGGCACTCCATGGTGTCTCAATAGCTTCCAAGTAGTCTCTCTATGTCTATTTCTCAGCTGGTGTACAGTTTTCCTGATCTTTATCCCTGATCAGTCTTTGTGGCCTACTACATTTTTCAACTCTTTTGTGGCCTACTACATTTACCCGACATCCTTCTGGTGGTGTCGTAAAACTGTTTCATTTATCTGTTTCTTGCTGTTTCCTCTGCTTCTTCTGCTAGATTTTCAATGTATTTACTCGTGTCTGCCTTAATGCTCCCTTTTACCATTCTGTTGACATCTGTATATTCTTATTGTGCCTTTACTTTTGCTCTTATGTGGCTATTTGTCATGCAATAGGTGAGACCTATTGCATGTACAAGACAGATAAACCCTGAAGGCCAAATTATCATGTGAAGCTTGACCAATCCTCAAAGTATCCATTCATCTGCCCGGGAGGGACACCGCACACATATTCTGGACGTACAGGACATATAAAGCCTATTCATTCTGAACTGAAATGACCATATATGGACATGGGACACACATTTTGCTTTTTGAAAATGCCTATTCATTCTGGACTGATATTTTGCACGTACAGGACAGAAAAAACCTGTTCATTCTAGCCTGGAGTGACCATATATGGACATGAGGTGACATACATTGTGTTTTTGAAAAACCCTGTTCATTTTGGACTGAGTTCACCATATATGGTAATTAAACGGACATTCTGTTTTTGAAAAAGCCTGTTCATTCTGGACTGAAATGACCATATATGGGTGTGATACACACAAAGCCATTCATTGGAAGCGGTTTTCACCGCTTCAAAAAGAAGGCTAGAGAATGGAACGCAACTACCCTAAGGACTACAAACCATTGAATGGCATCCAGACCTGCACATACAGTATAAACAGAGCTGCTACCTTTAAACACATTTTAAATCTAAGGATTTTTTCTTTTCTTTGTATACTATTGAAATTGTATTGAGAAAAAAGAAATGCTGCTACAGTATTTTTTTTCAAAAAAGCTTCATACCCTGTATACTGTACATAACGACAAAATGTGACATAGTTCTGTTTAGAGAATGCTGTCCAACTGTATATATGTTCCGCATTTTCTACTGTTTTTATTATATTTTGATACTTGATTTACAGCAGAACATCTTAAACTTGCTAATAAACTGTGTCCAGACTGTCCACTGTTTGCTATTTGTTCCTCAGGCCTCTATACATAGTCTGTTCTGTTATTGTGGGGAAAGCTTTTGCTGAAAATAGTTGACAACAATACGTTGTTAAGTAGTTGGTCACAGTGGTCACAGTGGCAGTGTCTTTTGAAAACATAATAACAGAAGACTTTTTTTAAGAACATAAAAAAATCTGGCAGATCTACAAATTCAGATCTACAAAAAAAGATCAGCTTTACAAGTTCAAAAGGTATTGCATTGCATATGTAGCAGAGTTACATACTGCCTCGGCCTCAAAAGTCTTGTATCTTCCTCTGTCCATAGGGATATCCCTTTGGAACAATGGTTAAGATATTGGACTTTGACGCAGAAGGCCTGGGTTTGAATCCAGGGCGTCACATATACACAATTAAATGCATGAACTGTGTACATGAAAGTACTGCCAAGCGGAAGGAATTGTCTGACAGTTTTACCTCCATCCTTTGTGTAATTAAACCCCCATGCACACGCACGCACGCATACACACACGCACACGCACCCACCCACACGCACCCACCCACCCACCCACACCACACACACACACACACACACACACACACACACACACACACACACACACACACACACACACACACACACACACGGCCCAGGGTATGCACTACATTATGTCAGCTCAGCAAACACACAGAAACACAGTCACAGTGACAGTGGCATTTATTTACAGCTTTACCTTTGTACTGCATCTCAAGGTTGTCTGTGTGCGTGCGTGCGTGCGTGCGTGCGTGCGTGCGTGCGTGCGTGTGTGTGTGCTTGGGGGGTAGTAGTGTGTGTAGGCTATGCAAAGGAGTGCTAGTGCGTGAAAGCGGGTCAAAGGAAAAAGGATCAAAGTCTTGACAAATCAACTATTACATGATAAGAATAATATATTGAACAAAATGACCACAACAATCAAATACAAATTAAAAAAAGAAAAGTAAAAAAATGAACACAAATGAACTATCTCAGAAACTGCATTTCTTATTTTTGCCTTTTGCGATCATGCCGTGACTCGTTTACACTGGTAGATTAAAAAAAGGATACAAAGCTGCACAGCATATTTGTAGCTTCATAGCTTTAAGTTGAACTTTTTTATAGCTTTGTAGCTCTTTTGCAGCATGCTACAAATGCCTGATGCAGGGGTGGGCAACTTTGATGATGGAGAGGGCCACTATATTTCCACACCCACTCCAGAGGGCCACATTGCATGTACTATCGGGCAGTTATCTCGTATTTTAACTTTTTTCGCAAATGAATGCCCTACTCCGTCATTCTATGTCACACAAAAGTAGCAAAAATAGTCGATCTATAAGCTCAAAACGCACTGCACTGCAACGTGTTTTGAGCTTGTAGATCTGCTATTTTTGAATTGGAATCCTGAATAATTATTTTGCTATTTTTTTAATTGGAATCCTGAAAAGCAACATTTTCATTTCATTTCAAATGCATTTACTTATGTTACATTCGACATATAAAAGACAATATTTTTTAAATACTTGTCATTAAGCTACTAATTCAGACTGAAGTAATTGAAGCGGGTCATGTTTGCACGTTTGGAATTGGAACAGCTGAAATCATTAATATATCAGTATTCCGATATTAACCTGCAGGCCGCATTAAGTGAAGGTGGGGGTCGCATGTGGCCCCTGGGCCGCCAGTTGCCCATGTATGGTCTGATGTATCTTTGTATCTTCATGTTACTGGCTTCCACTAGAGAATGGTAGCCTGTATCTTTGTAGCTATAGCTGCCTAGTGTGAACACAGACCGGTCGTCACCCTAATTAACCTCCATACATCTTCCAGGCATGGAAACAGTGATACTTCACACAGACAGACAGTGTTCATCAATGATTCAGCCTCAGGAGCATCACGGGCCCAGAGCCAGGAAGAACTCTGATTTATTTATAGATTTACAGGTAGAGATAACCAAACAACAGTCTTCTATGGGGGGGTCAGACGGACGGGGGGGAGGAAGTTTTTTGGACGCTACACGCTAGCGACTCCTACGGGCTGAGATGGCGCCTGATGTCAGCGGGGGATATATCAGCAACCTCTATTCACATGAAGTGCCATGTTTTCATTTTGCTGATAGTCATTGTGCCATATCAACATTACGTTTAATTATGATCAAAATTAAATGTTTTTTATATTAAAGGAGCTATAGTCAACTTTTTCTTGAAAAAACCGATGCTAAAATAAAAATAATGTTTCGAAAATATTTTATAAAAAAAATAAGCTTCATACATGTGTTTCTATTCAAAAATGACCACAAAAAGCGTACAATAATGATAAAATAATCATTTTGGCCATTGTCAGACCGACACTTTGTTTACATTCTAGTCTATTCTTTGACAATGGCCAAAATGATTATTTTATCATTATTTTACGCTTTTTGTGGTCATTTTTTAATTGAAACACATGTATGAAGCTTATTTTTTTATAAAATATTTTGAGCTATAGTCAACTTTTAATTGAAAAACGGATGCTAAAATAAAAATAATGTTTCGAAAATATTTTATAAAAAAAATGAAGCTTCATAATGTGTTTCCACAAAAAGCGTGAAATAATGATAAAATAATCATTTCGGCCGTTGTCAGGCCAACTTTGTTTACATCCCTCTTCTATTCTTTAATATGGATTCCATATAAAAGAATAGAAGAGGGATATAACAAAGTCAGCCTGACAACGGCCAAAATGAAAAAGTTGACTATAGCTCCTTTAAATTGATTTAGATTTGTCCATAAACATAACTTTTGTTGTTGTTGTTGTTGTTCTTCTTCTTCTATAGAAACATTTGCTTTCACATCAGGATGTAATGATCATTAGACTCAATATCAAGACAAGCATTGATCCACCTATCTCCCAGACTCCCCAGTCAGTGTCGGAATTAATGTAGGATTATGAGCAGGATGTAATTTAAACATGGATGTGAGGAGACTTGAAACTGATTTTATTCCAAATTTAATTCAAACCTTTTTTGAATATTCAAATACTCGAAAGTTTTATCCCATGATTTTGTAACCCATTTTCAGCCAGTGCCAATTGCTAAAGCTGTAATCCTGGGCTCTGCTCTCCCTCTGCCAACCTGGGGAGAGCCCTGAACTGAGCTCATGCTTCCTTCAGTGCATGAGGAGTGAGCAGGCCCAGTTCCAAAGTGTTGGACGGGGCCAGTTTCTCACAAATCCCATGAACTTGCAAAGCAGTCAAGAGAGGAAGTGAGAATCCCTTTCTTCATTTTTATGTAGAGTAGCTTGAGTAGCTTATACCCCTGTTTTCTTTCAACTTAATCGTTACACAATCCTCCCGCACACATTTATGTCAGTGAGTAGCCCTCTGTGTGGAGTTAGCATGTTCTTCCTGTGTCCCTTAGGGTAGCACCCTCACAAAAAAAACATTCAGTAATCCTCTATACTGCCTCCCCCTGGCCAGCCGGGGCACCTGATGGAGGGGAAAGAAACTGGTTGGAATAACGTGTTCCTTCCACGCGCTACGTCCTACCAGGGAAACTCCCTCCTGTCAGGTAAAAAGAAGCAACTTGGACTCCTCATGCATAGAAGGAAGCATGAGCTCAGTCCGTTGCTCTCCCCAGGTTGGCAGAGTGAGTGTAGCACCCATTAGATAATTGGCACTGGATAAAAAATGGGTTGCAAAATCATGGGATAAAAAAATGACAAGGAAAAAATAAATAAAGTCAGAAAAGCTCAAATAAAAGAAAAGTGGTTACACAGATGCGTTCCCCGTTTTTTTAACAGGGTTAAAACGAGAACCCCCCGCAGTCGAAAGCGTCAAAGTCGGAGTCCGCCTCAAAGTCGAAGCTGTTGAAGGGCGGGGGCGAGGAGTCCACGTCTTGGCTGCAGGCCAAGTGGAAGGAGTTGCCCACCCCCGGGGGCAGCTCGGAGAAGCCCCCGCCTACCACCCCTCCGTGCCCGCCGTGGGTGGGCATCTCTGCCGCCGCCCTGCTGGCCAGCGGGGAGGAGGCGGGCGAGCAGGAGCTGAGGTAGGTGGAGGCGGCGGCCCCGCCCATCAGCAGGCACACCGCCCGCACCGCGCGGGCGTCGCTGCTGTTGCCGTGACGGAGGCAGTCGGACACGCGGTGCGGGGGAGGGGTCACCGACATGCTGCGCAGAGACCGCCTCGACGCGCCACCGCCGCCTGACGAAACAAGAGTACAGAACAGTACATCATGTCACAATATGCAGTGGTGTAGATTCTTATTTATTTTGCACTTTATTTTAACCACCCTGGCGTCCCTATTCTTGGGTGAAAATGAACCTGGCCAAAAAGACCTAGATGCTTGTTCCATACTGTATGTTGTTGTTACATTTGGCTACACTTCCATTTAATCTAAACATAATGTATTTGACTGTAAATATAATAGCAACCCAGTGCATTGTTTTTTGTTTGTTTTTTCATAGCACACATGGCTTACATTTGCCTACACTGCCAACAAAAGCCTATCCTTACCAAATACCGTTTATTCTATATAGTAGGATACTGTGTTTTTGTCATTCTATGTTATACGAGTTAAAAGGGACCCCAATTGAAACAAAACAAGCGCAAAAGCTTTTTTGATGTATCCTTTTAGTTGACCTTGTAACAGTGAAGTGTACTCAGGGGCGGCCTTAGCTATGTTTCAATTGAAACAGGCCTCAGCCACCAGAGGGCCTCCAAGAGCTAGCCAGCAAGCCTTGTTCAACTTGCAACTTGTCACTGCAGTTCCTCTGTTGCCACGGCAAGCTGTTTTGTCACTCACTATTGCTAATGAAACACTAAGGATTATTATTTAATGTCAACATTCAATTCCCCAAGTGGAAGCTGTAACTCATGAAGTAATGAGTTTAACTAGTCGACCTGTCCAAAGTCAAGTTAAGTTCACCTGATAGAGTGACTGACATTTTTTTAATAATCATATGACCTTGCTATTATAATGCCATTTAGGTCAATGCTAAAACTTATGTAGTGATATAATAGCAATATATAAATAGCAGCCAGTCATTGACTCTAAGTTAACTTCTGTGTGCGATTGTTGCGCAACTACTGTGGCCTCGGTACGCCGGTGGCGGTGGCGGCGCGGGGGGAGCCTCATCAATAGCTCTTGAAATGGGCCCCCAGATTCCTAAGGCCGCCCCTGAGTGTACTGTCATGAAACTGTACTGTCTCTACCTTTACCCATGCAAACAAAAGCTCCCAAACCGCGAGGGGCGTGGCAACAACCCGGTCCGATTCCACTGCTCGCAGTAGCACACAGTGGGAAAAGTGGAGATGAGTGTGTACTGTAATGTGATGGGTTAACCTGGGCCTTGTCCTCCTCTGTCCCGGAAGGATCCTGCCCTCATGGAGGGATGGGTGCTGTCGCTCACACTGGCCCTGGGTGAGCCTGGGTCCCTGTCACTGGAGAAGTCCCCGAGGGGCTCCCTGTCACTGATGCAGGTGGTCACGATGCTCTGCTGCCTCTGAAGGGGCTCCCTGTCAATTACATTTTCAATTCAAAGGAGCTTTATTGGCATGATGAGATTGGCATACCACGTTTGCATTGCCAAAGCAAGTTTCAAAACATACTAAAAACTGTTGAAAATGGGGAACATAAATACAGTTGGAGGGGGTACACAGCATTGTGTAAACAAAGCTATGTCATATTTTGTCGTTATGTACAGTATATACACATTATACAGGGTATGAAGTTTTTTGGAACAAAAATCAGCATTTCTTTTTTTCTCAATAGGGTTTCAATAGTATAAAAATAAAGGAAAAGAAAAAAGCCTCAAATTGTGTTTAAAGGTATACTGTATGTGCAGTAGGTCTGGAGGGTGGTTGTACTCCATTCTCTAGCCTTCTTTTATCGCAACAGTTCACAAATCTTGTTGCTGTGTTCGCACATTTTTGTATTTCTCCCGGTAGTTATTTTTATCGTTGGTCATGTTTACAAACTCACTTTGTGTGTGCGTAATCTGTGGGTGGCCTGTCACCGATGTAGGGACTCGTGGCACTCTGCCGCCTCTGAAGGGTGTCCCTGTCACTGAGGATGCTCGGCTGCCTCTGAAGGGTTTCCCTGTCAGTGATGCAGGTAGCCATGATGCTCTGCTGCCGCTGCAGGGTCTCCCTGTCAGTGATGCAGGGACTCATGATGCTCTGCTGTCTCTGAAGGGTCGGCCGCGGTGACGACAAGCCCTGCGGGACACGAAGAACATCTCTGCTCGTTCACTGTGTCACTTTGTTCTATTGATAAGAGAATATCTCATATCGCTTCTCTATAGGGAGAGACACAAAATTATCTACTTTATTAGGGGAAAGAAACAAAAGAAAAAGTTACGTCACTCGGTAAAAACAAACACACTATAGAAGAGTAAATCAAGAAGTGTACAGCAATATTGAAGAGGCAGGCTTTAAGAGCAGCTTTGAAGGACGGGCTTCTTTGATGTGGTTGGGGGGGATTGAGTGGATTCCACAGGGATGGAACCATGGACGGATTAACCCCAGCGAGGGCCCCTGGACAATAATCTTTTTGGGCCCCCCCACCCTCCACCATAACCCCCCAACCATCACGACGCGCACTACCCAGCTCGGATTTTAAGCCATGATGATCATCTGTGGGCCAAGAAAGCACCTGTGGACAACAACGTGGGGGCTCACACATTAGATTTTTAATTAACGTATACATTTAATTTTAGTAAAATGTCAATGACCACGCGGCCCAGTTCCCCCAAGGGCCCCTGAGAGCCAAGGGCCCCTGGCAACGGCCCCACCGGCCCAATGGTTAATCCAGCCCTGGATGTAACCTTTTTGTCCGTTTACATTTCCTTTGGAGTACTTTAAAGTGTTGTTTTGAAAAGTGCAAATAAGCTAACGGTCCTTATAACAGAGGTGAAGTGAACGGGGACACGGGGGCTGTCCATACTATCTCCGACGAGCAACCTTTTGTTCAACTACAAAACGAGGTCACTCTCAAAATCTGAAAAGCATTACCCCGAATTTAAGTTCGGAAAGCTGCAAGTCGGACATCTGACAACCCTTAACACCCATGATAGTCTGAGGCCTTAGGGTTTTTTCGTGCTAATCAGTCTAAAAGCGCCAAATTTTGCACAGATGTAGCCCAGGGCTTGCTCTAATGATTTAACTAGGGCGCCCGAGTCGGCGACATTCGGGGTCGCCACAGCTGCCAAATCAAGTTGGGCTCCCATTGACTTTCTATACAGGAGGAAAATAGCCAGAAAAACACTTTTTTTTCTACAACACATTGTGGTGTGAATTGAGCTTGTAGATCGCACAACAAGGCGCTAAATAGCACCTCAACCATCCCAAAGAACGATTGAAGAACCCTGAGGTGCTATATAGCACCATAACAATCCCAAAGAACCACTGAACAACCCTGAGGTGCTATATGGCACCATTAAATATTGGTGCTATATAGCACCTTTAATATTGGTGCTATATAGCACCTTTACACATTGGTGCTATATAGCACCTTTAATATTGGTGCTATATAGCACCTTTACACATTGGTGCTATATAGCACCTTTAATATTGGTGCTATATAGCACCTTTACATATTGGTGCTATATAGCACCTTTACACATTGGTGCTATAGCACCTTTAATATTGGTGCTATATAGCACCTTTAATATTGGTGCTATATAGCACCTTTACACATTGGTGCTATATAGCACCTTTAATATTGGTGCTATATAGCACCTTTACATATTGGTGCTATATAGCACCTTTAAATACTGGTGCTATATACCACCTTTACATACTGGTGCTATATAGCACCTATATTGGTGCTATAAAGCACCTATATCGGTGCTATATAGCAACAAAAAGGGTTCCCCTATGATTACGCCAAAGAACCACTGAAGAACCCCTGAATAACCTTTTATTTTTTAGAGTGTATATTGGAATTCCCATATTAGTCTGAGGCCTTAGGGTTTTTTCGTGCTAATCAGTCTAAAAGCGCCAAATTCTGCACAGATGTAGCCCAGGGCTTGCTCTAACTAGGGTGCCCGAGTCGGCGACATTCGGGGTCGCCACAGCTGCCAAATCAAGTTGGGCTCCCATTGACTTTCTATACAGGAGGAAAATACCTGGAAAAACACTTTTTTTTCTACAACACATTGTGGTGTGAATTGAGCTTGTAGATCGCACAACAAGGCGCTAAATAGCACCTCAACCATCCCAAAGAACCACTGAAGAACCCTGAGGTGCTATATAGCACCATAATAATCCCAAAGAACCACTGAAGATCCCTGAGGTGCTATATGGCACCATTAAATATTGGTGCTATATAGCACCTTTAATATTGGTGCTAGCACCTTTAATATTGGTGCTATGTAACACCTTTAATATTGGTGCTATATAGCACCTTTAATATTGGTGCTATATAGCACCTTTAATATTGGTGCTATATAGCACCTTTACATATTGGTGCTATATAGCACCTTTACATATTGGTGCTATATAGCATCTTTAATATTGGTGCTATATAGCACCTTTACATATTGGTGCTATTAGCACCTTTAAATACTGGTGCTATATAGCACCTATATTGGTGCTATATAGCACCTTTACATATTGGTGCTATATAGCACCTTTAATATTGGTGCTATATAGCACCTTTACATATTGGTGCTATATAGCACCTTTAATATTGGTGCTATATAGCACCTTTACATATTGGTGCTATATAGCACCTTTAATATTGGTGCTATACATATTGGTGCTATATAGCACCTCTAAATACTGGTGCTATATAGCACCTTTAAATACTGGTGCTATATAGCACCTATATTGGTGCTATATAGCACCTATATTGGTGCTATATAGCAACAAAAAGGGTTCCCCTATGATTACGCCAAAGAACCACTGAAGAACCCCTGAATAACCTTTTATTTTTTTAGAGTGTATATTGGAATTCCCATATTAGTCTGAGGCCTTATGGTTTTTTCGTGATAGTCAGTCTAAAGGGCGCCCGAGTTGGCGACATTCAGGGTCGCCACAGCTGCCAAATCAAGTTGGGCTCCCATTGACTTTCTATACAGGAGGAAAATAGCCAGAAAAACACTTTTTTTTTCTACAACACATTGTGGTGTGAATTGAGCTTGTAGATCGCACAACAAGGCGCTAAATTGCACCTCAACCATCCCAAAGAACCACTGAAGAACCCTGAGGTGCTATATAGCACCATAACAATCCCAAAGAACCACTGACGAAATACCCAGAAAAACACTTTTTTGGGGGGGGTATTTAAGTAGGGGGTCTAACTAGGGGTTTGTCATGATGCTGAATCCATTGCAAGCATTTGTTTTGCACAAAAAACATTCCTTGGGCTACAAATGGCCCCACTTTTCATGACTAAACCATTGTTTTCTGTTGCCATTTGTAGCCCAAGGAATATTTTTTGTGCAAAACAAATGCTTGCAATAGATTCAGCATCATGACAAACCCTTAGTTAGACCCCTCAAATCCTACTTAAAAAAGCGTTTTTCTGGGTATTTTCCTCCTGTATAGAAAGTCGATGATCGGAGCCCAACTTGATTTGGCCGCTGTGGCGACCCCGAAGGTCGCCGACTCGGGTGCCCTAGCTAAATCATTAGAGCATGCCCTGGGCTACATCTGCGCAAAAGTTGGCGCTTTTAGCTAAGGCCCCCGACTATGAGTGAGGAAGTGTAGGGAACTGTTGAGTGTTGTTTTGTGTCAAGTACTAAGTGTCAGCTCAAGGCTAATTGTACCATCCTTTTCTCTATGTTGGGTGTTAAATGTCAGGTCGGGTGTGAATTGTTTTGCATTTGTACAGTATTGCTGTCAACATTAGCACTGGTCAAACAAAGAGAGAACAGTAGAGTGAAAACTGATGACGGACTCACCTCTCTGACTTTCCTCAGTAAATGTATCCACAGGCTGAAAGGGAAAACATGGACAGTCATTGTTCTTTTCCAATACACTGTTTTAGAAAATCTAAAACAGAGCAATTACCTTTGAACAACTTATGAAAAAAAAAAAAAAAAAAAAAAAAGTAGAAACACTACACTTTTGTCTGTGCCTGTTCCAACAGAACATGCCTTACCCCTTATCCCTAAAGTTCTTTGCCTTTATTTACTATTTTGAAAAACATTTTTTAATCGTTCAAATAGCCGATACAAGCTCACAGTGTGTCGATGTGTCGATTAAGTATTGTAAAATGTTTTTTCTTTAAAGATTTGTTTTGGGGCTTTTATGCTTTATTGATAGGACAGTAGACTGACAGGAAATGGGGGGAGAGATTTAGAAATCTAAAGGAATGATTGGAAAAAAATTGTTTTACATAAGTGGGCCTCCTGGTGCCGCTATAAAAGGCAGATATGAAAAATGCAGGGCAAAGGTTTTTCCTTGGCTTCTAGGGAGTGCACATACAAAGTTGTACACTGATCAGTGGAGTTATAGGTAAAAACATGAATCGGCCTGTTATAGCGCCATCATGAGGCGCTGATTGGATTTTTTTTAGTAGCATTTATTCCTCTGCCTATTGGGAATGTGCATGCACAGTTTCACCAAAATCGCACACAGCGTTCATGATTTCATGCATTTTATTCAAAACGGACCAATCCTGCAAACTTTGGAAGGCAGTTTTAGCCAATCAGGATGGATTATGGAAGATCGGACAGATCCATGTAGATCACATGACTGTAGCGATACTGTCTACCGATTTGCGTGATTTTTGGACAAAATCTGTAGGAGTAGTGGCAAAAGTTCGTTCTGCAATAATTTCCTCCTGGTGGCCTAGAACAGGCCCATGTGAATAATGTGGCACAGAGCGTTCTGAATTGGTATCCAGGGAGTGTGTGTGCACAGTTTGTCAGCAAACGGGCCAACGGCGCCGGAGATTAGCTGGTAACAGACGAACGGACGGACGGACGCCCGGACAGGGGCGAAAACATACTCTCCCCCATGCCTTCGGCTGGTTGAGACAAAAATAAAAAAATAAACCTTTATTTTGAAGTCCACCGTCCGGGTAAAAAAGCTGTTATTTTGAAGTCCACCGACCAGAAGTAAACGGTTGACGTTGACACATGCAGCTGCTAGACGTGCTGCTAGCTGCTGCATTCTGCGTGCGTGCGTGTATAGAGGCCGGTGTTTGTTTACTTTAGATAGATATCTCGTGCTGTGTTTAACGTTAGACTTAAAGTTAAACAGGTAGACTGAAACGTATATTTTTTACGGGGCAGCCCAGGGGGCCTCATCTGCCTCTGGGCTCTACGCAACTGCGTGGTCTGCGACTGCGTAGTGCAAATAACCGTCCCTGTGTGTGTGTATGTGCGTGGTAAATGGTGCATTTATATAGCGCCTTTATCCAAGACAGTCTAGGCACTTTACAGAGATTACATTCACCCATTCATACACAGATGGTGGAGGAAACCATGCAAGGCACAAACCTGCTCATCGGGAGCAACTAGGGGTTCAGAGTCTTGCTCAAGGACTCTTCGACACTAACTCTGGGGTAGCCCGGGATCGAACTGGGAACCCTTCGGAAACCCTCTTGTGTTCTAACAACGGTTTCTCTACCCCTGAGCCACAATCTCTACGCAACTGTGTGGTCTGCGAAGTGCAAATAACCGCCCCTGTAACGTGTGCGTGTGTACGTGCGTGTCCGTGGGCTTGTGTATGTGAGTGTGCTTGTGCGTGTGCGTGTGCGTGTGTGTGTGTGTGCTCTCACGTGCAGTCATCAGGGTTGTCGGTGAGCAGCAACAGGAACTTGTCTTGGGGCAGGATGAGGGCGAAGCAGCAGTCTCTCCTGCCCCCTGCTGGCAGCTTGGGGAGGTCCAGGATCTCTCTGCCCTCCACGATGGACTCACAGCCGCTCTGCAGCGACACCACCTGGTCCGGAGGGGAGTCGGCGTCGCGGCACACCATCAGGCTGCCCTCTAGGGTCAGCACCAGGTACTTCTCCTTCCACTGCTTGAACATGATGAACCCCCCTGGACACAAAACAAATGAATAAAATACAATAATTATAGGGCTGGGACTTTAACTGATTCATTTCGATTCTTTAATTACAGCGATTAGTTCTTGCACCATAGAATCTTTCTCACTGGACGAGTTTCAGGCGTACCGATCATACCGGTGCACCAACCAACAGTCAACAAACCCTAATGTACGCAATGGGAGAGGCCGCCGATCAGACCGCTTATTTGCTCTGTGGATGGGAAATTTTGATTAAAAAACTCACTTGTAGCCTATACCAAAATGCATTTTAATTTAAAATTGCTTCTCAGATCAAATATGTGTGTGCAATTAAACATGAATTTTGATTCATTACGAAGCCTAATTAATTAGATCATTTTTCAAATCAAGTCCCAGCCCTAAAATGAATACATTCTGTATCCCTCTCAGCTGTCCTATCTGTGTATTCTGCACTGCCTCTGTCTCGGCTATAATAGTAGGGGCCTTGATCGTACGCCAATTCCGGTTGACTATCCTTCTTCCAAAAAACGTGAAATGGGGTGAAAAATGGATACGCTCTTAAGGCACGTATCACTTACTGTAGGCTCTGTTGCGTGGATAAAAGTCCAATATGTACTCTTTCCATCGATCCTCCTGGTATGGCTCATTACCATTGGTTAATAAGAAGGAACAAACTCAATGAAATCGTCAATGCAAGATAGCTGGGGTACAACTTGAGAGTATGTATCAATGTATGAGACCTGGGTACTTACTGTAGGATGGGGAAAGCGATTGCTAGGGATAGAACGCACTAGGGCTGACCTTGATTAGTCGAATAGTCGACTAATCAATCTAGCTTCGACTACCAATCTCTTCGAATAATGTTTTTTTTTTTTTTACATGGTTTAACTGAGAGATTGGCCTAATTTGTTAAGAAAAAATAGGAAGAAAATAGGATATATATCTTGATTTATATGCTATTAATCTAATACACAGTTTAAAACATGCTTTCTTGTTTTGAACCTAGGCTAGCTACATCACAGTCACGCTAGTGATGCTTTGATGCATGCTATCTAAGAATAAAGGTCAGTGCCAGTGCAGACACATAATTGCCATCTGTATTAACAACGAGCAACAGCTTGTCACAGTAGCACAGACCTCCACTATTATGTCTGCAGTGCTCTAAACTACACTGGAGTCTTATTTCTCTCCAAAAGCCCTTGAATATGATGGAATATGATTAAGGATTACTGTGATTATTTTTCTATATTGGCTATAGGCTATAGGCAATATTCGGTCAATCAGATTCGGCTATACACATCTTTAGTCGGAGATAGCCCTAGAACGCACTCGTTGTACAGTCAGCCTTTTACCATCAGGACGACAGTACAAAGGACCAATGTTTCAGGCTATAAGGCTTCAAGATCATGATTCATGTGTCCCCACAAGCATAGGACTTCTGAACTGACAGGCCCCATCTCAGTACTGTGCATCAATCTGATGCCTAACAGCGAGTCTGGGTTTGATTCATATGGCCCCAACAGACCTTTGTCAATCACTCTCCAACTTTCTCTCTCTGTTTACTGTCTCTACATTATGAATAAAAAGGCAAGAAGAAATAAACAATGAGACCAAACAAGACAAAAAACAGGACATCTGTCTGTCTGTCTGTCTGTCTGTCTGTCTGTCTGTCTGTCTGTCTGTCTGTCTGTCTGTCTAGTGTAGAGTCTAGATGGACAGATGTTCCCATCTGTAATAATGATGATAGACACAGAGTTCTACATGCAGGGATTATAGAGATGGACAAGTGGATTAACCTGATACAGAGAGAGAGAGAGAGAGAGAGAGAGAGAGAGAGAGAGAGAGAGAGAGAGAGAGAGAGAGAGAGAGAGGAGGGAGAAGGCAGGTACTGTTCTGCATGTGCAGTGCACACATAGACATAAAAGGGTGCTGGAGCCCTGCCTTTTTATCTGTCTGTAAAAAGTGCCCTCTCCAGACCATGAATGCCCCAATGCCCCCTCTTTCCATGACATACCTGAAGGCAGCATTCAAGAGCATTGCCTTGTCCAAACTCTATGCAGTATCTTATGTTGAAACAATCGTCCTCCCGAAATCCATGCCGTACGCCACATCTCCAGCATTCACTTTATTATGCTTAGTTCATTGTGGTATCAAGCACCAAAAATAGCCGACCACCTTCGCTATTTTCACCTAAAGGCCCGTTTAGAAATGTCAGCCCCTGCCTCTCCTACATTGTCTGCACATCCCTGACACAGCCATTATCCATTAGCCATGGATGGACAATATAAGATACCGTAAGATAAATCCAAGAGTACATTCAGGTGTCATAGTAGCAACAGCAGTACAGGACTGTTAACATCCAGCAATAAATGCCGGCCCTGCTGTGTTGCGTCGAATCCAGGGCAGGAATTTCATGCAGGCCATGAAGGCCATGGCCGCCGTTGCCCCTCAGTTTGGCCTTGTGCCCCTCAAAACAATGGCATGACCTGAGGCCACAGTGGCCTTGACCAAGCTCACTGTACCACTTTCTCCTCTGTCTCTTTCAATATGTAGACAGTAGACTCTGGTGTGTCTTTCTTGTCAAAATGTAGACACTAGACAGTACATAAATGTCTCTTTCTTGTCATGTATACACCAGTGTCTTTTGTTGAGATTCTGAAATCTTAACTCCCCCGAGTCCCGATCTTTGACTTTGGTGGGTGCAGGGCTGAGCATGGATCAGATTGTAAATACTATCATTTATCTATTTCACTGCAGATGTAAGCCATTTGCATGAGAGGGAGTGGGTTGTTGGCTGATTTACCACTGTTTCAGGAAATGGTAAATTGCTTTTCTACCACTTCGACCACATAAATTAAAGAAAACACAGTTGTAACTTGCAAGGTTATTTAGTTACAATCAACTGCAACACAGCAGTGGGCAGGGTCCATGAGCCAACTCAAGGTTGTTGACTGATTTACCACTGTTTTATGCCAATCAGAATCCAGTATCTGAACATGTGACCACAAAAGGTGGTAGAATAGGTTATCATCCCTAACCCTTAAATTCAACAAATGCTATCAATGGACTAAAATCTTTTTTTTTATTTGATGGCCTTCCTGCCCTGGCATTTGGCCTTTGTGCCCTCAAAAAATGGACAACACCAAAGGCCAAGTGGCCTTGCCCCTAACATGACAAAATTCTAGGTCTACTCATACACCACGTGGCTGCACTGCATGCTCTCAGCTCTCTATAGGAAATTAATTGGATCAGTTAAACTTTATATCTGTCATTGTCAGCACACAATGCTCTTTGCAACGCATGAGGCATTGTGAGCTTGTACAAAGGCCAAGTATAGACCCTGGAATCTCCGGTCAATGAAGTAGAGGGTTTAAGTGTTAAGGCCTGGATTTATACTGTTGTGCACCGAAAATATAATTTCTACACGTTCACAGCGCGTCACGATGGAATGAATTGTGCATTTGATATTGAACGGCCTCTACGCAACATAAGATGAACCAAATCGGCACAAAAATGTAATCTCACGTTGAGGGGCCTCCATACAGAGCGTTATATGGGGGCACAAATGGGGGCATGCATATGCTAATGGCATCACAGATCTCCATATATGGGCACAAAAGGGGGCATGCCCATGTGTCGGCATATACTGATGACATCAGGGATCTCCATATATAGGGCACAAAAGGGACAAGGACTGACAAATACAGAGTTTCCATATATGGGCAAGGACTGACAAATACAAAGATCTCCATCTATGGGTATATCAGTCGGATCAGTGGTGCGACGTAGGTGTGTGTGAGGGCCACGTAGCCGCTCGAACTCTAGTGTCCCTATATTTCCCCCTGTAGCTCCCTCACGCCTGTACAGCCCTGGGTACGCCACCTGGCCTGGCAGAGATATGTGGTCTCTCTTGACTCTGATGCTTAAACGTTCCTGTGTTTTATTCCAAAGGTCCTTACACACACAAGTAAGCGTGTATTTGGTACAGTCTATTCATATTGATATATTTAAACTGTGTCATGAATACATCTGCACATAATGTGAACTAGAAAGATGCAATTGGAAAATGCAAGTGTGGTTGCCCTGACGCGAATCACACTTGCAAATGAATTCCGTCTTACCATTTGAATTTTCCCCATTCAAGTCAATGGGGAAAATGTATTCACTAATAGATTAATGGTCATATGGAGATCTCTGTGTCAGTACTTGTCCCTTTTATGCCCATATATGGAGATCCCTGATGTCATCAATATTAAGCCCATATCATGGAATGCCCATATATGGACATCAGCCTCTATTTTGATCGTTTTAAGTATCAGCTCTTATGCCTTAACTTAAAGGCCTGTCCATACTGTCTCCGACCACCAAACTTTTCGTCTGAAAGGTCCAGTTCAACTACAAAATGACGTCACTCGTATCTTCTGAAAATAATTACCCCGAATTTGAGTTCGGAAAGCTGCACGTCAGAAAGTCGTAACTCTCCGACGAAAACTTTGGTGGTCGGAGACATACAGCCCAGCTGTGTCAGTCTCATGTGGTCTATGGTGTCAGACATCTATGATGTCAGTCATATACATATTTGGATTAAAAAGTTAAAATTTTAATTAAAGTCAATGGAGAAAATGTATTCACGAATGAATGTATAATATAAATTAAAATATAGGTAACGTGTCTCTTAGCAAAATGAAGCCCTACGTGTACCAATAAAGCCGTCAATTTGACAAATGGCCTAAGTGTGTGCCACCAAAACTGTGGGAGGAGTAGCGCGACCGTAGTTGTCAAATATGTAATTTCTTTGTATATTGAGGTTATGTGTCATATCTGCCATGCGCAACTTCAAAGCCTACAAGCCAGGCAGAAATGCATTTGTCAACGACAAAAAACACAATTTAATCGCTAATCACAATTATTTGAGTGACAATTAATCGTCAGGTAAAATGTTGACAGACAGACAGACTCCCCCAATACATAAAGTAAAAGAATAAGAACAATGTAACATTTATCAACTCCTATCCCACACAAAGCAACAGACCTTTTTGCTCACTAATTCACAGTGTGATCATATATACATACAGTACTACATATACAGTAGATACATAGATACAGTACATACACACACACACACACACACACACACACACACACCCACACACACACACACACACACACACACGCGCACACACGCGCGCACACACACACACACACACACACACACACACACACACACACACACACACACACACACACATACATACTGTACATACATCACAAAGATGCAGGATAAAGAACAAGCCTACCATATTTCCTTAGGAAACCACGGTGGATGCCGGCTGCTGCGTTCATATCTGTTCTCTGACTGATGACACACTAGACCACCAGGATTTGATTCTGAAAAACAAGGGAAGAGAGAGAGAGAGAGAGAGAGAGAGAGAGAGAGAGAGAGAGAGAGAGAGAGAGAGAGAGAACAAAACAGTGTTGGAGTGATAGGAGAGGATAAAGCCTGATTTGTACTTGGGTTACGCGCCGTGTCTCGCAACCAAAAATAGCAGATCTACAAGCTTACAATGCGTCCCGGGGCTACACATTGTGAGCTTGCAGATCCGCTATGTTCAGTGCGTGTACAAATCACTGTGTTAATCCTTCTCCTAAAGCCATGCTGGTGTGAGGGGAAGTGCAGTTGCTCCCAATACTGCCATGAAGCATGCACGTTAACACTGATGTTAATGAATACAATGTTATTGTTGCGACCGTATAGGTCGCAAGTTTACTATGTTTGTCTGTGGTTCTATGGGTTTGTCTGTGGTTCTATGGGTTTGTCTGTGGGTTCTATGGGTTTGTCTGTGGTTCTATGGGTTTGTCGCTCTGACATCATGCTCTGATGTCAGGGGAACCACTCTTAAACAGAATGGGTTTGCCGCTCTGACATCACGCTCTGGCTTGATGTCCCTTTTATGCCCATATAAGGAGATCGCTGTTGTCATCACGAATCACACTTGCAAATGAATTACGTCCTTGTCCGTTTTATGCCCATATATGGAGATCCCTGTCCCGATGTCATCAATATTAAGGGCATATGGGAATGCCCATATTGGGCATGTTCTGAGATCACATTGTTGACTATCATGCAGGGGTCTCCATATATGGGTAACTGGACCGATCACTGGCCAGATGGCCAAGAATTGGCATGTCGTCCTAAGCGTCTTACTAGTTTTAATGTGTGTGTGTGTGTGTGTGTGTGTGTGTGTGTGTGTGTGTGTGTGTGTGTGTGTGTGTGTGTGTGTGTGTGTGTGTGTGTGTGTGTGTGGACAGGGAATT
Organism: Nannobrachium achirus; assembly: GCF_963921795.1. Lineage (NCBI taxonomy): Eukaryota > Metazoa > Chordata > Actinopteri > Myctophiformes > Myctophidae > Nannobrachium > Nannobrachium achirus. The sequence goes on along the minus strand of NC_137817.1, from coordinate 55,818,551 downwards.
ACTACTTTGTGGTCCCCACAAAGATAGTACAATCAGAGGAAAAAAACCTTGTGGGGGCTTATTAATAGGCCCCCACAAGGTGTTTAGGGGTTAGGTTAAGGGTTAGGGTTAGGGTTAGGGTTAGGGTTAGGGTTCAAAATGAATGGAATGTCCCCACAAAGATAGTAGACTATGTGTAATGTCCCCACAAAGTAACAATTGCAAACCTGTGTGTGTGTGTGTGTGTGTGTGTGTGTGTGTGTGTGTGTGTGTGTGTGTGTGTGTGTGTGTGTGTGTGTGTGTGTGTGTGTGTGTGTGTGTGTGTGTGTGTGTGTGTGTGTGTGTGTGTGTGTGTGTGCCAATGCAGCTTAACATAGACATCATACAAAAACATAGACATCATACAAAAACAAAGATATACATACATACAACACATTCACAACAAAAGCTAATACAATATATAACTAGTTCATCTGTGGATAAAGATGACCCACACACTGCCCATTAGCATGGTGCTTCATTGAGAATGCAGAATGCAACTTTTGGGTCACATGCAGATGACCTTCCCTCCCGGCGCCTGGGGAAGGTTCATCTTCTATGACCCAGATGTTGCATTGTGCATTCTAAATGAAGCTGTACCCACTCCTGTACCGTGCAGTCCAGTCAGATAGTCAGTGAGCAGGAGATCATTTCTGATGGGTACCTCTGTAAACAAGCTTTTCATCCACGGTACACCTGAATTACACTGTTATTTTTTTTAGAATCTTATATCATATTACGCTACGTAAATATGCAAATCTTTACAGTACGGAGTTACGGTATGGCACGGTGGAAATATCTGTTTCCATCAGAACTGACTTAAAAAATCACTTTATACTTGACGTTTAACCACCTGAACAGCAGCATCCCTATTCTGGGGGGAAGGTTCACCAAAAATAGTCGATCTACAAGCTCACAACGTGTCACGTTGTGACGTGTTGTAAGCTTGTAGATCGGCGATTTTTGGTGAAGAGAGTTGGCCATAGATGGAAAAAGAACCGTGTAATTCAGGTGTGTTTTAATCATAGCAGGTCTAAGTGGTTAAACTTATTGAAGTGATGTTGATGATTATGATGAATATCCAAATATCATCAAATTATTCTGCAGCACCCCTGGACTGGCATCACAGCACCCTAGGGTGCCATGGCAACCACTTTGGGAAACTCTGGCCTACACACCTGTCAGAGACCTCTATCTATAGGTGTGTGAAGGGGGCATTCACAGTTCACACCACAATGTTTTACTGCAATTAAAACGAAGTTTGGAGTGTATTGACGGAAAGTGGACTTCGTTTGGCCTGGTGTGAAGCTTCATGCAAATGCAAGTGTGGATCAAACAAAGGAATTCCAATCTGCAAAAAACTGTGGTCTCGCTTTGCTTACAAGCGCACCAGAGTTCACTGTTGGTGTGAATGCAATCCACATCAAATGCAGGATATTAACCAAAACATGTGGCATTGTGAAGAATCTATAAACACTGGGGGAGAAGGAGGAGGCATTATTACGCAGCGGAAAGATGTCCCGTGGACCGCGTCATATTTGTTGTTTGGTGAGAATCCTTACCGCGGTTGAAAAAGTGCAGTATGAACACAAACTCGCACAATCGCACAAGTCCACCGAACTAGTGTGAATCTGCCCTTATTAATCTGACCTTTTCAGATGCATTCATCACAATGCACGTTCTCTCTCTCTCTCACTCTCTCTCTCTCTCTCTCACACACACGCACGCACACACACACACACACACACACACACACACACACACACACACACACACACACACACACACACACACACACACACACACACACACACACACACACACACACAATCCCCTGGATATGCAATTGCAACATATGTGCTGGTCCCAATAGCTTGTGAATTAATCCTCTTTTTGAGCTATGTGTCTGCTCTGTGTGTATGGTGCACGCATGACCTCTGACTTCTATACACATGGATCACATCCCAGTCTAGGAGATTAACCCCTTAAGCAGGCACGTGCACACATAGACATCAAAGGGGGCTTGAGCCCCTGCCCTTTTATCTGTCTGTAACAAGTGCCCTCTCCAGACCATGAATGCAGCTTTTACTATGGTGAAAGACATGCAAATGCCCCCCCCCCCCCCCCCCTTCCATGCCATACCTGAAGGCAGCATTCAAGAGAATTGCCTTGTCCAAACTCTTCTGAACTTGAATGCATCATCTCATGTGGAAAGAACTGCCCTCTCAGGCGCACCACAGACATATGCGTGAAACATCTTCTCCTTATTGTCTGAGAATGGCCACTGGGGGCGCCGTACTAATGCATTGTCAATGGAAGGTTGTTTGGTGTTTTGTCGTTGCCGTGTCTCTTGGCCAAAAGACAGGCTGCGGTTGAGCTTGAGACACGGCAACGACAAAACACCAAACAACCTTACATTGACAATGCATTAGTACGGCGCCCACAGTGGCCATTCTCAGGCGATACGGAGAAGATGTTTCACGCAGCTGTGTGAGTCCAGCCTCAGGCTCTGTGTAGAAATCCATGCTGTATGCCACATCTCCAGTATTGACTTGATCATGCTTTGTTCAGTGTGGTATCAAGCACTGAAAATATAGTGCACAACGCACAGCCCACGCAGCCCGCGTTGTGAGCTTGGAGGTCTGCTATTTTCAATATATAAAAATTAGATTGGGACATAATGCACAACGTTTATTATTCCACATTACTAGTTTAATTTGTGGATGTATGCTTGGAATGTCATATGTCACATAGAGATTAAGTGTCACTCATTGTTGTCCCATTGTATGTCAGGATTACGCAACAGGAGGACGAAGGGGAAATGTGTTACATAATTATATTAGGAGAAATACAGTATGTACAGCACTGTACTGTATGCCAACAATGTAATCAAGAGAGAGAGACCTCAAACAGAAAACAGGATAAAGAAACTGGGAGTGGTTAAACAACAAACAACAACAAACCAAATTGATTCTGAAGGAACACTATAAATTTGTAGTTGATAAATGCTCTTTTATTTTTTCATTTTCACACGACTTTGTAACCCATTTTTCACCCAGTGCAAAGTGACTATAAGCTGTAATTAACATGCTCCATATCGTCAAATATTAGAGGCAGAAATTGTGAAAATAGCTACATGCTCACATGCCTCGCAACACGAGGCGTTGTGAACATGTAGATCGGCTATGTTCACAATAGAACCGTGTTAAACAAAATGTAATGCCTCAAGTCTTACAACTTCAAGTGCTCGTCAGGGTGGGGGGTCCCCAGTTATAAATATGTTTATTTTGGGGGGTCGTGGCCTGAAAAAGTTGACAACCACTGGACTACTGTGGCTCCTCCTCAAACACAGTGTCTCCCATGCTCCACCCCCACTCCATCTATCCACTCACTGGGACTCAGAGTTACTACAGGGGGGGCTGCCAAATCTTTGTGTGATAGGATCATGTTTTTTACATTAACCACTTAAACCCTAGCGTCCATATTCTGAGTGGAACATTAGCCAAAAATATGCCGATCTACAAGCTTAAGCTTGTCGGCTATTTTTGGCAAAGAGGTTTGCAAAAATGAAAAATATCCCCAATATGTAAATTAGAGCATGATTTATGATTTATGATTTATGGCTATAAAACCTTATAAAAACATTTTTTTTAAACATTACATTTTCCTCTGATTAAGACTCCTACAACACCATCTGATTTTTTTCAATTTTTTATTTCAAGTATTTATATTTTTGGGCCTTAGAGGGTTAAATATCTGAAAATACATGATGACATGATGACAGTGCTGTCAAACAAGTCTAAGCTGTCTAAGAAATCTATGAACATTTCTAATCTGCGACAACATTTTATACAACATGTAGAGGGGCTCCCTGCTTCATCTCTCTCTCAGCTAAGGGGTCCTTGGCCTGACACCACCCCCTGGACCCCTTCACTCTCTTTACAGACTTCCTGCATTTTATGCAATTTTTTACCTCTGGGACCCTGTTATTATTGTGACCCCTGTTGAACTCTAGAAACAACAGAAGGAGCAACACCAATCTGAACAATCACAAACATGGATTTGTATCAATTATCAATGCCTAGGTTTTGTTTACAGAAACGTAAAAAGCGGGGGAGAAGATAATAGTGACACATCACATTTCAGGGTGGCCAAGCAATGCCGAAACAAATCAAAACGTCAACAATGCCTGAAACAGAGACAAACTAAAGTTCACCAAAAACCAAACAAAATTTCATCTCCTTGAAGACAACATAAACAAATGAAATGACAGCAGACCTCTAGCTGCCGCATGCTTCCCTTGTACACTCTTCTTAGCACACTATAGCTTTCTAATATGGCACACAGGCTTGTACACTCTTCTTAGCACATAGCTTTCTAATATGGCACACAGGCTAAAGGTTCAAATGGCAAAAAGCACTGAAATGAAGCTTCTCTCAGACTTATACTGTAGCAGGCAGGCTAATTGACTAATTCACCCTTTGTTAGCCTTCTGGTTAGTCCCTGACTGACCAACCAGTAGGCTCTATCTGACTTGTCCCGCCCTGGTTCCACCTTTTTTATGTTGAATTTGCTAAAACATAACTTTTGGAGAAATAAAAACATTAAAAAACATGCTGAGTCACTATACTGTCACTGAGCAGCTCCATTTCACTGAAACCAAGTTTGAAATGAGAATTTAATACACAGAATAACAATATAAAGCAACTGAATTACAATGGTAGTGGATGGAGTGTCCCACCGAGTGTCCCACCAAGACACAGCAACCAATGGGTGTGAAGAGGAGCGGGACAACGGGCAGGACTTGACAAAGGGTGAATTGCCCAGGTGTTGTGCCACTTTGTCACTCCATCTCACCATGAGCACTGCAAACAGAGATACACACAAACGACCAAAGCTACACAAATCCTCAGTGTTCATTTAACTCTGACAGTGGACAAATGGAACCAAATGGACCCTCCATTTGTACACTGTCAGTCAGAGCTATGGTCCGCAAGGGTCTATTTTGGTAGACGGGCTTAAACTATCAATAATTGGGCTTAACTATCAATATTTCAAGCCCCCTGGAGCCCCCTCAAGGACGGCTGGGGGACCCAGGACCCCATGTTGAGAACCAGACCCTAGGTGTCTGTGAAGAATGTTTCTATAATGTGAGCATGAATGAACTGTGTCGTTGTGGCGTTCAGACTTGACTCACTTACAGTAGTACATGCCAACCACCACAGGGGGGCAGCAGTGTGCTGCTGAACCCAGGGGGAAAAAAGAAAATACATCACTAAATAGTCATTGAAGTTTGGCAACCTGTTTTTCAGATTTGCTCCCCTGGGCTTATGTGGACACAGTGCTACAGTATAGTATGGGGGGGGGGGGGGGGGGGGGGATTTGGCTACAACAACAAAGGCGGAGCTGTCTTCCTCATCAGGTAGCCAAAAGGAGACCATGACCTCGAGAGCAACAGGTTGCTTGCAGTGAAGAACATAGCCAGACCCTACAGGGGCATACAATGTATAGGCCTTTAGCCTTCACATAAATAATACAAATGATCCTGGTCTGCTGCAATAGGCTACTAATAAAATAGTTATATACTATTTATATACTAGTTATAATAAGCACTGCTGAAGTGTTTCAGTGTTGGTGGCCAACGAGTAAACAGTTGAACTCATACTTTGACTGATTGATTGATTGATTGATTGATCGATTGATCGATTGATCGATTGATCGATTGATTGATGTTTTTACTGACAAAACATGTCAGTAAATGTTGAACATGAACACATTTGTACTTATCTGTATAGTCAAGTGTATCTTTAGTCGTCTGGGGTCCCACAGGGCCTTATGTCTTTGCCTGAGCTTGTAGATCTGATATGCTATCTTCCCCCCTCCCCCAGAATAGAGACACAAGGGCTTGGTGTTGATAAGGTTGTCATGTACTGTCCAGTGATTTTAGCTCTGGTCCATAGCGTTAAGAGTTTTAAGGAGAACTCCTCTAACGCAATGGACCAGAGCTACAGTGACTTAAGCTTCAAGTCTGCTGTCTTATGTTGAGTTTCTGATTGGCTAATTGAATACTTTATGAACAGTTTGCAAAAAGGTGCAGAAAAAAGCTAGCCCTGAGGGCCTGTTTCCATCATCCTCGAGACACTTAAAGACACAAGAAATCATGAGGAGCAGTAAAAGTTACACGTCAAGTCCATAAGTCCATGTCAGTAGGCCACGGTATGCCAAGCAGTCGTGCTGTGTGTAATTGCTTTACTGTATGTGTGGCTGCCTCCTCCTCTCATGAACCTTGTACTAATGTACTCGCTTATAAAATGTTTGTGATTCTTGTCAATCTAAACACAACAGATTCCAAAAATTCTCAGACCCACCCATCACCCCCCCCACCACACACACACCAACAACAACAGAACAAAAACACTCACTCCCTGGGGGCCACCCAGCCCAAAACCTAGTGTTTTTGGGAGTCGCTCACCCCTTTAGTCTCAAAAACAGGACCCCTAGACGACCCCCCTCCCCCCTCTCTGTCTCTCAGTGCTTCTATCTTAGGGGAGCAGTGAGGGCTCCATTGCTCAATCCCCTCTATTGAAAGGGGGAGCCGCGTATACAATGGGGTCTTTCTGAGTTCCCTCCTCTGTCTCCATTAAAGAGCCTGGGAACATAACATGGTCTTAAAGGGACAGTGGTGGTGGGACCTGTGGGGGTCTCCTCCTTCTCCTCAACCCCCCCCCTCCCACTCTGCTTTCCTCCTCCCACTTTACTAATGTCTCCTCAATCGGTGTCATGGGAAAATCAAGGATTTTAATAAATCAATTATTCATTAGAGGGATCGAACGACGTACGTAGGACGGCGTCGCTTGCCGACCAATAATAGAGCATCAGGAAGTTACTGGTCCCACTAAAAAAATCTTCCATTAATTTTCCCCATAGACTTTTACAAAATTATTTATAACAATTATGTTAAGCCTAGAACTAAGCCACCCAGGATGGCAGTGAATCATGACCATAACACCTTTGATCCTATGTGAAAACATATTTTAATATGTTAAATTATCTGATATACTACATTTAATAACTACCCTTTGTTTAGCGATTTTCAAAATGTTCTTTTCATAGAAACAAAGGTTTTATGGTCATGATTCACTGCAATCCTGGATGGCTTGGTTCTAGGCTTAAGGTAATTGTTATAAATATTTTCGTGAGTCTATGAGGAAAATTAACTGGATATTTTTTAGTGGGACCAGTAAATCATGCCCACTGCGATGCTCTATAGCCAGTCACAAGTTAACACCAGGTTGCATTCACAAAGTCTTGTTCCTTGGGTTATGACCTTATTTACATATGTCCAGCTCCAGAAATAGCTGACTTTACAAGCTCACAACATGTTGTGGATTGGGTGCTAATAAAATAGGCTCTTTATTTTCGGCCCGGGACCGGCCTTGAACGACGAGTCGACGACAGTACACAGGTGTGTACACAGGTCATAAAGTAGGATCAACTCTCTCTCTCTCTCTCTCTCTCTCTCTCTCTCTCTCTCTCTCTCTGTCTCTCTCTCTCAATCTCTCTCAAAGGGCTTTATTGGCTTGAGAAAACATATGTTTACATTGCCAAAGCAGAAGTGTACACACTACACAGTATGTAATACAATCGGTCAATATAATACAATCAAAATATGTGCAATTGAATGTCGAGATTACTCGATGCAGACAGTTCAGGGATGTATACACTAGTCATCAGTAGATCAGTAAGTAGTATTTAAGGTGGTTGTGTTCCATTTGATATCCTTCTGCTATCAAAGCAGCTCACAAATCTGCTGTGATAAATCTCAAATCTCTCTCCCCCCTCTCCTCCCCTCTCTCTCCCCCTCTCTCTCCTGTCACAGTGGTGGTGCCACCTGTCCTGCAGTGTAGGCCGGGTCTTCCATGTCCCAGCTTGCTTCATAATCACATCATCTGCAGATCACAGACTAAACAAACCACAACAACAACACCAGTCAGCTCTTTCTCTCTCTCTCTCTCTCTCTCTCTCTCTCTCTCTCTCTCTCTCTCTCTCTCTCTCTGCTGATGTGAATCATTATTCATTTGATTGTATTTAGACTGTGGTGTCTCCGGTGGCGTCTATCTAGATGAATTATTACGTCCACAACTTCTTTTCAGGATCAAAGACACTTTGCGCGTATTGTATCTTCTTACACCTGGTGATATAAATGGAAGAATTAACACTTAGGATTTTTACTGTGTATTGGTTATGCAGGCCCCTACGGTATGTTATGTTATATCCTTGCTGTGGAAACCTCATATGTCCAAAACCTTTACTTTTCAGGATTCAAATTCAAAAATAGACAAAAAAGAACAGATCCACGCAAGCTCAAAACACGTTTTCTTTTTAAATTCTTTTTTTGCTTGTGGATCTGCTATTTCAGTTCCTGCCCTCGACAGCAACCAACGATATATCATTTGTAAAAGTGATTTCATGGATCGCAGCAGTGTGTGTGTGTGTGTGTGTGTGTGTGTGTGTGTGTGCGTGCGTGCGTGCGTGCGTGCGTGTGTGCGCGTGCGTGCGTGCGTGCGTGCGTGCGTGCGTGCGTGCGTGCGTGTGTGTGTGTGTAGGTAGGTGGTGGGGGAGTCTTGCATGCCAAAGGAGGAAGCGTGGAATGCAGCACCTCCAGAGACACATTCCTGGTACACATGCAGTCAGATCCACAGTGTTAGTCCAACTAATTCTGGATTATGTGCTGTCAGAGAAGACCGGGACCAAAAAACTCTCTCCAAACAAAAGTGGTGCTAAAATAGCAAGTAAAGTGCTTCCTTTGTCTCATAATATAGGGCAGGGGTCTTCAATGTTTTCAGGCCAAGGACTCCTTATTAGTCGAGAGAGAGAGATGAAGCAGGGACCCCCACAAATTACATTTTGAATTGAATAAAAAGATCATTGCTCTCTAGTGTGGATGGATGGGGTTGAAATTAGAAGAGTGTTTTTTTGTCATAGATACCATATAGTTTCATCATTTGACAGCACAATCATCAGTGTATTTTGGATTCATGTCAATTTGTGTTTTCAGATATTTAACCACTTGAACCGTCAACACTTAATAAACTTGACATTTCACTCTGTACTTAGTCTGCTCTTTTTACCCCTCTACATCAAAGCTCTTTGCCGAAAATAGCCTACAAGATCGGGTAGATCGGCTATTTTCGGCTAAAGTTCTCTGAATATGGACACTGGGTTTCAAATGGTTATATATAAAAAAAAGGAGGAAAAAGGTTTCTATCACACAAAGATTTGGGGGACCCCCTGTAGTAACTCTGAGGACTCCCTTGCTCTAGAAACAAAAGCAGGGCTAAAATAGCAAGTAAAGTGGCTCCTTTGTCTCATAATACAGGGTGACCTCTTTTGCTGCTACATATAGCACCTATCTTTCAAGTCCTATGTAGCGCCCAAAGGTGATATATGGCACCTTTGTCGGCTGGTGCTATATAACCATTAGAGGTGCCTAAAAACCAGTTGTCCTCAAACATTTTCATGTCAAGGACCCCCAAATGCAAACCTATTAAGACAGTGGACCCCACCTTTGAATAGACGTGTTGCCACATGCCATGAGACCCCCATAAGAGAAGATCTTGGTTGTTAGATTAGAAACAACTGTCTTCTATAATAGTGTAGGTGGGGAGGGATAAACAAACATGTGATTATAGTCATTCTTCTACATCAGAGGTTGTCAAACTTTTCAGGTTGAGTAGGGAGGGGTTTGCCCTGGGAGGCTAGTGAAACTAGTGAAAATAGCAGATCTACAAGCACACCACAAGTCGCTTCGTGCCGCGTTGCGAGCTTGTAGATTGACTATATATATTTGTTTTTCTTTTTTTCTTTTAATATAGGAAAAGAAAATTAGATTTTTACTCGAGTCGTGAACCATAAAGAATTGGTCCGTGACCCACAAATGGGTCCTGACCCACTGTTTGGGAAACAGTGAGTCCATCTCTAGGTGGTGAAACGATGGTGAGGTTAAAGTGTTCTTTGTTTAGCTGGGGACCCCCTGGAACCTCCTAAAAACATAACAATAAACGAATAAATAATAAATAAAAGAAATTATTGTTCACACGCATTAGACGGTGTCAGGCATAATCGCCTATAACATTTTCGCCAGGTCTTTTCGCCACTTTTGCCGTGGAGGAGAGTCTTTTCACCTACCTGTCTGAGCCATTTCGCCTACCCTCAATTCTGCTGTCAGACTGTCCATGTTTTCATATTATCTCTTTGTCATTTAAATATTATAGTGACTGTGACAGTGGTGTTACATGTCAAACCTACACACGGCTATCCTATGCACTCCATAGTAATCACATAAATACAGAGCTATTGGAATCAGGTGCGCCCAAATAATTAATTAATCCATGTCCCGATACTATACATTCTTTGGTGCAGGATTGAACAGTATTGCAAAATGAACAGTGTTGTAGGTCTATTATTGTTTTAACATTAGGCTATACAAAATATATATGTAGGCTATTAGCCTATATAGGTCTATATAAGATATGCTACACCTAAATAGCCTATAGAATCAACCTTGCCTGTCAACAGGCATAAAAAACTATTTTGCCATTTTTTAGGAATAAAATGTGATGTAAATAATAAATGTCAAGTAAACTGTTAGATTCACTTGACACCACTGTCACAGTCACTATAATATTTAAATGACAAAGAGATAATTTGCAAACATGGACAGTCTGACAGCAGAATTGAGGGTAGGCGAAATGGCTCAGACAGGTAGGTGAAAAGACTCTCCTCCAAGGCGAAAATGCCAGGCGAAAGGACCAAATGCGTGTAGGCGAATATGTTATAGGCGAAAGTGCTGGTGACCCATTAGACAACCCATTAGAAGGACGATATCATGCAGTCACCACAAGCAGGAATGGGTGTTTTCAATCGGTTTAGGCCAGGGGTCAGCAACCTTTTTGAAATGAAGTGCCATGTTTTTATTTTCTAGATAGTCAGTGTGCCATGTCAACATACATTGTAATGACACCGCTTCAAAATATTTTGATTGTCAGGACATTGTTATAATGATCATTAGACTCCCCGACTCCCTCCCCAGTCCCCAGTCAAAGTTCAGAATTTTAATAAATGTAGAATTGTGAGCAGGATGTAATTTGCTGCAAATTATTTGACTTAATTTAATTGACTTTAAAATAAAAATCCTCTCTCTCACACTTCTGCCATGCAGTGTGCCACTGATCACCCTCCCCTGTGCCAATGTTGGCATCCATGCCTAAGGTTGCCTATACCCTGGTCTAGGCTAACATAGCCTATAGTTAAAATGGAGTTTTTAAGTTGAATCAAGGCAAGCATCTTAAAAACTGTCTGGGTTGCACCTAAGCCAGAAAATGACCCCAGAAGAGTTTCTTTTTAAAGTGAAAAATACCCCTTAACTTGTGTAGGAATTAAGCATCTCTCTAACTAGCCCAAAGACCATTTTGCTGGGGATGGGGAAATCCTTTCAATGGAAAGGAGTGGACCGTGCATTTCCCAACAGGACACTACTTGCTGAGGTAATTAGTTCTTTGTTGAAGAATGTGTGCGGCAGCACAGGGACATGGGAGAGATGTTTACTGCAGGTTCTGACTGGGGAATGGGGATGTCATTAAAAAGAGAGGGGGGATTTGTCCTGAAGACCCCTGGGGGGGTTCTCACATCCGAGACAGAGAGAGAGAGAGACTGAGAGAGAGAGAGAGAGAGAGAGAGAGAGAGAGATTATTAAAGGAGTAGTTCACCCCAAAATTACTTTTATTTCTATTGATTACTCATGCCACGGAGACTTGAGTTCAATAATATATTTTTTGTATTTGTCGCATTCCTATAAGACAAAAAATGTATTATAGTAAATGTACTGCCATTGATTCCGGATTTGGGTCCCCGCATTTGGGTCCCCATTAGAAAATTTGGGCCCCCATCCGAAATCCCATTCGAAATCAATGGGGGTCAATTTATTGTAATCTAATTTTTGTCTTAGGAATGCGACACATCCAAAAAATATTTTTGATTTGAACTAAAGTCTCCATGGCGTGAGTAATCAATAGAAAAGGTCATTTTGGGGGTGAACTACAACTTTAATTGTGCATATTTCTTATTTTGATTGTTTCTTATTTCACAATTAGCCCACACTATGTCACACACAAACACTATATGCCAATAAAGCCCTTTTGAATTGAATGGAAATTGAATTCAGAGAGGAGGGGGGGGGGGAGGCGAGGGGGGAAAAACAGAAAGACACAGGAGGAGGGAGGGAAAGGGGAGGGAGAGCAGAGCAAGCAGGGTGGAAAGAACTCTTGAGTCGAGGAATTTGAGAACTGAGAGAGAGAGAGAGAGAGAGAGAGAGAGACTACTGATCAGAGAGAGAGAGAGAGAGAGAGAGAGAGAGAGAGAGAGACACTGTGAGTGAGTGAGTGAGTTACACATACAAACAGAGTCTTCAGGAGGATTCAGCGGGTTAAAAATACCAACCACTCCAGTCAGTTAAGAGAGAAAGAGAGAGAGAGAGAAAGTTCAACTCAGAGAAACAGGTCTTATCATTTCAATGACTTTTAGCGCCGGTGGAGAGCTTTTTCTATTTTTTTTTTCTTTTCTTTCTTTCCTTCTGATCTGAGCTCTTAATTATTTTTCTGTGCGGCGGCGGTGTTTGTTGTTATTAGGGTTTTTATTAATTAGCTACTATTATTGGTTGTGTTCCTAAGCTGCGGGCGGGTTAATTCACACAAGACGAGCACCTAATCATCCGATCACTAAACTCTCGTCATCACACGATCAACAAGAAGAGCCTGAAATACCTGAAGGATCCCGCATCAGAGAAGAGCTGTGATTTGTTTTGGATTTGTTTTGTTTTGTTATTTTTCTTTGCTGTGGTTGAGATGCGGTGATGAAGCCTTCACTGAGGATGGATTATAACAATCATCACTTCGGCATGAGGAACAATATGAAGACTTTAAGACGGGCGGATCGTTTAAGAAGCGGGACTACTATGTCTATGTGGTCATCTTCATCAGTGTTGCTGCTGCTTCTAGTCGGGCTGATGGCTGGGCTGGGAGCAGTGACTGCTGGTAAACTGACAGGTAAGTTCATAGAAGTGCACTTTACACTTTACACCTCCCACTGAGCACAAGTCCTACTGTGTTCTATCCGTCTGTCTTTCAATATTATAATAGGCGGCCTATATGAGATACATAAAGTGGTTCCTGTGTAAATAAGCCGTAAGCGTATAGGATCTCCATTTAGTTGACCTTGTACCAGTGATTCACCAGTGAGTCATTAACATGTACTTTTTCCTATGCAACCTTCTAATAAATTGTTCAATCAATCAAACCAGTCTGGATACAACAAAAACAATGTCAAACACTGTGTAGCCTAAACATTTCCCCCCTTATTGTTTCCCAGAGTCAGATATAGGCTACTTTATTGTTACTGTACATCTTGTGCAGGTAACAGGGTAGCTATAAGCACTAAGGAGGCCACCTCAGTGTTAAATTGGCTATTTTTTTTTCTTTTTTTTTCAAAGTGCTAAAATAATAAAATATTTGAAAAATGCTTTAATGTTTTAAAGTAAAGTATACATGACTAGAAGAACATGCTTAAACATTCGTCAAGGTCTAATATTTCTGCAATTGCTACAAAAACCTGTATATCCACTCATTTTGGGCATAAACAAGAAATTAGCCTGATCACATCATGTACAGCCTACTTAATTACTTAAAACCATTTTTCAAATATATCTATTTTTTACATTTTGGACAAAATAGAACATTTTACATTGAGGTGCCCAGATGTCCTATAGTGCCATCCAAAGTGCTATAGCCTGTATCCCTTGTGCTCATATAAAGAGCCACAGATAAAATAAATATCTGTGGCAGATATTTTTTTTATCTGTATCTACCATCCACTTTGAATGGAAAAAAATATCTGGAGAAAGAGATTTTTTTATCTGTTATCTGGCCCAGTGGGAATGGGCCTTTAAACGTATTTTCTTTCCTTATTCCTTATTTCCCTGAGACATGTCTAACCATGAGAGTGTACACTACACATGTAACCAAATGGACCCTTATGGGCATGAGTACACTCTCAGAAGTTAGAGATGCTATAGGGCGCATTTGATTCCAGTGTTTGCCCACTGAGGATTTGGCTGCCTGTGTGTGTATGGCTGGTAAACTTGAACATTTAATGGTAAAAACAGCGTGATGAGCAATTAGTTGAGCTTTGTTCTCCACCCATTAAATCAATTAGCTCTGGGCTCGTTATAGAACAACCGCTGCAAAACATCTGGGCAATTCAAAGCTCATAAAACCCACACAGTGCCTGTACTCACAAAACTGTTTTTCTCTTTTTTTTACCCGCCCACCTTTTTTAATGAATTGTAAAATGACAAAAGAACGAAACCTGTGGAGTAAAAAACAAACACATTGCATGTTTAGGAGGCTGAAAGTCTTGGGAATCTGTACAGTTAGTAAACAAACTTTTGTCTATGGCTGTGCATTTATCGTTTGACTTGGTGATTCTCAACCCCTTTGCGCGTCAAAGACCTCCAATATGATCACGTCTTTGATATCTGGGACCCTGATCTAAGCATTGTGTTTTATTGTTGACCTTCTTTGTTGTGATTATGGTCTGTCATTTGGTACAGAATTTCTTTACTGTCTATACTGGCCAGTGTATACAGTATACACTGGCCAGTGGTAGACAGTAAAGACATTCTGGAGCATTCTGGATGGTACTGTATAGATAAAAGAGAAACTCTGATCAAAATGCACATTGCTGTGCCTTCTCCTTTCATTCGATTTAGCTGGGGACCCCCTGGAACACACTCGAGGACCCTTGTGGGTTACCGGCCCCCATGTTGAGAACCACTGATCTAGCGCATGCAGTGGTTCTCAAACTTTCTCATGTCAAGGACCCCCAAATTAACACTTGGAACCCCATTTGAAAAGATATGCCACCAAGGAGATTTTTACGGCTCTAGCAGGACCCCCAGTTTGACATGCATTAGACCCCCATTTGATGGCATTTCTATCTCTGAGACCCTAATTTATATTGTAAAATCAATGTCAATTTAACTCGGAGAGTGTACAAACTTGGTTCCATTTGTCAACTCTCTGAGTTACAGACCCATAAGGGTCCCTTTGGTTTCTAATTATCTATCATTTAGCTGGGGACCCCTGATCTGAGAACAGCTGATCTATAGCGGAATTGAATGGGATCAACCTGAGACGAACAAAAGTGTGTATTTGTCCTGTTGAGGATTTAGAGCTCACTCCTATATAAAGGCTCAGAGTGCCATTTACTGTAACAGCACTGCTGACCTTTTGAGATCAGGTGTGTGATTTCAGCCTTGTTGGGGCCTCCACCTGTTGGGGGGCCCATTGGGGGGCCCGGTGGTGGCAGTCATGTGTTCTTATCATCATGGAGATCCTTCTTCTGATCTCAATGCACCAGGGATGCATGCTTCATGATGAGGGGCCCGCAGACCCCTGGAACAGAACACCATGTCTGCTCATCTCTGCTGCGTGATCGTTTTTGCCAACGGGTCTGAGGCCCTAAGCTAGATGGAGAATAGATATTCTGCATCTATAGCTCAGGGCTTAACTCAAATTTTTGCTTCTGGGGGTCCCTGGAACAAAATATTTTGAGATGGGGGTCTGTGGTCAAATACATATCATTTTGGGGGTCCTTGCTTGACATGACAAAGTTTGAGAACCACTGAAATTATACCGGTAGCAACATACGTTTTTTTTTTTTTGAAAACCGTTATGATTTAGAAGACATTTGTAGAATCAGCCTTTATCATTGGTCCTCAAACTTTGTCATGTCAAGGACCCCCAAAATGATATGTATTTGGCCGCGGACCCCCATCTCAAAATATTTTGTTCCAGGGACCCCCAGAAGCAAATATTTGAGTTAAAAATGTTCACTCTGAATTTGGGTCTTGCCTTAAGCTGGATGCAGAATAGTTACACACAGCTCAGACCCGTTGGCAAATGAAAGGTGGCATCTCTGCTATACGGATGAGGAGATGGAGGCACTGACTGCACAAAGAAATGCTGCTGCTTTTAAGTGCTTCTATGGCAAGGCTTCCCAAACATCTCAGGCCGCAACCCGACCAAAATAATCATATTTGAACTGCATGGGGTCGACCCGTCCACCCTGACAAGCACTTGGAATTGTAGGCATTATTATTACATTTAGTTTGACTCGGCTCCACAGAGCTGAAGATAGACAAACCACACTGCCAGGCGTTGTGAGCTTGTAGATTGTCTACTTTTCACAATGTTTGCCTCATTCTTAAGTAATATTTGACAATCTGGCCAATTTGGTATTAAAACGATCTTAAAGGTCATTAAATTGTCACTTTATAAATGTGCAGATAACCAACATGTACACTTACTGTATGTTGGTTTGTTTACTGTTACTGTAAGTGAGAATACAATGTTGCATATTAAGCTAATCATCTGGGGACCCCCTCAAATAGTTTGGAAACCACTGTTCTATGGGATATAAACATGGTTCTTTAGAGGTTCTCTGCTGTTTTTCTTTATGAGAGTTTGTGACTGTTTTCAACGATAATGAGTCATGCCCAAAACAGAGTTGCCAGGATGAGGGGGCTAAACATATGTGCTAAATCATGGCACAAAGATGTTACCCTGAGATTACAAGCCAAAGAAGCACTTTTAGTGTTATTTCTCTCTATGTCTTTCTTTCTATCTCTCTCTCTCTAACACACACATGCATTTATTTTGCGCGCACACACACAGACACACACACACACGCACGCACGCACGCACGCACGCACGCACGCACGCACGCACGCACGCACGCACGCACGCACGCACACACACGCGCACACGCACACGCACGCACACACACACACACACACACACACACAGAGAATGTATTGGAGCGCGAGTCAGAGCAGTGATTCAAACCAGAACGGCAGTATGATGGATGGGGGTAAAGGGGGCACACAGAGTAGAAGGGGGGGGGGGTCGGGAGGAGAGGGGAGGTGGCAAAATGTCTAGCGATGAATCCCAAGAATGGCATGAAAAGGAGGGTGAATGGAGAGGGGTGGAGGGGTGGGGTGGGGTGGGGGGGGTGTGACCTGAGTTATGCGCCTTTAAAAGGCAGAAAAGATAAAGTGGTGAGTGTGAGAGCGGGAGCTAAAAGCTGGGCCTGTGTTTGGATGTTTTCGGGGAGGCTGCAGTGTGCGTCTCTTCCACTGACATTTAACATCTGAGGACTGTGGCTGCTGGGAGAGACAGAGCTGGGAAGAACGAGGGGGGGGGGGAGAGAGAGGGAGAGAGGGAAAGAAAACAGAGAGAGTGAGAGAGAGAGAGAGAGAGAGAGAGAGAGAGAGAGAGAGGGAGAAGAGCGATTGAGGAAGAAAACACTGCGAGAGAGAAGGGAAGAGTGAGAGAGGAAAGGGAAGAGAGGGAGAAAGAAAGAAAGGAGAGAACGAGAGGGAAATAAAGTGAAAAGAGGGGAGAGAGGCTGAGAGAGTGAAAAGAGAGAAGAGAGTGAATAGGAGGGAGACAGAGAGAGAGAGAGAGAGAGAGAGAGAGAGAGAGAGAGAGGGGAAGAAAGTGAGACCTTAGGGGGGAAATTAGGGAACAAAAGAGTCGAGATGGAGCAGTTAAACTGCTGTGAATCACTCTCTCTCTCACACACACACACACACACACACACACACACACACACACACACACACACACACACACACACACACACACACACACACACACACACACACACACACACACACACTCTCTCTCTCTCTCTCTCTCTCTCTCTCTCTCTCTCCGTTTTAACCGAGGCCTGTTCAATCTAGCAACGTTAGCATTCTGTTAAGAAGCCTGAATAGAGAATGTGTAACTATGAAAGAGACAGAATGTCTGGTATTTCTTTCTGTTTTCGTTCTTTTCTTTTCTCTTCTTCTCAAAGAAATCAGCCGAGCTTAAAGTCAGTGGAAAGAAGAGAACATGCTTTTTTTTATTAAACAGCCAGGAACAGAGAGAGAGAGAGAGAGAGAGAGAGAGAGAGAGAGAGAGAGAGAGAGAGAGAGAGAGAGAGAGAGAGAGAGAGAGAGAGAGAGAGAGAGAGAGAGAGAGAGAGAGAGAGAGAGAGAGAGAGAGAGAGAGAGAGAGGCGGTGGAGCAAAGAGTCAAAGTCGGGCCTCTTGGTTTATTGCACGCTCCCAGAGCAAGACGTGTGTGTGTGTGTGTGTGTGTGTGTGTGTGTGTGTGTGTGTGTGTGTGTGTGTGTGTGTGTGTGTGTGTGTGTGTGTGTGTGTGTGTGTGTGTGTGTGTGTGTGTGTGTGTGTGTGTGTGTGTGTGTGTGTGTGTGTGCAAGAGAGGACACGTGCATGAGTGTGTCTGGCCGTCTATGTGTGTGTGTGTGTGTGTGTGTGTGTGTGTGTGTGTGTGTGTGTGTGTGTGTGTGTTTGTTTTTGCACGTCTATCCTTGCACACATTTTCATGCTACACGCTCCCAAGAGCACACAACTCCTGTTGTTGATGTTTCTTCCAGCTATGCACAGATTAATCGCTCGTTCATAATTTGGCATTGATTGATATTCGCTTTATATTGACTTCGTTGTACTTTACTTTATGATGGATCCCCATTAGCACATGCCTATGCAATGTTTCTCGGGGTCTGTAACCGTCACACCATCAGACAATTGTTCACCCACAGAAGTTAGGGAAAATAGTTAACGTTTATTACTACTTTACACAGTACAAAGTACTGTCGTAAACAACAACACAAAGGCAAGAAAATCAATAAGAAGCACAGTCAATACAGAACAACAGCATGCAATAGTATGCACCTACAGTATATGCAACTAACTATACTGCACTATGCAGAAAAACACAACACAACAACAAAAAGTTATGGTGTCCTCACTGTATCCTCGCCCCAAAACACATGAAGCGTCCAATACAATCAGTGCAATGCAAAAGAAAAATGACAGTGACAGTGGCGGCAGTGGCTCAGGGGTAGAGAAACCGTCATTAGAACACGGAGGGTTCCCGAAGGGTCCAGTTCGATCCCGGGCTCCCCCAGAGTTAGTATCGAAGAGTCCTTGAGCAAGACTCTGAGTCTGAACCCCTAGTTGGTCCCGGTGAGCAGGTTAGTGCCTTACATGGTTTCCTCTGCCATCAGTGTATGAATGTGTGTATGAATGGGTGAATGTGATGCACAATCTGTGTAAAGCACCTTGGATATAGGCGCTATATACATTTACCATTTACAGAGTTCACAGTGCAACCAGTAGAACAACCATAGTCAGAGTTAGTTTCTACTATACTGTTAAGTGGTGGATCAGTCTGTGTTTACACCTGATTTGCACATAATACGCGCCTATGTCGCACACGTAAACAGCAGATCTATGAGCTCACTCGCAGCGGATTGCAACACCACATGCACGTCGTGAGCCTCATAGATCTGCTGTATTTTCCACGTGCGCCACTGGCGCGCCACTGCATATAAATCAGGCGTGAACTCAAGCTGAATGAAGTATGTGTTTATATATGACACACACAGAGTTAGGGCGACACAAACCCTCTGGGGTCACGGCCAAAGGGTTCACAGGTCAAAGGGCGGCCATGAAACGGGCTCGGAGGGCAAGGCTGACAAGCTTGAGAACGTCTTTACAGCCAGTGTCTCAGTGAAAGAGCCTCTATGCTGCTCATACTGACTCCAAGTCCACACTCGTTCCTTTATCTGTGGCTGGATGTACATCTGTGTGTGTACGTACATCAAGAGTGTATGTAGCTTCGCCAGTGTTTGTTAAAGGAGCACTTTACTTCACCCATGTTCTACATTGTCTTCATGTGATTGGTCTTGGGTCTGCGTCTCAAAGAAGTTCAGAAACCCCGCCGTCAATGACGTCATCAGTCGGCAGGTTTGGTCATTCCAAACAAAATTACTATTATTATTTGAAATTGATGCGCGAATAACGGCTTCTATATTCTGTATGAAAAATTCCCTGGAAGAGAAAGGTTTCTATTAGCTTGGACCATTTATACAAAGATATTGGTAAAAAAAAAAAAAAAAAAAAGTGATGTGCTCCTTTGACTTCCCCTGGTCTTTTTGCACATAGTCTGACTGTCCGGGGGATGCATGCTATTGGCAGACTACGGTCAGTGGCCTTGTGGCTACGTAGCCACTTGCCACGTTCTACTGTGGCATCAGCAAATCTGACCACTATATGTCTGAGCTGGGCATGTCTAGTCTGTCCACACAGTCATGGGTGTACTCTATTAGTAATGTTTTGGTTTGGTTTGTCAGTTATTTAGTAACTTACTAAACTTAGATGCATTTCTTTTAGATATTTATTATCATCATGTGTTTTCATTGATGTCTTTATGAGCTGCTGTAACGCTTGAATTTCCCCTCGGGGATCAATAAAGTACCTACCTACCAACCTACCTACTGTGCAGAGAGTAGGGGCCTCAGAAAGCAGCCCTGTGGGACTACTCTGTTGAGGGTCACTTGGGCTGGCCAGAGGTTTCAGAGCCCCCCATCCTCACCACCCAGTCCAGCTCTGCACAGGCTGGGCTTGAGTCCTCCTATGCAGCGTATTTTTGCAGAAACCCACAAATGGCAAGAAACCACTCCATTCCCATTAAAAAGCATTCCCATTGAAGTCAGAGAAGGTCAATAGCTGATCTACAAGCTCAATCTTCTGCCAATCCACTGGAAATCTGTCTTGCAAATGGCAGGACGTGTGACATTTTGAAATGGCACATCTGAAGGTACCTGAGCTTTGTGTCCATGGTGATTATGGTGATGAATGCTAAGCTGTAATGTATAAACTGCAGAAAATGCAGGGCAGTGTACTTGGGAGAGTGTTTTTAGCAGGTCTTTCAGTCCGAGTGTATCAAAAAAGCCACTGGGTTAAGGCAGCGGAAGCTTGTTATTGACTCACCCCAGTGTACGCAGTGTTGTGGCTATATGGCATCATCTGTGGGTCTCAGGGACATGCTGGGCCCCTGATTCAGCCCGGGAAAAAGAGTTGGAGAGGCCCTCATTGCGTGCTATAGAGAGAGATCTCTCTCTATAGCGCTGCTGCTACTCAAAGATTTGCCATTTCAGATCATGTTTTGTCCCGCTTTTCCCAATGGCCAGCACGTCCCTGGTGGGTCTGTTTTCCCTGTATAGCAAATTGGTGGGAAAACCTGTTCATCATCAGCTCTTTGACATGCTTCTCAAAGCAATCTCTAGGGGAGGGATTGGTTGAAAATATCCCCCAAAACAGCTGACTGTAGCTGTGTGGTGCATGCTCTGTTACCCCCAGAAGAATGTTGTCTTGTCTTGTCCTGCTACCTTCGTGCACGTGTTTACTCTTTCTTTGGACAAGTGAATGTACATCCTCGGGCCTCGCCAGGCGGAGAAATGCCTTTCATTGCTCGGCGATGCCGTAAACGACTGGAAAGATTAAGAGGGAGACATTTATTCTTGTCATATTTTGGAATCCCACGCAGCCAACCTCCCGTCCTGGACATTGAGCAGATGTGCAGAGCGCTTGGCGGCTGCAACGGCACACTGTAAAACTATGAGGGTTAATTTAACTCTGAGAGTGTACAGAATGTAACCAAATGGACCCGGGCCGATCGACATACATTCTGTATGCTCTCAGAGTTACACGTGACTCAAGGAAAAGGCAAGGCAGTCTTACACAGTCACAACAAGCAAAGGAAAACACAATTTTACAATGACATTAGGATTCATAAAACTAAATAAGTAAAACAAATAACAGTTACAGTGCAGAAGAGAAATACAAATAAAAGTAACTCAATCAAAGGCAGCGGTCCTTAGTTGTGTTTTAGAAGAAAATAAGAGTGACAGAAGGCCTGCAGTTTTCTGGGAGTGTGTTCCAGATATGCGGTTAGGGATGGGACGATATGAAATTTCATATCACAATTATTGTGACCAAATAAATCGTGATTTACGATATTATCGCGATAATCAAAATATCCCCAAAATCCATTATCCTGGGGCGGAACATTTGCCGAAAAATACAAGCTCACAACGCGTCGCCGTATATCGGCAATTATTTTAAGAGATTTGGTAGAGTGAAAAAAAAAAGACTGTATCAAGTACGTTATTTACAGGTCCGTTTTACCAATTAAAGAGGGTTTAAGTGGTACTGGATATGCAGCTCTGCAAATAAAAGTGAATTGATCCCAGTGCATGACGGAGGACGATTTCACAATAAATCCACAATGCGATTACCGTGTTTTTTATCACAATAAACGATAACAGCGATTATTGTCCCATACCTATATGTGGTGCATAAAAAACAAAATGCTGCTTAAGTTCCACACATTTATTTTCCGGTTTTAGGGACTCAGGGGGGGAAATAAGGATGTGATTCAGGGAAACAAGGACATGACTCGGGGGAAATAATAAGGACCCAAATGGATAAATGACCAGCGAGGAGTTTCACTGCGCAGTGCAGGGCCCATATCCTCCTCACTGCCGTCTGATTGAGGGACGTCGGGAGACTAGAAAGGCCTGTTCTCACCCATGTCGACCAATCAGACGAGGCGTCTCTGTGCAACAAGGAGCCATTGTGCCGCTATCAGTCGGGCCCTCCTCTACAAACGTCCTATCAGTCAGGGTCAGGAGACAGGGGAACATCAGTCAGGAAACGTTTATTTGATACTGGGGGGAAGGAATTTGAGCTGGAGGTGATCAAAACCATTAAGACCAACTACTCAGGAGAATCAAAGGAGCATAGTGGTCTTTTTTTAAACATGTGCTGGGAAAAAAACTGAAAAAAAAGTTAAAATATTGAGATAAGAGGTTTCTGCCTGACAGCAAAACGATTGATAAAGATCATGGCTCTGCCATCCACTTGAGTTAGAACACATTTTAAAATCTAATATCTTTATATCGTCGTTGTCGGGTGGAAACCTTGTATGTCCAAAACCGTTCGTTTTGCATTTATCATTTTAAAAATGAGTTAAACTAGTGAAAACAGCCGATCTACAAGCACACGGTGCGAGGCGTTGTGTGCTTGTAGATCGGCTGTTTTCACTACTTTTGTGCGATGGTCTTGTATGATGAAGCAGGGCTTTACTTTGCGAAAAAAATTACCAATTTGAAACTTGGAGATACAAGGTTTCTGCCCGACAGTGACGATATGTTAAAGGAATCCACATGTCAAAAAAGGTTGGCATGGTTAAAGTAAAGCTTTCTAGGCCATTGGGGCCATCTAGGCAAAGTGGGGTCCGGGGACCCTCAGGGGTCCTTGAGGGAGTTCCAAGGGGTCCCCAGCTAAATGATTGGTAGGAACCAAATGGTTCCACATTTGTACACTCTCATTAATTTTGTACACTCTCAGAGTTACATTGATTTCACAATATAAATGGGGGTCTCACAGATATAAATGCCATTAAATGGGTGTCCGTAGCCTAATACATGTCAAACTGGAGGGGTCCTTGAATTTAAAATGGTGGAGAATCACTTCTAGAGACGTATGCATGTCAAACTGGAGGGGTCCTTGAAATTAAAATGGTTGAGAATCTAATAAGCTAATAAGTGCCAATTTGGGGGGCTACATCTCAAAGGTTTGAGAACCACTGGTGTAGGCTGATCAGTGCGCGTGAACCCAGAGTCACCATGTCCTTATCACCATCATATCAGTGTAAGCTGTGCATGGCTGCTTTTATGAGCAGAGTGTGTTTACCACCACAAGATGAAGAGGATGAAGTGAAACTAGTCAAAAGTTCACAAACAGCCCTGCTTCCCTGTTTACTCTAAGGATGTTTGGGCCGTTTATAAAGCATTTACTAAGCACTTTAAAGCCCTCTTCAACACACAGGCAAGGCAAGTTTATTTTGTAAAGCACACATATCAATAACAAGGCAATTCAACATGATACTGTATATACTGTATGTAGGCCGGTGGTTGCCAAACGTACTAGCGCAAGACCCAAAGGAGAAAGTACATTATTTGCCCAGGACTCAAACTTGTCACTACTTCTCAAACATGTATTGGAATTATTTGATTGATTTTAATTTATTCATAATTTGTTTTTAAATATGTTGGAATTAAATTGATGAACAGTTGTGATTTTCTTTAAAAAAAGAAGAACAAATCTTTTAAATAATGCTTTTTTAAAGGAAGACTTGGGATCCATACATATTGGTCTGCGACCCAAACATGGGTCCCAGGTTTCTGAACTCCACACGAGTCTTATAACGAGCGTTAATGAGGACCAATTATATGAATGTAGGCCGGTGTCAAAAATGGGCAAAGTGGTCCTTTAATCATTAAGCCATTAACCACTTAAACACTCTTGTCTTTAAATGACCAAGTGTGACAGTGTGTATTTGCTGCCAACCTCCGTCGAAGTGTTGC
The DNA here is from genome assembly GCF_963921795.1 of Nannobrachium achirus. Lineage (NCBI taxonomy): Eukaryota > Metazoa > Chordata > Actinopteri > Myctophiformes > Myctophidae > Nannobrachium > Nannobrachium achirus. The sequence continues at coordinate 55,794,135 of NC_137817.1, read as the reverse complement.
TGAAAATGCTGCCTAAATGAATGAAAAAAGCATTAAACAGCACAGGGAACTTGATAACAGCAAGAGTGAGTTGTTCTTCCCTCTACGTAACGTAGAAGGAATTGTGCTGAGAGGGAAGGATGAGTGGAAATGGTGAAAAACAAAAACACGAGTGAGTGACTGACCCCTCACTGTGCCATTCATTCATTGGAGCGCTGAAAAAAAGCCAGCTCAACTTTTGTTTTGCAGCTGGTCACGCAACGTGTCACACAACGTGTCACACAACGTGTCACACAACGCGTCACACAAGACTTCACGCAATGTGTCAGTGTTGCCTGATTTTTTACTTAGTTGCACACTTGTTTTTGTATGCCGTAAATAGCAGATCTACAAGCTCACAACGCGTCACATTTGTGAACTTGTAGATCTGCGATTTACAGAGCACGGCTGAGGCATGTTGCCATGGCTTCCCATTGAAAGTGACATGTAGTCTGTTGCTTTGTCGCTGCCAGTACTGTAGGCCCATATGATTGACCACAGCATCAGTCAGGTGACCATGACAGAACTCTCTGCCTGGCCGTTAGTGACAGCTGAGCCAGGGCAGCAAGCAGCACCCATATGTCTTGTTGGAGCTGTGTGAAGCACAGGCTCCCTATACGTGGCCGTGTGGGTGTGTCTGTGTGTGTGTCTGTGTGTGTGTATGTAGCCTGAACTTCCTAAACTTCGGCACGCCACTAGTCCCACAGTTTTGCCACCACACACTCGCGCCATATGTCAAATCGACCGGCTTACTCGGGAATCGTGGGCTATTACTTTTCTAAGAGAAAGGTTCTATAGTTTAATTGATATTAATTTATTAGTGAATTAATTTTCCCCATTGACTTATAATGGGAATCGCAAAAACTCACATTCAATTATTTGTCTCTCGCAAACCATAGGGGCTAGAGTTTCAAGACTTGGAGAGGAGGTTCATAATGATTTCAAGGATTAAATAAAAAATAATTGTGTCATTTGGCCGCATGGTGGCGCCATAACACCCCACTTTACGTTTTGGCCTGTAACTCTTGAACCGTAGGTCGGAAAATTAAAAATATTTTTTCCCTGGATTCCTTGGGTCATGACGCATCTCCCCATATAGGCCACGCCCATTTGCGCCATGATAGATTTTCCGCCATCTTGAATTTTCTCCAAAACACACTTTTTGCTCCTTTTCCTACATATTTTCTTCAAATGTCACAAAAATCGGTACACATGATCCACACACACACACACACACACACACACACACACACACACACACACACACACACACACACACACACACACACACACACACACAGCTCCACTTCACACGGGTGTGATTTGTTTTGTTTTTACTTCATTGCTATTATACGCTGCTATTTCATTGCTTCGTTTTGTTTATTAACCTGTACAGCACACTGGTTGACCTGGTCATGTTAAATTCACTTTTTTTTTCAGATTTTCAGTTGAGATGAGTGAAGTTGAGTACTCCACTCAGTGCCAGCGTAAGGTGCGAAAACATAAAATCATAAAGCATGTCCAAATGCATAGTTTAACTTAAAGCAGCTCCATTTGGATATCATTTATCATGATTTCATTGGGGCCAATGATACTTGGGATGGGTGACTCACGGTACAAACTCGGTAACCACATAACCAAGTACGATTGTGATTGGCTATTTTGATTGATTGAAGAATGTATTACAAGTTTGCATAGGAAAAAGTACAGTTTCATGACAGTACAAATCACTGGTACAAGGTCAACTAAAAGGAGATCGTAGGGAGCTTTTCGACATATTTACACAGGAACCACTTTGTAATTCACCAGGAATTCACTATTCACCAGTCAAGTCATGAAATAAACAGAACTAAACATCAGGTAAACCAGAGTGTTTTTTCTTAAAGATTAGTCATGGAAAATGTGAACCTTGCTGTCTCTTTCTGTCAGTCAGAAAAACACTTCTGACATCATGTGACTGATGGTCTTGGTCTGGTCCTCAGCCTGGGGTCATGTGATGATCGACCCCCCAGTGGGGTTTAAGTGGCTTCAGGGGGTCTCCAGCTAAATGACCGGAACCAAATGGACACTTTGGTCTGTAACTCTCTGAGAGTGTACAAATGGAACATATGGGTCCATTTGGTTCAATTTGCAAATTTTCAGAGTTAAAAAGAGGACAAAATGTGCAACAGAGGCACACAAAATCCAGGTCCAGGAACTCAGGTGGAATTAGAAATAAAATAATGAATCCTCTCTGTTGGGTCCAAAACAGTTATTTCTCAGGATTCATATTCAAGAATAGAAAAAGTAACAGATCTAAAATCCTCAAAACGCTCCGCGCCGCTTTTTGAGAGGCTTTTCCAGCTTGTGGATCTGCCACTTTTGATGCTTTTGTGTGACACAGTAGTATGATAAAGTAGGGTGTTAACGTACGAATAAATGAATACATATGGAGATTACGAACGTTATATCAGCAATGTAAAAAAACCTCCAAATTCACCAACCATTTCCTCCATCTCACAGAGCTGGAGTTCGTGCGGAGCCCCATCACGGTGATCTCCTCCCTGGGGAAGCCGGTGACGTTGCTGTGCAGCCTGAAGGGCCAGGGGGGCGAGGAGGAGGACCCGCCCGACGTGCTGTGGCTGCGGGACGGCCAGCCTCTGGACTACGCCGACACCAACCAGGTCCAGTTCCCCGTGGACGGAGACAGCTGGATGATCATCAGCACGCTCAGGTAGGCCTGTCACAATTAGTACATAATCGTCTAATCGCAATTGTTTTACGTAATCGTCAATCGTTTCCATGTGGAAGAATGTTCATATATTTAAAAAAATACTGGAAATAGCAGATCTACAAGCCCACAACGCGTCGCATCGCGGCACGTTGTGAGCTTGTAGATCGGCTTGTAGATCGGCTTCCACAATCAATGTTCTTTTGAAAGTTGTCAAATACGCCAGTAATTTCTTCGGATATTTAGGTAATGTGTCATATCTGCCATGTTCAAAGCCTACAGAAATGTGATTGTCCACAACAAAAACACAATTACATGTAATTGCAATTATTTGAGTGACAATTAATCGCCATGTAAAATGTCATAATTGTGACAGCCCTACGCTCAGGTTTGTTTGGCTGCACTGTTTGACTCCATGTAGATCTGCTATTTTCACAATAGAACCATGTTATACAAAATGAATAATGCCTCAACTCTTAATGCTTGTCAGGGTGGGGGGGTCCGCAGTTAAAATATGATTATTTTGGGGGTCGCAGCCTGAAAAGGTTGAGAACCACTGACACACAGGATAGAGCGGGTGCCTCTTCCAGACTTGTCTCTCATGGTTATATTGTCCATACAGGATAGAGAAGGTGCAGCTTCCAGACATGTCTCTCATGGTTATATTGTTGTCCATGCAGGATAGAGAAGGTGCAGCTTCCAGACATGTCTCTCATGGTTATATTGTTGTCCATACAGGATAGAGAAGGTGCAGCTTCCAGACATGTCTCTCATGGTTATGTTGTCCATACAGGATAGAGAAGGTGCAGCTTCCAGACATGTCTCTCATGGTTATGTTGTCCATACAGGATAGAGAAGGTGCAGCTTCCAGACATGTCTCTCATGGTTATGTTGTCCATACAGGATAGAGAAGGTGCAGCTTCCAGACTTGTCTCTCATGGTTATATTGTCCATACAGGATAGAGAAGGTGCAGCTTCCAGACATGTCTCTCATGGTTATGTTGTCCATGCAGGATAGAGAAGGTGCAGCTTCCAGACATGTCTCTCATGGTTATATTGTTGTCCATACAGGATAGAGAAGGTGCAGCTTCCAGACATGTCTCTCATGGTTATGTTGTCCATACAGGATAGAGAAGGTGCAGCTTCCAGACATGTCTCTCATGGTTATGTTGTCCATACAGGATAGAGAAGGTGCAGCTTCCAGACATGGGCTCCTACCGCTGTGCTGTGCTGTCAGAAGAACTCCAGACGCTGTCTGACACGGGCAACATCCAGCTGGAGGGTGAGCACTGGACTCAACGCACGCACACATGCACGCGCACACATGCACGCATGCACGCACGCACACATGCACGCACACACACACAGGACAATCCTCAGTGTGTAACGACAAATAAGTAAAGACATGAGTCATGTCCCAACTTCCCTGAGTCATTTCCAGTTCTGAAGTGTGTACAAATGGAGCCGTCTTTTTGGCATTTATACACTCTTGTAGTTACAAATATTGATACATGGATGGATGGATAAATGGACATTATGCATATACAATCCATTTGACTTGCATATCTCTGGTAGAGTCATTACACTGTAATTATGAAATACACAATCTTTGAAGTTCACTGACAACAGGGTTTAACATGTATCCTATAAAATGAAACGCCTCTATTGTTGTAACACACTTGAGGGATCGTTGCAGGAATATGGCCTGTTCTATGGATATCCCAATTGTTTACTCCCTGTCTGATATGCCCACTATACCAAGACATCAGAGACACATACTTCCCACTGTTTACACACACACACACACACACACACACACACACAAAAAATCCCATACCTACTGGGAGAAATACAACAATGTGCGAACACAGCAGCAAGATTTGTGAACTGTTGCGATAGAAGAAGGGGAATACAACTACCCTAAGGACTACAAACCATTGAATGACATCCAGACATGCACATACAGTATAAACAGAGCTGCTACCTTTAAACGCACTTTTTCTTTTCTTTTCTTTGTATACTATTGAAATCGTATTAAGAAAAAATAAATGCTGCTATTTGTTCCAAAAAGCTTCATACCCTGTATATGCCTATAGGCCTACTGTACATAACGACAAAATGTGACATAGCTCTGTTTAGCCAATGATGTACCCCCTCCAACTGTGTAATGTATATGTTCCACATTTTCAACATCCATCCATCCATCCATCTTCAACCGCTTATCCGGAATCGGGCCGCGGGGGTAACAGTTCCAACTGAGACCTCCAGATTTCCTTATCCCGAGCAACTCCCTCCACTCCCTCAGGGAGTATACCGAGGCGTTCCCAAGCCAGTTTGGAGATATAATCCCTCCATCTGGTCTTTGGTCTGCCACGGGGTCTCCTCCCAGTGGGACGTGCATCGAGGACCTTCCTAGGAAGGCGCTCGGGAGGCATCCGTACTAGATGCCCAAACCACCTAAGCTGACTCCTTTCCAAGTGTAGGAGCAGCGGTTCTCCTCCAAGTCTCTATCGGGTGACTGAACTTCTCACCCTATCTCTAAGGGAGATACCAGCCACCCGTCTGAGGAAACCCATTTCGGCCGCTTGCACCCGCGACCTTAAATTTTGACACTTGCTTTGGCAATGTAAACATATGTTTTCTCATGCCGATAAAGCTCCTTGAATTGAATTGAATTGAATTGAATTGAATTGAATTGAATTTAATTTAATTTAATTGAATTGAATTTAATTGAATTTAATTGAATTTGCTGATATGGACATCGCCCCCCAACACTCCAGTATGGGTGGGTGGGGTACAGTGTTGTATCAGTGATGTGTGCTGCACCCCTCACCACTTCTGCATCACTGTTAGAATGAGAACCAGCTGCAGTGTGGACCCCCAGGACCACTCTGGTGTAGGGGTGTAGTGTGACACCCCCCACGGAGGCAATCATGAACATAAACACACACACTCCATTTACATGAAGTCTGCTCCGGTCCCTGTGTCGTCCAGTGCTTCTCAGAGTGGATGTACCTCCCCTGTACGGTCCCCCCACTTAAATGTGGAACCGTTTAACCACTCAAGCATGTATTTCAGAAATGGCTAAAATAGATGATCTACATCAGTACAAGCTCACAAGTTAATGAGCTTTTAGATCGGCTGTGTCCAGGTAGAGCTCTCGCCTTTGGACCACAAGGTCATGGGTTTGATCCTGGGCACTGCCAATTCAGCGTATGAGTTACGCGGCTCGGGTGCGGCAAGTCGTAATCAGGCTGTCGGGACTTTTATTTCTCAATAACGACCGCTCAGCCAGACATTATCGCTTACGAGGACTGCTCCATGGTTCGAACTCCCGTTGGTCCGAACACCGCCGGCAGGTTAGTTACTCACCAGCGTTAGTTTTACTGAGGTTAGGGTTAGGGTTAAGGTTATGTTTAGGTCGTCGGACCAAAGGGAGTCCGAAACAAGGACATGTTACCATTGCTTACAGTACATACCTTGAGGGTCCTTGACATGAAATAGTTTTGAGAATGGCTGGTGTTAAACATGTCTCTGCGTTGTGCCGTCCTCTCAGGTCTGCCTCACTTCTCGGTGGAGCCCCAGCACATGTCTGTGGTGGCCAACGTGTCCCTGGGCCTGAGCTGCGTGGCCCACGGACCCCCGGACCCGGTGCGCGTCATCTGGCTGCAGGACGGAGCCCCGCTCAACGCTCTGACCGACCCGGTGGCCCTGTCCCCCTCCACACTCAACCTGACCGGTAACTAACGGCTTTCACACACTGTGTCACGTTGTACAGTGGTTCTCAACATTTTCAGACCCCAAAATAATCATAATTTAAATGGGGACCGTCTCCCCCACCCTAACGAGTACTTAAAGTTGAGGCTTTACATTTTGTATAACACGGTTCTATTGTGAAAATAGCCGATCTACATGCTCACAACGCCTCGATCAGCTATTTTTCTATATTTCTGTATCTAATATTTGACAATTTGGCCAATGTTAATTTCTCATTTTAGAGGTAATAAAAAGTCCTTAAATTGTCACTTTAGAGATGTGCAGATACCCTCTATACACTTAAACGTTATGTTGGTTTGTTTACTGTTGGGTGAGAAAACAATGTTCCACATTAAGTTATTCTTCTAGGGACCCCCCAAAATAATTTGGGGACCCCCCTGGGGGTCCCAAACCACAAGTTGAGAACCACTGGCGTAACTCTCTGTTTCACATCCTTCATATACACGGTGAACTCCTCCGTCTCAAAGGGGCTGTAAGTGATATCTTTTGGGTTAAAACAAAACACGTACTGTGAAAACATTAACGCTCTATATTGTGATAGTAATCATTGCTCCCCAAGGGGTCTTCCTGTCTGTCCCCAAAGCTCATTCGTCAGCTTGTTTTCCAATTCCTGAATGTTGTCTGCTCATTCATTTGTGTCACCACTTCGTCACCATCGTCTACTGTTTCACAGAATTAAAAAACACACTCGTGCACACGCACGCACGCACACACAGAGCCTGCAGGCTGTCTAGATATATAGCTAGCCTACCCAAGACCACTTATTTTACCTTGAGGAGGGGGCAGGCTGAGTCATAAAGAGGAATGGAACTTAGGGAAGGAAGGAAGAGGAGACAGAGTGGTTGGGTAATAATGATAATAATAATAATAATAAAGGGTCTGGTGGTCTGACTCACTACAGCAGGTTCAACAACACGCACTCACCACTCTGGAATGGACAGCTGCACACCAGCCCACCACGCACACATGGACACACACGCACGCACACACTTTTTAGGGTCAGTTGTGGCCAAAGCTCAGGGACATTTATCACGGCTACAAAAAGGAAGACATGTGTTTCACAAATGTAGCCGTTCAGATCTTCTCCACGGCAGCTTCCAGGGAAAAGGGCGACCGTTTAACCAACGTAAGTCAGTCTGATCTGTCAATTTATGCTGTGAGCTGTGACCTGAGTTTGCTCTGTATTTTGCTCTACACCAGTTGTGTAAAGTAACTAAGTACATTTAAGTACAAACAGTGCTGGTTGTGTTTCACAAATCACACATTAGGGCTATTTTCAGTGGTGAGATTTTATTTTTGTGCGGTCACACCTAAACCCAGATAGTTGGACACCTGCTGTGCACCGAGGCGATGCACACGCCAATCAGCCTTCTTTACACGCACATCCACGAAGACAGACAGCCTTTGTCATGACTCACGACAGATATACCGGTGTCCTGACTTTCATCTTTGTTTATTCCCTCCTTGTGGCTCTCCTGTCTCTAGCACATGATGCAGCGAGACATGGCAGGCACTGTGTGGCTACTTTGGACATCAAAGAGTGCTTTTGACATGAATCCTTGGCTGTCCTCCAACAATTAAGCCCTGTCACACACACATTATGTCACAACCGCTGTGAATGGCCAGTGTGTGTGATTCACTTTAAATGCAAGGACTTTTTACTTGTGTAACAGAGCATGTCTACATTGTGGTATTGATGCTTTTACAAAAACAAGTGATGAGTAGGTCATCTGACACCTCTAGGGTTAACCATCAGTAAAATTCCTCAAAGTTCAACCTATGTGGTGCCTGTGTATAGAGGCCTCTGTCTTTCCCGGGCCCAAGGCAGCTGCATATAGCACATCATTTTACATTAAGTAGGAGAAATAAATAACAAAAGACTAAAAGTTTGCTCTGGGAAATGATTACGAAAACAACACTACATGACAAGGGCAAATGTTTGGGAGAGACTGAGATTTAGGTGGGGCCCAGCGTTTTATAGACAGCAGTTGGTGGTGATTGGATGAAAGTGGGGCCAGGTAATGGTTTGATTGACAGCTGATGAGATGGTGACTTCAGACCTGAGAGTATGACAGAGGAAAGGAGAGACAGGAGAGAAGGAAGACAAACCTACGTGGCACGTAACAGTCAATTAGTGGACCTGTAAAGGTCCATTTGGTTACATGTATACAAGGATATACAGTAGATAAAGTTAACAAGGAACACGTGGAAAATGAATGCTGAGGATATAAATGGATAACATAAGACAGACAATTTAAATGGTGTGTGACCAGGTTGGTTCATCGTGGCAGGCGACTTGATCTCTTAAACGTCTCCTATCTAGGCTAGTGACCGCTGATGACACCGTATAGGTCATCATCGGATGTCGGCCTTCCGCTCCTCCGATGTATAACAAAACAGAAAGAGGAAGGAAAGGACCGACACAACGGAGAGTGGCGCAATCTCGTGATGTGGACACAATCATCATTTGTGTCCACTCATTCATTCACGGCATGCAGCAGTCCTCACCATCACCCCCGAGAACAAAAAGTACCAGGCCTTGAGAGTCAGTTTGTTACACTCTCCATGTTAAATGAGCACTCAAGGCTTTTCGATTTTCGATGTGTGTGTGTGTGTGTGTGTGTGTGTGTGTGTGTGTGTGTGTGTGTGTGTGTGTGTGTGTGTGTGTGTGTGTGTGTGTGTGTGTGTGTGTGTGTGTGTGTGTGTGAGCATATGTCCTTTTTGCGATGGCGTGCTCGTCCAGGGCTCGTACCCTCTGTTCTTTTTCAGGCCACCACTCCACACAATGGAGGCATGCTCTCCTCAGCACGGCACCGCGTCGCACAACACGCTGTGTGTCTGCGTGTGTGTGTGTGAGTGTGTGTGTGTGTGTGTGGCAGGGGGAGTGCGGCGGGAGACTGTACTGTATGTGTGTGGCGGGACTGGTAGTGTTGGGATGTTAGATAATAGATTTGAATGTCACATGTTTCTCTGTGTGTATGTGTGTATGTGTTTGTGCGTATTTGCTTGTGTGCGTGTGTGCTTGTGTGCGTGTGTGTGTGTGTGTGTGTGTGTGTGTGTGTGTGTGTGTGTGTGTGTGTGTGTGTGTGTGTGGAATGTGGTTTTCGAATGTGTGTGTGAGTGAGTGAACCCTGTGAGTCACCATATCTTGAGAGAGGACTCATTCACTTGTGAATGTCAGCGTGTGTCAGAAGGCAGAGGCCCCGGACCCCTCGGTTAGAACCCCAGCCAGTGCAACTATGTTCAACTCAGGCCATGGACCCCTTGGCTGAGAGAGAGAAGAGGCAGGGACCCCCACAACATGTTGCATACATTTGTGTTGCAGATTAGACCTTTTCATAGATTTCATGGATATCTTGTTTGACAGCACTGTCTTCAGTGTATTTTTCAGACATTTAAAACTCAGTACTAAGTAAACTTGACCTTTGGCTCTGTACTTGGTCTGCTCTTTATCCATCTACATCAAGCCTCTTGGCCGAAAATAGCCGATCTACAAGCTCACAACGCGTTGCTGCTACAGTACTTTTGGATAATATCCCCCTCAGAATAATAGGGATGCTAGGGTTGAAGTGGTTATGTAAATTAAAAAAAAGGTCCTATCACACAAATATTTGGAGATAAGTTAGGTGCACCCCCACACATTATAGACAGAATGGAAGACTCACCTCTTCAGACTCCACCTTAGCCCGTAGCACTTGACCTAGTTATGACCACGTAGCCTTACAGTGCCTTGGTCATGTTCTCACGCTTTTGTTACTTAGGCTTGTTTTCTTTTTCTTGACCACAAGGTTTAAATGTAATTCAGATAGCATGTTAATTTAGACAGATGCCAGGTTCATTGTTTACCTGGTATCCTATAGTTTCAATGTAGGCTACAGATTATTATTTTTGATAGTATATTGTTTACTTAAGTAGACTGATTTACCAGTGTCTTGATGTACCTGGGATCCTAATTTTACTGAGGCCTCACTGCATTTTATGTATGTGTTTACCATGCTCTCGATAGCGTCTTCTAAATTGTACATTTTTAAATTGTCGCCTATACTTTGCTGAATGTAAGTTGCCCTGGTGCGATCAACAAAACCTTTTAGTTGCACTGGACACATTTTATAGATTGACTCTGGAGGCCTGATTAACACACTCCACCACACAAATTGATTAAATTAACAAGTTGCAGCTTTAACCGTTTAAAAAAACGCAAACAAGACATTTTTTCTTCTTCTCTAGGGGTGATTGACTCAGCTCCTGATAGAATGACACCATTACCATTACACAACCCCGTAAACACATTGTATTGTGAGGCTGTAAACGTGTGTTTACGTTGGTAATGCGAGCCTGCAAACATAGTGTGAAACCGATATGAAACTGATATGAACGTCTCGAATTACTGGGCGCCTTAAGGGCGCATACCACATAAAGACTCTATATCGTCGTTGTCGGGTGGAAACCTCGTATCTCCAAGTTTCAAACTTGTGTACGTTCTTTCGCAAAGCAAAGCCCTGCTTCATCGTACAAGGCCGTCACACAAAAGCAGTGAAAACAGCAGATCTACAAGCATACAACGCCTCGCGCTGCGAGGCGTTATGCGCTTGTAGATCGGCTGTTTTCACTAGTTTCGTTCTTTTTTTAAATGATAAATGCCAAACGAACGGTTTTGGACATACAAGGTTTCCACCCGACAACGGCGATATAATGCAGCCTGACAGCAAGCTGCGGGGTTGATTCCAACAACCTCTGCTGCGTGTCACTGCCCGTCTCTCTTCCTGCTTCCTGTCATTCAACACTGTACAATCCAAATAAAGGTCAATAAAAGCCCCCAGAAAATGTAGTTTCAAATTGCACATTTTCCATCTACAAATCAAACTCTTTGATATTAAATCAGGGGCATAGTTCCGCCGATTTAAAATGACTCCAATACGGAACTAAAACTTCCTATGATTGGCCGCTAGTTGTGCTGTTTTCCCCCCCGGCCGATCGCAAAAAGAATTGTTCTCCATTGGACCCCATTCATTTTCCCCTTTCGTTTTCTAACCTTAATTAACACTTTCATACATACTTTATGGTTCCTATCGCTAGTTAAAAACTGCCTTTCAATGATATGCGTTTTGTGAAAATAAGGTCCCATTTATTTTAAAATTGATGATAAAGTTTGGGGGGTCGTGGCCAACTAATATACTATGCAGCCGGCTGTGTTCTTCTTCGTGTGCTGTATTTCGGGAGGCTCCGACCACATTCTCCCATGTATCCCTGGAGTTGCACGTGACCGTTGGCAGCCAATAGCATCCTCTGATGCCTTTACAATCTATGATGGCAACACCCATGCCAAGGACCCATATTGTGTCATTTGCCCTGCATAGAAACCAATGGCTTCGCTTTGTCCATATTTTTTATACAGTCTATGTATTAAATGTGAATAATATAACCCTGATGTATGTGTACGGTTGCCCCGAGCGGCCACGGCTCCAAAAACAGTCCCAAGTTGTGCGTACGTTCAGGGTTTTTATTTCTCCCAAAACTCACGTCAGTGCAGATTTATACAGAGATTTCAGGTAGCCAAAATAATACTGGTCAAAAATACAAGAATAGAGTAAGCAAAAAATAAATACTTAGGCAAACAAACAAAACAACATTATTCTCCTCAAATGTCCAACTCAGTAAAGTGTAGCCACACTCTTGTCTCTGGTCCCCATTGGACAGAATGCTCAGGCTTGTCGCACTTGCTGTGGGCTCAGGGGTAGAGAAACCGTCATTAGAACACGGAGGGTTCCCAGTTCGATCCCCGGCTCCACCAGAGTTAGTGTCGAAGAGTCCTTGAGCAAGACTCTGAACCCCTAGTTGCTCCCGGTGAGCAGGTTGGTGCCTTGCATGGTTTCCTCCGCCATCGGTGTATGAATGTTTGTGTGAATGGGTGAATGCAATACACAATCTCTGTTAAGCACCTTGGTTAAAGGCGCTATATAAATGCACCATTTACCATTTACTCGCATGCTGCACTGTCTGCCAAGCCACAGGTTCTCTCTACTGTTTGGATGACATTAGTACATCACCCGAAAATGTATTGTCTGTTTAACTGAAATAGCTGGAGAGATGGGGAGAGCACTGTGCCCGCCCCCACACACATGTAAAGTGTCTTTGTACTTAGAAAAGCGCTATATAAATTCCAGATATTATTATTACTATCAGAATATAGAGCTTTAACCTTTTAACGAAAAAACAAACGAAAAAACAACAACATTATGTTTTAACCAAAATATATCACTTACACTACCTTTAATAAGCAGCACTGGGGGCAGACACTGTCAACAAACATTCTGTTGAGATTGTTTATATTTCATACGGAAGGAGACTCCGTGTGCGTCAGCGGAAATACACGCAAAGATCCATCAATAATATACAGCATGGAGTCAAATCTCTGCACACAGATGAAAGAGCACTGCACACCTTAAAAACACGTTAAAAAATGGTCCCGAGCCTCGAGGTGACAGCTGGCTTCCATTTCCAGCGAGGGATTATTCTCCCACACAAATCCCAACCCTTGTATCAACATAAAAGCATTAACGCTAATGCTAACCATAATGATCACAGATAAAGACCCTCTCGCCCTTACGGGACACTGAACTCTCTCTGAATCCTATAACCTGTGTGTGAACTCTTAATGTCAGCGCTAAGCGTCCGTCCCCCCATCCCCGACCGTTCCCCCCCGGATGCTGAGTCGGGATTTGCCATTTGAACGATGCTTTGGGGCAATATTGGTTTGACACCTGTGTGTCTGTTCCGTTTGTCTGGCCAGGTAGGAACAAGATCAGAACATACTTCAAAATAGGCAACCCACCACAAGTTCGCAACGCAACGCGTCGCAACGTGCCGTGAGCTTAGAGATCGACTATTTTCGGCACACGACAGCCACACACAACGGCATAATTTATAAATCTGGCTTTTGTGCCGAGCCGGAGTTGCTGAGTGGGGATTTCGAGTTTGAACGATGCTCAGGGCTTTCCCGTTTTGTGTCATGACTCGTTTTCCTTTTGTTGGGCCAGGTTTGAACGGGACCATAAAATAGCCCCAAAAAATGATGATGTGCTGTATAAGCACATGCATCACTTGTAGATGTTTTTGGGGCTTTTTTGGGGATACTGTACAAATCAGGCATTGAGGTGGATTGTTTTATGTGAGTGATATTTTCATTGTCAGCAGTGTGACAAATACAGCTGTAAAAGATTTTGCAACAGAAACATCTTGTCTTTGGTTGTGAAGCAATGAGGACCCAGGCCTTCTAGCCTGCCAAATAAACTACTGATCTGTCATCATGTGCACCAAATTCATGCAGTTCTAACATAATTCAGCACTATTGTGTTTACGTTCTTCGATTCAAATGTCCAATGTTTGTTCACTTTATCAGATTCAGTTTGGCCCTCTGAAAAAAAGAAACGACTTCTGCCAACTCCTTATTCCCACCTCAAGCTGCTGAGTTGGGATTTGTATTTTGAGTGACACTCGGGTGCTTTCCGCTTTCACACCACCTTTGTGTGTTTTTTTTTGTGTGTGTGTGTGTGTGTGTGTGTGTGTGTGTGTGTGTGTGTGTGTGTGTGTGTGTGTGTGTGTGTGTGTGTGTGTGTGTGTGTGTGTGTGTGTGTGTGTGTGTGTGTGTGTGTGTGTGTGTGTGTGTGTGTGTGCGTGCGTGCGTGTGTGTGTGGGCGTGTGTGTGTATGTGTGTGCACGCAGGTTTGAACCGGACCAGCACCTTCTCCTGTGAGGCTCACAACGACAAAGGAGTGGCCACCTCCGCCTCCGGGACTATCACAGGTAGGGGTCCTCCTAACACACTGCTTCTCAAAGTGGGGTCCTTGAGGGGTCCCCAGCAACATGAGGAACAGTTTAACCACTATAGCCCTATTTAATATTTCAGCTATTCTTCACGAATTGTTGATCATTTGGAATATTTCGAAATGTTTTAACGCATTCAGAACGGGTACACATGTATCATTATTTTATGCTTTAACTATTGAAAAAAAAAGATATACAAGCTCACAGTGAGCTTGTAGATCTGCTATTTTTGAAAAATCGTGAAAATTTTAATTTTGACCCGATTCTATAAGTGTCTTTTGAATCCTTCTAAGGTTTTTTGAAAAACCCTATGTTTCTATGTCAGCAATCTGGCCAGCCATCGTCAAAGAAAAGGTCCTTTTCACTTAACTGGAGCTCAGTCTGTTCTTGAGAGACTACTATGTCAGTCGTTCTCAAACATTTTCATTTGTAGGACCCCCAAAATGATATTTATTTAGCCACGGACCCCCATCTAGGCATGGCCTAGGCATGGCTCAGGGAGGAGGACGCCCCTGCCATGCAGAGTCCACTATGGGCATCCTAGGGGTGCAGTAGTGTGTGTGTGTGTTTGTGTGGGTTTGAAAGAGTGAGTGGAACTGTATTGATTCTTATGATGAAACTCATTTGTATTATAAATGTACTATGAATGCTGTAATGTAATGTATTCTTGTGTTTGCTGGACTCTTGGAAGAGTAGCCGATGGCTAAAAGAGATCGAAATCAAAATCAAAATCAAAATCAATCTCAAAATATTTAGTTCCAGGGACCACCCAGAAGCAAAATTTGAGTTACAAATGTTCGCTTTGAAAATACATATATTCAAAGATTTGCACACATTTTCACGACTTTTTCAAAAAATAGCAGATCTACAAGCTCGCACCGAGTGCCGCGCTGTGAGCTTGTATATCTGCTATTTTTCACTGGTTAAAGCATTCAATTTATAAAAATTCTAGGCCTAAATGGGTTAAACAACATCTCCTTTTATACATACTGTACACATTTGGTGGTTTTCGAGATGAGAACGTTTGAGAACGACTAGAGTACAATATGTTGTAAGAGGACTAGAGCTTATTTATACGATTAACAATAAATCATCTACGTTTCTGTGATCCCCTCCCAGTTCTCCCATCTGGGCCTCAGAACCTGAGGGCAGAGGAGATCACGCAGAGCAGTCTGCTGGTAGCGTGGCAGCCTGGCTTCGGAGGAGACTACCCCATCATCCGCTGCTCGGTGCAGGTGAGATACACACGTGTACACCAGAGGTCTGAGTGCTTGAGTGGATGGGTATGTGGGTGGTTGCCAAACGGTTTGTTGACTGCAACCTGGTTTTTGTAAATGGGTCTGAGGCCCTGAGCTAGATGCAGAATAGATATTGCAAAACCCAAATCTAGAGTGAACATTTTTAACTCAAATCTTTGCTTATGGGGGTCCCTTGAAACGAAATATTTTGAGATGGGGCCAAATACATATCATTTTGGGGGTCCTTGACATGACAAAGTTTGAGAGCACTGATAGCAACATAAGTTTTTTTTCTTTCAGAAAACTGTTAGGATTTAGAAGACATTTGTAAAATTGGCCTATATCAGTGGTTCTCAAACTTCGTCATGTCAAGGACCCCCAAAATGATACATGTATTTGGCCGCGGGCCCCCATCTCAAAATATTTTGTTCCAGGGACGCCCAGAAGCAAAGGTTTGAGTAAAAAATGTTCACTCTAAATCTGGGTCTTGGAATATCTATTCTGCATCTAGTTTAAGGCCTCAGACCCGTTGGCAAACGCCAGGTCGCGTGTGGACTCCCGAGGCACACCGGTGTATTGTGCTGTCTCCTGTTTCTGTAGCGTGAGGCAGCTTAGTGGACAAGAACAAGAACATCCCCTAGCCATGATATGTACAAGTTCACCCCCTGGACATGACGCTAGTATGTCGCAGGGACTTACCCAGCCAGCGATTGCACCTCGACCTCCCAATCTCAGGGGGACACACTCTAACCGCAAGGCCACTGAGCTGATTTACTGTGCTTTAAATAAGATGAAGTGTTACTGTATAATGTACTGTATATGAGTATCTGTGGGGTCGTATATCGTGTTGGGCGTGTGCGTGCGAGGTGACTGATTGTGCAGGTGCATGGGCAGTTACCGTAGGGGAGGAGTGGCCAGGAGTTTGTATGCAAGGGTCTTTCATGGCCTATACCCGGGTCATATAGGGCTCTCTCCCCCAAGACCAGTGCTTTTTCCTGTACTTTAATGATAAGCTATTATACACACAGGGGGCAGCGGTACATTCTGATTATGGATGCTGTTGGCATGACTCAAAGCAGAGTGCCATAACCACAACCCTATATATATATATTCAGTTGACCGGCTCTATACCTCCTGTTTTCGTACTACTCCCAAACATCCTCGCTCGAAATAGACGATCTACAAGCTCAACAATGAGATGAGATGCGATATCTAGCAACATATTGTGTTGCTGGCCAGAACTAGTATTTTCATTCAGAACATCAATGCGTTCCAACAGGTAGTTCCAGTGCATTCTTCTGTGTGACTGTGGGCCACTAGAGCAGGGGTTTTCAAAGTGGGTGACGGGGCACCCTGGGGTGCCGTGACGGCAGTCCAGGGGTGCTGCGAGATCATTTGATAATATTTGGAATTTATTTGGACACTTAAAATATTTCGTATCATTTTAAACTTGAAGTACAAAGTTATTTTCAGTCAGTTCTAACCAAAATGGCTATTATCTCAACGTTTTCCTTGCAACATAATCACAAAAATATCGTCACTGTCGGGCAGAAACCTCGTATCTCCAAGTTTCAAATGTGTACGTATTTTGGTAAAGCAAAGCCCTGCTTCATCATACAAGACTGTCGCTCAAAACTAGTGAAAACAGCCGATCTACAAGCACATAGCGTTGTGTGCTTGTAGATCGTCTGTTTTCACTAGTTTAGTACATTTTATAGATGATAAATACAAAACGAACGGTTTTGGACATACAAGGTTTCCACCCGACAACGACGATATGCTATAAATATAAGGTGCTGGGAGTGAAAATTATGTAGGGGTGCCTCGGATTAAAAGAATATTTATGGGGTGCCCTGAGACAAAAACGTTTGGGAACCCCTGCACTAGAGATTGTTATTATTGTATATTTTTTACGGGTAGCACTTCTTGGAGAGCTCTTTAAACAACACATCACTCTATGGATCTATAAATGGGCCCTCCCCCCCGCTCTCCGCTGAGCATGACCTGAGCTTTGCTACGGAGGATTCTTGGAGAGAAAAGAGAGCTTTTCTTCCCTTTCTGCCTCTTTCTTTCTTTCCTTTAACTCTTTGTTGACCCCTCCCTCCCTCGCTGGCTTTATTCACGGAGCGCAGGGTCTCGGGTTTCACTCTGGGAAAGCGGCCTTGTGCGCTAATCTGATGTTGGACCACTCCCTCTCTCCCTCTCTCTCTCTTTCTCTCTGTCCTGTTATGTGTATTTTTTATGATATACTCGTGAGGACATCGACATTTTAAGACAGTGATTTTGTTATGAATGCAATTTCAAGAAAAACGCACCATGAGTCTTGAAGCCGGAAAGTAGCCGATCTACGACCCGTTGTGGGCTTGGCAGTTCGGCTATTTTCCGGTGCACCACATTAGTGCAGATCAGACATAAGTCAATCTCTAATCCCTAAAAAGACCTTGACCTGAACCTAAAAACCCCAACCTGAACCCTTTCCTGACTGTAAACGACTTTCTAAACATATTTGTTCAACCATAAAGCAAAAATAATTTCTTGTTAGGACCAGGAAAAAGTTTATTTCCCATGTCCCCACAAGAGATAGTAATACAAACACACACACACCCTCTCTCCCCCCCCCCCCCCCCCCCTCTCTCTCTCTCTCTCTCTCGGTCCTGTGCTGTGCAGTGGCGTCAGTTCAGAAAAAGGTAAGGTATGGCAACATGACTTCGCGCGCGTGCAAGACACCAGTCATGTTGCCATACCTTAGCAACAGGCATGATACATTTATTTTAAGAAGTACATTCTATTTTTTTCCCCCAAAATGTCTATGGTTCCTTGGGCTGGATATGGCAGTCTGGAACAGTTGTTCAAGTGCAGCTAAACTTGACATAATATAGTAAACGTGCCACAATTAACAATAATGAATTGCACCTGTGCAGCTGACCTGCGGAACCTGGGAATATACCATTCTGTCGAGATGGGGAGAATAAAAGTGTGGAGAATATAATTATAATACCTTGTTAAATTTTGCATTTGTAGTTATCTTAATGTAATTTAACAACATAACCAGCACAGATAGATTCATGGATTTATATTTTAAAGTAACTTGTATTCTCCCCCCCTGGACCCAGAGTATGGCAGCTGCATACCCCTGCCATACCTAATCGACGCCCCTGGTGCTGTGGCTGTTCAGCCGTGTCACTGGGTTGTGCGAGAGGAGAGGGAACATTATTTTCTCCAGGAGAAAAGGGGAGCGCTTACAGCACCACCCCAAAACGTCTGGTTCTAATAAAGCCGCCCCTAACGGAGCCCTCCGCCCGTGTACCCCATGCTGCTGCTGCACCCCCATCCCCCCCGACACACACACACGCACGCACGCACACACGCACGCGCACACGCACACACACACACACACACACGCACACACAGGGGAAGAAGCCAAGGGGCCAGCAGAGCAGCTACAGCAGAATGTGGAGAAATGTTTGAATTTTAATGCGTCATTGTGCCGTTCAGAGGAGTTTATTGTACGACTCGAAGAAACAGCCAGAGAAAGACGGGATGAATAAGGAAGGAAATGCATGGAAGGAAGGAAGGAAGGACGACTGTGTCGGGAACCAGAATTAGACGATCTACAAGCTCACAACCTATTGCGGACGCAACGCATCGTGAGCTTATAGATCGGTTATTTTCTGCGACGCCGCCATACGACAGTGCATAAATTAGGCAGTGGAAGGTGAAAGAAAGAAAGAAAGAAAGAAAGAAAGAAAGAAAGAGAGAGAGAGAGACAGACAGACAGACAGACAGACAGACAGACAGACAGAGAAGATAGAGAAGATAGAGTAGATGGATATGTTGGTCCATTAAACAAATCCAATATAAATACAGTAAAACAAGTAAAACTTCTTCCGAAGCCAATTAAGCTTATTTTGCCCATCCTGTGCAAAATGAATAGCCCGGGACAGCTTGTACGCGACCCAAAACCTGTCTGGTCTCACGTGGTATGGGACTGTAATCCATTGCCAGGAAGACATTAGGTTTAGGGAGGGGGACTAACAAACCCACCCCAAAAGAACAGAAATGGGGAAAGGTTGGGCTTGGGGCCAGCATCCCCAAACCGTAGCAACCCCAAACCGTAAAAAAAAAAAACTCATATGCTACAAAAACGTTGAACGTACAAAATGAAATGTCAAAAACAGAACAAATTAACATAGTTTCGTATAGTTTTGATTTAACAAAACAATTCATAAATACAACGAAAGAAAGAAAGAAAGAAAGAAAGAAAGAAAGAAAGAAAGAAATGAATGGATATAGTAAACTATAAGAGCGAGCGAGCTAGGCAGAACAACAGGAAGCGTGTGGCAGTGACAGTGACAGCAGGTATGACACACACTGAGGGAATGCTCTGCCATGGCTGACTCACTGCTGGAGCTGATTACATTAACCAGGCCTGTTTACTGGCCAAACGCTCTTTCACTGAGTCAGCCATGACTCCTCTCTCTGACACAAACAGTCAAATGTTTGACTTACTGTAAGTAAAAGCATCAATACTGCAATATAGAAATACTCCCTTAGTTAAAAGTAAAAGTCTGGAATTCAAAGTGTGCTTGAGTAATAGTACGAAAGTGTTATCATCAAAATGTACTTAAAGCACCAAAAGCCAAAGTACAAAATGTTTGAAAATAGCAGATATACAAGCTCACAACTATCGTAGATCGGCTATTTTCAAACAGCCGTGGTATAAAATAGGGCTAAAGTGGTTTATGAGTGTGTTTTATGATATCATAATTTATATCTGCAAAGTAACTAGTAACTCAAGTTTTCAAATAAATGCAGTGGAGTAAAAGTACAATATTTCGATCCGAGATGTAGTGGAGTAGAAGTAAAAGTATTGGAAATTGGAAATACTCAAGTAAAGTACAAATAACTCAAAGTTGTACTGTAAGTACAGTACTTGAGTAAATGTATTTACAGTAGTTACTTTACACCGCTGCGCACACACGTGCACACACACACACACACACACGCACACACACACACACACACACACACACACACACACACACACACACACACACACACACGCACGCGCACACTCTCTCCTCATTCACAAACATTCCTGGGTTCCGCTGCAGAAGGCTGACTGACCTGCTCTGCTGCTAATTTGTATCCCCTTCCTCCAAGACATTCTGTCCCTGAGGCGTACATTGGGTTCGATCATAATTAATCCACTTATCCACTTATATGTCCTCGGTTTGAACACATGTGAGTGGTTTTGTTGTGTTACTGTAAACTGAGACTGAGCGGTCCGCCTTGTTCCGACAGGCATGCAACGTAATCGTGACTTTATGCCGGTTCGGTTCATTTTATCGTGAGTTATCTGACTGAGTTACAAATATCTTTTGAATGATCGTCAGAATCATATCCATGTTGGTAAAAAACTAAAAAACACCTCAAAGCATCTCTCAAATCGCTTTGTGGCGCATTTTGAGACAAAGTCAAAAAAGTCCTGTGGACTTGGTTTCCTTTGTGGTCCTGTAGTATGTATTCAATTCACCAACATTGAGTATGAGAATTTTCCCATATTGTGGGTGTCACTCAATTTAAGTAGAGGTATGAGGGCACTGTCCCTTTGACCATCTTAAATACCAATCCCATTTTTATTTGCTTAAGCCTGTCTGAGTTATAATAATGTCTTGCTTTATTTGAAGCATAATGGATGGATGGTTTTGTTGATGAAATAGTCAGACATCAAAGGAAAATCCATTAATGTACCGCATCATGTCAAATAAGGGAACACAGACTCATTGCCTTTTATTGTTGTGCATATAGTCGCGACGCAGAGCGTTCATGCTTGCTGCTGTGCCTAGCCACCACCACCCGAGCAGAAAACACTATTGAAAACAACCTTTTGACCTGTGATGTTTTTCTTTTAAAGAAAGATGAAACAAAATAGTCCATTGAAAACAATCTTTCACCTGTGACGTTTTTTGAAACCGGGCCGGTTTGCGTGCGGCCGCCGGTAGCTTTGTGTTGCGAGGAGTCACCAGCTGAGAACAATAAGTGCAGACTGGAGTCCCTTCATGTGGTTTCTCAGCGTTTGTTACTGACGGACGGAGCTCATTTTCTCCCTCGTGTGCCTCTCTTTAAACCTGTTTACCGCCGAGAGAGCTTTTCTGCAGAGGCAGCATGTTTCTGTGTCTGTGATCTCTTCTCTTCTCTTTGTTGATGACGCTGTGCTTTCTGTGAGTGTGCACCTCGCTGGGCCCATGGCTCACATCCACACGGGAAAATGAGCGTCTAGCTGAGAAGTACGTTTTATGAGGCATTTTTTACACAACCTGCCGCCAACCTGAACCCCCTGTTCATTTAACCCATTAAGACCTGAGGGGCGGCAGTGGCTCAGGGGTAGAGAAAGAACACGGAGGGTTCCCGAAGGGTTCCCAGTTCGATCCCGGTCTCCCCCAGAGTTAGTGTCGAAGAGTCCTTGAGCAAGACTCTGAACCCCTAGTTGCTCCCGTTGCGCCTTGCAAGGTTTCCTCCATCTGTGTATGAATGTGTCTGTGAATGGGTGAATGTAATGCACAATCTCTGTAAAGTGCCTTGGATAGAGGCGCTATATAAATGCACCATTTACCTGAGAAAACCTACACATTTCTTATAAATCAGTAGTTCTCAAACTTCATCGTACCAAGGACTCCCCAGAAATGATCTGTATTTTGCCATGCCAGGGACCCCCCAGAAGAGAAGAAATGTTCAATGATAGCAGATGTACAAGCAGATGCAGATGTACAATCTGACAGCGTGACTCTTCGTGACATGCTGTGAACTTGTATATCTGTTATTTTTGATAACCACTGTTCTAAACCACTATTCTAGTTCCCTTTTTTCTTTTTTTTTCTTCAGAAAAACACAGGTTGCTATAGCCCAGGGGTTCTCAAACCTTTTTCTAGCACGACCCCATATTATGAGGGATTTTTTGGGAGACCCCATCAAAGCCCTTCCGGCGATCCCACTTTGGGTCAGGACCCATAGTTTGAGAACCGCTGCTTTAGCCTATAGAAGTAAGACTTCCTAATCGCGAGATAAGCGACCGTCATACACAAACTTTAGAAGGCAATCGTAACCAATCAGGAGGGAATATGGGAAATGGGACAGATCCATGTTGATGACATGACTTTAGAGATACTGTGTACTGCTTTGCGTGATTTTAGGCCAAAATCTGTAGGAGCAGTGTCCAAAAATGTGTTTGAAAAAATCGGCCTGACAACGATGCTTTATCAGTTTTAATGGGTTCATTAACTCTGAGAGTGTACAACCTCTTGAACCCCTGTTAATTTAACTCTGAGAGTGTACAGATGTTAACCAAATATCAAATTTGCCATAACCAATGTCCGAACATTGTTGCTTTTAAAGCCGAGCAGGGATTGCGTCTCATGAGAGCAGGAGGACAAAAAAAACCTACGGATTGGGGTTTTAAGCCAAGAAAAGATCACGTCACTCAGTCTCATGTTATCGTGCATAATGCGATTAATGTCTCTCTGCCCCGTGTAGGCCAAGCACTCCGGGGACTCTGACGAGGAACTGATCCACAGCCAGAACATCAACGTGCCCCCCGCCCAGCACCTACTGGAGGACCTGGCCCCTCACAACCTCTACGCCGTCAGAGTGTCCTGTCACAGCAGCCAGGGACCGTCTGCGTGGACCCCCTGGGTGGACATGAAGACCCAGGAAGGAGGTAGGAGCAGTGACCACTGAGGAGTCCCACGTGATTTGATTTCAGCGTGGATTTTTGTGTGTGCGTGTCCGTGCGTGCATGGATACGTTTGTATTTGTGTGTGTGTGTGTGTGTGTGTGTGTGTGTGTGTGTGTGTGTGTGTGTGTGTGTGTGTGTGTGTGTGTGTGTGTGTGTGTGTGTGTGTGTTGTGTGTGGTGTGTGTGTCAAGCCCATGACATGTGGTACTATGTACTCTAACCCCTCGGTTATCGCATTTTTCGGGAAAGAATCGCCCCAAAATAGGGACACCACCAGGGTTAATGTGGTTCAAACAAAATTATATATTTGTTGAACGACATGAAACAAACCTAGCCTGTGTTTGTGTGATGACCGCGTGAGTATGTCTGTCCATTATGTCCATATGTCTGTCTGTATCAGTACGGCCTCAACGGCTGGCCGACCAACCTTCAGGTGGCGCTGTTGTGTTTGAAGTGATACTGTGGACTATTGTATGTTATTATAGGTTAAGGCAGTGGTTCCCAAACTTTTCAGGTCGTGACCCAAAAGAGAGATTAGACAGTTGCACTGCGTTGCAAGCTTGCAGATCGGCTATTTTTACTCAAGGTTCAAGGTTCAAAGTTGTACTTTATTGTTACGTCTTTTGTACAGTTACATACAACTTGGTTTTGTTTCACTAGTTCTTAAACAATGGGGAAACAGTGGGTTAAGGCACCGCTCACTCCCAGTGGGTGGAATTTTTCTTTTCCTGGATGACAGAACCTGGACACTGTGCCTGTGGCTCATAGGAATAGCAGGCCAGTTTTTAAATGTAAACGGTGGGCTGGTAGAGGAGGGAGTGGAGGAGGGACAGACCCTAGATGGAGAATGTGAAAGGTACGGTGGGGGGTTGGGAGAGGCTAAAGCCCCGACTTGTAATTACTTACACATGGGTGTCGGACACAAAAAAATTGCTGACCTACAAGCCCACACCGCGTCACACAAGCGGCGCGCTGTGGGCTTGTAGATCATCTATTTCCGTTATTCGCCGCACCGCGAAGTATGTAGGGATTAAGTGGTTAAAGGCAAAAGTAACGTACCGCTGCTATACTCCTGCGTTGGCAGAGTTATGGGAGAGTGGGTGGAAGGTGGGTGGGGGGTTGGAGAGGGCCAGTGAGAAGTGGGTGGGGGGTGTAGGAGGAGAGGGAGAGGGCGTAAGCTCTCTTGAAAGGCCCTCAGTTTTGGGACGGACGGTAAAAAAAAAAGAAAAGAAAAACTCTTGTCAGGCTAATGCCAGTAATGCTAGGGCTGCAGTCTGTTTTGGTTTTTTGAAAAACCTGAGGGGAGTTTTTTCCGTGCCAACTCATGCTGCCTCTATCCCTGGATGAATGCAACGGAAAAAAAGGGCCAGACCTCTTTACGGTGTACACTAAAAAGCACAGAGTCTTCGACCGCGGCCGGGCGAGCGGTGACGGGGTTTTCCGTACACTTGTGCGTATTATACAGCAGAGGCGTCAATTGGGTATGGCAGGGGTATGCAGCTGCCATACCCTGGGTCCAGGGGGGGAAATTAAAGTTACTTTTAAATATAAATACATGCATGTCTCTTTGTCTATCTGTGCTGGTTATTATGTTATAAAATACAGTAAAATAACTACAAATGCAAAGTTTTACAAAATGGTCACTTCAACAAGGTATATATTCTCCACGTTTTTATTCATCTTGACAGAATGGTATATTCCCAGGTTCCGCAGGTCAGCTGCACAGGTGCAATGCATTATTGTTTATTGTGGCACGTTTACTAACGTGCCAAGTTTAGCTGCGCTTGAACAACCGTTCCAGCCAGGCTGCCATATCCATCCCAAGAAACCGTAGAAACGGGGGAAAAAAAGAAAATGTACTTCTTAAAATAAATGAATCGTGCCTGATGATAAGGTATGGCAACATGACTGGTGTCTTGAACGCGCGCAGTCATGTTGCCATACCTTAGCTTTTTCTGAACTGACGCCACTGTTATACAGTAGCCTATGATGAACAAGAGATATTTCAGGATTTGGAACGTTTTTTCTCTCGCTGTAAACAACAGAGGCAGACGCAGGGAGAAGTGGAAATCGGAACAAAATGGCTGAAAATGGAGAAGGAAAGGTGTGGTTTTTAGCAGAGAGACGAATTATAGCCACTTCTCGCTGGGTTCCAAGAAGAAGAAAAGAAGGTTTCTGTTCTCGATTTGGCAAACATTTTCTAACCGACGACGTCTCTGTTGTGTTTTCAGGAGGGATCGTGTTTCTTGTCAGATTGTGTCATTTGAAACAACATTGTTTCATCTTAAGTTTGGCAGCTCTCTTGGCGCGTGTCTCGTCAGCCTTAATGTGAGGTAATGGGGTGAGGATGTGAGATAAGAACGGCAGATAAGAAAGAAAGGTCTGGCAGAGATAGTGGCAGGGGTCGAGAGAGAAAGGGAGGGAGGGAGGGAGGGAGAGAGAGAGGGAGAGAGAGAGAGAGAGAGAGAGAGAGAGAGAGAGAGAGAGAGAGAGAGAGAATGCAACACATTGAACTACTGCTGTCAACTGTTTCAAAGGTGTACACCAAACTAACCTTTCCTATATGGATGTATAACTATTTTCATAGTTTTGTAAGATAGACTTCCTGGTAACACAGCTCTGTTTACTTTGGCAATGAGAGAAAGAGAGACAGAGAGAGGCAGAGAGAGAGAGACAGAGAGAGAGAGAGAGAGAGAGAGAGATAGAGAGAGAGCGAGACAGACAGAGAGAGAGAGAGAGAGGTGGATATATTTTTCCATCTTTCAGTCTTTCCTTCCATGTGGTGAAGTGCTGCATTGTGACTCGTCTGAACTCATCTGTCAAAGCATCTAAGTACAATTTAATTATCAGGATATACTGTATGTGCAATATCACAATAGTAGATGGTGTTATTGTACAGTAGGCTATGTCATAACATTTATGATATTAAGTTTTGGATGTTGCCAAAGCCAATATTGAAGAATGCGTGCGTGTATGTTTCCTCCATCTCTCAATAATTTTCTTGTGTTCTTGTTTTGAGAACATGTCGCGTTGGCATAATTCTAACAGTTAGGATGTTCAATATAGGCCTATTCATTAACATTGATTATCAGGATATTTCTACAACTGCAGATGATGATATTGAATATCATCATTTTAGTGTGGACAACGTCACGATGATAGTATTACGTTTTGAATGTTGACTAAACCATTGGTTCTCAAAGTGGGGTCCAGGGATCGCCAGGGGTCCTTGTCTGTTCCCCAGACATTTTCTAAACGGGGGTCCGCGGCCAAAAGCATATCAATTTGGGGGTCCCTGACATGGAAAAGGTTTGAGAACCCCCGGCCTATAAACCATTATCGAAGAAAGCTTGCATGGCGTACGTTGTGCACGTGTGTCATGTTTTTGTGACGCTCACGCGTGCGTTCACGTTCTGAGAACGTGTCGTCAGTCACTCCTCGACATTTGGTACATCTTCTCAGAGACCCCCCCCCTCACTGCAGGCCGTTCTCACATCCTTAAAACTCTGCGGAGGAATGTATTTCCTGCATGCCTAGAGAAACAAGCTGGACCCGTTCTCTCCTCTCTCTCTTTCTCTCTCTCACTTTCTCTCGTTCACATCTCTCTCTCTCTCTCTCTCTCTCTCTCTCTCTCTCTCACTTTCTCTCGTTCACATCTCTCTCTCGCTCTCTCTCTCTCTCTCTCTCTCTCTCTCGTTCACATCTCTCCAGTGGTGGAAAAAGTACTCAATTGTTATACTTAAGTAAAAGTATCAATACTGGAATATAGAAATACTCTGTTAGGGTGCCCTCACACCAAAGTACCTATGAGAGTGGAATCCGCGTTCCGCCAATGCATTTCAACGAGAGTGAAGCGGTTTCATGCCAGCAGAGGATTTCTGCAAAAAAAGCTCCCTTCTCATTGAAATGCATTGGCGGAACGCGGATTCCACTCTCATAGGTATTTTGGTGTGAGGGCACCCTTACAAGTAGAAGTATGGAATTCAAAATGTACTTGAGTAAAGGTATAAATATAGTATATAGTATTTGCATCAATAAGTACTTAAAGCTATACTGTGTAAGTTGCTCAACTAGTGGTCAGTAGCGTCCGCGTCTTTCGGCCGTTTTCCGCCGCGGACCGGGCCTCACACCCCCGCGTCTCCCCCGCGTCTGCCTCCACCTCGCCGAGATCTATCTTTAGAGGGGTCCCTGGTTCCTGTGCGTTCAGGCATTCCGGAGAAACGGAGTGTTTCACCCGAGTATAGATAGAGACACACGGGCGCCTACAAATATGGCCGCCCTATTGTGATAGCTAGCGACCCCACTTCAAGATGCGCTGTGATTGGCCGGCAGTGTATAACCCTCGCTGTGATTGGCCGGTAGTGTATGATGACGTAATTTTTGCGCGAAAACCGGTCCCCGGTCAGGATCATAGAAAACATATAAAGAGAAGGCTTCATTAGCTGAAAATAACGGAGTGGGTGTTCTAAAACTTTAGCGATTTAAGAGTTAGGACAATTTTAAGATTTGTTTTATAAAAAAAGTTACATGGTACAACTTTAAAGTACCAAAAGTAAAAGTACAAAACGTTTGAAAATAGCCGATCTACAAGCTCACAACGCGTCGACGCGTTGTGAGCTTGTAGATCGTCTATTTTCAAATACCCAAGATATAAAATAGGGCTAAAGTGGTTTATGTATGTTTTTATAATATTCAAAGAAAGAATAACGCACATCCTCCGTTCTTCGGTGCTCAGCTATAGCTGCCAAAGCAGTAATACTAGGAACAAAGAAAGTAGCTCGCACTCACTTTGGGTCGTTCCAAAATGTATTGACAACACAAGTTGTCAATACATTTTGGAACGACCTAAAACTAAAGCTAAAGTTTTCAAATAATTGTAGTGGAGTAAAGTACAATATTAGAATCCGAGATGTAGTGGAGTAGAAGTAAAAGTATTGGAAATTGGAAACACTCAAGTAAAGTACAAACACCTCGAAAGTGTACTTAAGTACACTACATAGTTACTTTACACCACTGTCGTTCACATCTCTCTCTCTCACTCTCTCATCCACCACGCATTCCTCTTTCAGTCTTCCTCTTCTTCTTCCTCTTCTTCTTCTGGTCTGCCCCAGATGACCCGTGGTTCCACTTTCCAGGAGCCAAAAATAAGAGGAAGGGTATATAGAGCCCAGCGAGACACTGTGGGAAAAAACCGACTGGGAGAGAGAGAGAAAGGGAGAGAGAGAGAGGATCAGGAGAGAGTGGGCGGATTTGAAACAACAAGCACAGTGGAGCCATGAGATGGAGAGAGCCTGTCATGCTCCTACCGTAGATCAGGGGTTCTCAACCTGTGGGTCGGGACCCCCAGATGATTAATGTGCAAACATTGTTTTACTCGCTCAACAGTAAACAAAACAACATAAAGTTTAAAGGACAACTTTGTTTATTTTACAACAAGGGTTCATATTTTAGATAATTAGATTGTATTTAGAGAAAAGAAAAAGTGAGTGTTAAAATGTTTTCATTTACTTCGTTCTATTGTTTTAGCACGTTTAGCGTGCTAAAATGTGGGGCATGCGTATTGCGTACGCATGGGGGCATGCGTACAAATGGCTAAATATGTCTTTTTAGACACAATAAGCCAGCAGTTTCTTTATTGCTATTTACAGTAACACTTCTAGCCCCCATAAGTCACATCCAACCATGAAAGGTTGCGTTGTATCTTGGGAATGGGCTTATTCTGTGAAAAATGACATATTTAGCCACTTGTACGCATGCCCCCAACCACTGAAACAAGAATCTCTAAAACAATAGAAAGAAGTAAATGAAATAATTTTAATACTAATCCTTTATATTCTTTAATTACAATCTAAAATATGAACCCTTGTTGTAAAAAACTAAAGTTGTCCTTTAAGTGTATAGATTAGAGGATATCTGCACATTACTAAAGTGACAATTTGAGGACTTTTTAATGCCTCTAAAATGACAAGTTAAAATTGGCCAAATTGTCAAACAGTATAGTGGCATAAATTGGCGTTGTCAGCATAGATCTGCTATTTTCACGATAGAACCGTGTTATACAAAATGTAATGCCTCAGCTCTTAGTGCTCGTCAGGGTTAGGGGTCCCCAGTTAAAA
The DNA here is from genome assembly GCF_963921795.1 of Nannobrachium achirus. NCBI lineage: Eukaryota > Metazoa > Chordata > Actinopteri > Myctophiformes > Myctophidae > Nannobrachium > Nannobrachium achirus. The sequence goes on along the minus strand of NC_137817.1, from coordinate 55,764,718 downwards.
TATGATTATTTTGCTGTACCACTGCTGTATAGATCAGTGCTTTCTCAAGCCTTGTCATGTCAAGGATATACGATGTGTCTGTTCGTCCGACATGTTCACACTGAGCTCCTGAGCACTTTTCAGTGTATAGGAGCCAGTGTTTGCCTGCTTATTATAAGCGAGTCTGGGCTTGTTTTTTGCTTTAAAGCCACCCAAATACGCAAGTACACTTGCGTATTTGGGCTTGATTATTGTAAAAGCAGTGGTTCTCAAACATTTCCATGTCAAGGTAAGGACCCCCAAACTAATCTGTATTCGTCCGCAGACCCCCATCTGAAAATAGGCAGGGATGCCCATTGCCCATGCATTATTTGTGTATTTGTTTCCAAAAACATTTTTCACTTATTGTGAGCTTGTAGATGGGCTATTTTCAAATAGCCGATATGCGTATACAGATCCTTCTCTTACACAGATCATTGTAAAAGTACATTTTCGTGAAACTTTCATATATTTCTTGAAACTTTCATATATTCTAGATACATTGGACATTCAGTGAATTATTCCAAACCTTTTTTTGTTAAAACTTTGATTTTTTAGGGCATACAGCTCAAGAATATCAAAAGTCCATAATTTCAAAATATTACAATATTACGCGAGACCACTCAAAACAAGGATTTATAATAGAAATGTCAACCTTCTGAAGTCAGAGTTGCTTGAAGTCCAGTGGAAAGTTTCCGAAGTCAGTTATGATTTGGGGTGCTACGGTATGGCATCTGCAATGATTTTTTACACAATATTCACATTTTTCAAGAGGGATCTGTATGTATATATTGATACAGTAGGTTTAGAGTGCTCTTGGCCTATAGCTCACTTCTTTTGGGCTTGTTTTTGTAAAACTGGGTTGCTTATTTCTCTGGCTAGATCTGGCAGCGCTGGTAGGAGCAGCATTCATCCATTGATCCACAGAGTGTTCAGTGGGATGGAATGGAAAATCTTCATCATCGGCCACACAGCTGACTCATAATTCCATGTCTCTCTGAAACCAAACAAGAGGAGCTCAAACACATCTGTATGTGTGTGTGTGTGTGTGTGTGTGTGCGTGCGTGCGTGCGTGCGTGCGTGCGTGCGTGCGTGCGTGTGCAGTCTGAACGAAACAAAGGACACAGGAACCGAGCCTCATCTTTAAAGTAGTGGTTCTCAACCTGTTGGTCACGACCCCCAGGGGGTTCCCCAAAATATTTTAGGGGGTCCCCAGATGAGTAACTTCATGTGCAACATTGTTTTCTCACTCAACACTAAACAAACCAACATGAAGTTTAAGTGTATGGAGGGTATCTGCACATTTCTAAAGTGACAATTTAAGGACTTTTAATACCTCTAAAATGGCAAATTAAACATTGGTCAAATTGTAAAATATTAGTGTCAGAAATTGTGAAAATAGCCGATCTACATGCTCACAACGCCTCGCAGCGCGAGGCGTTGTGAGCATGTAGATCTGCTATTTTCACAATAGAACCGTGTTATACAAAATGTAATGCCTCAACTCTTAGTGCTTGTCAGGGTGGGGGGTCCCCAGTTAAAATATGATTATTTGGGGGGTCGCGGCTGAATAGGTTGAGAACCACTGTCTTAAAGTATAGCCCCAGAGATGTACTGTATCTCTGCGACCAGAATCACCAGATGGACTATAATAGATTTTGCTCATTTTGTGTGCGACACTCTTTAGCAGGCGTACGCTTAGGAAATATTTGAGTTTTCCGCCCGGCGACAGCAGTTTGCTACATGGACGTGAACTCCTAAAATAGTTGCCGAGCTTTCCCTCCATCGTCATGGGAACCAAACTCCCTCGAAAAACCCAGATGCTTGGCGGACGACGATGATGTAATGCAACACACGTGTGTTGTAGACAAACACACGCACACACGCACACACACACACACACACACACACACACACACACACACACACACACACACACACACACACACACACACACACACACACACACACACACACACACACACAGACAGACAGACAGACAGACAGACAGACAGACAGACAGACAGACAGAGAGAGAGACGCACGTTTGCGTCACATTTAATCCCATTTAATACCAAGCGGGGGACAGGATGAAGAAGTGAACGTTAAACAGCGGTCTGGTCTCTCAGTCATCATTCATGCTGAGTCCTGTCCTGTTGACATTAAGCACTAAAACTAAAACGTATTAGTCGTGGAAAACGATAGAGAAGGATTGTTATTGGATGTTGGGAAGGTGAAAGGGGGTGGGGCCACGGGGTTTGACCCCTCCCCCAAGAAGACCCTGGTTTGGATAAAGCAAGTGGTTCTTCTCAAACGTTTTCAATTCAAGGAATTTTGGTATACATTTAGGCCATGACTGTGACAGTGTACACATGGAACCAAATGGACCTGCAATAAGGCTCCATTTGGTTCCATTTGTACACTGTCACACTCCCCGCACCCCAATTTGAGAACCACATGGGCTAAAGGGGTTATGATGTAGGTAAGCTTTTGGAAAGCTACAGAATACTTATCTAGTCCAGTTGCAAATTGCAGACAGGTGCTCTTTTTTGAAGGAGGGCCTTATAGATGGCTGTAAGTTGGTATGGCACATTTTGGTGGCATAATAGTAGAAATTAATGAATCCCCATGTTTGCGCTGAATCTGCTGCCTCCACACTTTGCAATTCTTCTGTTTTTTGACCACTTAAACCCCATATAGAGGGCATGACATTATCATCATACCCGAAAGTTATGCGGGAACAAAAAAAAATACTTTCTACTACTTTCTACATCCAAACAGAAAAGTGCTATCGGATTGCATTATACTACGTTAAACAAGGTTAAACTCACTTTGCCACTCGATTTGCCACTCACTTTATGCACATATTATGCGCATAGATTGGCTATTTTAGTGGAATGTTCACCCGAGAGAGGGTTCATGTGGCCGCACCCAGAGGCTATGGCTATTTGGGGTTCCTATGCATGGGAAGGTTTGAGAACCCCTGTTTAGGATCACAGGAACTTTAAATATATATGGCTGTGGCCTTTGTACTGCTAACTATTGCTTTGTGATGTTGAGGTACTGGAACAGAAAGTACTTCGAGCGTTGCACATGTATGTCACTCTAAATATGTCACTCTATGTCGTCTAAATACCAGCGTTTACTTTCTGACAAACGCAAAGCTGTTTCAATGTGAAACGACATGGCACAGTTTCCTCTTTTGTTGCAGTTCATACATCACGTTCAGTGTATTTCTCTTTGTTCCGTTTTTTTCCCCCCAAACTTCGTACTTTCTGTTCAGAAAGATCTTTACTTTTTTTTTAATTTATTTTTTTACTTTTTTTATTTTTACACTCAGAGCCGTTTTCGACATTCTGCGTCTTGGTTCACTTGAAGTCATTACTCTGTTTCTGTGGGGGGAAAAAAAAGAAAGAAAAACGTGAGAGAGACGAGAATTAGGAGGGTGTAATCACGCTGAACGAATGAGAGGAAGGGAGACCGAGAGAGAGAGAGAGAGAGAGAGGGAGGGGGAGGGAGAGACAGAGACAGAGAGAGTTGGCTATAGAAACAGCTTAATAAAGATGGAGTATTGATGATAGCAGGAGGCACACAGAGGATGGATGGATGGATGGATGGATGGATGGATGGATGGATGGCTGGATGGATGGATGGATGGATGGATGGATGGATGGATGGATGACGGAGGTTATGGGGGTTGTTTTTGTTGCCGTTGGCAGTCAGTCCTCACCGGGGCCACATGTGGAAACAATCAGACACACACTTCCAGATAACATCATCCTTAGAGAGAGAGAGACAGAGGGAGAGAGAGAGAGAGAGAGAGAGAGAGAGAGAGAGAGAGAGAGAGAGAGAGAGACAGAGAGAGAGAGACAGAGACATAGACAGAGAGAGAGGGGTTTGCATTGCAGAAAGATTGAGAGGGAGGGAGAGATACAGAGAGAGGGGGATAGAGAGAGAGAGAGAGAAGGGGAAAGAGAGAGAAAGCAGTGTAGACTGGGCCATGTTTCCCAAACTCACATTGACACACAAATGCACGCACGCACGCACGCAAGTGTGCACATGCGTGCCTGCGTGCATTTTTCAAACTGTTACTTACAAGGTATTGTAAGTTCTTCTGCACATTGGTCCAAAAAAGATTAAGAAAGGGAGTGAGGGAGGGACAAGACAAAGAAACGCAAGCAAGCACAAAAAACAGAGAGGAAAGAATGGGTGAGGGTTAGAGACAGACAGACAGACTAGGTCTGTCACAATCATTACATAATCGTCTAATTGCAATTATTTGACATAATCACGATTATTTTTTCATAATCGTCATAATCGTTTCCATGTTGAAAATTTTTCATATATATTTTTTAAAGTAAAAAAATAGTGGAAATAGCAGATCTACAAGCTCACAACGCGTCGCGATGCGACGCGTTGTGAGCTTGTAGATCGGCTATTTCCACTATCAATGTTCTTTTGTAAGTATAAAGTTGTTAAATATGTCAGTAATTTCTTTGTATATTTAGGTTATGTGTCATATCTGCCATGTGCAACTTCAAAGCCTAAAAGCCAAACAGAAATCTAATTGCCAACGACAAAAACACAATTAAATCGTTAATCGCAATTATTTGAGTGACAATTAATCATCATGTAAAATGTAAATGTCATAATCGTGACAGCCCTAAGACAGACAGACAGACAGACAGACAGACAGACAGACAGACAGACAGACAGACAGACAGACAGACAGACAGACAGACAGACAGACAGACAGACAGACAGACAGATATACAGACAGTGTTGTCTCTCTCTGTTTCTGCCCTAATAAAGCTAGAGAACCTCCAATTCACACTGGTCCACCATGCATTGCAGCCTGTCCTTCCACAGCCCACATACAGGCCGGCGGCTGTCAAAACAAACACACGCCTAGCTGACCCCTCAGCCCCGGCCCGCCGGCTCTCCCGCCTCCACACTGGCCCGAGGATCAGTGACATTCACACTCCCTCATACAGCGGGTGTCGCGTGCTGCCTGAAAACCACCATGTGTTCGAGCACACATTTTAGTGTGAAACTCTTGGGAAGATTGTGTGACTTGTGACGATCGGTGGGTCCAATATTTAGTTCAGCGACCATGGGGTGTGTCAGGTTCAGTCTCCCATTGGAATGAATAGACTCCAACCTGCTTTCTTTATTTGCTTACGGGAAGTAAACTGGTGATGACATGGATTATGACGGGAGGCACGTGTGTGATCATGATTCTTTTTAAGCAAGCATCACTGTCAGACTACAGATATATAAATTACGCTTAATACTCTATGGACCTGTCAACATTCCTGTGAATGTTTTTCTTGTTCTTTGCCATCAAACTCCTAGTATTATTGTGATCCATCAGGCTCTAGTAAAGACTGTGCACAGGGTACATAAATAGGACGAATGACCTGTTCTTTGTCCTTTTCTCTGCTTTGTACGTTTCTCCCCCCCGGTTCAGTGGGTTCTCGAATAGTTCGGATATTATATCTGTGGAACCGAGTCAAACTAAATGTAATGCCTACAATTCCAAGTGCTTGTCAGTGTGAGGGTGTCTCCAGTTCAAATGATTATTTTGGGGGGTTGTGGCCTGAAAAGTTAGGGAACGCTTAGCCTACATAACCATCCATCCATCCATCCATCTTCAACCGCTTATCCGGAATCGGGTCGCGGGGGTAACAGTTCCAACTGAGACTTCCAGATTTCCTTATCCTGAGCAACTTCCTCCACTCCCTCTGGGAGTATACCGAGGCGTTCCCAGGCCAGTTTGGAGATATAATCCTTCCATCTGGTCTTAGGTCTGCCACGGGGTCTCCTCCCAGTGGGACGTGCATCGAGGACCTTCCTAGGAAGGCGCTCGGGGGGCATCCGCACTAGATGCCCGAACCACCTAAGCTGACTCCTTTCCAAGTGAAGGAGCAGCGGTTCTACTCCAAGTCTCTCTCGGGTGATTCCAGTGAATCGATAGTGATGTGATGGTGATGGTGATGGTGATAGTGAAGTGATGGTGATGTGATGTGATGTGTGTTTCAGTGCCAGACAACCCTCCAGCCAACGTGAGCGCTGTCCTGAACGGAACCGACGTGTTGGTGGCCTGGACTCAACCTCCTGGCAAGCTCAACGGAGACCTGGAGGGATACCTGTTGGAGTACAGCACTCCTAACACTGAGCAGGTAGCATTATATACTATATCTACTGGAGCAGGCAGCATTATATACTATATCCGCTGGAGCAGGTAGCATTATATACTAGATCTACTGGAGCAGGTAGCATTATATACTAGATCTACTGGAGCAGGCAGCATTATATACTATATCTACTGGAGCAGGCAGCATTATATACTATATCCGCTGGAGCAGGTAGCATTATATAGTCGATTCGTCGTTGGCGGGTGAAAACCTTGTATGTCCAAAACCGTTAGTTTTGCATTTTTCATTTTAAAAATGATTTAAACTAGTGAAAACAGCCGATCTACAAGCACACAACGCCTCGCACCGCGAGGCGTTGTGTGCTTGTAGATCTGCTGTTTTCACTACTTTTGTGTGATGGCCTTGTACGATCAAGCAGGGCTTTACTTTGCGAAAGAGCATACAAATTTGAAACTTGGAGATACAAGGTTTCCACCCGACAACGACGATATAGTATATCTACTGCATGGAGTACACCACTCCTAAGACTGAGCAGGTAGCATTATATATATCTACTGGAGCAGGTAGCATTATATACTAGATCTACTGGAGCAGGTAGCATTATATACTACCGTATATCTACTGGAGTACACCATTCCTAACACCAAGCATTAGGATTATATACTATCTACCGGAGTACAGGTAGCACGCACGTACACAGCCACGCACACATGCACGCATGTGACATGCCTTGTGGAAAGGCTTACTTTTTAGTGATAGTTTTAGTAATAGTTTTTGTATTTGTCACACACAATATTCAAAGATCATACCACTAAAAGTGGATTCACAATTTAATCTGGCAGACGGGGAAAAAATCCATGTCCAAACAATGTACTTACGGCTTATGTATGACATTTTTTCTTCTTTTTGTTTACGTCTAGTTCTTGTTACTTGTAAGTAATACACAGTGTTGCTGCTACTGTGAATCACGTCACTGTAAATACTGATCTCTGTCATTTAGGAAATGTTTTTGTTTTGACCACAGGTCCTTCTGGACACAGGACTGGACACAGACTGGACCATCAACCTGTCCCTCCCCCTGTCCAACGTGTCCTTCAGGGTGTGTTCCTACACGGGGGCGGGGCAAGGACCCTGCACCCCCATCCAGACCCTCACCCTCATCACCCCCGGTGAGGATCCTCATCATTTATCTTGTGTTATGTTAAATGCATTTGACATGGACGTCAGGTGCATTGTTTAAAGGTCTTATGACATCAAATTTCATTATTTTTTATTTTTATTTATTTATTTTTTATTTTTTTCATGTTTCCTGACCTCAATTACACACACACAAAAAAAGACACATACAAAACAGAAAACGTACAAAACTATGGCACCCCCTCTTTAAAGTGCATAGCACGAGTGCTAATTTTCAACACCTGTACACAGGAGGCCTTTCTAAATGTAATAGCACTACTCAAAACAATGTATATGGTAGTAATAATTAAAGCAGCACTATGTAATGTTCCTCTTCCCCCCGATTGTGTGTCTACAAAAGTAGACACGCAATAATTCTAATAACCAGTCAGAAACTATTCATGTGAGCACAGGCAGTTGATTTGATTTCAACCATAGTTTGATCCTCTGTTAAACACATTACCATCTGTTGACCTTTTAGACAGACAGACAGAAAGAGCCTCTTACAGACATCTAGACTCCTGCAGAGCCATGCCATAAACATTAAAAAATGAAAGATACAGTATGTACCGATAGAGATTGTTCAAAACCTCTGGAAAATGATGCTGGGTTTAAACTATATGGACGATTCTACAATGAACACCAACATTTGAAGGTCATAATTTGAAGGTTCGTCTTTCGGGGGAAAAACACAATAGCCATACTTAAATAGATATGGCCTTCCCTTTGAAGTCCTAGTTTTGAGATGTGTTTAAGCTACCGTAGCAAAGAAAACAGCAGAGCTCACAGAAGAATAAGTGCATGTTTTGTTTTGTTATGTTTTGTACTTTCTTTTTCTCTGAAATGGAAGTGGTAATCAACCTGAAAAAAAAAAAAAAAACGATAAACCCATAATGTTATGATCTTCTTCTTTCTCATCTCACAGGAATGGAGAAGTCTAGAGGTGAGTAACAGTCGATTCACATAATACACGTACACACACACACACACAACAAGTGGAAGTGATCTCGCGGTGTTTTCCTCACATGGCAGAAGCACTTCTTCTTCAAAACCTCGTACTTCTCCTTCATGCATGTGAACCTCCAGAGGGAGAAAGAAAAGGGAAGGAGGAGAGAAAGGAGAAGAGAGGATGACGACCACTGAGAGAAACTCAGATGAAGGGAGGGAGGGGGGGGTATGTGCAGGGGTGTCACACCAAATTCTGGGCCCTGGTTACAAGGATTCACTGCGGGCCCCCCATGAATGTTCTTCATAGTGCGAAGGGGTTTAACCCGTTTAGACTGGGAATGCATTATTTTTGTGCTTTAACTATTGAAAAATAGCAGATATACAAGCTCACAGCGCGGTACCGAGTTTGTAGATCTGGTATTTTTGAAAAATCGTGAAAATGTGTGCAAATCCTTTTTGAAAAACCTATGTTTCTATGTCAGCTGTGCTCAAACTTTTTCATGTGAAGGACCCCCAAAATGATATGTATTTGGCCACAGACCCCTATCTCAAAATATTTAGTTCCAGGGAACCCCAAGAAGCAAAATTTTAGTTGCAAATGTTCGCTTAAAAGATTTAAAAAAATGTGCACACATTTTCACAACTTTTCAGAAATAGCAGATCTACAAGCTCGCAGCGCTTGTATATCTGCTATTTTTCAATAGCTAAAGTATAAAACAATTAAGGCCCCTCCACCTTGGGCCCTAGTAACTCAGTCCCACTTCCCCCCCCCCCTTGTGACGCCCCTGGGTATGCGCTCCATAAATATTTAGATGTGACTGCGGGGCTCTAGTCTGTAGCATCTCTGTTTGCTTAGTCTAATAGAGTCAGACACACTATTCACACCACAAGAATGAGAGAGGGACATGAGAGAAAGAGGGATGGGGGGAAGAGGGGAGAGGATGGGGGGATGAGCGGATGAGGGGAGGGGATGGGGGAATGTTGTATGTTTGGCAGTCGAAGCAGGCCTGGAGATTGAGACAAATTAGCAATGCATACAATAGTTTCCTTGACAAAACAGCATCGATACAATGATCAGTGGTGGGAAAAGAACTCAAATGTTTTACTCACGTAGAAGTTTCAATACTGCAATGTAGAAATACTCTGTTTCAAGTAAAAGTCCAGAATTCAACATGTACTTGAGTAAAAGTTTGAAAGTAGGCTATTGGCATCACAATATACTTAAAGTACCAAAAGTAAAAGTAGATATAGCAGATCTACGAGCTCACAACGCGTCGCGATGCGACACATTGTGAGCTTGTAGATTGGCTCATTTCAAATAGCCTAGGTATAAAATAGGGCTAAAGTGGTTAGTGTATGTTTTATAATATAATCATTTCTGTATGCAAAGTAACTAGTAACTAACGTTTTTAAACAATTGTAGTGGAGTAAAAATACAATATTTGGAGCCATGATTTAGTGGAGTAGAAGTAAAAGTATTGGAAATTGGAACTACTCAAGTCAGGTACAAATACCTCAACATTGTACTTAAGTAAATCTACTTAGTTACTTTAATCCACTGACAATGACAGACAAGGTTTCAAACGTCTAGGACAGGTCTTCAGCCTCCAGTGGAGAAGGAATCTACCAAGTCTGTTCTCAGCTAGGCCGGAGGAACAGCTAGTGGCTGTGAATGGTGTCATGGATATACTGTGTACTCATTGCACTGGCGAAAGAATGCGAGCACAACTCACAAGTAGTAGTCTGTTTACGGTTAATTAAAGGGGCATGAAACCCTTGTTTTTCCACTTCAGGGTAAAAACACGGCAGGCTGCCGCTGCATAACACGGGCCTCATGGTACACAGTGATGTAAGCAAACACAGCTAATCCAATCAATAATGGGCGTGTTAGATTTGGGGTGTGTCAATACTGTCTGTCATGCTTGTACACTGGCATGACCTTGACTCTAGACACGCCTATGAGAATCTAACACACTCATCATTTATGAATTTTTATGTTTTTTAAGTACAAAGTAAGGCTAGTGTTTCACGACCCTTTAAGCCATTTAGGCCTAGAATTATTGAATGTTTTAACTATTAAAAACTAGCAGATATGCAAGCTCACTGGGCGGCACCGAGTGCCGCGCTGCGAGCTTGTAGATCTGCTATTTTTGAAAAATCTTCATTTCTTTTGCAAGTCTTTGACTATATCTTTTTAAAAGCGAACATATATATATATATATGCACACTTAAGGGGAACACACACTGGACGCTGAGGCGGCGCGGAAGCGGCGCGTCAAAACATACAGCTCCATTATTTTCAATGAACTAACCCACACCGGCGCCGTCAGACGCGCGCAGCCGCGGGTCTGCCGCCTCGCCTGCCGCGCCGATACGCAGCTGTTCTGTTTTTCCAGCGTTGTCGCGCGGTGAACATGTTCTCCCATGGTTCTCCCCACCGGGGGAAATGGATGTGCTGTGTGGCAGCGCGCCACATCCAGTTGGGGTTACCGCGCGGCACTTAACGTGCGCCGATACCGCGGCGCGACGTTGCGCAGCCGTCCGCGGCCAGTGTGTGCTCTCCTTTAATGGCACTTAGCTGGATGTGTGTGCGCATGCGCTGGCTGCGGCCCAGCTCAAGTCACCTTTTGACCAATGTGGCCCTAAATGAGTTTGACACCCCTGGTTTAAGTGGTTAAACTTTGTGTCTGTGAAAGGCGCCCTGCGAATAAAAATGTACTTTACTTACAGTACTCTCTCTCTTTGCCAGGTCTGTCCACGCCCCCGGCCTTCTCCTGGCACTGGTGGTACGTGGTGATGGCGGTCTCCATCGCCGTGGCCATGGCCGTGCTGATGGCCCTCTACGTGGCCAAGCTCCGGCGCAAGGAGACACGCTTCGGGTGAGTTCACTGGACTGTTATACTGGCTGTCTGTGGGGCTGTAGCCAAAACCCAAGGAGAGAGAGAGAGAGAGAGAGAGAGAAGACATGTTTTCAAACCCGCAGCCCTTCCATGCATTCTTATGGCATAAGAAGACATCTGTTTTAACGCCACCATTAAGACATTCTTTCCAATTAGGGTGTGAGGAAAGAGGCAACCGTCACAGCTGTGTTGTGACTACAGTGAAGAAGGATTGCTTATTTGTTTACTGTCTTCTTTGAGACACACATACAGGCCTTACACAGCTTTCTCCATTGGAATTGCATTACGCAAAGCTTGCCCTATTCACTCATACTAGGAGCGTCAAGGTTTTATATTGTGTCTTTGTAAAATAATGCTTTATAGAATCGATAGAAGTGTTTATAGACAGACGCTAGGCTCATTGTTTACCTGGTATCCTACCGGTATATAGTTTCAATGTATAGATTATTATTGTTTTAGACTGATGCTAGTTTCCAGGCATACCTGCAATTGTAGTTTGCTGAGGCACTACGCCGTCTCTGCAATTGATATTTTTTACCTATAGCTTATTGTCGCAAGTCGCTCTGCTAAATACCTACATTGAAAATTGAAATGGTAAATAGCGTGCATGTGTGTTTCTGTGTGTGTGTGTCTGTGCAGGGAGGCCTTCGAACCCATGATGGAGAGCGGGGAGATGGTGGTGAGGTACCGCGCTCGCCGCACCTACAGCCGGAGGACCACCGAAGCTACCTGTGAGTCCCCTGTCTCTGCATGTGTGTCCCTGTACTGTCCCCTCTATGGAGGGACATGTCTGTCCCTATACTGTCCCCTCTATGGAGGGACATGTCTGTCCCTATACTGTCCCCTCTATGGAGGGACATGTGTGTCCCTATACTGTCCCCTCTATGGAGGGACATGTGTGTCCCTATACTGTCCCCTCTATGGAGGGACATGTCTGTCCCTATACTGTCCCCTCTATGGAGGGACATGTGTGTCCCTATACTGTCCCCTCTATGGAGGGACATGTGTGTCCCTGTACTGTCCCCTCTATGGAGGGACATGTGTGTCCCTGTACTGTCCCCTCTATGGAGGGACATGTGTGTCCCTATACTGTCCCCTCTATGGAGGGACATGTCTGTCCCTGCACTGTCCCCTCTATGGAGGGACATGTATATCCCTATATAGCAGTATAAATAAATAAAGTTTGTGTCCCTCGGCCTCAATAACAGTTAAAGGAGTAGTTCACCCCCCATTTGATTATAATAAATGTACCCCCATTGATTCCCCCATGCATTTGGGTCTCCATCCGGAATCAATGGGCCTACAAAGAGTCTCCTCAAATTATTGGTTTAGGAATGCGACAAAAACAACAAAATGTTATTGAACTCAAGTATCCATGGGGTGAATAATAGGGGAAAAAAATCATTTTGGGGGTGAACTACTCCTTTAACACTGAATTGAATTCACACCAGTGGTGTCAACAGTGTGTCATTGCGTCAAGTGTCAAGTATTTTCTACCAAAGTACGTCCAAAAACTATCTGCTATAGCTTCCCTTTGTGTCGACATAATTATTAAGTAGTTTTTTTGCCCCCCAAAAAACATGGGACTTGGGTGTGTGTGTGTGTGTGTGTGTGTGTAGGTGTGTGTTTTCTTTTTCCTACTGGAGGGAAAAGGGTTAAATCTGTTCCTCCCCCACAGCTGTGAAAACAGCCATGGTGGTGCCGCAGTCAGCGGACCTTTCCCTACAACACTACACCTTCTATAGGACAGAGCGGTGACCTTGTTATCTGCCTGCACCATCACCACATAGCTTCATGCAGGCTAAATGCACTGGGAGCCACGTCAGTGATGGGAGATCTCACCCTGTGAAATCCACTTTGGAGCGTGGCGAACGCGATAGACACAGCTGGGCGTCTGGTGGAACACAACGCACGCGCGCACAGACACTCCCCAAATCTCTACTTTCAGGGCCATTTACCGACAAATATAGTAGCCTAATAAAACAAGTACACACACACACACACTCGCGGCTTCGGGTCTCGTCAGTGTTTTCCGACCTCAGCTGGGTGCTTGCTATCGCAGACATGAATACCTGTTCTGGCAGCGCGCCAACCAGGGTCACGTTTCAAAGAGCTCCCAGTCACATTCAAGTGCTGACACTGTTCCCCTTGTGTGTGCTTGTGTGCGTGTGTGTGTGTGTGTGTGTGTGTGTGTGTGTGTGTGTGTGTGTTTGTGTGCATCCACAATTTGGGGCGGGCCTCATTCACAAGCCTGGTCTCGCTGACCGCCACAAAGGGGCCGATACGAGGGAGGAAAGAAAGAAAGAGGAGAGAAATAATAACGGGAAAAGAGGTGAAAAGTTGGACGGTAACATGAGAAGAGAGAGAGAGGAGATAGCCATCATGAAGTGGCTGAAAAGAGCTGCTTGCAAAATATGGGAGAGTGGATTGACTGTATGTGTACTGTACCGGTATGTGTGTGTGTGTGTGTGCGCGTGTGTGTGTGCGTGCGTGAGTGCGAGCGTGCACGCAAGCGTGGGTGTGTGTGCGTGCGTGCGAGTGGGCCGTGTACACAGCAAAATCCAGAGAGCTAACTGTTCTCTGAAAGTATAAGGGCCGATCTCGTACACTTTCAGAGATAACTCCAGAAACGTATTGTGCACACGTCTACTTGTGCGCGTGTGTACACGTGCGTACGTGCATGTGTGTTGTCCACAGCAAATTCCGAGTTAATTGTACTGAGTGTAAGGGGCAATCTTCTACACTTCCAGAGTTTGTGTGTGTGTGTGTGTTTGTGTTGATGCTATTTATCGTCCCACTTCTCAGAAATATGACCTCAGCCCCCAAACCCCTCGGGGTCGCAGGTTGTTAGAGTGTGTAGGAACATGTCTGTAGATGCAGCGCATTGTTTTCTGACACTGACGCGTAGCCTCATTTATTCCGTTTAGAACAGCTACACATTATTGTGTATCATTATTTTATGCTTTAACTATTGAAAAATAGCAGATATACAAGCTCACAGCGCGGCACCGAGTGCCGCGCTGCAAGCTTGTAGATCTGAAAAATCTGAAAAACCCATGTTTCTATGTCAGCAATCTGGCCAGCCATCGTCAAAGAAAAGGTCCTTTTCACTTAAATGGAGCTCAGTTTGTCTGTTCTTGAGAGACTACTATGTCAGTGGTTCTCAAACCTTTTCATGTGAAGGACCCCCAAAATTATATGTATTTGGCCACGGACCCGCATCTCAAAATATTTAGTTCCAGGGACCACCCAGAAGCAAAATTTGAGTTACAAACGTTCGCTTTGAAAATACATATATTCAAAGATTTGCACACATTTTCATGAGTTTTTTCAAAAATAGCAGATCTACATCGGTGCCGCGCTGTGAGCTTGTATATCTGCTATTTTTCACTGGTTAAAGCATTCAATAATTCTAGGACTAAATGGATTATACTGTGTTGTACCACCATGACACTCACTGAAGCCACTGTACGTTTTATTCCCCCTACCTGGGATTCAAACCCGGGTCTCAAAGATCCACCGCTCATCCAAGAAGGCGTGGAAAACAAAACAAAACAAAACAAAACAAAACAAAAGCATGCTTACGCGGTAGCCAGCTTATTTACCTACTAATTTGGGCTGATTTGTTTAAATGTTTCATACTGTAGCAACATTTTTTTGCAGATTCGCGAAGGAACTATAATTATTGTCGGAGCCAAATAAACACAAAACAAACTATCGTTTAGAAGAACAGTTGTACAAAGTCAACAATATCAGACTTGACGTTGTGATTGTATGAGGTATAAGAACAGCTGTGATCTGTTTGGTTCAGACTGAATCACAGCTGTGTAGAGGAGGCACATGGTACAAGGCGCTGGCAGGATTTCATTTAAATTATTTTTGATATAATCTATCAGTGGTATATTCTTCACCATTCCACTTTGACACGTTTTAGTGGCAAATGTCCTGCCCCGACACTTAAGGCAAAAGGATGCAGGGACCGAAAATGTACCTGAAATACATTTATTGATGTATTTTTCGTAGTTAATTCATAATGTTTGCGACAGCGCTGTTGTTGCTCTCCAAAACAGCCTTGCCTCTAGGACCCTGCAGCCTTCGTTTTGGAGTGGTACTTACTGTAAGTGCCTTTTGTTCTGAACTGAATTCTGAGAAACCCAGCCGTTCTGAGTAAAACTGAGACAGACCAGAGATATGGCCAAAAAGATATACTAACATTAATGTTATGACTTAAACTATCAATCAGTTAGCTGGGACTCCCTGGAACCCCCTCCTAGACCCTCCAATGATAACCACTGATCTAGTCCAGTGGTTCTCAACATGTGGTTCGGGACCCCCAATGGCCTTTGAGGCCCACATGATTTTGGGGGATCCCCGGATGACAGTGATGTGACAATTTAAGGACTTTTAAGAAATTTGTACTTGTAGTACCTAAAAAAATAAATAAATAAATAAACATAATCAGTTAGGTAAGTAGCCAAATTGTCAAAACATAATTATAAGAAAGAGAGCAAAAAATTTGAAAATAGCAGATCACGCGAGGTGTTGTGAGCTTGTAGATCTGCTTTTTGATTGATATTGATCTGTGGAACTGAGCCTCAACTCCTACATTCCAAGTGCTTTTCAGGGTGGGGGTTCCATTGTCCATTATTTTTGGGGTTCCCATTTCAAATAAGATTCTTTTGGGGGTTCCCAGTTCAAATAAGATTATTTTGGGGGTCCCCAGTTCAAATATGATTCTTTTGGGGGTTCCCAGTTCAAATATGATTATTTTGGGGGGATCACGGCCTGCAACGGTTGAGAACCACAGGTCAGAAGTGACGTTGTGTTCCTCTGTGTTTGTGGTCTTCAGTGAACACGCTGGGCATCAGCGACGAGCTCAAACAGAAGCTGCAGGACGTGATGGTGGACAGACATAAACTAACCCTGGGAAAGACCCTGGGCGAGGGTAAGTTAAAGTTTGAATACCTTCTTCTCACCGGTACGGTCTACTCACAAACAAGGGGCGCTGGTGTTAAAGCAAAAGGACAATATGGTCGAGGTTGGTGTTGTGTAGTTGCCTTGCCGCCCCCAAGTCAAAGAGGCCGAAACGTTGTGTGTTTGTGATGTGAGCCTAATAAATACGTTGATATTTGGACTTGCATCACGATATTTGGTATGTACACAACCCAAACTCTCTACCAAAATGTAATTTGGTTTTTAAGGTCCTAAGAGGAAACATGTACGTACGTTATATACTTACTACAGTAGGCTATGTCCATACAGTAGATATCATTGTTGTTGGGTGGAAACCTGGTATCATTTTAAAAATAACGATTTAAACTGGTGAAAATAGCCGATCTACAGCGCCTTGCACCGGCTTTACTTTGCGAAAAATCGCACACATTTGAAACTTGACAGTGACGATATGTTTGTAGCCATGACATAAGCATTCCTTATTTTTCTTTGTTCTATTATTTGTGTCCATATACCGGTATACAGTATATATACGGGTGGTATAGTAAATGCATTCTGCTCATCTCAACTTAACTTAACTCAGACACCAGAGTCTGTCAGCAGGTTCTAAGCTGCTAGTAAGAAAGGCAGCTCTGACCTCACATCATGCCAGTCGTACCACTTAGAGCAGTGGGTTCAACTCCACTTGGCTTCCACTCGGGAGTGGTTTCCAGCTGGTCAGCATGTGAATGCTAGCAGTGTATAGTTGTTGGCAGGGGCGTCACAAGGGGTAGGAAAGTGGGACTGAGTTACTGGGGCCCAAGGTGGAGGGGCCCTAGTAACTTTATCTATTGAAAAATAGCAGATATACAAGCTCACAGCGCGGCACCGAGTGCCGCGCTGCGAGCTTGTAGATCTGCTATTTTTGAAAAGTTGTATTTTTTAAGCGAACATTTCTAACTCAAATTTTGCTTCTGTGGGTCCCTGGAACTAAATATTTTGAGATCGGGGTCCGTGGCTAAATACATATCATCTTGGGGGGTCCTTGACATAGGTTTCTTGCACACATTTTCACAATTTTTCAAAAATAGCAGATCTACAGGCTCACAGCGCGGCACTCGGTGCCGCGCTGTGAGCTTGTATATCTGCTATTTTTCAATAGTTAACATTCATGGGGGGCCGGCAGTGAATCCTTGTACCCAGGGGACCAGAATTTGGTGTGACGCCCCTGGTCGTTGGGTACAATGGGCGGTCTGGGACCCCATGCAAGAGCAGAGAGTTGAGAACCTGTTGCTTTAGAGAGGGTGCCAGCCAGGCAGGAAGTACGTGTCTCAAACGTTTGTGTGTGTTTGGTGTTTTTTTTTCTGTTGCAGGAGAATTTGGCTCCGTGATGGAGGGACTGTTGACCCACGAAGAGGCTATGCTCAAAGTCGCCGTGAAAACCATGAAGAGTAAGTTGTCCATAACAATGAGCAGTACTACACTGTAGATAGATTTGCATAATATACCATTTTATGGAAGTATTACAATTCTGTTATTGTTGTTTTGGTTCTTAATATCTCATTCACATTTTTTCTACTTAGCTGCATTCTAAGTTTTTTATTGTTATGATTAACAACCATATTTCCATATAATTAAAAAATATATATATCGTATATTGTTGTTAGATACGGACTAAATGTAAGTATCAGAAGTTCCTCCAAATATTATAGGGTAAGGGTTGTATGTATTTGTATGCATCTGAAAATATTTTTCAACCTTTTTTTTGGAAACAGCCAAGCTTGCAGATCGACTATTTTCAAATGATACGGTTAAAGGGGTTAAACTAATTCACCTGAGGACCCCCTGGAGCCCCCTTCCTGGATCCCTGGTTGCCCTATCTTTGACTTTCTCATGTCTCCTCTCCAGTTGCCATCTGCACGCGCACCGAGATGGAGGACTTCCTCAAGGAGGCGGCCTGCATGAAGGAGTTTGACCACCATAACGTCATGAGACTCCTGGGTGAGTCTGAGAGAGCAACGCACCAGACATCCATTCCAATCCAAAACCTACCCGACGGCAGGGCCGGTTCCTGGCATAAGCAACATAAGCGGCCGCATAGGGCCACAACCAATAAGGGGGCCACATCACAGGAAGAAGATATTTTTGAACATATTGTTACATTATGTCATGTATCCCCTATCCAAAAACTAGCGTTATTATTTTAATATGCGCTCCACTTCCTCCTTCCTCATAATCCCACACTCTAGGTCTGGCTGCCTGTACTTGATTCATGAGCAAGTCAATATGCCTCCACAAAGAACATTTCGATCTGGTGCTACAGATTATTTTAGGTGCGCGTACGGCGTACGCGCGCATCCGTTAGTGAAGGGCCACCTAAAATAATCTTGCATAGGGCCACTTGAGTCCTAGAACCGGCACTGCCCGACGGGACGTGATCGCATGCACACACAAAAAAGATCACTCTCCTTTTAGTTTTTTCCACCATCATACTGTATCTGACATCATGCATTCCTTCATCCTTCAATGAATCAAGGCTCAACTTGTAATATCTAGAAAAAAACGAGAACCAATACTAAAACTAGAGAACTAAAGCTAGTCAATTCCTGTAAGTAAAACTATTCGCGCGCACACAGTCATGAAATATTATGAAACATGAAATGAAACAAAAACTGATATCGAACACCGAAAAAACTGGCAAACGCCAGGTCGCGTGGTGTGCTCTGTGTGTATTGTCAGGTGTGTTGATGGGGGTCCAGGTTTGATGGAGTGTGTGTGTGTGTGTGTGTTTCCAGGTGTGTGTCTGCAGACGGTGGAGAGTGAGGGCTACCCCTCCCCCGTTGTCATCCTACCTTACATGAAGCATGGAGACCTGCACAGCTATCTGCTCTACTCACGCCTGGGAGACTGTCCAGTGGTGAGTGTCTGTTACACGCACACACACACGCACGCACGCACACGCACACACGCACAAGCTACACAGGAATATCATCAGCGTTCGTTTGCTGTATCTATTTGTTCCCCTATTTCTCCCTGAGACATGTCTAACTCATGAGAGCATGCAAATGTGACCAAAATCTACAGGGCCATTTGGTTACAAATGGACACACATTAACGGTCCGTCAACAGAATGGAATCCAGAGGTCAACACCAACGTGAATTACTTTCTACACGGTGAATCACAGAGTTTTTTCTTTTTAATCTAACCCTGAACGTGAAAGTGAACTGTGAACCGGTTTGACACGTTCAGAGGTGAATTAGCACTGTGTATTTTACTTACAGTAACCAGCCTTAACTCTGCGACAAAACATGCAGCCTGACATTAAGCAAACAGAGACAGAGAGAGAGAGAGAGAGAGAGAGAGAGAGAGAGAGAGAGAGAGAGAGAGAGAGAGAGAGAGAGAGAGAGAGAGAGAGAGAGAGAGAGAGAGAGAGAGAGAGAGAGAGAGAGAGAGAGAGAGAGAGAGAGAGAGAGAGACTGCTGCGATTCCCACTTGATGCACTGCTTATTTGTAAGCAGTGGTGGAAGGTAAAATCTCCATATTTTCGACGAATCTCATTATTTCGACTAAGGGTTAGGTTTTAGGGTTAGGTTTAAGCATACTTTTACTGAGGTTAGGGTTTGTCAAACAAAATATAAGAAAGCTTGTAGATCGACTATTTTGATAATATTTATCTGTGGAACTTTTCTTTGACGATGGCTTAGCCAGATTGCTTTTACTCAAGTAAAAACCTTTTAGATTATTTCTACATTGTGATATAAAAACTTGAGTAAGCCTACTACTTCTTCCACCACTATAGTTTGTAAATGGGGTGTACAGTATGTGCTACACTACTAGAGTACGCTATAGGTCCCTTAAGAGCTCTCTGGGTGGAGAGAGAACAGCAGCCAGATGAAAAACAAGGCGTCCACATACTGCACCATGTTGAAATGCTTCATTTAGGGCCAAACGTTTCCAAAACCACAATAGTGTAGAACTCTGTGACTCCCTGTGGAACGGACCGCACCATGTACGAGAGGAGGAGCAGGGGTGGAACGGACCTCACCAACGCCGAACTGGAGCAGGGGGGAACGCAGAGTTCTGAACGACATGGTTCCGTCCAGTCTCTTCTCCTCTGTGTGCCTTTTGTACACAGCTTTGTTTGGTGGTGACTTCATGTACACATCATGGGTTATAGTGCCCCCTGCTGCATTCCAGAATCCAGAGTAGGGAAATGTTGCGATTTTCTACATTTTGTCAGTATCTGTTGCAGTAATGCTATCTTTACTTCCTCATTATGTCCTTCCAATGAATGAGGAGACTTTCATCATTTGTTATTTCATTTGGTTAACTCATTTTGGTAATGTTGCAGTCCTGTTAGTTTATTTATTTTACTAGGAATAGTCCCCTTGATATTGAAAAATCTCTTTAGCAAGGGAGTGCTGCCCATGCATGGAATCCATGAAGTCCATGCATGAAATAACTAATGGAAATATGAATTCTTCCCCATTTTTTCGAAGGACAATATCAGGACAATTATAAATCATGCTCTAATTTACATTTGGGGTATATCTTTCACAATAATAACATATGTTCTAGACATTCTATTGTCAGGCATATTACAGGCATTTGACTTATGCTTTTGTGAGGAATAGTTTCAGTGAAAAAAGTGAGATGTTGTTTGTCCAGACTCTGGACTCCAGAGATCTTGAAGTTGTGTGAATGTCAGCCTCTGTGGGGGGTGTTTATATGCAAATATCGTGGCCAATGGCATTGTAATACTAAACAATAGCATCAAATGGTGAAGTTTAGGTGGTAGGGAGAGCAAAAATAAAATCATTTAAACCTTTTTTGGGGATAAAATACAGATACTGCAACAGCGGGTCTTACAGGGCTAAAGAGAAATACTTCTTAAACCACTTCTAGTAACCCTGGCCTATATACTTTGTTGACCGGAGTCCCAGGGGTTTATTCTCCTTTTTTCACTGCACAACAAAACGTCTTTGCTGAGAATAGCTGATTCCTCCCCCGGATGCTCACAACAGGACGTGCTTTGATGCGTTGTTGTGAGATTGCAATTCTGTTGTTTTCGATGACAGTTTTCCCCAGAATGCTTTAGGTTCAGGAGGTTACATGAGGTGGTGTGTGTGTTGTTGTCCTCTAGTACCTCCCGTCTCAGATGTCAGTTAAGTCAGTGGTTCTCAAAGTGAGGTCCGGGGACTCCCAGGGGTCCTTGGAGGGGTCCCCAGCAAAAGTAGTTAACATAGCATCACGATCAAAACACTCAAACGTAGCAGCTCTACAAACTTGTCCGTCTGCTATTTTTGAAAATGTTTGGAAAAATATCTATTTAAAAAGAATTATGAACATAAATCTTCTCTTCTGGGGGGGGTCCCTGGCACGAAACATCAGATGGGGGTCCACAGCCAAATACATATCAATTTGGATGTCCTTGACATGAAAATGTGAGTTAAGTCAAATCTCTGCTTCCGGGGAGGGTCCCTGGAACAACATATTTTGAGATGGGGGTCCGTGGCAAAACACATGTAATTTTGGGGGTCCTCTGCACGAAAAAGTCTGGGAACCACTGATTTAGAAGAAGGATTTAGAAGACATTTATAGAATTAGAATCGGGTCAAAAACATTCAAAGACTTGCACAAAATGTTCACGATTTAGCAAATAATAATAGTTAAAGTAATAATATGTAATAATTCGTTCCCGGTCTGAATGAGGTTAAACAAGGTGGTGTGTGTGTGTGTGTGTGTGTGTGTGTGTGTGTGTGTGTGTGTGTGTGTGTGTGTGTGTGTGTGTGCGTGTGCGTGTGTGTGTGTGTGTGTGTGTGTGTGTGTGTGTGTCGTCCTATAAATAAACATGAAGAATTCGTTCTCCGAACCGTGCACCCAAGACTTGTTGAGTATACTGTTGAACTACTCTTTGACGAGTGCTCCTCTTTCCCTTTTCTGTCCTCTAGTACCTCCCGTCTCAGATGCTGGTGAAGTTCATGGCGGACATCGCCCGGGGGATGGAGTACCTCAGCCAGAAGAGCTTCATCCACAGGGACCTGGCCGCCAGGAACTGCATGTGAGTCACATGACCATCTCCTACTTCTGCTACTGGCCCTCCACTTCCTCCGTTCTCCCTCAATAGCGTTTTTATTTTAGTTTCTTCTGAAGTGAAACTAATGCGTTTTTGTTGACCCACAGGGACTTTAACATACTGCCCCACATATTACTAAGATTACCTTTTCAAGATAAACATGTTTACGAATAGAGAAAAAGGGGAACAATCAAATTATAGATCAGTGATTCTCAACCTTTTTATTTTTTTCAAGGACCCCGATTTGATAAATGTCCGACCTATAGAGCTTGTTGATCAGTTATTATTTTCATTGACAAACAATGTTGATTTTTTTTTTCTTTTTCGTTTGTTCGTTCATTTGTTTGATTATGTTGTTATTAAAGTATTCTTCTTGCACAATTGCATATTAAGTGCATAGCAGTCAGTAATGTAATGTTGTGTGTTGTGTTGCAGGCTGAATGAGAACATGAACGTGTGCGTGGCAGACTTTGGCCTGTCGAAGAAGATCTACAATGGAGATTACTACAGGCAGGGTCGCATCTCCAAGATGCCCGTCAAGTGGATCGCCATCGAGAGCCTGGCCGACCGGGTGTACACCACCAAGAGTGACGTGGTACGTGTGTTTATTGATGTATTACCTTGCTTATTGTCAGTCACTCAATCAAGCATCAAGAATGTCTTCTAAATGCCTGAACTGTAAACTGTAAGCTGTGCATGTGTGTGTGTGCGTGTTTTTCCACTCTTTTCATTTCAAGGACCCCCAGTTTGAAACGTACCTGTATATAAAATTACAGAGCCACAGGTTAGCTTTTAAACATACAAACAGCACACAATGGCACCACCCTGTGGCGCTCTGCCTACGCTGCAACAACAAACCTATTATCTCACTATTGTCTGTCTCTCTCTCACTCTCTCTCTCTCTCTCTCTCTCTCTCCCCCTCAGTGGTCGTTTGGGGTGACCATGTGGGAGATCGCCACGCGGGGACAGACGCCGTACCCCGGCGTAGAGAACAGTGAGATCTACGACTACCTGAGGCAGGGCAACCGGCTCAAGCAG
The DNA here is from genome assembly GCF_963921795.1 of Nannobrachium achirus. Lineage (NCBI taxonomy): Eukaryota > Metazoa > Chordata > Actinopteri > Myctophiformes > Myctophidae > Nannobrachium > Nannobrachium achirus. Next base: position 55,741,470 of record NC_137817.1, on the reverse strand, counting down.
CCTCCTGACTGTCTGGACAACATGTGAGTTACACTTCATCTGAATGCTGAACTATTTTCCCTTTAACTAGGGTGACTATACGTCCTCTTTTACCCGGACATCTTTTTGGGGGCTGTCTGGCCTTTCCGGGGGGAGTTTATAAAATTCTTCAAATGTCCAGGGTTTTTAGTTTGTATAGGGCTCTACTTTATCAGTGCATCACAGACCATTGTATTTACCATACACGTTCAGTGGTTAGTTTGGGAACACACTCTGAGAGGCGGAGTTCCACCCCGAACCCCAGTGTATTCATCCATTATAAAACAGTGCAGCGCCTCGCTCTCCTCCTATGGTCTCAGTTCAAGCAAAGCCACTGAAGCGAACGATGAGGAGCCGGTGAGGAGTGAGCGAATGAAAAGAAATGCCGAAACGCAAATGCAATTTCACTGATCAAATTTAACTTGCGTTAGAAGCGAGTAAAGGCACCCGACCCAACCCGAAGAAAAAAAACTTTAACTTTTTTAACTCCTCCACAATGTTCAGCCACTGCTCATAAATTGGAGGATCTGCAGCCAATAATACTTTAACTAGGTACACTATGTTCTCTTTGTGTATTTCACTGTGTCTGTTCTTAATGCTTTCATGTAGATCAGTCCTTAAATGAAACACTTTATCACATGAAACCCTAGTGTGTTCCCTAGTCAAACATTTGGTCAACAGCAGATCTGCATTGCGTAAAGTCATTTTACACTTCTTTCTAAAGTAGTGGATTTTTAATTCATCTCTTTCTTGTAAATATCTAACCCCAGCCAGCCTTTCAATCAGGCTTTTCAAACAGCCGCTCAAATATTTGTTAGAGATTACATTTTGACCTCTTTGAAGCCCTGCACACCCTTACGGGTCAATTTTTAACTTCTCCCAGATTTCAACAAACCCTAAGATTGTGACTCATGCGAAAAATAGACCGGGAACGCCTTATTACGCATCATTTTATGCTTAAACTATTACAAAATAGCAGATAAAACAAGCTCACAGCACGGCTGCGAGCTTGTCGATCTTCTATTTTTGAAGTCTGAATATGTTGACCTGATTCTATAAGTCTCTTCTAAATCCATCAAGGGTTTTTGAAAAACGCATGTTTCTACATCAGTGGTTCTCAAACCTTTTCATGTGAAGGACCCCCCAACTGATATGTATTTGGCCACGGACCGCCATCTCAAAATATTTAGTTCCAGGGACCCCCCAGAAGCAAAATTTGAGTTACAAATGTTCGCTTTAAAAATACATATATTCAAAGTTTTTCAAAACGTTTTTCAAAAATGTTTGCAACTTTTCAAAAGTAGCAGCTCACAGCTCGCAGCGCGGCACCCGGCGCCGCACTGTGAGCTTGTATATCTGCTATTATTCAATATCCAAAGTATGAAATAATTCCAGGCCTAAATGTGTTGTCAACCTTCTTTTTGCTTGTGTGTTTTGTGCCTGTGTGCTCTGCAGCTACGCGCTCATGTTCTCCTGCTGGCTGCTGAGCCCCAAGGACCGGCCGTCCTTCGAGGCGCTGCGCTGCGAGCTGGAGAAGGCCCTGGACGACCTGCCCGACACGCAGGACCCCGACGAGATCCTCTACGTCAACATGGAGGAGTCCTCGTCCTCCTCCGAGCACCTGGGGGGCGCCGTGGGCGGCCGGGGGGGCGAGCAGCCCCTCGCCGGCCCCTCCTCCTCGGGGCCCCTCTGCCTGAAGGCGCTGGACTCGGCGGTCACCACGGTGGAGGTGCACCAGCCCAACCGCTACGTTTTGTGCCCGCAGCACGAGAGCAGCAGCGCCCCGGCACCGCCCCGCGCCGCCGCCGCCCTCTCCGACTCGGTGGAGAGCCTGGACATGATGCTGGCCGTGTCGTCCTCGGCCGCCACCCTGCCCCTCCAGCCCTCCTGTCGCTCCACCCCCAACCCTACGCCCGCCCCGTCCACCCCCACGGCAGAGCTGCTGCTGTTGGAGGACCGGGAGCTGGGGGGCGCTGTCACCTCCTCCAGGAAGGTGCCCTGGCAGTGACGGACCCCCTGCACGCACGCACGCACACACACGCGTACGTGAATCAAAACGGCATCTTGGATAAGGCTTGTTCTTGTGACGGAGCGATTGTTTTCGGTGGAGACGACGGAGGCGCGCCGTCTCAGGCGACCTTCATCCACGTGAGACACTGCCGAGCGAGCGGTAGCGAGCGAGTCGCCGTGTTGAGCGTTGCGAGGGTCGCATGAGCCGACTCAGCGCCGTTAGAAGTTGCCCAGAATCTTCGTCTCCCTGACTTTCGGCACCTTACCGGTCCAAGTGAACACACCAGAGCGCTCCCCACCTCCGGTTCAGCCAATCAGAAGCTTACGCGGGCGGGTCTTGCCTTACCCAAGATGCTGTTTTGATACACGCCACACACACAGAGACTGGTGGATATGAATGTGTGTCAATCACAGAACCTGATCATTCCTTGTTGGTACGCTACGCACTCCGACCAGCCCCGAGAATACATTTTGCACATTTCTTTTACACACACACACACACACACACACACACACACACACACACACACACACACACACACACACACACACACACACACACAGACACACGCACGCACACACGCTTCCCAAGGCATTCCTTCCTTCCTTCCTTCCTTACAAACGAGCACATTACGGACGTGGAGTGGAGTGTTTGAGACTTTGAAACGGGTGCCGACTGCAGCAAGGGGTCGTGTTGTTGTGAAGACTGACGAGCGCGCTCGCTCACACACACGCACGTGCACACACACGCACGCACACACACAGGCACACACACCGCAGCACAATCAGAGACAGGACAAACCCCTGGCCGTCCATCCAGAGACTAAACTGCTCCTTGGCCATCTCTACGTCGTTACTTCCCCCCCTACTATCATCATGTCACACCGTTGATGTCCTGGGGAGAAAATAGTCGCCTCCCGAAGTGTTTTGTCCCTCGGCTATTTTCGTTGTTCATGTACATGGTTGCCTATGACACGCACCCCCAAAAAGGAACACAGAGTTTGAAAAAGTGGTCAAGCTGTCAAATCCCAAGTGTCCTTTCAACTCAGCTCAGACGCTTGTACAGTCGAATGGTGTCACTGGACTGTGGCTCGTACAGTCGAATGGTGTCACCGCACTGCGGTACGGTGTCGTACACTGTAACACACAACCTACACAACTAGTGAACAAACTCAGGCATGATTAACATTGAGACTGTGAGGGTCATTGCAGAGTTCACACACACACACACACACACACACACACACACACACACACACACACACACACACACACACACACACAAGCACACACACACACACACACACACACACACACACACGTGCGCAAAGGTGACTACTGTACCGGGAAGATCACAAGTTCATGTCTCACTGCTGTCTTTTGTGACGTTTGGTTGAGACATTGATTTGAAGGCCTTCTTCACTCTGCTATTGGTCTCCGTACTAGAGCAGTGGTTCCCAAACTGGGGGTTGGGACCCCCAGGAGGGACCCCAAATGACTTATTGTTTTATCATCAACAGCAAACAAACCAACAAACAGTATACGTTCATACAGGGTATCTGCACATTTCTAAAGAGAACATTCTTAATACCATGTCGAAAAATAACCAACAAACTATACTGTACTGTACTATCCAAATATTACCTAAATAAGTAAAATATTTTGAAAATAACTGATCTACAAGCTCACAACGCCTCACATTGCGAGGCGTTGTGAGCTTGTAGAGCTGCTATTTTCACAATATTTATCTGTGGAACCAAGTCAAACCCAGTTCAAATATGATTTTTTTGATAGTTTGGGAACCCTGGTACCAGAGTGTCCAAATGCCTAGAGCTGAGTTTGTACTAAGAGGCGTTTGAACACACATTGAACAGGCTAGTAAACAACGCCACACATCACATTCTTTTGGCCCGCGACAGTTCATTGACTGTCTGTATACAGCAGTGACAGGAGGTCAAGCAATACTCTACAATACACAAAGGAATAGAAGAAAACAAGATCAAATTGCATATCGTCGTTGTCGGGTGGAAATCTTTTATGTGCAAAACCGTTCATTTTGTATTTATCATTTTAAAAATGAACTAAATTAGGGAAAACAGACGATCTACAAGCACACAACGCCTCGCACCACGAGGCGTTGTGTGCTTGCATGTAGATCTGCTATTTACACTAGTTTTGTGCGACGGCCTTGTACGATGAAGCAGGGCTTTACTATGCGAAAGAACAAACAAATTTGAAACTTGGAGATACGAGGTTTCCACCCGACAACGATAATGAACAGCTTTCGGACGTCAGACTAGTCTTTTGATAAATTAACGAAAAATAAAGACGTGGGAAAATCTCCCTCATCTGCTGTTTGGGAAACACCAGATCACATATCCATTTGATAATGATTTTGCTGGGATCTGATCATTATTTTATACACACAAAAACCTTTGCGCACATGAATTGTTTAAGAATCAGGGCTCCATGTTTGGATCCATCCAGAAGTCACGGAGGGGTCAGGGGTCATGGTTAAGGTCAGGTGGAGATACAGGGGTCATGGTGATGAGGTCAGGTCACCCCTCACCTCTGCCTGCCGTCAAAGCTACGCTGTAGAATCTGTTCGTTCAACAGGTGTTACCAAAACAAAAACCTGTTTGGTTCCATTTGTGCCATCGTGGAGTTAAATTAACATTCAGGATTTTACAGACACATTGGAATACTGTGTGTTAAAATATGAGCGTCTATTTTTACACATTGAGAGATAATTTAACTCTCAGTATTTGGCTGTGTATGCCTCCCGTGCAGTGTTACCATACATTTTGTTTATATTTGTTTCGTTGTCGTTTTTTGTTATTATTATTTTCTTTGTACACCCTTTGCACTAATGTTACCATGCATTTTTTTGTTTTAGTTTTTTTTACATCATGTACGTAAAGTTTTGTACTTTTTACTCTTTTTATTCATAGTCTCATTAATTACTTTTCAGTATGTATTTCTTAGTGGGACCGTTCAGGACTGTCGCAAAATGTATTCATGTGTTTGTTCCAGTCCTGTCGAAAGATTGTTATTTTTTTCCATAACTGTGAGAGTGCGTCATGACATCAGCCTGCCTCTGTAGCTATAATCGTATACAGTGAAATCCTCAGTTTTAAAGTTTCAATCCGTACGTTTTCTATCGTTGATGTCGGGCAGAAACCTCTTATCTCCATATTCTAATCTTTTTCCTAAATTGAGTACCTGAGACGAAAAACAGTCCATATTTAAAAATTTTGAATATAGATATTTTTTTTATTTACCAGACTGTAAACCACAAACTAGAAGTTTTTAATCTGTTTAAATTCTTAATGCTCTCCCCCCTCATTTTGTTGAATTAGATTTTTTTTTTACTTAACTCATACATATTAGGAATTATAAGACATGAATGATACTTGGAAAGTGGAAAAACAGTTTGTGGAACGACAGTTTAAGTCCATACAAGCAATATTCAGCAGACAAAGGGAGCAGATAACATAAAAACAGACAATTGAACAAAATGAGGGGGGATTGCATTAACAATTTAAGAGATTAAACATGACTAGTTTGTGGTTTACAGTCTGGTTAAAAATATATATATATATATATATATGGACTTGTAGAACTGCTAATTTAGCTATATTTTTTATTTGAGTCATTGAAAGTACAGGAACAGTTTTGGAGGATTCCACTCGACAGAGACGTTATGTCCTATTCAGGATTTGAACTTGTGCCGGCTTAGTAGCTACTTTTTTACGTTGGTTTCTGGGAGGGAAGAGTCGTCACATCCGCTTTATCCTTGCATAAAGCGGATATGGCGACTCCACCCTGGATGGATCCAAGCATTTGAAAATTATATGAGGCAACAGTCTGGCTCGCGAGACTAACTAGGAATGGATAACATAATCCACTGAGGATTTGACTGTGTTGTGCATACAGTATACGAGAGATTTCTGTTTCTTTGAATATAATCTTATGTAAATAGAGGTCCCTGTCGGCCGTTTGGACGAAGGGGACAGAAAACCAGGACTAAACATAAAAGGGAAACGCAAGACATTCAATCCACTGCCTTCACAGACTTCACCAGCTGCTTTTGTTTATATTTTCCTTTTTGTATTTCTTTCTTTCTTTTCCTTCTTTTTTTGCGTCACGCATGCACTTATTACCAGTGGTGGGACAGTATCTTAAAAGTACATTTCCTTGAGTACTGTACTTAAGTAAAATATTTTTGAATATCTGTACTTTTTAATTGAGTATTTGTGTTTTTGGATACTTTTGGCTCCACTACATTTCAAAGACAAATATTGTGCTTTTGACTTCTAGGAAGGGAAAGAAGTACATATGAATTAACCACTTATGCCCTATTTCAAACATAGTGGAAAAAAGCAGATGTACAAGCTCACAGCACGTGATAGATCTGCCATTTTCACAATTATTCATGTGTTTTGAAAATGTCTTTGAATTATTATTGGGAAATGTCGATACAGCAATGTATTGATATTAAAAATGGAATGTAATTTGTTATTCATTTGTAGTTTTCAATACAATAGGCTTTTTTTAATATGTAGGCTATATTTGAATACTTACGTTTTGTTATTATTTTTTTAAGCAAGTACTTTAACTCGAGTACGAATTTGACTGAGCAACAGTCACTTGTAGTCGAGTAATTTGTATCTGTACTTGGACTCAAGTACTGGGGTTGTTGAGTACTTTGTCCACCACTGCTTATTACTCTTTTTCAAAAAATATATTTCTCATAAGTTTACGCGTCTCCCCATGGGGTTTACTGGGCCACATTCCAGCTCACATTTTTGCGACGGTAACATGTTTAAGTTGAGTCAAGTGCCTTGTACACACAAAAACAGAGAGCTTCTTCAGTCGTGCCTCTTAGTGTTGTGTTTTTGTGTGTGTATTCCTTGGCCTGTACAACTCAAAGGTACTTCATTTGAGCCTAAACACACACACAAGTGGAATGTGTTGAATTTCCTTGCTAAGACACATTTCCTGTATTGTCGTTGGTACTGTAATGATTTCATTCATGCTATGCTAGAATATGAAGCATGCGATCCACGCTATAAGACTGAGGTACTGGTCCTATACACTCTGTAAAGACAATGAACAGAAACCACAAAGAATTATTATAAAGGGAAAAAAAATCCAAAAATGGTTTATGGACAATGAGGCATCGAGAAAAGTGGCAAATGAAATTGTTTCTCTGCATTGTCTTCGGTTGTGGACATGCCCATGGATTCCATTGTCCCACAAGGGCAACATTTTAAATTAATAAACTATACCCCCAGTTTGATATGCATGAGGCCATGGACACAAATTTGACACCATTGTTAATTTGTGGGACCCCCAATTTAAAAAAAAAAAAATCAAATAAGAGGTCCATTTGGTTCCATTTGTACACTCTCGGAAGTTGGTCCTAACTATCAATCATTTAGCTGGGGGACCCCTGGGGGTCCCTGTACCCCACGTTGAGAATCACTGGTCTAAAACACACATTTTACCAATCGTAATGCAGTCAATACAGTAATGTCCTCAGTACTAATTTGATCTCGTACAAATCCCATGCTCTGCAGAGCTAAAATAACTTTAATTGAACTCAAATTATCACAGAGGATTTGACTATGTACGACTGTAACTGCAACTGTATATTTAAGCTCAAACCCTTTTCCTATGCTGTGTGATCATGAATTTGAAATTATACATTTGTACAAAGTGCCTTTCAAAGAGAGCCAGTATTTTCTTATAATGTAAAAACAAAACGTGTACGGTTTGTGATTTTCCTGGTGCTGCCTATAAACTCAGTAAAAAAAAGAAAGAACGTCCATATGGAATCATTCAATGTTTCTTTGTAAAGATCCAATATGGATCTTTTTAAATTGAACCAAATGCTTCTATTTAGAAAACAGTTTCATATGGAGCCCTTTCCTTTCCATAATGTTTGTGTGGGTTGTGTGTGTGTGTGTGTGTGTGTGTGTGTGTGTGTGTGTGTGTGTGTGTGTGTGTGTGTGTGTGCGTGCGTGTGCATGTGTGCGTGCGTGCGTGCGTGCGTGCGTGCGTGTGTGTGTGTGTGTGTGGTGGGGGGGGGGGGGGGGGGGGCGGGGGGGGAATGTTACAGTTGTAGCCATTGTTGAAATCCCCCTTTTTTAACTGCAGGCTTACTGGAATACTGTTGCACTCAGGTTGTGTCGCAACTTGTTTTTTCCGAATATCAGCATTTGCAGATAGCGCCTCTGATAGCGTTTTCTTATGGATCTTTAACTCTTTAGATGTTACACTCTCAAGAGTTAAATGATTGCTAAACGTCGGCATTACTTAATTTACAAGAAGTTCACACAGTTAGAGGATGTAGAAGAATTGTGATTTTGATCGAGGTTTTGCCTGTTATCTCTCCTATTGGCATTTGGCACCACATATATACTGTATACAATACAGCATGGAATTGTGGACAAAATCTTTATCAACGATGACAAAGTATTATACGTTTTGAGTCTGATCAGACCCAAATAGAGGCTTGTGATCAAAAGGTGGTCCGCTGAATAAATAATGGACCCTTGATATGAAAACGGTTGAAAACCACTGTACTACAGCATCACACAAAAGTTGCAGATAGCGCCTCCAAACAGCTTTATTATATATTTTTACTTAGGGACCTAGGGAAATTTATGGAGGGGGGTCACTGGAGGAAAATAGGGGAGGGTCATGTCTTTTTAGTTTTAGTTTGAGGGAGGGTCATCAAATTTTACTTTGAGTCCAAGGGAGGGTCATCCAATTTTTATTTTTAAAATGAGCCCGGATTTTATATGCATATTTTCTTTACAGCTTTCCTGAATAATAGTACAACAATAGTCATTGACACCCCTCCGTTGCTTATCTTGGTTTTTCCCAACAGCTGGGCTATTGAGCCTTTCCCATTGTTCCTTCTATGTGTCAATCATTTAGCTTGGCCTATCCAGCCAGTAGGCGTGTGCAGTTTCTGGCCAATCACTGACGCTCTTCCTGGCAGCGACAATACTTTTAGTCAGAGGGAAAAGTTCAGAACACAACAAACATGGCGTCTTACAACATCAAGAGAACAAATGTGCGTACTAAAAGTTACTTGGATCACAATTTAAGAGCTTCGCTGCAGACCCTCTCTGCTGAGGAGAGTCTTGTCAGACTCGAAACTAAATTAGAGAAGAGCACGGACAACAAGAAGATCAGAGGGGTTAGGCAAGTCCTACTGGAATTGCGTGTGTGTGGCTGTTTGGATTTTGATTTTGGCTTCGAGGTTTTTTCGTCTTTTTTTCTTTCTCCACCACAACGGGAATCTTTTAGGGATAGTCTCATTGATGAAACATATGGCATCCCTGTTTTAATATATAGGGTTAAGTTCGGCCGGCAGTGGATCATCTTAAAGGATGGCAGTGTTCCAATGGAAAGCATTTTTCTTCACTTTCACATTTGCGTATAAAATTTCCCAGACAGATAGATGAAGCGGTGAGTTTACAGATTAAACATTCATAGCCTTCTCTTAAGTCCTGTAACATCATATGATATAGAAGTGGTAGCTTAAGTTCTAGAGTTCACTTTTATTCACTAAAATGTTATCTGTGAAGATAGCTCAGTGCATTAGTTACTCTGCTAATGATCCATTCGTCCCGTGGGGCCGCTGGTTCGAGTCTCATAGGGGGAGGTGAATTTGCTTTATTCATGTTCTCGTATATAGTGCTATTATTACTGCAGTTGCGTTTATGAATAAGTTTATGTTTTTAGGGATCATTTTACTCATGTATAAAATGTTATGTTTTAGGGGAGGGCCATCTTCTTTTCTTTTTTTGGTTGGGGAGGGCCACTGATTTTTTCCCACATACAGAGGGAGGGTCATAGCATTTTATATCAGGGCATATACATTTCCTCCAGTGACCCCCCTCCATAAATTTCGTTCTGTCCCTTAATGAGGTTCCCTGCCAACAGAGAAGATAACCACAAAAAACACTTCTGAAGGTGGAGGTATATCACTTCTGCTTACGTTGCTAGAAACATTTTTGAAAGTACAACTTCTCAGTTCTGAGTTCCAAGAACACAGGCAACACCTCCTGAACAGGGAACTCAAATGGGGTTCTGAGAACCTGTTGTGAAACCGAGCCATGTAGTATATTATGTGGAAACAAACCCAGAACCTGTGAGAATACATGTATTTCATGGCACTGGCACAGCACGGTTCTCTTGGTTCTTGTAGTGCAGTTAGTTCTTAGACCTTTTCATGTCAAGGACCCCCAAATGTAGGCGTCCGGAGTCCGGATAAATAGTGTAAGATCGACTTCACTATGTGTTGCATTGTGATATCTTGTGAGTAGATAGAACTTAAAGATCTGCTATTTTCACTAAATTAAATATTTGGTTAAAATAGGAACACGAAACATGCACATTTAAGTAAGCAGATCGGATAGGCTTATTATCGGTGTGAAGTTGCCCGAGCGGGCCAGGCTCCAAAGTCATGTCATTTTGGGGGGTTTATTTCACCCACTCCTCCATATCCATCACCAATAGTTACAGTGCATTGGCCAATACAAAAATAATAAACGTTGAAACCGAAAATTACAATAATGAAAAATAAACTCTTAGGGCTGACACCAACATAACCAACACAGGATGAGGGTTCTCTTCGGGTTATACCTTGATCGCTGCAAGGCCCCGTTACTCTAGCCTGACACTTCAGTCCGCACATCACCCCCCCCTGTTGGTGGGTGGTTTGTAGTGTGGACTGAAGCTGCACATATTTTAATCTATTTCAAACGCGCCTGAAGAGCGGGCGCATTGAATGGGCCAATCAGGGTTGTATGCTTGGGGCACGTGAACTCTATGCTCCGGTCCCAGCCCCCTCCAAACAGAGCTCTTGAGCTCACGTGAGACTCGCTCGTGGACTCTGATTGGTGTCCTCTGCCCACGTGAGAGTCTAGTGGACTCTGATTGGTCCGTGAAAACTGTCATGGCGGAGTCAGACTCGACTCGTATTATTAATAAACTATGAAATAGTGCCGTTTCCTCACGTTTTAATACCATTTTGCACTAACGTAAACATGCAGACATATAATATGTTATGAGAAATAACGTATTTTTGCAATGTCACGCCACGTCGCGTGTGTGTGTGTGTGTGTGTGTGTGACGTCAATAGGCTTTAGCCCGCCCACGCCGAAATAGAATCTGCCCTGGTAATCTCAGACTCTCCCGGAGTGAAACGTAGTGAACGTAGTGTGAGATGTCTGGCGCTCGCAGTCAGGCAACCGTTACTCTCCCTCAGGTATATGTTACTTGTGTATGTGCCCACATCCAACTGACTAGTCTGTGTCTGCAGCCTCCCTTAAATAGAGAGTGGACCCTCCCACAGAACACAGCACCAATTAGCCAATTACTTACTTCCTAATACTTCCATATAAATAATGACATCAATTAACCTTTGCATAATAGTAAGCTAAACATTTCTACCATGTGTTACCATAAGCACTTGGGTGAACTTCATATTAATGACAGTTAAATAACATACATAAACACATAAATCATAGTGAACACCCATCTCCTCCACAGCACTTGGCACCTTCCCAATCAAGGGGATTGCCACCAGCAGTGCAGGAGAGACAACTAGCAAATGATCAGTGAATACACAGTTCAACACACCCAGAAGTTTAAAACCATTAGTCCCTGCATGATACAGAAAGCAGTCAGGTTTATGTGTGCATATAGGGCACAGGCAAGGCTGAGTTGGACGTACCACGCGCACCAGCCCCAAGTACTTCAACAGGGACGTGCAGAGAATGTTGGAGAGGCCGGGGCTGACATTTCTAAAAGGGCCTTTTGGTGAGATATTGAAAATAGCAGTCCTCCAAGCTCACAACGCGTCGCAGCTCACAACGCGTCGCAGTTGTGAGCTGGAAGGTCGGCTATTTTCGGTGGTTGATACTCTGAACTAATCAAGTCAATACTGGAGATGTGGAATACGGCATGGATTTCTACACAGAGAGGGCCATTCTTTCAACATAAAACGCTGCATTCAAGTTCAGGAGAGTTTGGACAAGGCAATTCTCTTGAATGCTGCCTTCAGGTATGGCATGGAAAGAGAGCATTTGTATTTCTTTCATCATAGAAAAAACTGTATTCATGGTCTGGAGAGTGCACTTTTTACTGACGGATAAAAGGGAAGGGGCTCAAGGCCCCTTTGAGGTCTATGTGTGCATGTGCCTGTACTTCAAGCATGACTTGCCGCTCCCAAGTCGTGCTACTCATACGCTGAGTTGGTGGTGTCCGGAATCGAACCTCGACTGAGACGCATACTGTAGATATAATTAATTAAATAAATGCTTAATTCTCCCAGCAAATCCACCCCTACACAGACACAAAGATAGATGGACAGAATTTCCTGGAATTTTATAATTGATTATGAAATAAAATAAGACCATTAGCTCTGGTAATCTTTTGCTGGATGACGTTGTATTGTGAAATAGCACCAAGCTGAACTGTTCTCGACTTTTTGTATGCACGGTGTTGCAATGTTCCACCGCAGAGGTACATCAGAAAACATCTGTTGTGTTTTATTCCACAACTCTCAGTGTGAATGGAGCATTTAGCTTACAACGGTGTCATATACGATTTACAAGCTCAAATATGACAAATATGTCACAGATGTGACACATTGTGAGCTTGTAGATCTGCTATGTTAGGTTTGCAACACTGTCGTAAGGATGGAGCATAAATGGAGCTTAATGAGTTCATTGAGAGATGACAGTGTTGTTTCACTGTAGAAAAACAACATTAAAATGCAATAAAATATACATCTATACACTACAGTAGGCTAACTAATGCAGGATGTAATTGCGACCGTAGGTCGCAGTTTACTATCAGAAACGTCACAGCTGTCTGTATACTAACAGAATCCCTTTTATGCCCATATATGGAGATCCCTGATGTCATCAATATTAAGCCCATATCTAACAGGACTTCATATGGGAATGCCCTATACGGAGGAAGACAGCCCATATCTGTGTGGCTAGTTCAGACAGGGATCTCCATGTATGGGCATAAAAGGGATTGCATGTTGTGATGTCAGATGTGATAGACGTCATAGGATTTTCACATAACAAATAACCGAATAAGTATGTTTGGGTTAGGGTTAGTCTCACAGCATATCTCCATACACAGTACATGGATCTCCATATGTGTACCAGGTAGGGATGGGTATCGTTCACCTTTTTATCGATACGATACCTTTTTCGATACCTGGGAATCGATACGATACCTTTTTTGGTACCATTTTCGATACTTTTTATTTATTATTATAATTATTATTTGCCTTTTTCTATGGCCTATTTTATAGACGTTGGATCATTATCTATCTATAAATGCGAGAAGTCTCTGCGTGTGTGTTTGTAATCCGTGTATCTCGAGAACCGTTCGTCCCACCGGCTTCAGATTCGGCACGCGCGCTCCCCGCCGCGGCACGGAGTGCAGTGCCGGGCCTCGACCCGTCCCGACGCGCGGTTTTCCCTAACCGGCGCGAAACGTTCGGAATCTCCTTATGCGGGGCTGATTGTTGACATCAGGCTGTTCCGGAGGAAATCGGCGCAAAATCGGTCATTGTGACATCACTGCAGTGCCGGGCGCAAGCGCTGACTCATTGTGACATCACTGCAGTGCCGGGCCTTGCCTCGACCCGACAGATATCTCCGTATATGGGCATAAGACTGAGAACTCCATACCCTAGACCCGACAGATATCTCCGTATACTGAGAACTCCATATATGGGCATCTTGCCTCGACCCGACAGATATCTCCGTATATGGGCATAAGACTGAGAACTGAAATCGGTGCAAGCGCTGACTCATTGTGAGATTTGTGACATCACCTCATAAAAGGCTCTGACATCACGTACGCCACATGAGTCAACAAAAAATCTCTGTGAGTGTGTATGTATGTATGTAATCCGCGTATCTCGAGAACCGTTCGTCCCACCGGCACGCGCGTTCTCCATATATGGGATAAAATGAATGCCCGTATGCGGAGCTGATGTCTGACATCAGAGTTTTCCACAACCGGTACTGTGTGTCCAGAGATCTTCATACATGGGCATAAGTGGACAAAGACAAACAGATGGTCAAAACGGGTCCTATGACAACAGGTATATTGGGGTTTGCATTAAAGGGTGGGGCATTCATGGGGTTTGCATTAAAGGGTGGGGCATTCATTCCCTATTTCAAATTCGGCACGCGCGTTCCCCACCGCAGCAGGTAGTGCAGTGCTCGGCCTCGACCCGACCCGATACACGATTTTCTGTAACCAGCACGAAAGGTTCGGATTCTGATGTCTGACATCAGGATTTTCCGGAACTGACACTGTGTCTGCATAGATCTCCATATATGGGCATAAAATGGATGCAGACAGACAGATACAGATATCTCCATAAATGGGCATAAATGGACACAGGCAAACAGATGGTCAAAGATCTCCATATATGGGCATAAAGTGGACGCAGACAGACAGATACATATATCTCCATATATGGCATAAATGGACACAGGCAAACAGATGGTCAAAACGGGTCCTATGACAACAGGTATAATGGGGTTTGCATTAAGTTTGTCTCCTCCTCCATCTGTTTGTCTGTGTCCCTTTATTCCCATTATGGAGATCTCTGTATCTGTCTGTGCCTCCGACTGTGTTGCAGACACAGTGCCGGTTCCCCCTTTAATGCAAACCCCATTATACCTATTGTCATAGGACCCGTTTTGACCATCTGTTTGAAAAAGCGACAGAGATCTCATATATGGGCATAAAATGGACGCAGATAAACAGATATCTCCATATATGGCATATATGGGCATACAATGGACGCAGAATCACAAAGTTCTCCATATACGGGCATAAAAGGGACACAGACAGACAGATACAGAGATCTCCATATATGGGCATAAAATGGACGCTGATAGACAGATATCTCCATATATGGGCATATAATGGACCCAGAACTATAACTGCAGTGATCTCTATATGGACATAAAATGGACGCCGACAGACAGACAGATACAGATATCTCCATATATGGGCATAAATGGACACAGGCAGACAGATGGTCAAAACAGGTCCTATGAAAACAGGTATAATGGGGTTTGCATTAAAGGGCGGGCATTCATTCCCTATTTACATTGTTCAGAGTTGGCCAGGTCGCCGACTAGACGCTGCAGCTTCTAGTCATGATAATAAACAAACATTATAGGCTATTCTCTGCTATTTTCACAGTAACGAGTGTAGCCTACTAAAGCAGTCATTAAACTTTCAGTAGCCCAACTGTTACAAATGCGACCGGCAAGGGGTGCATTCAAAAGTATCGAAACAAGGTATCGTTCGTTTTCACGTGAACCGATACTCGATAGTATCGACGTCAGTGAATCGATACCATTAAAAGTATCGCCGACGATACCCAACCCTAGTACCAGGAGTCTCCATATATGGGTAACTGGTCCGATATACATCACTGGCCAGATGGCCAAGACATGGGGCGACCTCGCCCTTCTTCTTTTTCCTTCAGTGTATAATCGTCGCAAGGTCGCTTGTCGCCCTGAGGCGTCTTACTAGTATACTATATATATGCTAATATGAAATTAGGACTTTTACTAATGGCTACAACTGTACTTTGAACTGGGTGGGCGCTGTACGGTCAGATTGTGAGTGTGTGTGTGTGTGTGTGTGTGTGTGTGTGTGTGTGTGTGTGTGTGTGTGTGTGTGTGTGTGTGTGTGTGCGTGTGTTATAAACCTGCAGTATTTTGTATGAAATAAGGTGTGTTCTCTGCTTTTGAGTGAGAGTGACCAAATATATACAGTAATATATACAGTAATGTGGGTCCTTGGCAAGAACAAGTTTGAGAACCACTGATACAGAATGCTTTGCATAACGTGTTTCAAGAACATACAAGCCTTAAACATTCACAACCACAAGCACAATCTTTATTTGTTCTCTTTGAGCAAAAGATGATTACAGCAGCATTGAGGTAACATCTACGGTCAGAAAGCACATCATAAATTATAGGGATGGAGGGAGTTACGTGTGTCACATTACTAGATAGAGGGAGTGTAAGCAACCATCTTGTAACTGCTGTGCTGCCTCCGGGTGACTGATTTTCCCCCTTGGGATAATAACGGTATCTACCTATCTATCTACCTACCTACCTACCTATAGAAGAAACATGGGTAAATTCTCCTTCTACTGCACTGCCACCCATTCCACAAGTGTGGAATGCCCTGACCCCATTCATTAAAGATGGGCTGCCATGATTCTCCAACGTCTCGCAGTGCGAGGCGTTGTGAGCTTGTAGATCGGCTATTTGGTAAAGAGCTTTGGTGTAGAGGGGGAAAAGAGCCGACTAATTACAGAGTGAAAGGTCAAGTTTATTAAGTATTGACAGTAAGTATTGACAGTTGCAAAATACACTGATGATTGTGTTGTCAAACAATGAAACTATATGGACTCTATGAAAAGGTCGTGGGGGTACCTGCTTCATCTCTCTACAGGGGTCCTTGGCCTGAAAACGTTGAAGACCCCTGCTTTAGACCAAGTGTTTGACTGTACTTAGCATCTCTGTCTAATCAAATATTCAATCAATGGATCAGTCGATCTCAAAAGTGAATGTAAGAGATGGTAACGTCTCCCTCTATCTCCAGCATGTCCACCTGGGTGAAGGGCTGCAAGCGGTGGAAGAAGTCAAAGAGATGCTGGCCGTTCACAAACACCTTGAACCTCTGGTTCCCACAGCGGATGGACATCTGACACAAAAACAACAACAAACAAATCATTTGACACTTTTTTTACCTGACAATAATCCTCCTCTCTAAAAAGTCAACAGACAACAAGACAAAGGATCAACATTAACTGAGCCACAGTGCCCTCTGCTGGCAAATTATGTTTCCAACTGCTCCCTGAGTGCTTCCCAGTTCCCACTGTGTCAGAAAGAAAAGAAAAGAAAAGAAAAGAAAAGAAAAGAAAAGAAAGCCTATAGGCCTGAAAAGCACCCTTTTACTAGTGACTAGTGACATGTTTAGTTGTACAACAGACATAATGAAAGGACTAGTGACATGTTTAGTTGTACAACAGACATAATGAAGGGACTAGTGACATGTTTTGTTGTACAACAGACATATTGAAGGGACTAGTGACACGTTTAGTTGTACAACAGACATAATGAAGGGACAAGTGACATGTTTAGTTGTTCAACAGACATATTGAAGGCACTAGTGACATGTTTAGTTGTACGACAGACATAATGAAGGCTCTTACATCAAAGTACTGTCCCTCCATGAAGGGAAAGAGGCCCATCTCTCTCTCCTCCTGCCCCCAGGCTCCTCCCATCATGCTGTTCCTCACCACCACACCGTCCCTCACCCGGGGGTTCATGTGGAAGGCGATGTCCCGCGTGCCGCTCGCCACGAAGTTTATACACAACCTGGAACACACGCACGCACGCACACACGCGCATACACCCATGCACGCACGCAGGCACACGGAAAATATATGAAACCAGACAGCGACCAAACCATGCCATACAGCGGCAGTTAAACTTCAACGAAACCCTAGAGAGGAGTCATTTGTTGAAACCAAGGACATGTCCAACTGTTTTATGTGCAATTATACAACAGGTAGTTCCCTTCGGGCTCTTGCCTGCGGCAATGCAGGCGTTACAATAATCACGATAGCCAACACCCTCTCGTGTAATATTGCTTAATTAGAGATTGAGTGGTTAAGGAAATGCCTAGACAAATCAATCCCTAGAAATGTTTTACATCAATGAAAAGAGATAAAGTTGAAAAATGATACATATAAAATATATACCGCACGCACACACACACACGCACGCACGCACGCACACGCACGCACGCACTCACTTGTCAGCTCCAGGGGCAACCATTCCTCGTATGATGATGGTTCTCTTGGATGACATTCCTCCTGGGATCATGCGAGAGTACGGCACCATCTGACAAACACATATTATAATAATATTATAATAATACACTTTATTGTAGGGCACCTTTCATGACATGGAATGCAGCTCAAAGTGCTTTTTAAGAGCTAAATGGAAAAATACACAGCAGGGGTAGGCAACCTTAGGCACGGGTGCCAACACTGGCACAGGGGAGGGTGATCACTGGCACACTGGCAGAAGTGCCAGTGTCTTTTTTCAAATATTTTTTTAAATGTGGTCAATTAAATGAAGTCACATAATTTACAGCATATTTACATCCTGCACATAATTCTACATTCATTAAAACTCTGAACTCTGACTCAGGACACGACTTGACACGTTGACTATCTAGAAAAGGATAGCATTAAGCAGGAAAAAAAAGTTAAAACATAAAACACCATTAAAAACATTTAAAACTTCAATAAGGACCATAAAAACAGTGCGGACATGAATAACATTACAGGGATGTCAAAATCTGCCAAAAGCAAGCCTAAAACAAAATCAGACAAAAGCAAGAAACACAACACAATGTCAACACACAACCATCTAACAAACACACATCAAAACAACACACTGTCAATACACAACACACATTCACACAGTAACACACTAAAGTAGTATCTGACTTACAGGGTTGTACTCTGGCTGACCGCCCATAACCTGAAATTCAAACACAAATACAGTCAGACTATGATATTATATTTAATGAGAGAGAGAGAGAGAGAGAGAGAGAGAGAGAGAGAGAGAGAGAGGAGAGAGAGAGAGAGAGAGAGAGAGAGAGAGATGTATAGGGCTGTCACAATTATTACTGTACATAATCGTCTAATTGCAATTATTTGAGTTAATCACAATTATTTTGCATAATCGTCATAATCTTTTCCGTGTTGAGAAATGTTCATATAGTTTCAAACACTTTCAAAAAGTAGTGGAAATAGCAGATCTACAAGCGATGAGACACGTTGTGAGCTTGTAGACCGGCTATTGCCTCTATTAATGTTATAAAATTGTCAGTAATTTCTTTGTATATTTAAGTTATGTGTCTGTCATGATTGCCAGGTGCAACTTCAAAGCCTAAAAGCCAAACAGAAATGTAATTGTCAACGACAAATACACAATTAAATTGTTAATCGCAATCATATGAGCGACAATTAATCGTCATGTAAAATGTCATAATCATGACAGCCCTAGAGATGTATTCTCACTGGTAGATGTGATCCTGGGTAGCCTCCTCCACCACCCTGTTGACCCTGTGGAAGACATGTCGAGGTCAGTCCTACAGCTTGCAGTGATGAGGCTGCAATGACATACTGACATCTGATCTCACACAAGATTTGTTGACTCAGTTTAATCAAACTTAACCAAACAAACGTATTACTCAACCTTAAGTGAAACTAATTAGCCCTAACCAAACATGGTCCCATTCTTAAGGTAAACACATTACGAACGGACAGGGAGTGTGCTTTTCACATGCATTATGTAAAGGCTGGGCTTCGAACCCCGGCCCCCTGCATGAAAGTCCAATATCTTAACCACATGGAATGAAATGGTTTGAAATGAAGCAAAAATAATTATTAGAAATACTGTTCCTACGAAACAGTGTGGGCTCACATGTAACACCATGTATGTATGGGCATAAAGATCTACCCTTTGGTTGCACCTCATTGGCTAAAGGCCCTGCCTTTGTACTGTCGAGGAGAACTTGATAAATAAATAATGAAGATAACATACGTGTGCTCGCTTTCAGCGAGACCACAATTAATTTCAAATTGTCACATGAGCAAGTATATATAGTACCAGCTGCAGCCCATGAGAATGCGCTGGAAGCTGAAGCTTGTGATTGGCTGCGCGGAGGTGCCGAAAGTCGGGGGGACGGAGATACACTTAAACCTAACCATAACCATAACCATAACCTCTGAAACTAATGCTGGTGAATGCTAACCTGGTGAATGTTCACCTGGTCGGACCAACGGGAGGTCGTCTCCACCTTAACCGAGGTGCTTTTTGATACACTCACTCGGATTGCAAAAAAAAAAGACTCTCCCATGAGAGCTTACCCCCATGCCTCCTCCCATTCCTCCACCTGGGTAGCCTCCCATGCCTCCACCCATTCCACCACCCATGCCTCCACCTGGGTAGCCTCCCATGCCTCCGCCCATTCCTCCGCCTGGGTATCCTCCCATTCCACCGCCCATGCCTCCACCTGGTGGTATACATCCTCCTCCCTGGATGTCGATATGTAGAAAAGGGGGGTTTAAGACGAGACAACTTAACAGGAAATGTGCGGATGAGGAGAGGTGACTCAGTCTGGTTCATTTGTATAGGTTAATCGCCTGATGAGGATCACGTTACCATGCCTGGTCACCTGTCCTCTTCCTTAAACATGAATAATATACACAAAGAAATGCAGATAAAACATACATACCATGCCACCTCCTCCCATTCCACCTCCCATTCCACCTGGTCTTCCCTGGAGAACACAAGAAAACACATGAATACCCGCACATTTGGAGTTCCACCCGGCCAACCCAGCTAGGTTTCGCCACATCCATTTGTTGTGAACTCAACTCAAAACACTAAGAAGCTACTGTGTAAACCTCTCATGGAACTTGCTTGGCAGTGCAAAGCAGAAAAGCGGAGTGGCTGTTAGTGTGTTTTATTTGACTTGATGTCTTTTGTGACAGATGTATGCTTTTATATATGCTGCAACCAAATCGCCCTTCGGGGACAAACAATAAATTGAACTTGAACTTGATAAATAAATGTTAAAGTTAACTAGGTTTGCATGAGTGAAAATGTATACACACTGATGTACAGAATATGTTAGTTGGAGATTTGATTTCCCAAGACAATAAACTGAACACAGAGAAGACCTTCTTGACTCCTGTCTATTTCTTCAGTGCCATACTATGAAAGAATCATAATTTCAGTGGCCCATAGAGCTGCAGCCCAAGGAAAAGCTTACCCCGATGATGTTAATGGTCTGGATGGACACATCTCCTGCGATATTAACCGCACACACTCGTTCCACAGGGAGCCGGTGTGGGAACGTGTAGAAGTCCTGGCCGTTGACTTTGATCTGTAATTGTCATAGAATGGTCACGTGGTTAACTGTTACATCGTGAAGAAAGAGGTTCTTAAAATGAACTTACTTTGGCATGTTTTGCATTGTGAAACCAAAATGATCCAGGACTACAACTACATTCCACAACAAAATATTTTTACTATGCATTTAGTTCTATACATTAGATTAGAAAAATAGAAAGAAAAGCTTATTGACATATAGGTAGACCTACTACCGTATGTTACATGTCGTCTCTGTCGGGTAGAAACCTCATACCGGTATGTCCAAAACTGTTACTTTTTCAGGATTCATATTCAGAAATAGCAAAAGCAGCAGATCTACAAGCTCAAAATGTGTCGCTTTGCGCTCCGTTTCAAGCTTGCAGCTCTGCTACTTTTGATGATTTTGTGTGATGCTGTAGTGATCAAGTAGGGAGTTTATTTATGCGTTGCGAGGCATTATCGATCTGCTATTTTCACAATTTCTGCCTCTAATATTTGACAATTTGGCCAATGTTTAATTTGTCATTTTAGATGTATTAAAAAACTGAAAGTCCAATATCTTAACCATTGATCCAAAGGGATATTCCTATGGACTGAGGGAGATACTAGACTTTTGAGGCCACCAGGCTGAGGCAGTAACTCACTCTGCTACCAACTTTATGTTGGTTTGTTTACTGTTGAGTGAGAAAACAACATTGCACATTAGGCTAATCATCTGGGGACCCCCCCCAAAATAATTTGGGCACCTCCCTGGGTTAAGAACCACTGGCCCAGGGTGCCCGGACCACCACGCCGGCGGCCAGGGCCTATGTTTGTGTGCAAGACTCCAGATATATGCATCAAGTGTGTTGTTGTGACCTGGTAGCCCTGTGGGCCGGCTAGGATGACCATCTCGAAGTGCCGTCCGATGACGAAGGGCATGTCCCGGGTGCTGTCCTGCGACCCCCAGTTGCCGTCCTGGCAGCTGTTGAGGACCACCTTGTCCCAGCCGCTGAAGCGCGGGTTGAAGTGCATGGCGATGTCACCGCCGTCCGAATGTCCACACAGCAGGTTGACAGTGAAGCTGACAGAGGACGGTACAAATCATCAGCATTAAACGGTGGAGTGATGTTTAATTGTTAAAATTAGTGTTAAACAGCTGTATTAACAGCTGATCTTAATTTAATTGATTGTGAGAATGGTGCCTTGATAACAGTTTCTTTTTGATCATGTTTTTGCATTTTCTGAATATCTCTCTAGAGCGTGTGATGGGGGAAAAGGGTGACATAAATAGATTAACTAAAATGTTTTAACTTTATATATTCTATGTGCAGGCCCCTATGAATATGTGTGTTCTATATAGTGTGTGTTCTGATTAAAACTGGGTGTATTATGGGCTGTTGAGTTTGCACTGGAATGTTTGTCTTTGTTTACTGATTTATTTGATATGTCTGATAACACCATGTGGGATGGGTCAAGAAATTGTCTGGACACGAAAATGTAATATTCATTCATTCATTCATGCATTCAATTCATTCATAAAATATTCATTCATTGTATAGTAATAATCATCTTACAATAAATGCTGTTTCCCCAAATAGTGGGCCGGGCCGAATTTATTGCAAATAGAAGATCTACAAGCTCACAACGTGATCTGCTATTTTCACTAGAAAACTCAAATTCTCTTTTGGGTGAATTCAGGAGTGATGGAACAAAGCACTCTATGAAATTGAAGCTGATAACTGATATTTGTGGGGTTCTCTCTCCTGACTGGAAGGAAATTGTTATTCTGATCTGAAAATGCATGTATTTTCTCTTTACAGCTGCAGAGACAGGGAGATTCCTGTTAGTGAACAAACACTCTATAGCCAGGATTACCATGACTATAAAGTTGTTTTAAACCAAAATTAACAGCAGCCCTACACACAAAAATCCAGTGTTAATTTAACACAGCAGCGTGTGCGAGGTTACAGTTTGGACACTCTTCAGTGTTAAATTAACAGGAGAAACCATCACATTGAAAACTACATGGCCCGGAATATACTGTATATGGCCATAGCCTATGTCTCTGGCTTATGTATTTGTGCACTTGAGTGTTTGCACTTTTTAGGTAGACTATTTAAGCAGCTTAGTTTTTAACAACTCGTAACATCGATTTTAATGTGGTATTCTTAAGACTGTAGCTGCTGCTTTGGTTTTAGCGCACAATGAATTGTACTTGCCTTTTACTTGGAATTGGTATTGTTGACAATAAAGTTGAACCTTGAACCATGCATGGGATCCAGCACAAAATTAAATGTAACTCTGAAAGCACTGTGTGTGTAGCAAAGGGGAGTGGCAGAAGTCATTGTATTTTCAGCTGTTTGATTAATACTTGTCTTTTATCTGAATTACCAATGAAGCCCACATAATTAGTCAGGCTATGTTTACAGTAAGTTAGCTGTGTGTTTACTTTGTCTGGTAATGGCCCTCCGAGATTAAACTGGACAATATTAGCAGACACAAGCAGCGCTGGTTTGAAAAGAATATTACCAACAGCGGAGGGAGGGAGGGAGGGAGGGAGAGGCCATTGATAAAGAGACCTCCGTGCATTCAGACCCCACCCTGGCAGTGATTACACAAGGTGGACCCTCCAGTGTTTAAACAGTGTCAACACATTGCAATGAGAGACAAAGACTGTAAATCGTTGGAACCGATAACCCTGTGAGCCTATCGTTAAAGTATATAAATACATGTTTTAAGGTTCCACTTCCGCCTCATATTATTGTCCAGTATCGCAGAAACATTAATGTTTGCTTGTACTGTAGTACTTCAGCAGTGGTGGATGGAGAGTACTTTGATTTGTTTTACTAAAGTAAACATGTAGTACCTCAATGAAGGGGAAAAGATCCTGTAATCAAATGGTAAATGGTGCATTTATATAGTGCCTTTATCCAAGGCGCTGTACAGAGATTGTGCATCACCATGCAAGGCATCAACCTGCTCACCGGGAGCAACTAGGGGTTCAGAGTCTTGCTCAAGGACTCTTCGACACTAACTCTGGGGGAGCTTGTAGATCTATAGTTTGCATCCAAACATGCAAACTATAGATAGTTTGCATGTTGTTTGCATATGGTTTACAAATATATAGTGAACCCACAGCATGCACACAGTCTGTGTGTGACACAGAGAAGCCTTTAGGCAGTATTTCTTAGCCACATTATTAGTGTAAAACGAAGGTGAAAGGGCTGTTTTAACCAATAACCAATCTGTAAAAAAATAAAAATCACACCGATGTGAAGTGAGCGGTGCTCAAATCACATTTCACAATAGAAAATACTGCTCTTGAAGAATCCCGTATTACTTATTTATATTATATATTGTGATGTCACGTGAATCTTGACCTATCCTCAAATCCATTATACTGTCCAATCAGAAAAGGGAACATTGCAGATCTCTCCATTCTGCAATTTTCTCCATTCTCCGTCATGGATAAATCAAATACTTATTTTCCCCACATGGACATACACTCAAAGTCTTACACACAAAGTCATGTATTGGAACGGCTAAATATAAAAAATAAACCATTACATATCTTAACGCACACAGTAACATCTCACCTGTCGATGTTGTCAGGAATGGATCCTTGGATATAGATGGACATTCCATCTCTCATGCCTCCATGGATGGGTCCTGTGTAGGGAATGCTCTGCAAAGCAAACATATGACGGCTTGAAATGAGTTATTGGTGTGTATATATGTCTTAAATTAATTAACAGACACACTATGCATGCATGTAGCACATGCAAAAAAGCAGTCCATCTGTAACCAGGTGTGGTTACTTCAATAAAACCATTGTTGGAAAATGGAATAAATGCATTTAATTTCTATGTGTACTGTGCAATGCATGGCTATGTTATGCTATTCATTATCTGGGTTAGGCAGGCAGTGGACATAAAGCAGAAAAACATAAAAAAACAATTTACTGCAATTGTTTATACTAATATCGTGAGTAATATTGATATCGAGGTATTCAACAACGTTATCGAATATATAGGTTTTCCTAATATCAGCCTATTGTCAACCCCAACAGGCTATGTTTTCCACCTCTGCATGCACTACTAATGCATTTCATAGTCTATATTTCAGTTGATTAAACTTAAAAAAAAATATATATATATATATATTTGCTGTACTTACCGGGCCATACACAGGCTGGTAGCCGGGTGGGGCGACGAACATGACGGTGAGATGAGTGAGGGAGATAAAGAGATAAAGAGAGATGAAGCAGACAGAATAACTACTGATGCAGGACAGGAACCGGTGAAGGCTGGACGCTAGGTTTTATAGCAGGGCTGGAGGAGGGATGGGCAGAGCTGGCAAGACGGATTTGTATTTACCTTGGACAGACAGGAGTGGCTCTCCCGAACAAAAGATGGAAAGTGAGTCACCTGCACAGGTATTTGATACATATTTGACAAGCGTGTGCATGCGTGCGTGCGTGCGTGCGTGCGTGTGTGCATGTGTGTGCGTGTGTGTGTGTGTGTGTGTGTGTGTGTGTGTGAATGAATATGCTAGTGATGATAAATATGTCTCTGATTGTAGACCTACAGAGGTGCAACCTTGTACAAATGGAACTGAATTGAACACTAAGGTTTTAAGTGAAGATTGGGGTTATCCCAGAGATAAGATCAAATGAGGGGTTGGTGGATTAATGCATATCAAACTGTGATTCCTTGAAATTGAAAAGATTGAGAATGACTGCAGGGAAATAATATTCCCCTGCACACCGTGCAGACACTCACCATGGGTGCCAAAACTCGCTCCGGAAGTGCGATGAAATACATGGCAGTGAATGGAACACTAATTATGAACAACTGAGACCTTTGTCATAATCGGTTCAGGAATATAAAAGAAACCATATCACAGGTATTTTTACAATCACTTGCTTTTCAATGTGCACAGTAAATAATAATAGTTTCTGTCTCGGAATCGCAAGATTTGGTTGGCAGACAAGAAATGGTGGACAGTCTTGCATTAATTGGCACGTTCAGAAACATCCTTTGTGCTCTTTAGATACCTCTATAAAATGACAGTGCAGTCTGCACACATCAAAAATCAACACAGCAGAAAAAAATGTGTGACATGTTTTCTTTTATTTTCCTGAGACGAGTATTGTATATACCGGTAGGTCTCTCGATTGTTCGAAATAGTGTTTGTTCATGAGCTGGTCCACAGGCTTCCACTGCATTCTACTGAGCTTCCGGCTGCAGTTTGGAACCCATGGTGCAATGAATCTGCCGCTTAGAATTGCGAGATGGCGAGAATGATGTTGGGTGTCCCTTTCTCTTGTTCCTGGCATTGCAACAGGATAGATCATAGATATAAAAAGCTAGATACCTCATTCTCCGCTTCAGTTCATTGGAGCGACCTGTAAAAAAAGGCAAGGTGGAAGTGCAGAAGTGTGGAAGGCACGCTGCCACTCAAAGTGACTACCGGCCAATCACAGTGTGTCTTTCCAATTCAATTTAGGTTTTTTAGAAACCTTTTTTATTATTTTATTTTTCTTTACAGATTATACTGTTTTTCTAGATAGATATTCATTTGCATGTGTTATATTGCTGTTGATGTACTGACATTTGTTTATTATTGTGATATTTGATCTGCTTATTGTAAGTCGCTTTGGATTAAAAGCGTCTGCTAAATGCCTAAACTGTAAACTGTAATTCAAAGGAGCTTTATTGGCATGTTTACATTGCCAAGGCAAGTGTCAATGCCAGACATGAAGTTATGGATCCAGGATTTGGTTACATCTAAAATGCATATTTTCATACCAAAATAGCACATAGACAATTCATGCCAACATTATTTTGTACTTTAGGGATTGCAAACAATGTACAGTTGATTTGCGCAGCTGTAAAAGAATGTGCGCACTTGTAATTAAAATATGTATCTGTAAAAGGAATAAGGGCACTTGTATATGTGCAGTTGTAATTAATACTTTTGCATTTACTTAAAAAAAGAAGGGAAAAAATAAATAAATATATATATATATATATATATATGATTGCCCTTATTATTATTATGGTAGTGTAATTCATAATTCAACATATTCATACAAACACAGAGCAAATCCTTTAATGACAGTTTGCAATGTTCTGGCAAAACCCCAACAAGTCCATGTCCAGTATAAAAGAAAACAAATATATACATACAGTTTTTATACAAATCACAAACACACACACACACACACACACACACACACACACACACACACACACACACACACACACACACACACACACACACACACACACACACACACAGTTTTAGTGAAAATCTCTGAAAGCGTGGCAGGGAACGACATAAGTCTAAAAACAATGTTGGTGGTCATTGAGTTAACGTACACATCAGACATATCCGTACTACATTTCCAAAACGGTAGCCATTTCTTTTTAACTGTCATTCATTAATGAAACAATTAAATGTCCATAAAACATTTGCAGAAATTGTCTTTTAGACTGTCAATTATGAATTGATGAATGGAACACTTTACTGACCCCTCCTCACTGACACCTAGCCATTCATATTTGTTAATTATAAATTAATGGAAAACTTTGATGTCCCATACTCACTGACACGGCGACACCTACAGTAGCAGTAGTAATATATATTTTCTTAATAGTAGCAGTATTATTTGTCTGGACTGTTGAATATGCGGCTGAGCTGACATCTCAGCTCCCATCAGCTAATGTAAGTGATGTACAAAAAAGACCCAGAAAAGAAAGTGAGACGAGCCATGTTACTTACAGTACATTTTGCTCTGTGACATATACAGTTCTTGAGTCCCTTGTTTTATGATGAATCTTGAAGGGTCCTTCAACATGCCGGCTTGTGGACATTTTTGTCATGGACATAAATATATTACCAGAAACAGAGCTAGCCGTAAATGTATACATGTACTGTACTACTAGTTCTGTGTTCTTCAAAGAGGGTTGAGGGACCTTTGTGGGTTGCTTGAAGGTGGAACAAATGGACCATTACAGGTCTGTAACTCTGAGTGTTCCATTTGTACACTCTGAGATGGGGTTCTTGAAAATCAAACATTTGAGTACCCGTGTACTGTGCCCTAGTGTCATAGTAAATCAACATTCTGAAGAAAACCTGGAGACTGACATTCAGTAATTGGGTGTTATGATCAAAATAAAAACATAATGTTATGCAAAATGTTTTGTCTTGTCTTGCCACGGACAGATGTGTCCGTGTAAGGACAAAATGATGACCCCTGGTCCCTGGTTTTATGGTTATTCCATCTTGCTATCTGCAAGGAAAAAAACTATGCTCTGGAACTGGATTCACTGGAACTGGATTCACTGTCAAACAAGTCTTTGTTGTCAGTTCCACTCAGTGGGTGTCAGGAGGACCTCACCAGGATTCCTTCCTGTTTTGGGAGGCTCTGTGAATCGCCATAGTTTATATGCTGTCTGACCAGAAGCGGGGATAAATCATATCCCACTGTTAAGAAAAATAAAATTAAAAATTAAAAATATTGACCAGAAGGGGGGGATCAGGGGTCATGAAAAGCAGAGGCTGGGATTCCATCCTCCCTCAACACCTGAGCCCTATATACATTAGGGTTTAAGTGGTTTATAAAACCATTTTAAATAAATGGTTCTTTCAAGAACCTTGGTCAGAAAGGTTCTTCTTTGGAGGAGGAGGTCAGTATGAACACTTGAAGAACAGGCAGACGGTGCAGCTGAACAGGAGCCACAGTGAGTGAGACACACAGACAGAGCCGCTGAGGTTTACACCTGTCCCTGGTCCTGGAGAGAGAGAGAGAGAGAGAGAGAGAGAGAGAGAGAGAGAGAGAGAGAGAGAGAGAGAGAGAGAGAGAGAGAGAGAGAGAGAAGGGGGGGATGGAGAAGAAAGAGAGAGAGAGGTTGAGATAGTTTTATGGATTGTTATGGTGTGAGAGAAATTGGGTACAAACACAGAACAGATAGCCTCGCATAGTAGCCAGACAAGGGTCATTCTTCTTTGAAATGGCAGATTCATCTGGCTATTTGAGGCTACAGAAGAGCATGTTTAATAACCAACAAAGGTCTAGCCAACCAAGGGGGGAAGAAAAACAACGAGAAACACTCAACTAAACAACAGAAGGCTTAAAGCCACACCGGTGCCTACAGTAACCAGATGAGAACATGGAACAGGGTGAGGCGGATCGGCGTTCGGTGGAGGGAGACTGGGGCACTACATTATGGAACAGGACAGAACTGGCAGGGACAGGGCAGTGGTGGAAAAAGTACTCACATTTTCTACTTAAGTAAAAGTATCAATACTACATTGTAGAAGTACTCTGTCACAAGTAGAAGTCCGGAATTCAAAATGTACTTGAGTAAAAGTACAAAAGTATTGGCATCAAAATGTACTTAAAGTACTAAAAGTAAAAGTACAAAATGTTTGAAAATAGCAGATTTACAAGCTCACAACGCGTCGCGATGCGACACGTTGTGAGCTTGTAGTTCGGCTATTTTCAAATAGCCTTGGTATAAAATAAGGCTAAAGTGTGTTAATGTATTCTTTTTAATATAATAATTTTTATCTGCAAAGTAACTAGTAACTAAAGTTTTCAAATAATTGTAGTGGAGTAAAAAATACAATATTTGCCTCTGAGATAGTGGAGTAGAAGTAAAAGTACTGAAAACTGGAACTACTCAAGTACAAATACCAAAAAACTGTACTTGAGTACAGTACTTGAGTAAATGTACTTAGTTACTTTACACCACTGGGACAGGGCAGAACAGAACAGAACAAATAGCGGTGCAGATAAATGCATTTTTGTACTAAAATACTTCACAAGTGGAAAGAAACCTAAAACTTTTCACAAGTACTCCTTAGGGGTTGTTCCTATGATAAAACACGTTAGACACTGAAAAATCAAAATGGCTGCCATGTTTCCAAGATGGCTGCCTCTGAACAGTACGCCAGCCAGTTAATGTCCGATTTTCATAATATTAGAGTTGTTTTGTATGTTTTAAAACATCCTGAGTTCATTTATTACACTTTTAAAGCAGCCAGAATATCCTTTCTGACTTTTGGTTGGGGTCTTTCCTCACCTGGGACCCCCCAAACAGACCCCTGAGCCTATTTCAGTAATCGCTCTGCTCCTGCTCAAGAGCAATGTTAAATTAGATCATAACTGAAGCATAAAAGTTGTTGTAACTGGGCTCTGAAAGCAAAAATGAGTAGTAGAAAATACCAGGGGTCATCCACGGGGCGTCCGGGACCCAGGGGTCCTCAGTTACTACAGGGGGCCTGCCGAATCTTGATGGGGACTTTTCTTTTTTTTACATTTGAAACAGTTTTTATTAGTATTTTCAGTATTATTTATAATTGTTTTGTGTTAGACAGACAGGTTAAATGGTAAATGGTAAATGGTGCATTTATATAGCGCTTTTAATCCAAAGCGCTTTACATAGATTGTGCATTACATTCACCCATTCACACACACATTCATACACCGGTGGCGGAGGAAGCCATGCAAGGCACCAACCTACTCACCGGAAGCAATTAGGGGTTCAGAGTCTTGCCCAAGGACCCTTCGACATTAACTCAGGGGGAGCCCGGATTCGAACTGGGAACCCTTCGGGATTTATACCCTTCGTGCTCTAATACCAGTTTCTCTACCCCTGAGCTATGCCGCCCCTACAGCTGTCCATGTATTGCTCTACACTCACACTGACAACACAACACACACACACCTCTTTGTTATCATCACCCCAAAACACGCACCCTATCCTCTTAAAGAGCTCACGGTCAATTGTACCCAAAGAAATTCACTACTATACATGTCCTCCCTAATAGTGTTGGCAGTTTCCACTATAGCATTTGCAGGGAGGGAGGAGTGCAAGGCAGGTTATTGTTTGAGCATCTGCACCGTCCCTTGTAACCTGCTTTGCAGCCACATTTGATGAGCTCAAGTACTGCCTTTGGAGCAGGGAGGGCAAGAAGCCTGACTGGAACATACCCTCCACTCTCTGAATTTCATCTATTTTCTTCAATTGGTGGAAGCTCAGGGCAATTTGTCAGGTATGACAAAGTAGGCATCATGATACGATACCTTCATCAAGGGACATGATTTTGAGGAAGTGCAAACACGTGAAGATTCCTTATCAAGTCCTTGCCTCCCGTACGCGGCCCGCCGGCCATTTGCGGCCCGGTGTTCTGTCCGGTCCCCACCAACCCCAGTAAAAAAAAAGAAAAAAATATTTTGGGGGACCAGTGAAAGTTACAGGTATGGTGAGTGCGATATGAAACGTAAGCTTACCTTAATCACAGTAATCCTTAATCATTTTCAATCATATTCAAGGGCTTTTGGAGAGAAATGTGACAGACAGAGCACTGCAGAGGGAAGGTGCGTGTGTGTCTGTGTCCAGCTGATGCCATTAAGTAGTTGACAGCCCCTCGTTAATTGATCAAAGGAAGGCAATTACTGTATGTCTCTGCACTGTCAACTAGCTACTGTTATACAGTACAGATGCATACTTTTCAAGCAGACTGGTTAATTGGTTCTTAACTTATTTTGTTTCAACTTTAAGGAGTGCATTTGTCATAATAATTATAATAATGGTGGCATAAGAGCAGCAACAACGCTAGTATATTTGAAATGTCGCTGGAGTAGCAGGATCACAGCCATCGCACCCTGCAATGTTGTGGCCCTCGGCTTGGTACCCTAGACATAATTCTGCCCTTGGGTAAAACTGATTGGGGAACCCTGCTCTATGCTATGGTGGAGACTGTGTCAACACTATTTTGTTGGACATTGAAGATGATGTTGATGAAGACGAATATATCCTGCATGTCTGAAATCACTGTATTGTAGTGAATCTCTTTGGGCGTAATTGACCATGGGCTCTATAAGAGGATAAGGTGAGGGTTTTGGGGTGACAATAACAAAGAGGTGTGTGTGTGTGTGTGTGTGTGTGTGTGTGTGTGTGTGTGTGTGTGTGTGTGTGTGTGTGTGTGTGTGTGTGCAAAAAAGGAAATGTTGTTCTGCGTGCCCAAAGTGAATAGTTGCAATTCCTTCACTATTGCAATCCCTGCAGTAACAGCTGTCAACCATAACTGTTTAACACAAAAACATTATAAATAATACTGAGAATACTATCAAAGTACAATACATAAAACCAGGATACATAAAAACATTCAAAGTTTCAAATGAAAAAAAAAAAAAGAGATCTCATCGAGATTTGGCAGGCCCCCTGTAGTAGCTCTGAGGACCCCCCAGGGGTCCCAGACCCCCATGGAAGACCCCTGTTATTTGCTGCTAGTCATTTTTGATTTCAGAGCATATTTATTCAGATCTAATTTAACATTGTTCTGGAGCAGGAGCAGAGCGATTACTGAAATAGGTTAAGGGGTCTTTCTGGGGGGTCCCAGGTGAGGAAAGACCCCATCAAAAGTCAGAAAGGTTATTCTGGCTGCTTTAAAAGTGTAATAAATGAACTCAGGATGTTTTAAAACCTACAAAACAACTCTAATATTATGAAAATTCAATATTAACTGGCTGGCGTACTGTAAAACATATCCGAAAAGGCCGCCATCTTTAAAACTGGCGGCCATTTTGAAAATGAAGTGTCTAATGTGATTTTTCTAAAGAATGACCCAAGAGGTACACTCTGTCAAATTTTGGTGCTTCTTTCCACAACTGAAGTATTGTTCTCCTTAGCTGCCCCGCTAAAACAGGACAAGAGTACTGGACTGGTAGAGGGCAGAGCAAAACACTGGACTACTGTAGCTCAACTTGGTAGGGCAGAAACTGGACCATAGTGCAGGACTGGCTGAGACGCACGAGGAGGCAGGGGGAAGGTGATGAGAAACGGGCAGAAAAAAGACAAGACAGAAGGATAATCAAACAAGCACACTGGCATTCACCAGTGGTGGGAAAAAGTACTCAAATGTTTTACTTCAGTAAAAGTATCAATACTGCAATGTAGAAATACTCTGTTAAAAGTCTGGAATTCAAAATGTACTTGAGTAAAAGTATGAAAGTATTGGCATCAAAAATATTCTTAAAGCAAAAGTACAAAAATATGTTTGAAAATAGCAGATCTAGCTCGGCTTTTTTCAAATAGCCTAGGTATAAAATAGGTCTAAAGTGGATTAATGTATATTTTATAATATTATAATTTATATATGCAAAGTATCCAGTAACTTAAGTATTCAAATAAATGTAGTGAAGTAAAAGTACAATATTTGGATCTGAGATGTTGTGGAGTAGGAGTAAAAGTATTGGAGTACAAATACCTACAAATTTTACTTAAAGGGATATTCCACTTTCAAAAACACTTTTTGTCATTGTATGGTCTAATCAGGCTTGTATGAACACCCTGAACAGTTTTTAATTTTCTTCATTCAGTATTTAGATATTTGATGTAAAAGTTACCAGGCCCGACACGCCCATGCCTCTCCCCACACACACTCATTGTAACTTCAAACTCCATTTTAACCATGATAGATTCATTAAAAATACCCATTATTTTTTCTGGTGACTCATAATACCCTCCTAGTACGTGAGCAGGCCGTGTTTTTTCCATAACGTTTTTCATGTATTTTTTATATATTTTTATTGTATTTAATTTTTTCCATTTTCACAAAGAATTATTAAAAATACATGAAAAACGTTATGGAAAAAACACGGCCTGCTCACGTATTAGGAGGGTAGTTTGAGTCACCAGAAAAAATAATGGGTATTTTTAATGAATCTATCATGGTTAAAATGGAGTTTGAAGTTACAATGAGTGTGTGTGGGGAGAGGCCCTGGGCCTGGAGGGCCAGATAACTTTTACATCAAATATCTAAATACTGAATGAAGAAAATTAAAAACTGTTCAGGGTGTTCATACAAGCCTGATTAGACCATACAATGACAAAAAGTTTTTTGAAAGTGTAATATCCCTTTAAGTACATTACGTAAAGGAGCTACTTTTTCTTGAAAAACGGATGCTAAAATAAAAATTATATTTCGAAAATATGTTATAAAAAAATAAACTTCATATATGTGTTTCTATTCAAAAATGATCACAAAAAGAGTAACTCAACTCAACTCAACTCAACTTTATTTATATAGCACATTTCACATGACAAGTCAACCAAAGTGCTTTACAAGTTAAAAACAAAGAGCGAACAGTGCAATAAAAACAAAACAATAGCATACAATGAAATAAGCACGAAAAGAAAAAGCAATTATTAACAATAAAGGAAGTCAGGTGTCGCTAAAAGCCAGGGAGAAGAAATAAGTTTTTAAGAGGGATTTAAAAATAGATATTGACTGGGCAGCTCGGATGTGAATAGGCAAGTTATTCCAGAGCCTAGGGGCAGCTGCCGCAAAGGCCCGGTCACCCCTAGTTGTTCTGTTTGTTGCTAACTCAGTCAACAGCAACTGGTCAGCGGACCTCAGGGCTCTGGCTGGGGAGTAGTCGGAAATGAGTTCTGAGAGTGATGGGGGTGCCGTCCCATTCCTAATTTTAAAAACATACATAAGAATCTTAAAATTAATTCGGAAGCGGACAGGGAGCCAGTGGAGTGAAGCCAAGACTGGTGTAATATGGTCACGTTTCTTTTTGCCGGTGAGGAGGCGGGCAGCGGCATTTTGGACCATCTGTAGGCGTCTAAGTAGTGCTTGATCTATACCGACATACAGGGAGTTACAGTAGTCCAACCTAGAGGAAATGAAAGCATGGATAACCTTCTCAAGGTCGTTATGGGATAAATATGGTTTGATTTTTGCTAAAAGTCTGAGGTGAAAGAAGCTGGTTTTGATGACAGAACTAACCTGTTTGTCCAATTTGAAAGCTGTGTCAAAAATTACACCAAGGTTTTTAACGGAGGAGTGAATGTATGGACTAAGGGGACCAAGGATGTCAGAGGGGGGGATAGGAGAGTGTAGACCAAAGGTGATAATTTCAGTTTTACTGTCATTGAGATTAAGGAAATTTGAGGCCATCCATGATTTAATATCTGCCAGGCAGTTTTGCAGTAACTGTAGTGGGTTGTAGGCTGGGTCGTTGTATTTTGACTTGAGGGGCAGGTAGATTTGAATGTCATCAGCGAAGCAATGAAATGAAATATTATGTTGTGTTATGATTTCTCCTAGGGGCAGAATATACAGTAAAAATAAAATGGGTCCCAGGATCGAGCCCTGGGGGACCCCACAGGTGAGAGGGGCCTTACTAGAAGAGAATTCCCCAAGCTTCACGGAAAAACTCCGGTTTGTTAAGTAGGATTTGAACCACTGCAGGGCGGTACCAGTGATGCCTATACTTTGTTCGAGGCGAGATAATAAAATATTATGGTCAACCGTGTCGAATGCAGCCGTCAGGTCAAGAAGAACGAGAACAGCTGGGCAGCCGTCATCTACAGTTAAAAGGAGATCATTAAAAACTCTTAAGAGTGCCGTTTCTGTACTGTGGCCTGGTTTAAAACCAGACTGGAACTTTTCGTGAATACCATGGGTGGTTAAAAACTGCTGCAACTGTGCGTACACTGTCTTTTCTAAGACCTTCGATAAAAAAGGCAACTGGGAGATGGGTCTAAAATTTGATAAGACAGAGGGGTCCAGATTTTTTTTTTTAATTAAAGGCTGCACCACAGCATGTTTGAAGACAGCTGGGACGCAACCTGTGATGAGACATGTGTTAATGATTGATAAAATTGTAGGACCGACAGAGCTAAAAACATCTTTAAGAAGGCGAGAGGGAATACAATCAGATGGACAGTTTGTGGGGCGTAGGTGACTGACTATATCCGACAGTGCAGTGAGGGATATAGGGTCAAAATTCTCAAGAGATGCATGGCAGAGGGGAGGAACTGGGGAAAGAATGGCAGGCGTGTGAGCTGATCTAAGGGTTGCAATTTTATCAATAAAATATGTTAAAAAGTGCTCACAGAGGGTGGGTGATGGCACAACAGACGGTATAGTGCATGGATTAATTAGGGAATTAAAAACATTAAAAAGAACCTGGGGTTTGTGGCAATTAGTTGAAACTATGTTTGAGATGTGTTCTGTTTTGGCACGTTTGACCGCGTTCTGATAATCAGAAAGACAGCAACGTAAGATCTCTAGTGAGACATGCAATTTGTCTTTTTGCCATTTTCTCTCAGCTTGCCTACAAGCTCGCCTGAGAGCGCGGGTGGAATCATTGAGCCATGGCTCATAAAGTGTCTTTGTGCGTGTGGTCCTGAGGGGAGCAACAGAATTCAAAATATCAGTGCATGTTTGGTTAAAACTAGAGATTAGTATCTCAGCACTGGGATCACTAATACAATCCAGGGTGGGGAACGATGTAGCATCAAACATAGCAGAGAATTGTAATGGAGTTGAGGGTTTAATTGCACGTGAGCGTCGTGTGGGAGCAGATGAAATAAGCTCTGCACATGGAATAGAAATAGTGAATAGGACAGGAGTATGGTCAGAAATGGTTGTAGATATGGGGGACAGTGTAACGGGGGAAACAGATAGTCCATAGGACAAAACAAGATCCAGTGTATGGCCCTTTTCGTGAGTCGGGACATTTACAGACTGGGTAAGATTAAAACAATCCAAAAGATTTAGGAATTCCTTAACTAAGGGTTTAGACTCACAGCATACATGCACGTTAAAATCACCAGTTAAAAGTATGTGGTCATATTTCACCATAATTCCAGAGAGAAAATCACTAAAATCATTTATGAAGTCCTTGTTGTATTTTGGAGGCCGGTATATTACTGCACAAAAAACAGGGGATGACAGGCTCAATTCAAAAGTAAAATAATGATAAAATAATAATTTTGGCAGACCGACACTTTGTTTACATTCTAGTCTATAGACTAGGATGTAAACAAAGTGTCGGCCCTACAATGAAAAAGTTGACTATAGCTCCTTTAAGTAAATGTTCTTAGTTACTTTACACCACTGGCATTCACAAACACACACACACACACACACACACACACACACACACACACGCACATGCACACGCACGCACAGCAAGGACATGCACATTCAAAACAGAATGAGAGAGAATCACGGCCAACAAGCATCACACTGACAGGGAGACAACTATCTGTCTGTAATGTTGACAAACTGGGCAGAGAAAACCAGCAAACACTGCAGAGTGCAATAAGCACAAGGACAGAGAGACTGACAGATATTCAACAGGACCGACAGAGAGAGACAGCGGAACGTACGATCGTACACACTGACAGAATAACAGAACGGCAGGTGGGCAGACACACAGACAGACAGACAGACAGACAGACAGACATGCAGAAAGTATTTCCATTTGTCAATACTTAAAACCTCTACTTCACTGCATAGTCTGTTAGTGGAGTATACTATTCTTCTGATTACACATGTCCTTGTATGAGCGAATAGGGCAAGCGGATCAACGTAATGATTTCCTTAATTGTTTGGCTCGGAAAAAAACACTGATGTGTGTCTCAAAGGACACTATTATTGGCAGAATTGCAGAAGGTTTAGAATATTAGGCTGTCCCGTTTTCACTTTTCACTGTATCAGGGGGTTGTTGCAATTACCTGCACTATCATACAGTACTTCACCATCTCTTGCACTATGACGAAAATAAACCCATAACGCAATTCCAATGGAGAAAGCTGTGTGTTGTACACCCGAATAAATGGCGACCCGCATGTGTGTCTCAAAGAATGGAGATTGGCAGACTGGCATTCTGAATGCCCGGTCTGTTAGTGGAGTAACTTACTATAGAGATAGAGACTTGCACTCTGGACGCCCAGTCTGTTCGTGGCCACGCATGTGTAGTTCCCATAATCCTCCTGGGTGACGTTGGCGAAGGTCAGTACGGAGGAGGCACCGAGGGTCTGGATGTTGATGACCTGACAGTTGGATATTCTGGACGGGAGAGAGAGAGAGAGAGAGAGAGAGAGAGAGAGAGAGAGAGAGAGAGAGAGAGAGAAAGAGAGAGAGAGAGCAAGGAGTGGAGAAGTAGTGGAAAAACAGGTCAAGGAGGGGAATACATCTACATTATGTGCACAAATCTGGGAAAGGTGCTTATCTGGATTTGAAGAAGGGAATAATTTATGCTGACACACAGTACACTCAAAAGTAATCTTATGAAAATAAAAATAAAAGACAAAAAAGTGGCTGTGCACACAGTAGCCAAAGTGCCAATATTTATTTTAGGACACAGAGCACAGAAAAAAAATAAAAAAAAATAAAAACGTTTCAAAAGTCTGGCTACTGTGGCACTTTGGCTACTGTGTGTGCGGCCACTTTTTTTTTTTTTTTGTCTTTTTAAGACTACTTTTGAGATTATTCTGTTGTGAGCCGGCACCACTACAAGGAACTGGTGTGCGTAGTATTCCTGTGCACAGTGTTTGACACACAGTACACTGACATACATAGCCTGAGACAGAGAATTAACATAAAAGGGAAAATGTGAAGCATAATTTTGGCCAACAGGAGGACAGGGAGTTGGCAGAGAGATAAAGTGGCAAGGGCCTTCCCTTGGGGACATGTTGAGTAAGAGGACGTCAGAACAGAGAGTGTGTGTGTACTGTATGTATATAGCATACGTGCATAAATGTGGGACGATAACTGTGCCGGTTTGCCATCAGCATCCCCAGATGTCTGTGTCTCTTCATGGTGTATTAAACAGGACTATCAGTCCATAGAGCCGGCTGACAGACTCAGATGGGTCAGTGACGTGACGCCCCAAAAAAAATGTTTTTAAAAAAACTTTAAATTGCAGGCATAAAAGTTATTTACTTTTGTTCTACTCACTCTCAACCTTATGGAAATACATTTTGTTTTTAGATATTTTATTGGAATCAGACTTTATTCAGCAGTTTGTTGTACATCTTTCTTAAGTTACTCACTTTATCAAAGTCATTTATCATAACTAACCAGTGATCCACTATAGTTTTTTGAAAATTAATTATATCTGTATATTTTTGAGCGGTGGTCACAACGCTCCTATACGTGGCCGTGTGTGTGGGTCTGTCTGTCTGTCTCCGTGTCTGTCTGTCTGTCTGTAGCCTGCAGTAACCTTTTCTGACCACACATGTTAAGGGAGGGGCGCTGTTGCAGACACACACACACACACACACACACACACACACACACACACACACACACACACACACACACACACACACACACACACACACAGTTCACACGAGTGTGATTTTTTTCATAATCTACACTCTGTGTGAGGCCCATGTTCATGATCTTACAACATATTTTAAATGTATTCTGTCAAAACTTTCTCTAAAATTACACAAATATTTGTGACTCTTCCTGATAATATTCTCTATGTAATCCATAAACATTTTTTTGGTTTAATCATTAATAAAGGTATGATTTTTCACTATTTGGAATGTCACACCAAATGATTTAGTGTCACACCGTATGATCATATCTTCATGTGTCAAAGCAAAAATTAACCTACCTATTAGTGAGTACTGAACTTTACTGATTGATTAAACAATTACCCAGGATAACATGGCCTTAATATTTCTGAACAGGATATTATTGTAGGGCTTTAACATGGGATAAGAAAGAATTGTAGTAGTAGATGGATGATGAGGATGTGCACAGGAATGCTACGCACACCTAAGTCTTCTGCCGGCCCACGGCAGAAGGATCCTAAAGAGACAATAAGGCGCATAGCCACACTTGGAGCCAAGGCAACATTTTATTAACACCAATTAGTGGAAACAGAACTCAGCATTCAGGTAAATTGCTTTTTTCCAAAGTCCTGAACTTGAACACAGCATTTTGTGTTGAACAAATGTAATTAGGAATCATGACATTACACCACATCTCCACTAGCTAAAGAGTGCTGGGTTGCGCAACTCCGAAAATAGCTGATCTACAAGCTCTCGCAGCACAACGTGTTGAGAGCTTGTAGATCAGCTATTTTCGCTAGTTTTGTCTCGGGTCCTACCTTAACACTGTCCACTGTCCAGTCCAGTGAGTGAAAGTACAAAAGTATTAGATCAGATTAGATTATACATTTAGACTGTATTGTACATCAGCCAGTCGTATTTGGTGAGGGTAGCAAACCGGCTGCCTTGTTGCGGTTCTGCTATGCCACAGACAACCTCCTGCTCTTCGTAGAAAATGCAGTCTCGCCCCTTTGGCTCCTCTCTCCTTGCTGGGTCATTGTTTAGTTTCTCCCTGTACTTTCTCGTTCTCTCAGCACTTGTCATTTTCCAGCTGACAAAAGAAAATGGAATGTATAGTTTAAGACAAAGAGAAAATATTGTTTAGATTGAAACAATATGTTAAGGTTTCTGTGAAGGGGTTTCTGCTCTGTCTGATGAATTTGAAGTATCACTGAATGAAGCTAAATTACATTTTATGTAAAAATGTTTAAAACAAATGTTTAAATGTACAAAAGAAACATGGAACTTTGTTATTTATTGTTATATCTGTAGTTAAATACAGTATAAATCATATGGTGTGACAATCAAGTCATATGGCGTGACAAGCAGAAATGTCACACCATTATGATTAAGTGTCACACCATATTACGTTTTCTGCATTTAGGTTTACCTTGAGGCTACTATGTACACATTAGCATGCTAACAGCATGCTAGCTATAACAAAGCAACCTAGATCTACATGGAAATATGACCAAAACTTCAAATAACTTAAGCTTTTTTTAATGAAAAGGTGTCACACCAACAGACATCCAAAGTGGTGAGTTTGTCAAAGTTTCAACAAGATGGCATTTCATGAAAATGTTAAAATCATAACTCACCTCAGACACCTGTCTTGCAGTTGTGCTGGGAGTGCTGAATAGCCTTACAGAAGAAGGACCTCTCTAGCCAATAGGTGTCCAAATAATTGCCTGTTTAATTTGTCCAAACTAGTGTCACACCAAATGATTTTGGTTTGGGGGACAAAATGTTTTTGATCAGAAATGACTGAAAACATTATGCTTTGACTTTGAAAAGATATAGGCTCACAAATAGACATTTTTTTTAGCCTAAATTCATTTTCAAATGATTTTTAGCAATTATTTTTCTTAGTTTTATTCAAGTTCCCACTTTGAGAAACAAGGTCAGGACAGTCACACCATATGAGTTTTGCCATGTTTGGTTGAAAATTCTGAAGAAATGAGGAATGAAATGTTTTAATCTTGAGTAAGTTCACATAAAGCTTAATGTCCTGCACAATATTCAGAAGGTTTTTGACAAATATATTTTTTATTTATACATGTTTGACACCGAGGACAGCGAAAACGTTACGTCACGTCACCCACCCAGATACCAATGGGACCCTATACATACATACAGGCCTCGGAGCACAAGACTATTTTTCTACTAGGCTTTGTGGAACAAAGCTTGACCCTTACAGGTCAGCCTTATGATATACGGCTCCCTTGTTTTTTTATAATACAGTTTAGAGCTGGAGTCTCATGTGTGCCAAGAACAGACCCAGATACTCACCACGCATCCCCCCCAACAGATAAATAGGATCTGGATCCAGCTGGATCTCTGGTGCAGACGTGGAATATTTGCCCTTTTCCAGGTTTTGGGATGACTTCCTTGAAACCTCTCTCTCTACTCAGTACTCAGTACTCGTTGTAACCTTTTTGTTTCTTTTCTGAATTCTTGGCACACATAGATATTTGGCAAAACACTCAAGCAGCCTCTGTAGTTCCTACTACTGTACGGCTTGTGTGTTTTGGATTACGGTGATATTTTATACACGAATGCCTCAGAATCACATCTTCATAATGTCATGCTTGTTTAAGATATGTAACAAACAGTTCATCGCTCACACATCATTGTGTGTTGCATGAATTGTCAGGTTTAAGAAGACAGTCACATATTAGTTTGTTTACAAAGCTGTCCTGTGGCAGCTACCAACATACAGTACATAAACACATTACTGTGGACAACATGAGACCACAGCATTACTGTATATTTCATATCACACACTGTGAACAGGAAAACGTTTTTGTTCCCCCACATGATAATATAATTCATTATGAAAGCTCACCACCAGAGGGCAGTGTTGACCTACTGAGTGGTTTTGATGGTCAGCCTCCTCTATTGAGAGACATTGTTTAGGTAGAGTACTCTCTGATGATCCTGGTTCTGTGGGGGCCCCACAATCCTGAACCCTTTGTCATTGTGTCTCACTTCACCTCACATTTCCTGGGGAAACTCTAGATTTTAGTCGACTAAAATCGTATGATATTTAGTCGACTAAAACTAGACTAAAACTAAATGACATTTTATTCAAAAGACTATGACTAAAACCAAATGGACAATTTGCTTCCTAAGTCGACGCTAGTGTGCGTGAGTGCGCACGAGTGGTTGTACCTCTTGTCGTCTCGGTACCACTCAAACTCAGGTGTTGGCACGGCGCTGGCATCACACTGCAGGATGCCCATGCGACCCAGCTGGCCCTCTGTGCTCCTGGTCTTCTGTATGGAGGGAGGATCTGGGCACATGTAGTCACACCACTGTTAGACACTTTTAACCACTTAAAGGTGACACAGCAAGCATGCATTTAAAAATCATTTATATCATATTGTTTATGTCCCAAAAAAGTTTTTCAAAAGGTTTGAGGCTAAATTATCACTCCTGAATATACAGAGCCCCTGTCATTTCTGTTTGGCTTTCAGAGCATTTTCAGCTGCAGTACCACCTTGGCCTGAGTGGGAGAGGGAGCTATTGAGCCAGTTTGGGCCCCACAGTTTTGAAAAACAAAAAAAAACAAAACAAAAAAACAACAGAATATACACACACATTGGATGTGACAAAAGATGGATATAACAAGGAGCCAAGGGGACTGCTGGAGACTTCTAATGGATGCTGTTAACAAGCTCTGTTAATTTCATTGCTTCAATATTTATTAAAACCCACAAACAGACTTGTCCAATTTCAACCTGGCATACCTCTTGCTGCCATGTTTGGGCATAAGCAAATGTGCAGTCAGTCAGTCAGTCAGTCAGTCAGTCAGTCAGTCAGTCAGTCAGTCAGTCACTCAGTCAGTCGCGTGATTTCAGAAAGAAATATAGGTGGAAAATAGTTACCACTTAAGCCCCCAATTCGAAAATACTAGTGAAAATAGTGGATCTGCAGCAGGGGTGCCCACACTTTTTTGACTTGACAGGTACTTAAAATGACCAGCTCAACATG
Organism: Nannobrachium achirus; assembly: GCF_963921795.1. Classification (NCBI taxonomy): domain Eukaryota; kingdom Metazoa; phylum Chordata; class Actinopteri; order Myctophiformes; family Myctophidae; genus Nannobrachium; species Nannobrachium achirus. The sequence continues at coordinate 55,698,254 of NC_137817.1, read as the reverse complement.
ATCTAAATTTGTGTTTAAAAAAAAAAACGAGAACCTTGAATCGTGACTCGAATCGTTTCGTGAATCATGGCATGCCTACTGTCTGTCAGGTATCCATCCATCCATCCATCCATCCATCCATCCTGTCATGTCTTACAGTTAATGACCATGTTGACATTTGGACTCTATTTTGATTGTCTTAAGTACCAGCTCTTATGCCTTAACTTAAGGGTCTGTCCATACTGTCTCCGACCACCGGACTTTTCGTCGGAAAGGTCTGGTTCAACTACAAAATGACGTCACTCGCATCTTCTGAAAAGCATTACCCCGAATTAGAGTTTGGAAAGCTGCATGTCGGAAAGTCGGAACTCTCTGACGAAAGGTTCGGTGGTTGGAGACAGCATGGACAGGCCTTTACGTTAAGCCATTAGAGCTGGTACTTAAGACAATCAAAATACAGCCCAATTGTGTCATGTCTTACAGTTGACGACCACGTTGACATATTTGACGTCGGGCGTGGCCACAGCGTTGCTGGCCTTGCACTCGTAGCGTCCCGCCTGGTCCCTCAGGATGCCTGTGATGTCCAGGTACTCCTCTCCATCCAGACGCTCCGCTGCTCAGAGAAGCAGAGAGGAGGAGGAGAGGTGTTATTATACTTGACTAGAAATAATGTTCCTACGAAACAGTGTGGGCTCGCATGGAACACCATGTATGGGCACAAAGATATACCCTTTGGCTTCTCCTCATTGGCTAAGGGCCCTGCCTTTGTACTGTTATTTTCTTGAGGGGAATAACCTTGGTCTATAAAGTTTTGGTATAACATACTGATATACAGTAACAGTAACATACTGGTCCCGAGCCCACAAGTTGTAATTATTATTTATATCAGGTCGCATTGTTGGTGGTGATGTCACCAAGAATGCTGCTCCTCATTGGCTAAGGGCCCTGCCTTTGTACAGTCACTCTTTTTTTTTTTGGAGAATAAACTTGACATATAAAGTTTTGGTATATAACATACTGGTCTCGCCTTTCAGCTTTGGTATGTTTTGGTATAACATACTGATATAACATACTGGTCTCGAGCCCACGTGTTGTTGTTATCAGGTCGCACTTGTTGGTGGTGATGTCACCAAGAACGCTGCTCCTCATTGGCTAAGGGCCCTGCCTTTGTACTGTCCAGGGCCGGCTGCAGGATGAAATGACTAAGGGGGCTTTTGAAAATTGTGAGGGGGCACATATTTTTTTATATAGGCTAGTAATAATGAACATTCTTTTTATTATCTATTATACCTACAACAGATGCCAGTTTTATAATGATAAAATATAATAATAATAATAATATTCAGCCAATATTTGTGTTGTTTTCTTGACTTTACATATATAAACTGAGGGGGCACAACTTGCAACTGAGGGTCCAATGCCCCCCCCAGGACCCCCGGTAGCGCCGGGCCTGGTACTGTCGGCCATTTCTTTTAGAAGAATAAACTTGACCTATACATTTTTGGTATAACACACTGGTCACGCCTTTCAGCGAGTCCACTACTAGCATAAACCCCCACAAGGCATATTTGTTGTTTAAAGAGAAAGAAACGAAAATCAGAAGAACAAGACTATATGCACGTGGTGCCGTGCCAATTAGCATCAAAAGATATCTGTACAAAATAAATGTCAAGGAAATCGTTTAATTAGAGCAGGACAATACCACAGGGGCTGAGGCTCATGTAGCTTAACGAGATGGCAGGTTAATTAGCCATGCACACAACACCTATCTCCTTAACAAGGTGAAGATTGGACTTGTTATGGAGAGAATGTCAAGCATATCCATTGTATCAATCACACTGCAAGCACACATGGAAGTGGTGGCAAGTATTACTATGTACAATGTGAGGTACTTATATTAACTTATACTCCAATTAAACACGCACACACACACACAAATAGTTGAGAACCACTGGACTAAAATAATGGTTTATATGTTTAGTAACACTTGATATGCATCCTATAACGCATTATAAATATTCTAGTGTTACAAGCATCTAGTCAAGTGTTATGCATTATGGACATAGATAGGATGCATAGCAGGTGTTACCAAAATGTTCATCATCAGGGTTAACATGTGTATATTAGTGTGGTTGCTATAGGCAACCAGACTATCTGAGAACTTTTATGTCACCTAAAGTAAACCTATTTTTATTTCCCTTTTCTCTAAATCCCAATGGACCTTTTTGTAACCTTTTCTGTTGGATGTTTTCTGTAACCCCAACACCCCAAAAGTCAACCGAGTTCAGTGGATGTTGGACAATATAATGTCCATTCAGACCGGATTGGTCATGCTCCACTTGACATCACAATATCTAATATAAATGGTAAGACGGAATTCATTTCCCAGCAGATTCCTTAGCGGCTCGCATCAGTTCAAACACACGTACAATTTCCAAGAGTTGCAGCTTTCTTTTTTGAGGGGTGTGCGTGTATCTGTAGCCACTTTTCCTCAGCGTTTTGCCATAGCAATGTGTTTTTCCTCAGTGTTTTGCCATAGCAATGTGTGTGTGTAGCCTGTATTACATCACCAATTACATCCTAGACCTATATCCTAGTCTGAAGACGTTATGCAAACACGTTCTCCGCTCACTTCACATTGGGTGTGATTTTTTTTATTATTACATTATTGTGAGCCGTTGTTACATTATGCTACAACGCTACAACGTCATCCAGAAGTCACTCAGATGTCACATCGTCATTGGGTATTCTACGAGATGACAGCAATATGCAACAACGTCACAGCGTCGATGTCACGACCGTGTCCTTTAAAGATAAATCGTGATTAAAGAAAACCTCTTTTAGCAACTTTACTTACGGAACTGACTTCCTGTAGAGAGAGGCTTCGTTCATTATCTATCAACAGTGCTGAACAGACTGCGTAGAGCGGGGATTACATTTTCTATATCAGGCAGATCAACAGTAATCATCAACAATAATCATCTTCCTTGATTGACCCAACCCAACTCATCAGCTTTGTGGATTTGCAAACTTTTGTGTGACTTGTTAGCCACTGTAAGCGTTAGCCCGCACATTAGGACTCCATTATTTTTGCAGAGCAAGACTTTACAAACACAACTTGATCTCTACGGTGTGAGAGATGTTTCACTGGGCGGTGCATCAGAACGGAGCACCGAGAGCATACAACTATGCTGCTGTGGCAGTGGAGCAGGAGGTCTACTGCTTTGGATTCTGGGAGGACAAAAGTGATCACATTGAAGTGAAGGTTTTCAGCACAGTGTCTTTGCGCTGGATGACGTTGCCCCCGGTGACGAGCCCTTCCGGGCGCTACGGCCACACGTCTGTGCTGATAGAAGACTACATCTACACCTGGGGAGGGAATCCTTCCTGCGACCTGCTCTACGCCTTCGACGTCAACAGCCACATATGGTTGGAGGCTGACGTCTCTGGTACTGTTCCAGGGCGTAGGTACAACCACTCAGCCTGTGTCTTGGGGAGGTTCATGTATATCCATGGAGGATACACAGGGAGGAAATACACTAATGACACGTACAAGTTGGACACCACCACAATGGTCTGGTCTTCGATTAAGACCAGAGGCACTCCACCCCTGCCGGTCTCATCAGGTCACTCTGCCACCATCATCGGGACAAAGATGTTTGTGTTTGGGGGCTGGAGGGGCCCGGTCTGGACGGCGGCAATTGGCTGGGAGGGCCCGTTTGAATACTACAACAGCGTCAGAGTGTTTGACACAGAGACTGACTCCTGGCGGAGCACGCCTTCAACACAGCTTCTTCCAAAAGGACGCAGGTTCCATTCAGCCTTTGCCTACGATGGAGAGCTGCACATATTCGGCGGCTACGGGAAGTGGAACCAGACCTTCAGAGATCTGTGGAAGTTCATTCCAGAGACCTTCACCTGGAAGAAGGTTGAGCCAAAGGGGAACGGCCCACGCTCAGGGTGGTGTGAGATGTGCTGCTGCAAGGTGGGAGATCGTGTCGTCCTCTTTGGAGGACGGGACTGCTACTCACTTGATGATCTGTACATCTTGGACTTGAATCCTCCTAGTCTTAAGACGCTTTGCAAGCAAGCAGTTATTCAGGACGGTTTGGAGCAGAAGGAACTCCCACACAACATCAGGTGGGAACTGGCCCATGAACCAGAGTCCTGAAACGGGTTTTGATTTTGATATAATCACAGGTATACGGGTCTGATTCTGGATCTGATTAATGACGGGCGGGGCGGGCACGGGTTGTCAACATCGTACCTGTGCAGAACTCTGCCATGAACTACCAACAGCAACAGAGAAAGAAAAAAACTGTCCACAACAAATAATACATGAATGAATAAATACATAAATACATTAAAAAAAACTGTATTTTGCTGTAGTTTTACTGTGAAAGCAAACAACAATGACAACCAACGGCTACATTTTATGGCTACACAGGATTTCTTTCTTCCTTCTTTGTTTTCCTTTTTTCTTTTTATCCTCAGTTTTGGTCCCACAATGTCAACAATGCAGGTCTCTTGGTAATTCACAGAGAGATGTGTAATTATGTCTCTACAGTCACACCAAATAGAACTGTAACATGAAATGACAGTATATGTATTCTAGGCAGGGGAATGCATTGTGCCTGAGATCTGTGGAGAAAATGTGCAGTGGAGTGGTGAGGCAGGTTTCATTTTCTAGTTTTTTTTTTTTTTATATATTTTTTATCCCACGATTTTGTAACCCATTTTTTTGTAAGGCCCTTTGCGAACACCACCTAGGGCAGGGACGTGCAGAGAATGTTAGAGAGGCAGGGGCTGACATTTCTAAAAGGTCCTTTTGGTGAAAATAGCAGACCTCCAGAGCTTGGAGGTCAGCTATTTTCGGTGCTTGTTACCACACTGAACTAAGCATAATCAAGTCAATACTGGAGATGTGGCATAGCGACATGGATTTCTACACAGAGAGGGCAATTCTTTCAACATAAGATGCTGCATTCAAGTTCAGGAGAGTTTGGACAGGGCACTTCTCTTGAACGCTGCCTTCAGGTATGGCATGCATTTCTTTCACCATAGTGAAAACTGCATTCATGGTCTGGAGAGGGCACTTTTTACAGACAAGCCCCCTTTGATGTCTATTTGTGCACATGCCTGACCTAGGGTATGGGTACTGATGACGCAGAGGAGAGAACACACCACCCACAGTGTCCCCTTCTAGCTGTGAGGTGACGGCACTACTGACTGCGCCACCGTGCCCCCTGTGAGGCAGGTTTCTCAACTGGGGATGGGACCATATGAACATTTCATGTCACGATTATTGTGACCAAAAAGGTTGTGATTTACGATATTATGGCGATAATCAAACTATACCCAACGTCCATTATCCTGTGGCGGAACATCTGGCATTTGGCTCTGCGGCGCATTGTGAGCTTGTAGATTGGCTATTTTTTGGCAAAGAGATTTGGTAGAGAGTGAAAAAATACAGTATCAAGTATGTTCTTTACAGGTCGGTTTTTCCGATTATAGAGGGTTTAAGTACCATATGCAGCAGCTTTCATCCATGACTTAACCCTTATTATAATAAGGGACATATTATAATATATAATATTATAATAATATTATAATTATAATAGTTTAGGGTTACTAATCCTTTTTTTCTTCCTATCGCCAAAATAAAATGCCTGGGTTTCCGAGGCTACTAATACTTAAACTTCTTTGCCTTTTTTTAACTGCTGATAAACATTTGAAAATACTTAAAATAGCCGATCTACAATGACACGTTGTGCATGTAGGTCGGCTATTTTAACTATTTAAAATGTTTTTCACAAGTGTTTCCTTTTGGTTTATTTAGATCACACAGGAGTCATTAGCCTTGAGCTGTTGCATTCAGATTCAGATAAATACATTGAGGATTGATCACCAAATACATCATTTATTTGTATACATCATGTCACCCTCCCCGCCTGGCTTCCCCAAACACCTCTGTGGATTCAGCAGTCCTTAGTGTTTCAAACTTCATGAATTTACATTAAAGCTGTCCTTGCTGTCCATGTGTTATCTCAGGGAAAGACATAATAAATAAAATAAATAAAAATAAATAAATAATAAAAATAAAAACAAACGTAATACTTCCTATGGTTAATATGAGCATCGAATCAATATTTAAAATGTGTGTGTTGTTGTTTTTCTTTTGCACATGCATGCCATAAATTCCATAGGGATAGACCCCCCCCCCCCCCCCCCCCCCCCCCCCTTATACGAGGAGGAAGACTTTTTTCTCTCCAAATAAGTGTACATAAAGTGTTAAAATTATGTTTTTATGTGGCCACACCCACCAGTTCAAAAGTATGCCTGGTTGTGGTGACCCATCTGAAGTTAGCCACACCCACAGTGTTGGATGTATGGTAAAAGGGGAGGGGATGAGTTTATGATGTCATCAAATCAGTGTTTTTTTTAATGGGCATTTTGACTCAGAGGCTTTCAGCTTTCAGGAAGAAACCAAAAATACACAGGGAAGTTACATTTGCATATTATAACCCCACCAGGCAGTCTGTTAGAGTAATGTTAACTCCACAGACACATACAAAACAGAACAAGTACAAAACTATGGCACCACCTCTTTGACCGTTTACGCCCTACTTTATACTTCATCATACAGCAGGTTAACGCAGACGTGGCATAAATAGACGATCTACGAGATCACATCACGTCATGCATGCCTTGCACTATGGAGTAGGGTGCCTCGCGTTGTTCCGACACGCATCTAACCCTAATCCTAACGCGTAGCCACGTAGTCGGAGTAATGAGACGTCGGATTCAGTGTTGTATCAGTGATTCAATGTTTGGGTGGACGCTCAATTCAATGATGTTATGTGCACATCACATCACATCACATCTACTCTACAGGAGTATCCTCTGAATGACGCCACACTGAAATAAATTAGGCTCTAAAAGTGGAGAATGAATCGACCCTTAGCATTCTCCAGCACCGGCAGGTAAGCATTTCACCAGGTTAGCAGTCACCAGCGTCGAACTAATGGGACATCGAACAAATTGTCACAATATCGATACGCTCCTGCTGTGACACTAAAGCGTTTGTAAATGTTGTCGAGGTGTGATTTTGGGGTTGTTTGCATGTCCATGCGTGTGAGAGGCGTGACCCTGCTCAATAAAGATACAGGACGGCGACTACCCGCGTGACCGGACCAATACATCACTGGTCGGACTGACGTGTGCCTCCCGGAGACAGTCGCGTGTTCCTCTCGTGTATCATCTAAATCCTTTCGTGTTTAACAGCAACATATCAGTGGAGTAAATCCTCCAGTGTTCACCGTCATTCAGAAGGACAAAGGGAGCGTTTTCTGTTTGTTCACGCTCCATCAGCCGCTGCCACACAGCTGACAGCTCTCTGAAACAACACAATCCCAGACAGATGTTTATTTGCCACTCATTGAGCTGAGGAAACGATAGGACGCAGACCGGAGCGGCACATGCAGCCGCCTGCTCAGGAACAAAACACTGTCAGTCCTGCTCTCTGTCTCCATGTCTCTCTCTCTACCCACACACCGCTCTGCATAGTGGAGATTTCGTCCACTAAAATTATGACGTCGACTACCTTTTTTTCACTGGCGAAAACTAGATAAAAACTAAACAAAAAACAAATCTATGATGACTAAAACTGGGACTAATGTATTGACAATTCCGTCAACAAATAAAAACTAGATTAAAACGTTAGGGAGGGACTGGTGGAGAAGACATCCAGTAGAACTAAAAGACAAGTCATTTTATGTTTGGTAGCGCTCTGGGGAAAATAGCAGCATGACACGTTGTGAGCTTGTAGATCGGCTATTTTCAGCCATTATGACACCATCACGGCCCACCAAAATACATTTATACTAAAACTAGACTAAAGCTACAACATTTGAAATGACTAAAATATGACAAACAACTACATGGAATTTTATTCAAAAGACTATGATTAAAATTAAATCAAAATTTGCTGTCAAAATCAACACTACCTCGGCAACATTCCTCCCCTCACTATAGCATATATTTGATTGGATTTCCACCCCAATCCATGCACATACAGTACAAACATATTTGTATCGCTACACTTGAGAAAATGTACATTTTAGTATGGCATTGAGAATAGCCCAAAATATCAGAACAATATCAGTTCTACAAGCTCACAATGCATCACACACACTGTCGCGTTGTGAGCTTGTAGATATGGCAAAGAAAAGTGTAAATCAGGCATATAACTCAAACCTGAAACCCCTAAAGCCTCTGTATATTCTCTAACCTGAATATTTCTGTAGAGAGAGTTGCAAGCCCAACTACCCAAATCCCAGTCTATTTCTCAACATTCGATTATACTTCTGGGAAAAAGTGTGCCTTCACAGGAATGGTAATGCACACGCACGCACACGGCGCGCACACACACACACACACACACACACACACACACACACACACACACACACACACACACACACACACACACACACACACACACACACACCAGCGAATTCAAGTAAACAACAGAAATGTGTCAGAGTGAAGCGCCACCATGGCCACAGGGTGAGTGCAGTAATGTGAGGCAGAGAGAGACAGCAGGCTGGCAGGCATCATTATGTCTCTCAGTGGTCCTACCCTGACGTCTACCTCCCTGGATTAAAACCATACACTCTGGAGGAGAGAGAGAGGAAAGACAGCCTGCCAAAACTACACAGAAAAATCAAACCGTTGTACTAATGAAACTCTGGCCATGCACCGTTGTACTAAAGAAACATCTGTTTTGACCAGACATCCCTGTTTGTCAGTCCGCGTCATCAGTGCCCATACCCAATAGGTGGGGTTGGCGAAAAAGGGCCTTTCTGTGTGGAGTTTGCATGTTCTCCCCTTGTCCCCTAGGGTACGTACCCTCACAAAAACATGCAGTATAATCATGGTCTCTATACTGCCTCCCCCTGGCCAGCCGGGGTGCCTGATTTGAGGGTAAACAAAGGTTCCTTTCCCTGCCTTACCTGAGGGGTTGAGTAGTCTCCAGGTGATGGCAGGGTCCGGTCTGCCGCTGGCCAGACAGCTGAGTGTCACGTTACTGCCCTCGTTCACGGTGATGTCTTCTGACACTTCGTAGATGACGGCTGGAACTGGAGAGACATGGGAAACAAGAAAAATGATTTAGGAGTGCATACAATGCATAGACAGTGTCACCTTTTACGCCATATCCACGACTACAGGATGGACCTGTCAGCTGGGGTTGTTGTAGTTTAAGGGAGCTTTATTGACGGTGTAATTTAAACACATGTGATCCCTAACATTTCCAAAGAATCCCGAACACATTTCGAAAAGAATGGAGAACTTCACGAATTTGGTGTCCGCGTAACTCAGTCGGTAGAGCTCTCGTCTTTGGCCCACAAGGTCCTGGGTACGATCCCGGGCACGGCCAACTCAGTGCATGAGTAGCATGGCTTGGGTGTGGCAAGTACTGGGAGCTGATGGTAAGTGTGGCGCTCCAACTCAGCAATCCATCTCCCAGGGGTCTAGCGCATTGTAACAAGGATAGACTCCCATGTGTTACCGGCTGATACCGACAATAAGCCACTCCTGACCTACTTGTGTTGTGAGTTTGAGAGTTGCTGATTTGCAAAGTCATTATGCCAGGCTGTGAGCTTGTATATCTGCTATTTTTCTAAAGTAAAACATAATTCCAGGTCTTAATGGGTTAAAACTAGTTTGGCACCTCTCTACTGGAGGGTGGAAATATCTGCTCCAAAACACTCCTGCACAATCACAGCTGTCACGAAGAGTTTAAAGTCTGTGTGTGAACTGGACATTTGTTTTTGCAACGAGACTCATTTGCATAGAATGGGGCTGAGTTGGAGCCAAATGTAGGAATGACATTACCATTTTAAACAAGTGCAAATAGCACTGGAGCTCCGGGATGCTATTTGCTTGTCAGGGCTACATTTCAGCCTTCGCGGCTGCTTTGGGAATTACTCTCTTTATTTGTGTCTCATTTGTGCAGATTAATATAGATTAGGGAGGAGTAGAGCGGCAAAATAAAGTGTATCTGTTAAGAAAGAAAGATGGAAAGATAGAAGAAAGTCGGACAAGTAAGTACTATAGTGTGGTTGCCCTGTTAGGTCAACCATACTAACTAAGTGTGTTTGCGTGCGTGTGAGGTGTTCCAAAGCAGCAGAGCAGGTTTTTCATCTAAATGCAGTATTTAATGGTGCTGCCCCACCATCACTCACTCCCACACTGGAATAACAAACAAACAGAATAACACAGAGGATGAGAGACAGAGAGGCAGAGAAACAGAGACAGAGATAGAGAGAGAGAGAGACGGGGAAGGGAGAAATGTTGACTCGTTCTGTTTTAATGCAACTCAGCCATTCAGTTGTAATCAATCATTGAGGATGACAATGAGGTGGTGGTGTACCGTAGGTGGGCCATGAAGTATAATTTACAACATATGCAGATAGGAGAGCATTACTAATATGATGAAAATGGGAAAATAAAAACATAACACAGACAAAGACAACAAATAGAAAAAACAGGGAAACCTTCACTCTCATTTTGCACTTCACTACCATAAATAAGGGTTTCGTTATATCATAATTCTGCAGACATCAGGAGAAAGCTTAATGGCACGGTCTAAAAACACTATACCTGCTCCTTCCTGTAACCTCTCTCTCTCCCTCTCTCCCTCTTTCTTTCTCTCTCTCTCTCTCTCTCACACACACACACACACACACACACACACACACACACACACACACACACACACACACACACACACACACACACACACACACACACGGAAAAAAATCACTATGCATGTAATCTCACGCATAGTGTGTGACCATTCACTCACACACGTGCACACACGCGTGCGCGCGCACGGCCACAGATTAAGCCATCTCTCTAACACCAAGTGACACCAGAGGCACCGTCTTGCCAAACAGAATTTAAATGAAGCTGCAGGATATCCAGAGTTATGGCTGGAGTCACATGACCAAAATGAAGATGTGCTTCCAGATATTATGACAGATGAAGGGGGGGGGGGGGGTGTTAATGACAAGAATGATGCATAGGCCACAGGGAACTAGATTAAAGTGACACAGAATCCAATTGGTATTTCTTTCCCCTCTGCACCTCTCAAAAACAACAAGCACCACTGCAAAACCCCACTACAAAACGTAAGGGAGAGGTCTTTTGGTCTGAGCAGCCCAGCTCTGACTGTACATTAATACAAAGAAGCTCTGATTTTAAGATATATACACTCATAAATTGAAATTAAACAAATGCTGCCGTATTGATATAGTCTGATCACTCCCTATGAAATGGGGAAGAGAGGAGAGGAGATGAGAGGAGAGGAGATATACTGCATATACCTGCTGCTTATTATGTCATGACTCATGTGTATGCAGGTAGCTAGTAGATCTTTGATTTTTCAGGATGGGAGGGAGCAGAGAAGAGGCAGAAGTGATGAAAATAAGAACAATAAGGGAAGAGAGAGAGGAGGGGAGCAGGAGAAGAGAGGAGAAAGAATGACAATCTAACTCTCAGACTCGTTTTGTTCTTTCTTTCTTTGACCTTTATTCATTCAGGGAGGACCATTGAGAACAAGCTCCCCTTTTCACAGTGTGTGAATCCATACTGTATGTTCTGTCAGTACAGCAAACAGAGCAGCACAGGTACACTTTGATGACATCATCAAAGTGTACTTTGCAAGCCAAACCCCACAACCAATCCACCAGTTCTATGTCCACACAACACTATGGTATATTAATGACATGTAGTTCAATGTTGGAAATGGATGGTTTTCCCCTTTAACCACAGTATATCCTGCCTCTGTGTCTGTGTAGACGGTGACTGTGGCAGTTCTCTGTGTGCTGCGTTGCTCCCCTGGGTGTTTTATCCTGTCTGTGTAGAGAAGGTTTCATGGTGCTGGGTCACAGAGCACACGTCCCCCAGTTCCCACAACGATACATTATGAGTTGCTACAGCTAAAACACCACATTAAATTAATCCCACAGCCTGGTAAATAAAGTGAAGCATGGTGCCATGTCGGACATGTCCGTATTCAGACGGGACACCCAGGTTTAATTAGCTGGGCTTTCACCAGGGATGTTTTCGTCTCCAAACCCAGGTACACACCGTGCTGTTCTGTTGCTACTGGAAAAGTTGTTTTATTCTTCCATTTGAGCTATTGCTGGTCACGTATAGAACACTGCAGTGTCATGTGAAGGGGGCTACAAGATTAAGGAAACATAATCTTATACCTTATATTAATGAATGGCATGACTGAAAGAATTGTTGCCTATAGAATTGTTTTATACCACACCATTTATTAATTTCATACTATTCACATCGCATCAAGAAATTAGCAATTCAGACTAAAGGCTCGAACACACTGCCCGACTTTTTGAGCCGAATGTGCTGTCGCCGACCATTTCTGCCGCAAGATCGGGCTTTGCTCGCCGGAGTTTTTGCTTGTTGTGTGTGAAAAGCACTGCGAGAAGATCTGCCCGCAATTATAGCGCTTGGCGATTTCTTCCAGAGCGTTTCTAGACATCTAGCAATTGATATTTGGCTCTGTCGCTGGACATCATCATACAGCATCAGTATGAAAGAGGTTGCTATGTTGATAAAACCACGCAGCAGCATGGCTGGTGTTATTATGAAAACATCGAACAGGTGTGCAGTGCGCTCGCTCTAGCTATGTGTCGCTCTAGCTATGTGTGTGTGTGTGTGTGTGTGTGTGTGTGTGTGTGTGTGTGTGTGCGCGCGCGTGGGTGTGTGTGTGTGTGTGCGCGCGCGCGTGGGTGTGGGTGTGTGCGCGCGCTCGCGCGCACGTGTGTGTGCAGTGTGTGTGTGTGGGTGCGTGCACGTGCGGTGAGAGACAGAAAATCATTAGCGCCCTGATCGTTCTTGTGCATGCATTAGAATAAAAACAAATGTAATATTGGCTATATATGTAATATATGTTTCGGGGATGCATCCTGGTGAAATATCTGGCAGTGTGTGATCCCTTGTCGGTGATCAATCTCATAGTGTGAGAAGTAAACCACAACGATATTATGACGATTTCAAGAAAGTCACTCGAGTGAAATACTCACTCGCCGACCACGCAATACCGTACAGTGTGTTCAAGCCTTTAGACACAAGGGTAGATTTTGCCATGTAAAAAAAAGTTAATAATGCCACGTGCAAGCTATGCCGACCACAAATACATATGAAGTTGAACTTGTCCCCTGTCTTTTCACACACATCCAACAGGCCATGATCACTTTTTAATCACGGTTAATTAGTCTAATATTAAGATAATATCAAGTCCATTTGGTTCCATTTGTATTAGTGAAAGGAACACTGATGTACATTGGGGTCCCAGAGATTAGAAAATGGTATCAAATGGGGTTCTGTGGCCTAATGCTTATCAAAGTGGGGTTGAAAAAGGGTTGAGGTTGAGGATCAGTGAGGTAGACATTACCTTGTACAGTGAGGTAGACCTGTGAGGTCTTAGGCTGCTGTTTGGTCTGTATGGTGCATGTGTAGGAGCCCTCATCATAGACATTCACCTGTAGAAATACACAGAGGAGAGGAGAGGAGAGGAGAGGAGAGGAGAGGAAAGAAATATTACATCAATACAATACACCATAATTGTCATTTTGGTTTAAAAGATGTTGTATAATCTTCTCAGAAGACATTCAAGCCTTTAGCGTTAGTCCGCTTTATCATAGTTAATATTTAACGTGATACCTATTTTATTTCACTATAGGGTCCTTTCAAAATCTGAGCCAAAAGGCTATTCAAGTACTTGTGTAGCCTCGGCCGGGAGGCGAACCCGGGACCTATACAGTATGTACTGTATGGCGTGTATCTGATGGCGTGTACCGGTATGTTACCACTCGACTAAGGAGCCAGGCTCGCTAGTGAGCGGCAACGCACACACTGTATAGCCTACACTCCAGCTCATGATCCTAATTCCCGTGACTATTGATAGAGATATTATAATAACCATTATAATCACCATGTCAGCCGTTTTACATTACATCTTTACAACACTCAAAATCATCATCATCATCATTGATTTTCTCTTCTCAGGTGATGAACCAGGCATACAGCTAACGCTTCCGTATGTCTGAAACAGCAGTGCTACAGAACGGCTGCAAAAACATCACGTCACACAGCGAAGACACAAACATCTAAAGATGTAACACACTCTCTGCCAGAGACGTGCTGGGCCCCTGATTCAGCCCGGGAAAAAGAGTTGGAGAGGCCCTCATTGCGCGCTATAGAGAGAGATCTCTCTCTATAGCACTGCTGCTACTCAAAGATTTGCCATTTCAGAACATGACAAGTGTCGGGTGGAAACCTTGTATGTCCAAAACCGTTTGTTTTGTATTTATCATTTTAAAAATGCTTGTAGATCTGCTGTTTTCACTACTTTTGTGCAACGGCCTTATATGATGAAGCAGGGCTTTGCTTTGCGAAAAAATGTATACATTTGAAACTTGGAGATGCAAGGTTTCTACGCGACAGTGACAATTTACTTTGTTGGCCACCCAGCCCCCAAAATGGAACGAAGGCCGACATTTTATTTTCAATTTTTTTCCTAATGGCAGGCCTGGACCGGCCGGGAATGAACCGGCCGTTCGGGAGTTGTTCCGCTTTTCCCAATGGCCAGCATGTCCCTGCTCTCTGCCCTGATCTTTATAAGGTCATATTGTAGTACTGTGTACCTTCTGTATGCGTAGGCTGTATTCCAGCTGTCCTTTGGTCACCAGGTCTACTCGGGGGTCCAGGGACCACTTGTCCTGACCAGTGAAGATGATGTTGGATCGGTTGAGCCAGGCCACCTTGGACACTTTGTCATCCACGTAACACCTGTGGCCACACAGAGAGCAACAACAGAGAGGTGACGAACACTAATAATGACAATTGAGTTTCAAGACGTGAATACAAGGGAAAGTCACTTTTATAATCACATTAGGAGTGAATAGATGTCAAACGGAGGGGAATTCTAGCTATTACATGATCACACGGATTAGGCGGACAGCGTGATAACCAATTTGGTTCATGGCAAGTGGAGGGTTTTAACACATTTACTACACAGGTTATCAAATCCATGCGTTGACAGCTGAACTCAACTTAAGTCGGGTTATAACGTTTCCTATTGTAAACCCTAGCCTGCGGTCTGCAGCATAGACAGAAAGGTATACGCCTCCATCGGCTCTGCATGGGGCATATGCATCGGGGTACCAAGGGAATCTGCATCTTTTCCGCGTGCATCGCTTCCACGTGCATCACAGAAACATAAGTTGGTAGGCAGATCAGAGGCAGGTGGGGGTGGGCCTTTTCCCTCCCTCTGCCACGCCTGGGGAGCCCTGGCTAGCCAGGGGAAGGCAGTATAGAGACCAGGATTACGGCATGTTTTTGTGAGGGTACCTACCCTAGGAGACATGGAGAGAACATGCAAACTCCACACAGAAAGGCCCCTTCGCCAACCCCACCTAGGGTGTGGGCGCTGATGACGCGGAGGAGGAAACACGCCCCCAGCGTCCCCTGGCGGGAATCGAACTCAGGAATTCTAGCTGTGAGGCGACAGCTCTACTGACTGCGCCACCATGCCCCCAAAAGGGGTCCGGTTCTCGTTGAAGCTCCTGTTTCAATTAATGGCCTAGCAGATGTCGCTAGTGTTTTTGTCGTTGACGTTTCTGTTTGGCTTTTAGGCTTTGAAGTTACACATGGTAGATATGACACATAAGCTAAATATACAAAGAGATTACTGACATATTTGACAACTTTATACTTAAAAAAGAACATTGATAGTGGAAATAGCTGATCTACAAGCTCACAACGCGTCGCATTGCGACGCGTTGTGAGCTTGTAGATCTGCTATTTCCACTATTTTTGACATGGAAACGATTATGACGATTATGAAAAATAATCACGATTATGTCAAATAATCACGATTAGACGATTATGTAATAATTGTGACAGCCCTACCGGGCGAGGTGTGGTGCTGGCTTCAGTGTTCAGGCTTCTGAGACTTGCCGCGACAAGTGGAAGAAAACACAAGGATGTGCTCACTCATACAGCAGAAACCATACCAGGGACGTGCAGAGAAATTAGAGAGGCAGGGGCTGAAATTTCCGAAAGGGCCTTTTGGTGGAAAATAGCAGACCTCCAAGCTCACACTTGTGAGCTTGGAGTTGGAGGTCAGCTATTTTCGATGTGTGAAACCACACTGAACTAAGCATAATCAAGTCAATACTGGAGATGTGGCGTAACGGCATGGATTTCTACACAGAGAAGGCAATTCTTTCATGCAGCATAAGATGCTGCATTCAAGTTCAGGAGAGTTTGGACGAGGCAATTCTATCAGGGGCGCTGGAAGTGGGGTGCTGAGGGAGCTGCAGCTCCCCTGGTGGTGGGGAGGGGATTTTTTTATTTTATTATTATTATTATTTTTAATAAGCCTATATATACACACACACAGAGCTATATTAAAACAATAATGTATTTGACTTTGGGGAATAAAATATGTTGAAAAAAGGTATTTGATTATCACATGGTGACCTAATCACATGGTCACCTTGCCACTTCCGGTCAGAAGGGAAGTCAAATTTAAATCCCGCTTTGATGGCACAACAAAGTCTATTTATTTGAGAACTAGAAACTGTCTATAGGCTCATTGTTGCAAACTAACACTGTTGTATATGGGGAATAAAAAACAGTAGAAAACTGTTACAATTTTGTAGTGTGTGCGTGAGTGACTGTGTGTGTGCATAGGTGCTGTGTGTTGCACTGTGTGCTAAAATAACTAGTAACTATATAGCTCCTTGTTACACCGTTGTGCTGGGAATAAGCACCCGAAACCGTAATAAAAATAACCCAAAACCGGATAAAAAAACGTGAATTTTTCGGCGTGCGGCCGGGCCGCACGCATGAACTCCTCCAGGCTCAGCTCCCCTTGGGATTTGGGAGTTCCAGCGCCCCTGAATTCTATTGAATGCTGCCTTCAGGTATGGCATGGAAAGAGGGCATTTTGCATTTCTTTCACCATAGTGAAAACTGCATTCATGGTCTGGAAAGGGCACTTTTTACAGACAGATGAAAGGGCAGGGGCTCAAGCCCCCTTTGATGTCTATGCGTGCACGTGCCTGGCAGACACTGTATTTACTGTACCACAGAGGTGTGTGGGGTTTGCAGAGGAGGGAACGGACAGAGGAGAAAGAAGAGAGGAAGGAAAGATGGACAGAGGAAGGGAGAAAATATCGCTGTTACAGTAGGTGCATCGATTCAGAATCGAGCACGGACGAATTGCGATATGTTGCTGAATCGATTCTTTTTCACACCACTAGTCCTTTGTGCTGGAACAACTTGCCCGTACTCTACAGCCATGGTTGAGTGTGACGCACCACACGCACGCGCACGCACACACACATCTTTCCTACAACTAGAACCGATTACGTCCCTGGAGGCTTAACACACTGCAGTCTGCTCCTGCAGACTGCAGAGGCATGCTGGGTAGTTACTACTTCCTGCCAGAGCAGCTGTCTGTGTCTGCTGCAGAAGGAGCCGTCAAGGTGTGTGTGTGTGTGTGTGTGTGTGTGTGTGTGTGTGTGTGTGTGTGTGTGTGTGTGTGTGTGCGTGCGTGCGTGCGTGCGTGCGTGCGTGCGTGCGTGCGTGCGTGCGTGCGTGTACATGTGTGAGAGTGGAATTATATCACTCAAGTTGCTTGTGTGTGTATATGGTCTAGTGTGTGTATGGTCAACCTTGAGATCCATCCATCCATCCATCCATCCATCCATCTTCAACCGTTTATCCGGAATCGGGTCACGGGGGTAACAGTTCCAACTGAGACTTCAAGATTTCCTTATCCCGAGCAACTTCCTCCGTGTGTTATGGGGCATTCTACCACTTTTTCGAGTCACGTGTTCAAATACTGGATTCTGATTGGCTAAATTCCGGAGGTTATGAGAGGACAACTGCCGCAAAGTTGTGTGTCCGAGATCAATGCGCCTCAGTGTACATCCGGGGACTTCAGGAGGTAGTAGAACACCTTTCCCCCAACCAACAAATGAAGGTCGCAGCGGTCCTATGTTTACTAACGTGCGTACTATCGTCGCCGATTTATTTGGATCCAATGCAATCCGCCAACTTTAAAGCCCCTTTTCTCTGAACCTATGCCTTTCTGGAAGCGAACAGCCTCTATTTACGGCCGGAACGGTGCTTTTAACTGACGTTAGCTTAGCTGTAAGCTAGACGCATGGATTAGTATGGAGTTGGCGCCATCTGTTGGTGAGTAGAAGATGTTGTTGGTGGAACTATCTGCTGTCTCGCGGAAGTTTTATAGGCAATAATGATTGTAACTTAAGATCCTTGCAAGTTACAACTATGTGTTTTCTTTCATGTATACGGGAAAAAGTGGTAGAAAAGCTATTTACCACTCGGGGTCGGACATTATGCTCTCATAATGTCCTGAGTGAGGGTGTTATCGGACTCGGCTGCGCCTCGTCCGATAACACCCTCACTGCGGACATTATGAGAGCATAATGTCCTCTCACTCGGGGTAAATTGCTTACTTAACGACTTGTGGTTTCTGCAAGTCGTCTCTACTCAGTAAAAAGTTGAGTTGAAGTCTACTTTATCGTTTGGGGGGAGAGTGAAGGGTGGACAAAACCCGAAAATGACTTACCTCTGGACTTCATAGAATAGCCTAAAGCGATCCTTTCTCCCTTAATAAGGCTTTTGTTTTGACGTTAATATTATAGATTCGACTGCAACCAGCCTCATTGAATAATAATGAGAGAATGATTCTGCCCATGACAATATAAGCAATCCTACTGTTTGAATGTTGTACACACGCACACATGGAACAAAAATAATGATAGAACTAGAATTTAAATATTTCAATATTAAGCTTTGTTACTTGTCGTTTTCTTTGGCCTAACAAAGAATATTAAATTCGGCTACACCAATGTAGGGGAGAGCCGCCTCATTTGTAACGCTTCATAATTGCGTTGACTACTACTAGTCTAGCAGTGTAGAGAGAGGGTAAAAGTCAGAGAGTTGAACAGATCCATGCATGGATGGACATGAAACGTATCAAAGTGAACTCATATTATCATCAAAATGGGACACAAATTCCGTATTGAAGCGCTTTTTTACTCCGTTGCGCAAGGCGAGGCAATTGTGTGTTGAGTGGATACAGTCAAACAGCATAGCCTGTTTTGATTGGGCGAGCAGACTAGTCCAGGAGAAAGGAGTATAGTGTTTAATGTGTTTGTCTCACACAGCTCCAGAGGCCCCAGACAACAACAACAATGTGACTGATAATTCTCCAGTGAAGAAGCTGTTCTCTGTCTCTCTGGCCTTGGGTCTGCATGAAGAGCAGATCAACATTCAGGCCAGGAAATTATTATTTTGAGAGCAGACCAGCAGACATGGCTGCATGGGGGAAATGATGAAAATTAACATGCAAAATATGTTCAGGTCTTGTCGGTTAATGGAAATTGGACTTAGCAAAGTGGCAGCTGCAAGGCTTTAGGAGCACCAGCCAGCACTGTTAGGGGTCTTTGTGCATCTTGTGTTTACACAGATTATCTGAAGCCCTTCCAGAAGTGGATGATTTCCATGACATGGCCATTAAAAACCCGGGGAGGACAGAGAGAGAGATAGAGAGAGAGAGAGAGAGAGAGCACAACCTGGCAATGTGGACCCATCAGCCGAGTGTCACCATTAAACCTCCATTAGACTGTCTGTCCCAAGCAGGGCTGTAGAAACAGGACACCCAGTCCGTATCTTTTCCCCCCGTTACAAATCTGCAGGGCTTTTTTTGAGCGGTGGTCACACCGTCTCCATAGCGTGGCCGTGTGTGTCTGTGTGTGTGTCTGTGTGTGTGTCTGTCTGTCTGTATGTAGCCTCTGGTGTAGCCTGAGTACCCTGGGTGACCAGAGAGGTGCTGTTGAGTCTAGCCTGCCCTGAGCATCAACTGCAATACACACACACACACACACCCCCACCCCACACACACAGGCACCCCCCCCCCCCCCCACAGGCACCCCTCCCCCCCCCCACCCCCCCCCCCACACCCCCCCCCCCCCACACACACAGGCACCCCTCCCTCCCCCCCCCCCACAGGCACCCCTCCCCCCCCCCTCCCTCCCCCCCGACCACCGCTCAGTTCACACGGGTGTGATTTTTGTCATCTGTGTGTGTACTAAATTGTTGTGGAAGCCGACAAGAGCGTGCATGTGGCCGACACAAAAGACTGCAAATTAGAAATACTCAGTTACAAGTAAAAGTCTGGAATTCAAAATATACTTGACTGTATTGGCATCAAAATGTACATAAGGTATCAAAAGTAAAAGTACTCATTAGGCAGAATGTTCCATTCCAGATGGATTATTTTCCCTTTGTGGCAACAGAAAGAACAGGGAAATATAAGCCTTGACTTAAATGCACCAAATAACGCTGTAATTATTTTGGGAAATGGTAACTATTAATGAAACGACTAAATTGCCAAACTAACTCATTGGATTACTCCGTTAACCCCAAAAAGAATTCCGTTACAGTAACGCTGTTTACACCCAACACTGCAAATGACATTTTGGAGTTAGCTGGTTTCTGCCTGACAGCATGGGGACATAAAATATGAATGTTGTGATACTGGGCAGCATGAATGCAAGGTTTAAATTCAATTTAAATCTCCGTCTCAGCAACTGAGTGTCCTTTAGACCGACATGGGACAGGATGGATGTTACTGTATGTGGAGCAGATACTGTGTGTGCTGCGTTATTTAATTGTGGTCATTTATCAGTGTCATTGTTAATGTCATGCTGGCTAAATATTTGCCAGGAGAGTTTATTGTTTCCCTCAGAGTTACAGGGGGATGTCAGTTTATGATTATGCAATGTGCATAATCTCATTCCCCCCCGTTTTCAGATTCCAACCTGTGCTTGTCAGCATCTACTGTATGTGTATGTGTGTGTGTGTGTGTGTGTGTGTGTGTGTGTGTGTGTGTGTGTGTGTGTGTGTGTGTGTGTGTGTGTGTGCGCGTGTGCGTGCGTGCGTGCGGTTTATACAGTTTGTACACTGTCTCACTGTGTCTGCATGTAGTGTAGCTACATGCTGTATCTACATGTAAATGAATCTTGTCAAAACCCACATCTGGTATTTTTCACAGAGATTCCTACACTTACTTGCTTACACACACAAACGCAAGCACGCACACACACACACACACACACACACACACACACACACACACACACACACACACACACACACACACACACACACACACACACACACACACACACACACACCCCTTAATGATGCAGTTTCAGAGTGCAGATTGGATCCTAGTCTTGGTTGCTGACTGAGCAGCAAGATTTGTTACTCAAACAAGTTCAGTCGCCGGGAAAAGTTTTTTTTTTTGGGGGGGGGGGGGGGGGGGGGGGGGGGGGGGGGGGGGGTTGGGTATCAGAATAATAAGCTCTTGTCCCTGAATCACAGATCCTTGCTTCTTGGATCCTCATGCTGATCTGGCAGCGAGCCACAGAGCCAAAGGCTGCGAGACCAAGTGTCAGGGAAGCTACTTTGAAAGCGTAGCTCACCATAGCAGTCTGGCCACGGTCTGGCTGGTACTTTGAGGGTGGCAGGAGGGTAGTCCATATTGGTTCTTAACTTGTTGTGTTTCACACTGCCTTCTGCACCCTGTTAAGTAAGCTACACTTTCAAGGTAGCTTCGCCAACACTGCCAGGCCAATCCGAGGCCAATTAGAGGCACCTGTTGTTCTGACATGCCCTCAAAGCAATCAGAATGGAAGAAAAGTCGACAGTTGCTTGGTTCTGGTACAAGAACACAGCCATGGTACATCAAAATGAATATTCGATGATGAGAGGGCCTATAGGAGGGAAATTGAAGAGCTAACCCTATGGTGCCAGAATAACAATCTCTCTCTAAATGTTAGTAAAACAAAAGAGATCATCGTTGACTTTAGGAAGTCTAAAGTCAATCACAGTCCCTTAACCATAAATGGTTCACCTGTAGACATAGTGGACAGTTTCAAATTCCTGGGTGTTCACATAACAAACTCACTCACATGGTCTCAAAACAGCGAAGGTATCCTTATGAAAGCGCAGCAGCGATTGTACTTTCTGAGGCGCCTCAGGAGATTTGGCCTGAACACCAAGGCTCTTGTTAATTTCTATCGCTGTACCATAGAAAGTGTTTTGACAGGATGCATCACAGTGTGGTTTGGTAACGTGACTGTTCAAGACAGTACACAGTTACAGAGAATTGTGAAGAAAGCTGCCAAAATCATTGGCACAGAATTACCACAGCTACACACAATCTATAACACACGCTGTAAGAAAAAGACAGAGAACATCTTAAAGGACAGCTGTCACCCCGCCCATTCCCTGTTCTATCTCCTCCCATCCAAAAAACGTTACCAGAGCATCAAATCTCACACCACCCGTTTCAGTAATAGTTTTTATGCTCAAGCAATCAGGATGCTTAACGAAGAGATGGAAGCGAGACGTAGGTAGTCATGTGCAAGATACGCAGTTTTTAAACTGTACACTGTTACACTGTATGGTTGTTTTGTTGTTTTTGGGTTGTCCTGGGTGACCTGTTGTTGTCTTGTTTTTTTGTGTGTAATAAGGCTGAGAGTGCTCTTGGCACAAGCATTTCAATGTATGTCTATACCTGTATGGATGTGCATTTGACTAATAAAACTGAACCTGAACCTGAAAATGAATATACTCAGTGCATGTTATTGCCCAAATTTGAAGCTTGTAACTTGAGCAGCTAAGCTACACAAATACCCAGAAAGTAGCTTATAGCTACTTGACCGAGTTACACAAATATGAATGTAGCTCAACTACCGCAAGCTACGGCAAAATATATCTCAGCTATGTAGCTCAGCTACATGAAGGGATGGACTGGGCATCTGGCATATGCTCGGTGGGCCAACTATACAAGTGGGCCTGTGGGCCAATGTTTAGTCTGCCCACTTTTTAGCCAATTGTTTTAGCCACCATTTTAGCATACAAAGGCACTGGCCCACAGAGCAGAAACACATCACATGATTGGCCCACTGGCTTGTCTATCATCTGAATACCAGCCTAGTAGCCCAATCACAGGCTACTGTGGCCAAGGAGTCCCACCCAAACATATAACAGCTGATACAAGCCCACAACGAGAAGTGAGAGGAAGAAAGACTTAAGTTTATGCCACACTCAGAGAGATTTTTTGTTGACTCATCTAGTGTATGTGATGTCAGAGCCTTTTATGAAGTGATGTCACAATGAGTCAGCGCTTGCTCCGGAACAGCCCGATGTCAGTCATCTCCGCATACGGAGATTCCAAAACCTTTCGTGCCGGATCCGAAAAACTGTGTATCGGGTCGGGTCGAGGCCTAGCTAAGAACGTAGGCAAAGGTCTGAGCTGTCTGTGTGCGAACTTTGGAGTCTGTAGCACCAACCATGTGCTGTCAGGGCTCATCCATGCGATCCGGGCCAATTCGGATTCGGCGTCCATTGGCTTCAATTAGTAGTCAGTACTCCGCATATGGAGATTCCGAACCTTTCGCGTTGGTTCCGGAAAACCGCATATCGGGTCGGGTCGAGGCCTAGCTAAGAACGTAGGCAAAGGTCTGAGCTGTCTGTGTGCAAAATTTGGAGTCTGTAGAACCAACCATGTGCTGTCAGGGCTCATCCATGCGATTTGGCCCAATTCGGCCTCGGCTTCAATTACTAGTCACGATATAATGGATTATAACTGTGATTATAATGCACTATAAATTTGTACTATGATGACTATAATACACTATAATAGCTAATAGTGGTTATAACATAAAATAATCTATTATCATGTAATAAAACTATCCTGGTGGTCTAAATGAAAAGTCAGTGAGTGATCAGTCATTATGAAGTGTTTGGCCCTGTTTTGCCTAGCTCAGACCTACCCTAGATTGGATACTTTTTAGTACCACGTTTGGTACCACTTTCACAAAACTCTACCCAGGTCCTTGACCTGGCACAAGTGGGCGGTGTGGAGTGGTGTAGTGTTGGGCAATGTCAGTGGGAAAGGGGCAATAATGACTGCATAGAGTCACGGCAGACCGGAAATAGGCAACGCGGAGACCCCACCCCTCATTTCTCACATGGCCCTCTTCTAGCGCACCATGAGGCCAGTTCTTGCAAAACACATTTTTGGACACTGCTCCTACAATTTTTGCCCTAAAATCACGCAAATCGGTACACAGTATGTCTACACTCATCCCATCAACATGAATCTGTCCCATATAGCGCCACCTTCAGGCCGATTTTTACAAACACATTTTTGGACATTGCTCCTACAGATTTTGCCCTAAAATCACGAAAATCACTACACAGTATGTCTACACTCATGTCATCAACATGGATCAGGAAGATTTTGGAAAAACATATTTTTGCCCTATTTGTGGAGATAACCGACCTACGGTCGCTTATCTCCCGATTAGGGAGTCTTACTGGTATTAGCGTTAGCCCACAAAACAAACCGCCTATGAACTGTGTGTAAATTCCTCCGTTTTCACAATGTGCCAGCTGTAGCTCTTTACAGTTGTTTGTTTGTGTCACTCTTGCGACCTGGCGTTTCCCAAGGACCCTAAGCAGAGCGGTGGGGGCCAGTGGTGGGCAAGGAGGTAGGGAGCGAACCAATCTGAGTTCCCAGAAGTTCTTTTTTTCACCACTAGGGGGGCGAGATAGGAGCGAACTAACTACACTAATTCGAATGACACCCGCAAATGGAAACAAGCTAAATTCGCTTCGTCTTAATGCGCATTTCTGATAATTCGCTTCCTATTTTCGAATACGTTTATGGAAACGCAACTTGTAACTTTTTCTTTGTTGCTTTATCTTTAGTACATGTCCTTATAAGACCATGTTTAGAATAGCATCTCTGTCAGAATGAGAATATAAGAACTGTATGAAAATGAGGCAGAGCGAGGCTTGTGCCCCGAGAGGGCTGTCGTGAGGAGGCCAGAAGGCCTGGCTCCTCAAAGATCTGTAATGCTGATACTCTGTTCAACTTTTTGCCTTTTTGAATAAAACTTTGCCATTTCTTCATCCTTGTGGAACATCAAATGTTCCATCATAGTGCGTTCGCTCAGAATAACATTAGAAAATACCATTTTGTATTATTCATGAACAGAAAGAATGTTATGTCTTCGCATTAATATGGGGCATAGTCACAGGCCAGCATGGGGCATAATGCACTTGCACACTGCCTGTAGTCAGCTGTTTGCTACAGCTTTGAGTGGAGATCTGCTATTTTTGAAAAGTCGTGAAAATGTGTGCAAATCTTTGAATATATGTATTTTTTAAGTGAACATTTGTAAATCAAATTCTGCTTCTGGGGGTCCCTGGAACGAATTATTTTGAGATAGATGTCAATGTACGTCCATGGCATGGAAGAGGTGGTGCCATCAGGTATTGTACTTTTTCTGTGTTGTATGTGCATATGGAGTAAAGATTACTCTAATAGACCCCCAAATGTGGTTATAACATGCAAATATGTCTTCCCTGTATGTATTTGTTTGGTTTCTTACTGAAAGCTGAAAGCCTCTGAGTCAAAAGGTCCAGTCGAAAGACACCGCTTTAGTGACACAATAAAATTATCCCCTCCACTTTTTATTTTATTTTATTTGTTTACCATACAGCAACAGTTGTTTGTGTGGCTAACTTCACCTGGGTCACCACGTACCTGAAAACCGGATATATTACAGGCCGGTGTGTGGCCACATAAAAACAGAATTGTAACACCATATATGGACTGTGTTTTCCATGTTACTGCAGTGCTTTCACACAGACATAATGGATGATCATGAAGTCCATCAACGACAAACGTTGTGGTTTCCCTCGGCAGTCAATGTTGCTCCCTCATTTTGTGGTGCTACCGAAGGTCTGACTACAGAAGTATATCACTGGTTAATACGAATCAAGTTAAAGTTGTTATGGTTGTTTTTGTATATCGTTCTACATAATGACATCATAATGCAATGACATCATATACTGTCGCGTGTAGCTGTCCTTTATAATGAGTTGTTCAATGAACAAAACATCCTTCTGCTACTTTTAGTGCGGCAGCTTATATCTTATAAGTGTTTCCTCGATAATTGCTGTAGTTTGTGACATTGTTTGATGGTGGTGCCAGGATATGTTGCGCTGGACGGTAAATCTGAGAGGAACACCAAATACACCCTATGCTGCTATTGGAGTAGAACACAAGGTGTACTGCTTTGGAGGGGGAAAGAACAACGGTGATCAGATTGAAGTGCACATCTTCAACACAGTGTCTTTACTGTGGAGGAAGTTGCCCCCAGTGACAAGAGAGGGAAGTGAAGGTCCCCTTGAAGTTCCTTCCAGGCTCCGGGGACACACAGCCATACTGATAGCAGATTGCATCTACATCTGGGGAGGTTGTACTTACTGCAAGCTCTATGCTTTTGATGTCGACTCCCACAGATGGTTCAAGCCTGAGGTTTCTGGAACCGTTCCAGGGGCGAGGTGCTACCACTCAGCCTGTGTCTTGAGGAAGGTCATGTATATCTATGGAGGATACACCAAGCGGACTGGAGACACTAATGACATGTACATGTTGGACACCACCACAATGGCCTGGACTTTAATTAACACCATAGGCACTCCTCCACCTGTTTCGTCAGATCACTCTGCCACCATCACCATCATCGGGACAAAAATGTTTGTATTCGGGGGCTATGAGGGGAAAGTATTCTTCAACAAGGTCAGTGTGTTTGACACAGAGACCAACCGCTGGCTGAAAACAGCTTCCACAAAACCTCTCCCAGACAAACGGTTGGGTCATTCCGCCTTTGCCTACAATGGAGAGCTATACATATGTAATGACCGCAGAAGGAAGCCGTACTTAAATGAACTGTGGAAATTCAACACAGAGACCTTCACCTGGAAGAAGGTGGAACCCAAGGGAAACGGCCCTTCTCAGACGTTTAGGGTGTCCTCTTGCATGGTGGGAGATCGTATCATCCTCTTTGGAGGATACTGTAAAGCATTCCAACCACTCCCTAGTGAACTGTACATCTTAGATTTACGTCCAACACTGAAGACATTATGCAAGCTAGCAGTTATTCAGTACGGTGTGGAGCAGAAGGAACTCCCACATGACATCAGGTGGGAACTGGCAGCCATGACAAAAAACCACTAGAAAGGTTCACATGCTCAGTGGAGCATGTCTAGCCAGGAAGTGTGACCAGTTTGGAGTGTGACTCCATAGTTGGTAAATGTTGCAGACGGAGGCGACCGACAAACAGGGATGTTTGGCCTCTCCAATCCCCTTCTTAACACTCAGTCTTTCATCTTCATTTCAGGCATTTTCATTGGGCGTGTCTGAATAGAACTGTTGGTGTTCACAGCTTATGTAAGCATGGGGATACAGGTGCGTAGACCTACCCCATCCTATTCAGCTATGCCCAGTTAACACAGGAGGCCAATTTATTCCTTGAATTACCTTTTTTTATTTATTTTTTTGCATTCCTAAGCCAATAATTTGTTGACGGGTCATCGGCCAGATATAGCTAGTTCCTGCAAACCGCTTAGCCTACTGCAGTTGCAACAACGCAGCTGCAGCCAAGAATGTCAGTCTGTCTAATCAGCTAAACAACTGATGATATTTCTAATGTGATTAATCCCTTCTGAAATCGGCTAGGTGTGCTGTGCTGTGCATTTCAGAACGACTGGAGAGCCTATTTCAACCAGAAGAACTACCAGTTGTATAATATAAATAGATCACTCACATATATATATATATATATATATATATATATATATATATATATATATATATATATATATATATATATATATATATATGCAGGTTGAGAACCACTGATCTACACACACACACACACACACACACACACACACACACACACACACACACACACGCACGCACACACACACAGACAGAGCTCCCCTTTGCCAACAACAGGGTTTTTGGTATTGCAGCTGACAGACAGAACATTAAAGAGGTCGTGCCATAGTTTTGTACCTTTTCTGTTTGAGTCAACATTACTCTAATAGACCTCCAGGTGGGGTTATAATGTGCAAATATGTCTTCCCTGTGTATTTTTGATTTCTTCCTGAAAGCTGAAAGGCCCAGTCAAAAGGCCCAGTTGAAAACACAAATTTAATTACATCATAAAATCATCCCCTCCTCTTTTACCATACACCCAGCTTCAGCTGGGACAACCAGGCATACTTAATGAGCTGGTGGGTGTGGCCACATAAAAACATAATTTCTGTACACTTATTTTGGAGGGAAAAAAATCCTTCTAGTATAATAATACCTGATCATCATGTCTTAGGGGGTGGGGGGGATGGGATCATGGCACCCCATCTTTAAAATGTAATATCTGAGTGTTTGTTTAGGGTGAGTACTTTACCCTTGTGCCACCCGGGTGCCCAGGCTGGCAGAGTCATTTGATTAGAAAAGTGCCACACATCCTCCTCCTCATCACCATCACTGTTGTCATGGTGACAGAGGCATCGCTGGCAGCCCCACTGGTACTACCCCCCAAATCCTCACTGCCTCAGGGGGAAGTGGCAACACTCCACAGCCAGGCACAGAAGGAAGAAAATGGAGTGTCGAAACACACGGTAGCTTGGGAACTTATTGGCTTGAAACCAACTCACTTTCCCCACACACATGCCGTGGTAACGCATCCAGACGATAACGCATTGTGCCAACAAGGAGGATTTTTTTCAAAAAATAGCAGATCTACAAGCTCGCAGCGCGGCACTCGGTGCCGCGGTGTGAGCTTGTATATCTGCTATTTTTTAATAGTTAAAACACAAAATAACGCAGTGAATCCTTGTACCCAGGGCCCAGAATTTGGTGCGACACCCCTGAATACAACCTCACACATAATTAGGACTTTATTTTAGCTACAGCTTCTGCTAAGGTCAGGTTGTTCTGCTGAGTCTTTCTGAGGTGAATTAGTGCCTTCCTATTTACTCAAGCCCTCCTGAGATATCTGTCAGCCAGCCAGAAACCTTGTATCTCCAATTTAAACATCTATTTTCTCTATTTCTGAAACATTTTGAAATTGGAAGAGAAAGTGCTTAAGTGTGTCTTTAGGTTTTATACTGTACATATCGAACCAATTATCGATATCCTTTTGAACAAAAGATTGTGACTAAATAATATACGTAAGTACCAGTGGTGTAAAGTAAGCAGATTTATTTAAGTACTGTACTTAAGTACAGTTTTTAGGTATTTGTACTGTACTACTTGAGTATTTCTTAATACTTTTACTTCCACACATCCAAATATTGTTGTGACCGTCAGGTTGCAGTTACTATCAAAACATCAAAGTTTGTGTATGCGACCTGATGGTCGCTTACCTCCCGATTTAGGGAGTCTTACTGGTACTTTTACTCCACTACATTTATTTGTTACACTTAGTTAGTAACTTTGCAGATGCTGATTATTATTACAAAACATACATTAACCACTTTCAAAAGAGTTGTATACATTTGAAATTTTGAAATGGGACATTCTGCACAATGAGTACTTTCTACTTATTGACACCAATACTTTTGTACGTTTACTCAAATACATTTTGAACAGGACTTCTACTTGTAATGGAGAATTCCTACATTGCAGTATTGATACTTGTTTTTAAGTAAAGAATGTGAGTACTTGTTCCACCACTGATTGGATCACATGGAATACACAATCTTTGTTTTCCATTTCCTGAACAAAATATAGTTTTGGACATACAAGGTTTCCTCTCGGCAGTGACTTAGTGTGAAAGTCTGTGAGGACCCGATGCAAGAGTGCAGGTGTTTTTCCGTGCATGCATGTCTTTGCACGCCAAGACTCTTGCACGGATGTGTGCTCAGAAGGGAGAGTGTTTTGATTCCCAGCCCCTTCCTGGCTTCCTGGCGCTGTAGCGAAGTGACCTGAGTGTGTGTGTGCATGGCGTGCGTGTGTTCATAAAAGCCAGAGCTGAAGCAAATTTAGGGCGGCTTTACACTGCCACTGAAATCTAGCCTGAATCAGACCTGAGTCACATCAAAAGTGGAATCCGATTCTTTTTTTTAAATAGTCTAAATCCAGACAGGTCACATGCAGGTCACATGAAATCCGAGTTTCAAATCCGATCCGGATCTGAGGGCATCTGTCTCAGTCTGAAAGCAGTAGTAACCACATCCACCCCATAGAGTTATATGCAAGTCACATGCAAGTCACATCAAACTGACCAAACGTCACTTGCTGCGCGCCCCGAGCGTGCAGAGCTCCACTTTAATGACGTCATTACAGAGCGCGAGTGTTTACTATTTGATTACAGCGCGTTGAGCAAATGAGAAAAACAAGAGAGAAGAGAGAGAACATGTGAGCTAAATAGATAAAACCAGAGAGAAGAACGAAACAGAAGAGTAAAGAAAAGAAAGAAAAACAATTGTAACGTGTGTTTACAATGGTCTATTATGTCGCATTTCCTGAACGTAATCAACTAGCGTCGACGTAGTGACGTAACGTCGTTACCACGTTAACCAAAGCAGATATGTCGCCGCAGGGCAGCTTTGGGCTGACGCTGTTAAAATCAGTTAGAACGCACAGATCCGATCTGGTCACTTGCAAATGCAGTGTGAAAAGTCGGGCCAAAAGATCAGATTTGAGAACCAAATCGGATTTGGGCTGGATTTGACTGCAGTGTAAATCCGGCCTTAGTGTCTCCAAAGGTGGAGGGAACACAGTGGCCCCGGGGAGGCCATGTTGTCCCTCTTAAAACCACAATAGCTTTCACATCTGCTGGTCCTGCTACATGACTTATAACACTCACCTCCATGTCTGCTGGTCCTGCTACATGACTTATAACACTCACCTGGGGCGAATATTTGATTTAGGGGCCAGACCTTTTCGACTGACAACTTGAGGAAACAAAAAAGGTTAGATTTAGTTGACAACACTCATACAGCTTTGTCCAGGACTGTCTGGACTTGTCACTGCGAGTTCAATAGATTTGAACCCAAATGTAGGACACTACGGGGCACTGTGTGCGTATATGTGTGTGCGTGGGGGCGTGTGCGTGTGTGTGTGAGTATCTGCTGGAACAGTGGGTGGGTGGAGAGTGGGTGGGTCCTGGTTAACCTATAACTGAGCACTGTTCTGTCCTGTGTGGATCTGGGACAGTTTAGTAGGAACAGGCTACTATCTCTCAAGTCATCGTTACCACCTGAACTCAAGACAATATAACGGACCTCAAACGTCAACTAACACAAACCAGCCCAAGCACAGTTGACTGGAAGGAGAGGAACTATTTCGGGAGGGTTTTCTAAACAAGAGATGTCGTCCAACTTTTTACCGGAGTCAGAAGAAGCCATGTTGAAGCAGCCTGTGATTAAGTTACACAGAATAGGTGAGTTTTTATGTCACTGTTTTTCATTCAATATTTATTCATTCGTTATACTCATTTGCAGTGTTGTCGAGTAGCATTACAATGCAATTCAACAACATCACTGTTGAAGATAAATGACATCTAGGAATTGAAAAACAATAAAAGGCACACATGAAAAAGTTACAAGACAAAATTAAAACAAAATCCTTCCATGTGCTAGGCTGGTATGGTATGGCATGGGTATATTGCTTAGTCCCCGAGGGGAAACATGTTTTGCCACCAGAGCGAATACAATACACAAGTAACAATAACAACATATAACAAACATACAATACACAGCAAGTGACAATAACAGACTTTACAAATAACATAACACTCTCCCCCCAAAAAAAGCTAGCGGTGTTCGTTAATAAAATCTAACGGCAGCAGGAACAAAGGATCTCTTCATTCTCTCAGTAGAGATTATAGGCATCAAAAAACGGTTGCTAAACGTACTACGCAGGTCCTTAAATACCTTATAAAGAGGATGGCCTTCGAAGGAAAGAATAGTGTTCAATTTGGTCCTCATTCACTTGGCTATGGTGATATCCAAAGTATCCTGAGGGAGGCCAGGGTTAGGGTAGGGTTAGAGCCACAGAAGATAAAAGCAGATCTACTGAATTCAGAGTTGACCGCGGGCAGCTTGAAAGTGGGGAAACTACTTGATCTGGTGTGATAGGGTCCAGAGGGGGTCCATTCCAAAATGCTGAGATATAGCTTATAGGAGAATCTCCAAGTATGGAGCTAGGGCAATCTCCAACCTTTCCAGTGACTAACAAAGTATACACTCAAGTAAATACTCAAGTATTCAGAGACTATTGTAGGCTATTTTAAATGTTTACACAACGTGTCAATCATATACAGCTCACAGGAACGATTAATTTGGCTATAGAGACAGAAGGGAGATAACTTATATTCTATGGATGAGCACATTCATTTGTCCAATAAGAAAAAGCGTTGCTATATACAGTACGTTGTTGCCGTCAGATGTCCAAAACCGTTTTTTTTATTGCTATTTTTGGAGCAGTGGCAATGCTCCCAATACATAGGATTGTGTGTCTCATGCCCTGTCTCGTACAGAACGAACAGGATCTGCGCATGCACGACTTTACCACACACACACACGCACGCACGCACGCACGCACGCACGCACGCACGCACACACACACACACACACACACACACACACACACACACACACACACACACACACACACACACAGCTCGAACGACCGACCAAACACACAGTCCACAACAGATGTCTCTCTCTCTCTCTCTCTCTCTCTCGCTCTCCCTCTCACGAACGAGCGAGCATGCATTTGTCCTGCAAGTCACGTCAAATAATTATTGTGGTATTGATACTTTTACATAACAACTAGGAGTACTTCTTCCATCACTGACAATGTTGCACAATGTTGCACATTAAGTTAATCATCTGTTTTCCCATCAACCCTTGCCCCCTGTGTCCACACCACGTTTGTTTACCAATGTCGAGTGCTCGTGCCAGTGTTTGTGCGTGTGCGAGTGCGTGCGTGTGTTGTAGTCTTCTTAGTGTTGTATCCTTGCCCCCTGTGTCCACAACACGTTTGTTTACCAATGTCGAGTGCTCGTGCCAGTGTTTGTGCGTGTGCGAGTGCGTGCGTGTGTTGTAGTCTTCTTAGTGTTGTATCCTTGCCCCCTGTGTCCACAACACGTTTGTTTACCAATGTCGAGTGCTCGTGCCAGTGTTTGTGCGTGTGCACGTGCATGTGGGTGCGTGTTGTAGTCTTCTTAGTGTTGTAGTAGGCTACAGTGGTTCTCAAAGTGGATTCCAGGGTTCCAAAAGTGACAATTATGCCAATAATGTCATGTTACCTAAGAAAGAGAAAATGTTTCCACAATATTTGTCTGTAGAAACAAGTCAAACTAAATGTACTGCCTCAACTCCTACAATTCCAAGTGCTTGTCAGGGTGGGGGGTCCCCAGTTCATATAGGATTATTTGTGGGGGTCTCTGCCTGAAAGGTTTGAGAACCACTGAGTTAGAGACGAGTGCCAGACCTAATTTTTTCTTTTCTTTTCTTTTCTTTTTTATTATAGTGAATATGAAATAATTATAGCAGCTGTATTTGCTGTTCAATGCGATGCTGTTCAAAGTGACCGTTAGGTCTCATAGACAAACTTTAAAAGGCAATGGTAGCCAATCAGGAGGGAATATGGGAAATGGGACAGATCCACGTTGATGACATGACTTTAGAGATACTGTGTACCACTGATTTTAGGTCAAAATCTGTAGGAGCAGTGTCCAAAAATGTGTTTTTCAAAAGTCGGCCAGATGGTGGCAATAGATGCGACAGATGCATTTTGATGACATGATTGTAGAGATATTGTGTACCACTTTGCGTGATTTTAGGGCAAAATCTGTAGGAGCAGTGTCCAAAAATGTGTCTTGCAAGAATCGGCCTCATGGTGGGCGCTAGAAGAGGGCCATGTGAGAAATGAGGGGTGGAGGTTGTGGTTTGGCAGCCAAGGAGTATGTGTGCAAAGTTCAAGTCTCCATGGCGTGAGTAATCAATAGACACAAAGTCATTATGGGGGTGAACCACTCTTTTAAGAAAGAAGCTGGAGGAGAAATTAAATGTAGAATATTATGAGTTGGTAATACAACACAGCTTGCATGTTGTCTCAAAACATTCATTATGTTTTTGTATCCTTTTTTCTCTTCTCATTCTCAATCTCAGATGTCTTTCCTGCCCAACTACCACTGAAGAAACATGTCTACAGAAAAAACTGTCACCTGAAACATCACCAGAGAATTCACACAGATAAGCCCTACCACTGTGACCAGTGTGGGAAACGGTTCAGCCAAAGCAGTCATCTCAAAGTACACCAGAGAATTCATACAGGAGTGAAGCCGTACAGCTGTGATGAGTGTGGGACAAGGTTCAGCCAAAGCGGTCATCTCAAAGTACACCAGATAATTCATACAGGAGTGAAGCCGTACAGCTGTGACCATTGTGGGAAACGGTTCAGCCGCAGTAGTCATCTGAAACAACACCAGAGAATCCACAAAGGGTTGAAGCCCTACTACTGTGACCAGTGTGGGACAAGGTTCAGCCAGAACAGTAATCTCAAACGTCACCAGAGGATTCATACAGGACAGAAACCATACCACTGTGACCAGTGTGGGGCAAGGTTCAGTGATAGCAGTGGTCTCAAATATCACCAGAGAATTCATACAGGACAGAAGCCATACCACTGTGACCAGTGTGGGACAAGGTTCAGCCAGAACGGTAATCTCAAACGTCACCAGAGAATTCATACAGGAGAGAAACCCTACCACTGTGAACAGTATGTGTGGCATAAGATTCAGCCACAACAATATTCTCAAAGTACACCAGAGCATTCATTCAGGAGAGAAACCGTACCATTGTGACCAGTGTGGTAAAGGGTTCAGCCAGAGCAGCCATCTCAAAGTACACCAGAGAATTCATACAGGAGAGAAACCTTATCACTGTGACCAGTGTGACACAAGATTCAGCGACTACTGTCATCTTAAAGTACACCAGAGAATTCATACTGGGTTGAAGCCCTACCACTGTGACCAGTGTGGGAAACAGTTCAGCGGAAGCAGTCATCTGAAACAACACCAGAGAATTCATACAGGAGTGAAGCCATACAGCTGTGACGAGTGTGGGAAAAGGTTCAGCATGAGCAGTCATCTTAAAGTACACCAGAGAATTCACAAAGGGTTGAAGACCTACCACTGTGACCAGTGTGGGACAAGGTTCAGCCGGAGAGATAGTCTCATAGTACACCAGAGAATTCATACAGGACAGAAGCCATACCATTGTGACCTGTGTGGGACAAGGTTCAGCCAAAGCAGTCATCTCAAAGTACACCAGATAATTCATACAGGAGAGAAACCCTACCACTGTGATGAGTGTGGGACAAGCTTCAGCCGGAGAGATAGTCTCATAGTACACCAGATAATTCATACAGGAGTGAAGCCGTACAGCTGTGACCAGTGTGGGAAACGGTTCAGCCGAAGCAGTCATCAGAAACAACACCAGAGAATCCACAAAGGGTTGAAGCCCTACTACTGTGACCAGTGTGGGACAAGGTTCAGCCAGAGCAGTAATCTCAAACGTCACCAGAGAATTCATACAGGACAGAAACCATACCACTGTGACCAGTGTGGGGCAAGGTTCAGTGATAGCAATAGTCTCAAATATCACCAGAGAATTCATACAGGACAGAAGCCCTACTACTGTGACCAGTGTGGGACACGTTTCAGTGATAGCAATAATCTCAAACGTCACCAGAGAATTCATACAGGAGAGAAACCGTACCACTGTGACCAGTGTGGGACAAGGTTCAGCCAGAGCAGCCATCTCAAAGTACACCAGAAAATTCATGCTGGGTTGAAGCCCACTACCACTGTGATCAGTGAGGTAAAGGGTTCAGCCAGAGTAGCCTGATTTCAGACTCAGCTGAAGCTTGAGTCTGACATTGTGCCCTGTTTGAGCGATTTCTGGAGGGGAGGGACTTTGACGGCACGGATTGGTTATTTGTTAAACCCACCCCCACCCCCTGCGCTAATTGGAGGAGCCGTCATTTCGGCTCCAGAAATCACTTATTATGAACACAATTCCAGACCAGAGAAACAGTCCACTCTGAGAGTGGGTGGGTCTATGGGCTGGAAACAATACAGCCAGAGCAGTAGTCTCAAAAGACACCAGATAATTCATAGACCTACCACTGACAGATGTTGAGGGTAAAGCTTCTCACTAAAGTGTAAAGTCACCTCAAGCAACACCACACTAGCAGCCATATTTGGTTATGAAACCAGTCAATGAGGCAAAAGTAATGCAACACTCACATACCCACAGACAGCTTTCATCACCCTACTAACACGCTTTGCTTGTCACTTGTTTCAAAAACGCTAATTAACCAGGCATATTTGGCTATGATTGCACAAGGGGCAAGTTGGCACCTCGACAGAGTGCACTCAAGTTACATAATCGCATAATCTCAATCATTAGAGATAATTGCAGTGATTTTGCATAATCAACAGAATTGTTTCCCTTCATCTGTATAAATGTACATTTTGTAAAAGAACATGTATTGGAAATAGCAAATCTACAAGCTCACAATGAGGCACTCTGACCTTGTAGAGGGCTATTTCCGCTGGTAAAAAATAAATGTATAAATGTAAATACAATAGTAATTTGTATCAAAGTGCCCTGTTTTAGCCAAATTATTTTGTTTTTACTTTTGATTAGGTTTTGTTTTACAAAGCCTACAATAATGTTACAGTGTTCAATTCCAAAAAGTACAATTAATTTGTTAATTGCAATTATTTGTGTGACAATTAAAAATGAACCCGTGACTGTATACTCCACTTTTACAGACACATTTATTTTGGTTTGAGCAGTCACAAAATCTCGGCAGCACCGAACAGCCGAATTAATGACGGTTGGACATGCTGTGTCATGTGTCAGTCTCATTTGGTCTATGACGTCAGATATCTATGATGTCAGATAGTCGTCAGTCATCTCCATATTTGGGAAAATATGGACACATTTTGTCCAACTTAAACGACAAACCGCGACGCGAGTCACACTTGAAAAATAATTTCGTCCTTGTCCCTTTTATGCCCATATACAGTATGGAGATCCCTGATTTCATTCATATTAAGCCCATATCTGGGAATGCCCATGTATGGACATATTGTGTCAGTCTCTGTTGTTTTAGCGCTCTTCTTGCCCCTTAGGGCGTCTTACTGGGGTAACAAAAAAAGAAGATCAGTACATGCCACCCTTTGTGGCCTCATCAGTCAAAGAGCAGAGAAAGTAATGAATTCCCTATCTAATGCAGTTTACCTAACATAGTTGATCTGAGGGCTTGAATATGACAGTTGGAGTCACACGCCACAGACCCAGATTCACAGACTGCTTTTAATTAGGAGCACTAGGTACTTGAGTGTGTGTGTGTGTGTGTGTATGTGTGTGTGTGTGTGTGTGTGTGTGTGTGTGTGTGTGTGTGTGTGTGTGTGTGTGTGTGTGTGTGTGTGTGAGTGTGAGTGTGTGTGTGCGTGCATACCAGCATGCATGCATGTGTGGGTGGGTGTGCACGTGTGTGCCTGGGCTCAGAGAGAGAAAGAGAGAGAGAGAGTGAGAGAGAGAGAGAGAGAGAGAGAGAGAGAGAGAGAGAGAGAGAGAGAGAGAGAGAGAGAGAATCCCCTTGAAAGAGGAGATGACTTTTATGGAATAATTCTGACTTCAGTCATTAAGAGGTGATGATGGGCCTACTGGTCCAGGTGCATACCACTTAGGCATTGCCACATGGGCATGGATGCCTGGCAGAGTCACCAGTTCGATTCCCGATCCGGACAACCTTTGCTGCGTGTCACTCCCCATCTCTCCCCCCATTTCCTGTCAGTCTACTGTCCTATCAATAAAGGCATTAAAGCCCCCCAAAAAATTTAAGAGGTGATGATAATTTTGTGTGTGTGCATTGGAATCCATTTGTATCGAAGAGCAGTGCGAGAAGGGAGAAGGTCGAGGAAAAGGTCAAAGAAGAAGTACAATCAAGTAAAACAAGTAAATCCCAAAACAGACCTGGCTTTGACTAAGCTTGCTCATATGCTAAGGAACATTTTGGCGTTGTGATACTTGAGAGCAAAATGAATCTAACTATTGTTAGTGAAAACGAGGGGGTGAAACAAGGACACTGCTCATAGGCAGAGTGAAAGAGCTGCAGAGAGATAGAGTCTCCAAAGCGATGCCAAGTGTTCAGAATGGACGTAGGAGGAAGTGACATCATGTGTGAGGACTGAGGAGGAGAGAGAGACTGAGACACAGAGAGAGCAGAGTGGGACAGATGTAGGATTATTACAATGTGTTCTCTGCCAGGTTAAATGAGGTAACCTGACTGTTGAGTTCCTCATACAGCTCAGAGATCGGTGCTACCGAACAGCGCCCGGTTCCAACCAGTCAGCGGCAGCTACGGCCGGGATTTCTCAATCTTTTCACGATCTTCTTCTTTGCCGCTAACCATGAGCTGCTGTGAGCCTCGATCCCCTTTTCGATTGCAGCACCACACTACACGACACTACACTGCACCACATAAAATATTACATTTTCCATTACACAAAAGTACCTCTATCGGTAAGAAACAAATTGACCCTTTTAACTGTGATTATAATACAATATAAATGTGTATCACAACTATCCTAATTATAATACACTAATGGAGTATAACTGTGATTATAATACAATATGAATTTGTATTACAACTATCCTAATTATAATACACTATAATGGATTATAACTGTGATTAGCCTATAATACAAAGGTATTAATGTATTACTATAACTGATACAAACACTATAATTGCAACCGAAGGTCGCAGTTTACCATGAGAAATGTCACAGCTTGTCTCCGTGTGTGTAGTGTCTATTGGTTGGTTCCCTTGACACATCACTGTGACATCACAGGTGATATCACAGGTGACATCACCTATGTAAAAGACCATATATGGGTATTCCCAAGAATACCTTTTATGCCCATATTTGAAGATCCCTGATGTCATCGATATATATCACTGCCCAGATGGCCAAGACATGGCCCATATCTGTGTGGCTGGTTCAGATAGGGATCTCCATGTATGGGCATAAAATATATTTATGCTGTGATGTCATGGCAACCACTCTAACAGAATTTTTTTCTTTTTCTAAATATTTCTAGTGGAGTCAATGGGACAGTGAATATACAAATGGCCATAACTTTTTTTCGCGATGTTTCCAGCAGAGCAGGCCAAACTCATAGATAAAACTGAAATAAAAAGTACGGCAGAAAATCACAGGTCCCCTCCCATTTTGGTGACTGGGTCCCCGGCTATGTTCTGTCCCAAATGACGCCCCTGGTTTGCAGTTTACATCGTAAAAACCAGTTCACTTTACTCTGATTCCTGTATAACGCTGCAGGCCACACACACTAATTACTTCAAACACCCTAACAACGGAGAACATACCGTATAATTACTTATTTTCCATCTGAATAGAGCACACATTATATCATTTACCCAGGATAGTTAATTCACAGGGGATCGTACATTTAGTGATTATTTCACCAGTTCTCAGTTATTCAACCCGAGGCAGCTCAGCTTCCCACACAGGCGCTATAATGACTACGTTCAGAATTCCCTGTGATCTGGTCATGAATTATAATGTCTTGTAAATGAGGCTGCTGCTCAGTCTGTACTGTAACCTACTACTCTTCCCATGAGCTTTAGATGGGATAGGATGGATTATTATTGTTACAGTAGTGGTTAAAATACAAGGTTATCAAGCGCCTTGAGACACAGAGAAGTACTACTAAGAGTTGCTTTAATATATAGCGTTATACTGTATAAATGAGAGTTCTAACATAAATCAATGAGAGGAACACATTATCTTACTTTCAACAAACCGGTAGTGCTGTGCTGCTTTATATTGTTGACACAGAGCCAAGATTCATAGACATGGAGCCTGCGGAAGTTCTATTATATACAGAATCTGGTTGTTGCTATCTCCCTGGACCCCATCTTCATTCGTTAACAAGTCAATTCATTCACACTCCCGGAGAGCAGTCTGTCACCTCATGTTCATTCTCATTGGCTACAAGTTAATTCTCATACGCCCTCTTACCCACAATTCATCTCAAGCAGTCTATTTAAGCAGCTCCCTGTTCTATGTTCATTCTAGTTGTTTAGCTGTTACTACTGGCTGTGCAGCTGTAAGGGTAAAAAAAATCCCTCCACCTCCCCGTCCTCCTCCCTGTAAAATGTAGTTACTTATGCTTATATGTATTGTTTACAGATTGTTCTGTGTTCTATGGATTATTATATGTGATATCTTAAATCATGCAGCTGAAGGTTCAATGTTATGGGCATTTAATCTGTATATCATGCTTTGCTCTGGGGGGGTTTGTGATTTCAGATTATGTCTCATGTTCGAGCAGATAATCTGTATGATCACAGCCAGAGCTTCACCGCCAAACTAAATGCAATATCATCACATAAATGGTAATATCATTGCATCATCTTGAAAATAAGATGTCACACAATTGTTGTGGTCTGTTTTTCACTGGCTGGCTGCTGGCCCAGTGGTTTTCCAACCCACACAAACAAAACACCATAGCTCTGATTCAAGTGGAGTTCTGTGAAGGATGGAAAACTTTCAGTGATTGCTTTAACTTTGCCCTGAGTGATGGAACTGAACAAAACGGCCCAGATTGTACACACACTGCAACTGTGCGTGCGTGCGTGCGTGCGTGCGTGCGTGCGTGCGTGCGTGCGCGCGCGTGTAAAATGCCTTTGTGCTCTGGAACTTCGCGCCACGTTGTGAGATTGTAGATTGGCTATTTTCACTACTTCTTAAAGATTTGTGTTCTAATTTATGGCATTTCTTAGATTTTGCTATTGTTAATTCATGAAATTACTTAGAAAAATCTTTTGAATCCACATTTTTTTATCATGAAAAATTTCAAACAAAATGTAGGACACAAAATAAATAACTGACCCACAAATGGGCCCCGACCCACTGTTTGGGAAACTAGAACTAGAGAGTATATATGGCAAGTTTTCTGCTGAGAATTAAAAGGGTATTTCAAGGACACACACAAGCACAGGAGTGCCATTGCGCACGCGCGCGCGCACGCACGCACACACACACACACACACACACACACACACACACACACACACACACACACACACACACACAAGGACACACACACACTCACACTTGTGCGCGCATGTTATTATCCGAGGATTATGGTTGGCACTGTGCCATGGACTTTCAGTGTTCTTGTGTGGGAGGAGGATCATCCAATGCACAGGATTTGGAGAGGAGTCCCATAAGATTACAATCCATTCTCTTGACCAAACACAAATCAGTAGATCAGTAATTGTGTGGACCTTACTTAACTTGACAAATAAAGAGTGTTTGTTCTTTGTGTTTGACCGTGATGGCCAGTGTGTTATAATAGGGTCACATGTTAAACACTTAAGCCCTAATTAGTATTATGTTCAGTTTTATTGACACACGCACACGCACACGCACGCACGCACGCGCACGCACGCACGCACGCACGCACGCACGCACGCACGCACGCACGCACGCACACCACACACACACACACACACACACACACACACACAC
This sequence comes from Nannobrachium achirus, assembly GCF_963921795.1. Lineage (NCBI taxonomy): Eukaryota > Metazoa > Chordata > Actinopteri > Myctophiformes > Myctophidae > Nannobrachium > Nannobrachium achirus. The sequence continues at coordinate 55,656,609 of NC_137817.1, read as the reverse complement.
ACACACACACACACACACACACACACACATTGATTGATTGACGACTTTATTAGAAGTTTGCATAGGAAAAGGTACAGTTTCATGACGGTACAGTTCACTGGTACAAGGTCTCTCACACACACACACACACACACACACACACACACACACACACACACACACACACACACACACACACACCACACACACACACACACACGCACACACACACACACAGGGTTGTTCAACTAGTTCATGCACACAGAGATGAAGGCAGACGTCATCTTTTTTCCTCACTTTGCAAAAGCTCCAACATCTGGTGGTGCCAAACCATAATCAAAATCGTATGATGAGAACTGTTCTTTTTCTATTTTTGTACCTTATTTAATTTTTATTTTTTGGGGGTATTTTGTGAAGCCACCGTATGTGTGACTATTGGTTATTGTTGTCTCTGTTATATGTGTAGAGCGACTTGTCTGTTTTAACTATTGTCTGTTTTCGCCGTATTACCCAGGGGGCAAACCAGCCTTTTTTTAGGAAACCTGCATTTGCCCCGACATACAAAGTTGTCCACCAGAAATATTATCTATGACCCAGTAGGATCACAACCTATATGGACAACCCGGTCAATTTGTACAACAAAGTCCAATATGGCCGCCTTTAGTTTTAATGGGGGGTGAATAGGGCAAAATTTTAAACTGAGGGATATTTCCACGAAACTTCACAGGTTGATCAATGGTATACATATGAACATCTTTTGTATTGCAAGTTTCCATGAAATCCAATATGGCCGCCACAATATGGCCGTCATAATGTAAGGACCCAGAAAATAGGTTTTGCCTCTAACTTCTGAACCAGATGAGCTAGAAACGCAAACTTGGTGTCTATTTCATGGTGTCTGACCATGGGAGACTCAATGGAATAGCTAATTTCATTATTGGGTGTGTCTGGACCTTTATTGTGCATATTTGCAAGATGGTGGACTCCCAAAATAGAGCTTTAACATAATTTCTACCATGATTGTTGACTGCTTTTGCAAATACAAGCAATATGAATCCATTTGCTAAGATTTATGGCACAGAAGGGACTTATACCTGTATTATTCTTGAGTTTGCATGTTGTCAAAATGGCTGTAAACGAGATATTATATTTCCTGTCCGATTCTACTGTATGTAGTTGTAGCAATGACTTCAGATCAGTGTTGTTTTTGTTGACGAGACGTTAACGAAAATGATTTCGTTGACGCCCCTTTTTTTCACGACGATGACGTGACGTTAACGTAACGAGCTAAACATAAATCTGACGAAAATATGACGAGACGAATGTGTGTTTTCGTTGACGTAACGAAGACGAGACGAACATCTGGTTTTCGGACGACGTTAAATAAACATACATGAAAGCCAGACAATATTATTGTAGTTGTTTCAATGGAGGAGTAGTGGCCAATCATATGGAACGTTTAATATCACGCTTCTAGGACGCATATAGCAAAAGGCTCTTTGATTGGCTGGGATGTCGGCAGGAACACACGTGTTGTTTGTTGTTGTGGTCAGAAGTTGCACACATTACAGCTGGGAATGTTACTAAGTTTCTATTTGCAAATGAAAGCTAATCATCTGATTGAGTAAAGACCCTGTATCTGCCTCGCGGCAGCAGCGTCAACATCAATTAATAGATTCTGTCGTCGGAAAAGAAGACACGATATGGATCTATTTTACAATCCAGTAAATAATGCAGGCTTACTTACAGTACCACGGAGCGCTGCTATTCCAATCCGGTAAGCTGACGGCACAAGCCTTTTAACAAATCATAATCATTTGCTTTGCTGAGAAGAGAAGAGAAGTTGATTTCCTTTCCCATTGACAACTGGACCCGCCGTGGTCACTTTCCTACTAATCCCTCATCCTCAACGTTTTCTGGCGCTAAGCTTCAGGCTAATGTTGGCTTGTTTAAGCAGACGTAAATTAATTGGATTGTTTGTTTTAAAGCATGCAAACTTTTTTCCCCGCTGGATGCGGAGAACGGTACGCGATAGTGAACGGTGCTATTCTCAAAGGCTACGTTAGTGACGTAGGGGTTGTTTGTTTCCTGTCATCGGCGGCCGACGTCGCGTATGACTGTGACGTCACGTGTAAATCCTTGGAACCCAACAGTACCGTGTGTGTGTGTGTGTGTGTGTGTGTGTGTGTGTGTGTGTGTGTGTGTGTGTGTGACTATAGTACAGACAGCACAAGCAAGTGCAAGTGGCCATGGATACTGTATTCTTATATTATATTACAATTGCCTCCTGTGTGAACTGTGCATATAAATAGGATGGGGCAGGTGTAATATACACTTGTCATTAGCCTATACGTTATGAATTCAATTGCACCTGTCATCTTTGATTCCAATGTCTAATACTTAATTTATTTATTTAAAGACACATTTTTCTTTTTGACTAAAACTATTGACTAAAACTGGACTAAAACCTTTGTGAGGGTTCGTCGACTAAAACTTGACTAAAACCTTTCGAGTTCTAGTCGACTAAAACTAGACTAAAACTATCAAGGATATAAATGACTAAAATCTGACTAAAACTAATAAGCATTTCGTCAAAAAGACTAAGACTAAGACTAAATCCAAAATGCCCGCCAAAAACAACACTGCTTCAGATAAAATCAGAGACCAAAACAATGTATCTTAGAAATTATTTTTTAATTAAAAAAAAAAGAAAAAAGAGAGAGATTATCTCAATGAAATGAATGCAACTGCCTTTTTGGGTCTTTCACACATAGACATGCACATGCTTTCCAACAACTTCAGCTTCAGGGAAATTATAATGAACACATGATTAAAACAGGCTGCATTATAATGCAAATAATTGCTAGTCACTATCACTGTCATGTGTACCTATCCTGCTGCATCTTGTCTCCAGTCCTTGGCAACGACACCCCAAGTAGCATGCAATTCCCTTCTTCGCACATGAACAGTTTTTCTGGCAGCCTTTGATACAGCTACATGATATTGCCTTGTCCATTGATATAGGCCAGGCTGGCTCTGTAGATGGACAGGGGACTGCCTTCCCATCACTGAGAGACCATCCATATTTCAGTGAAGCAAGGGATGTCTGGCTTCGCAATGTGTGCAGTTTTATCTATTATGGCTGCTAGAGCAGCTCTTTTCAGGTGCAGGCCAAAGGCATTTTCTGTAGGTGGCAGCAGCTTCAACAGAGTTGATCGGTTATTTAGGAACTTGTACACTCTCAGCTTTGCCAGGTCAAAGTCCTCCGAATGGTCAGCTTTTGATGCATCAGCTATTGTGAGGTCTCTAGCCTGATTCTTGACATCCTCTGAGAGGGAATAAGAGGAATTTTCACCAAACTCCTGAAGTGCAGGGAGATCTAGACCCATGCTGGTCTTGAACCATGCCTTCTTTCCAGTGAAAAGGGGATAGCTGGTGGTATCTCTGCCACTCAGGCTGTGAATAAAGGGCAGGGCACGACACTGTGCGAGTCCAAGGGCTGAGACCATGTGATGGATAGGAAGATATGCATCCTGCTCTGTTCTCACCCACAGCTCTGGAAGGTCTAGGAGGTGGGTGGCAGCATGATATAGGCACATGATGATGATGTCTGTGTCATTTGCATGGATGACAACTCTGTCAACTTTTTGAGCCTGGTAAAGAACACAGACATCATACACTTTTGCTGTGACCGGTACAGTGGACCCTGTCTTAAGACAGCTGAGCAGGAACACAGGTATGTCTTTTGCAGGTATTCAAAACCTGCAAAAGAATATGAAGTCTCTGCACAATATACAGCTCCTGATCCTCAAGAGTTTTTTGCTGTCTCTGAAAACAAAGCAAACCTTCTAAGATTCCTCTGTGAAGAATGGTGTCAAAATGAGACACTTAAGTCTGCTCTTGGTACAATTCATCTTTACCTGAGTGGAGGATTTAAAGAAGAGACAAGGAGTGTGGTGATCAAGGGTGTGTTGTTGATGTCCCTGCACTAGAGTCAACACAACAGGAGGCCGACACAAGGGTAATTCTACACTGTAAAATAATTCGCTGTAAATTTACAGTAAATTACTGGCTACTAATTGCATTACTTTCACAGTAATTTTCACAGTAAATATTGCGCAGTAAATTACTGTAATTTCACAGCTGTGAAATGTTAGTAATTTACTGTGATTTAGCAGTATGTATTGCAGTTATTTACTGTAATATTACAGTAGTTGCCTGTATTTTTACACTATTACTGTGAATGTAAGGCAGCTCAGTAGGCAGTAATTTACTGTAAATTTACAGTAAATTGTATCTAATACAGTAAAATATTGTAAATTTGAATTTATAGGCCCATTCCCACTGGGCCAGATAACAGATAAAAAAAAGCTCTTTCTCCAGATATTTTTCCATTCAAAGTGGATGGTAGATACAGATAAAAAATATCTGCCACAGATATTTCTTTTATCTGTGACAGATATTTTTTTATCTGTATCTAACTATCTATCATCCACTTTGAATGGAAAAATATCTGAAGAAAGAGATTTCTTTATCTGTTATCTGGCTCAGTGGGAATGGGTCTTAACTGTGATTTTACCATACATACAACAAACACGCTAAAACAAAAACAAACAAAAAAATACAACTTCATTCATTTAAACTTTTTATTGTACAATTCCAACACAGTGCAACATTTCAAATGGACAAAGAAGAACCACACCAGTCTCTCTCAAAGCCTTTTACTCATTAGAAGTGTTAAGTCTACAAACACTCCTGGAGTTTGGTCTGGTGTCTGGAGGCACTTTTTTTTAACCAGTTTGAAAACTGGTTGTCATAGACTTTAGTTATTTAGGAGGCTGCAACACTGTTTTCCTGTGAAACTCTGACTAGGAGTGATTTTGTGGACTAAAAAACTTCACCTGACTTTGTATCAGCATGGTGGTGAGTAGATACAACATTTTCCCTTTTGGGTGAACTGTTCCTTTAACTGCAAAATAACTCATCTACTCACCCTCATGCCAGTTGGAACAGAGGTGAAATTTGTCCATATAACACAAATGGAGGTTGCCTTCACAACTTGGGAAGAAATGGTGACTGGTTCTCTCTGGCAACCCTCCTGTGTGTTATATGAACACACTTCAGCAGGCACGAAGTATGTGAAGTACACCTCAACATTGCACTCAGTCACATAAGTCCTGAAGGTATAAGGCAACACAGCAGTGGTAAAAACAAAGCAACCTAATGATTACAGTATGCACCTTGCTAACGTGCAGGCCGAGACAGAAGAGGCGAGCATTGCTGAATGAAGTGACAGGGCATCAGCAAAGAATATTGGCAATTTTACATATCCAGATAAGAATAATGGCTGGTGGAGTTGGACAAACAAGAGTAGGGCATCTGAAACACGTATGAGTGTGTCTCATATTCGAGTCCTGAATACCATCGACCATTCAAAGTCCACAAGTTTTTTTCAAATGCGTATGAGTGTGTCTCATATTGGAGTCCTGAATACCATCGACCATTCAAAGTCCACAAGTTGTCTCAAAAGTGTGCTCACGTGTGGGTTGATACCGCCACGCTTCTTCGATTTGGAGCCTCTCTCCCATGAAGCACCTGTAAACAATAAGACAAGACAACAACTTTTAGTTTCACATAGACATATATTGCATCGTTTATACAAGGCACATGCAGCAGTTCCCCTTTCCCTTAAGTAAACCCTACACCAGGGGTTCCCAAACTTTTTTGTCTCAGGGTACCCCATAAATATCTTTTTAATCCGAAGCACCCCTACATTATAATTTTCACTCCCAGCACCTTATATTTATAGCATATCATCGTTGTCGGGTGGAAACCTTGTCCAAAACCGTTAGTTTTGTATTTATCATCCATAAAATGTACTAAACTAGTGAAAAGTGATTATGTTGAGAGGATAACGTTGCGATAATAGCCATTTTGGTTATGGACTGCCGTCGCAGCACCCCAGGGTGCCCCGTTACCCACTTTGAAAACCCCTGCCCTACACACCACAGAAAGAAAGTAGTACTGAGAGTAAGTAACATTCAAGTATCAATGTTGCAAGCAATCCAGTACAATGTTTCAATACAATTTCAGTGTTACAATACCTCCAATCCAGAGTACACACACCATCCTCAGGAGCAGATTGAAGTTGTAGTAGATCGCAAAAACCACAGCTATCCAATAATGATCCCATCGTGTTGTCCCATCACCACTTGTTCTTCAATGGACAGCATCCAGGCCATAGACTTCACTAAATCACCTGAACAGAGATACCCATTATGTGATATTGTAGAGGTGAAATGCTAATTGAACAAGAGTAGAATTTCAATGATCAGCAACATCACAAACTGTGACACAACTCACTTTATTTTGATTTAACGGGCATTTAGGACAATTCTCAAATTAGGGTCAGATTCAGCAATGTTTTTTTGTCTGGGATTTTGAAGGGTTTTTGAAGGTAAGACAGAAATATAAGCCAGATTTAGTCACTTTACTTCACTTTTAGTTCTAGGGGGTCCCCAGCTAAATGATAATTAGGAACTAAATGGACCCTTATTGGGTATGTAACTCAGAACCAAATGGACCCTAACATGTCAATTTTGTTCCCATTTGTACACTCAGAATTAAATTAACATAGATTTTACAATATACTGTAGATTGGGGTCTCAGAGATTGATATGCTATTAAATGGGGGGTCTGTAGCCTAATCTTCTCTTATGGGGGTCCCTGGCATTGCTTTTCAAATGGGGTCTACTGGCTTGTCAATTCGGGGGTCCTTGACACGAAAAGGTTTGAGAACCACTGCTGTAGATCAAGACACTGATCAGCTTATGTGAAAAGTAGCTTATGATCATGTAGATTATAATATAAAATCCAGATATCAACAGTACCTTGAACAATCAAGCAGGGGGTGCTTGGTAATTTCTCTGTCCTCTGCACATCGGCGGCTGCGGCACACGCCTGTAAAATAAATAAGACAAGACAACAACCACCTCAATGACCATGCCCAAGAGATCTCAAGCTGACACCAAACTCTCTCCAGGACCTCTAAAACCTTATCTAGAACCTCAATCAATTTGTCAATCACATTAGATCTACTTTGTATTATTCTATGCCAAATTCTATTAACAATGTTAAATTCAGTATAATTAATTTTCATTAGCCTATAAGTATAATACCTTTGGATAAACTCCAGAGTGCACGTGCCATCCTCAGGATACTGCAGACATCATGTGGTCCCATCACTTGTTCTTCAATGGACAGCATCCTTCCAGGCCCAAGGTTTCATTGTATCACCTGAACAGAGATACCCATCGTGTGATATTGTTAAGAGGTGAAATGCTAAATGCATTCCACAATCTACACACACACACACACACACACACACACACACACACACACACACACACACACACACACACACACACACACACACACACACACACACACACACAATGTATTTATGCCCACAGAGTGGCGTATCACTCTGTGGCATGTACTGTTTTGGTACATAAAAAAAAATGAAATCTTTCCAAAATGTTCAGTTTATTTTACTTTAATATTATTTGATGAAGATAAAAAATAAAATCTCTATTCAGACACATTCCAGTATTTTCTGACTTACATTATTTTCTAGGTATGCTTACATTATGATATTAAGGGGGAAAAAATCACCCTATGTCACCCTAATGACCATAATGTCTCACATGTGGAGGAAAGGGGAGGGGCGAGGAGATTCCATCAAAGTCAAAACAAAGTTTTAATGTAGGCAATTAAATATATAGATGTAATCCATGCATAAGGATTTAAGGACATTATACTTATGATGGGATTTCTGACAGAAATTGAATTTATGCTCCTACTGCAGTGGACAGCACAACGTCAGGTATGCTAATAATCAATCATTAATCTGATGGTGTCACCCGTCGAATATAGACCATCTACAGCAGTGGTTCTCAAACTTTTTCACGTCAACAAACCCCAATTTAACACTTATCTGCCAGTGGACGTCCATTTGAAAAGATATACACGCCAGGGACCCCCATAAGAGAAGATTTTTAAGGCTCTGTAGTGATTCCATTTTAATTTCAAGGACCCCCAGGACACCCATTTAATGGCATTTCTATCTCTGAGATGATATATGTTAATTTAACTCTCAGAATGTACAAATAGAACAAATGGACCTGTTATCATTTAGCCAGGGACCCCCTGGAACTCCCTGAAGGACTCCTGAGGGGTCCCGGACCCCACTTTGAAAACCAATGATCTACAGACTCCTGTGTCGTGACGCTTGGCTTGTGTTGTGGATCGGTTGCTTTTACAACAGCAACTTTTAGCCACACTGGAGCATAAAACCTCCCCCGCGGTGCAAATATTATCATTGATATAGTTGAGAACCAAATGGACCCGGCGTAACGCGTAAGGATACAACAACTGACACAAGGATTGTCTGTGGTTCTCAAAGTGGTGTCCGGTCATTATCGCGTCTGGGTGATGGAGTTCCAGGTGGTCCACAGCTAAATGATAGGAACCAAATGGACCCGCATTCTTCCCCGCGCGTCGGCTGTATTGAACCGGCGGGGCGAACGTTCCCTACCGCTAGTAAGCAGCCAACATATGACACTAAGCCCCGCTGACGTGAGCCTGTGTCCACACAGAAACCACACAATGGACCCGCGTAACTCGTGCGTCGCGGGAGAGCTCCCCGCGCGTCGGTCGTATTGAACCGACAGGGCGAACATTGCGTAGCCGACTTACATAACACTAAAGCCCCATGGACGTGAGCCTGTGAGCGGCACAAACCACACACACACCGGCTTAGCTTACAAGCTCACAGCGCGGCACCGAGTGCCGCCGCTGTGAGCTTGTATATCTGTTATTTAGTTACTTATAACGGTGTGTGAGGGAAACACACATTTAAAATGTTATTACAGACATGAAAAACTTTCGGTGGCAGTGCTGCACACAATTTGCTGGAGCAAGACTGATAGCACAACTATGGTGGAGGAGAGAAAACTGACTTACCTTAGCAGAGCACTGTTATGAACTTCACACGACTTCTGAAAGCTCCTTTGAATTGAAATTGACTTCATAATTTCATAATTCCATCTTCACCATCAGTTCACTGCTTCTCCCTCTCACAATGGATGAAAATTTGAAATGAAATCCCACAATGCAGCGCGGTTCAAGTCATTTGTTGTGATATCACAATAACATTCTGAACACAATGTTTTATTGTGAGATATATTGTAAAGTGTTGTGTAATCCTGATAACAATTTAGAGTACAGTCATTCGTTGTGTTATCACAGAGGATGGTGTGATTACACAGTAATATTCAGAATACAGTATTATATTGTGAAATAATAATGTAAAGTATTGTGAGATCCTGGTAATAATTAACAGTGTACACACCATCTACAGTGTCCAGGCTCACAAAGTTGATAGAGTTGTCATCCATGCTACTTGGGGTGTCGTTGCCAAGGACTGGAGACAAGATGCAGCAGGATAGGTACACATGACAGTGTTAGTGACTAGCAATTATTTGCATTATAATGCAGCCTGTTTTAATCATGTGTTCATTATAATTTCCCTGAAGCTGAAGTTGTTGGAAAGCATGTGCATGTCTATGTGTGAAAGACCCAAAAAGGCAGTTGCATTAATTTCATTGAGATAATCTCTCTCTTTTTTTCTTTTTTTTTAATTAAAAAATAATTTCTAAGATAGATTGTTTTGGTCTCTGATTTTATCTGAAGTCATTGCTACAACTACATACAGTAGAATCGGACAGGAAATATAATATCTCGTTTACAGCCATTTTGACAACATGCAAACTCAAGAATAATACAGGTATAAGTCCCTTCTGTGCCATAAATCTTAGCAAATGGATTCATATTGCTTGTATTTGCAAAAGCAGCCAACAATCATGGTAGAAATTATGTTAAAGCTCTATTTTGGGAGTCCACCATCTTGCAAATATGCACAATAAAGGTCCAGAAACACCCAATAATAAAATTCCATTTAGTCTCCCATGGTCAGACACCATGAAATAGACACCAAGTTTGCGTTTCTAGCTCATCTGGTTCAGAAGTTAGAGGCAAAACCTATTTTCTGGGTCCTTACATTATGGCGGCCATATTGTGGCGGCCATATTGGATTTCATGCAAACTTGCAATACAAAAAATGTTCATATGTATACCATTGATCAACCTATGAAGTTTTGTGGAAATATCCCTCAGTTTAATATTTTGCCCTATTCACCCCCCATTAAAACTAAAGGCGGCCATATTGGACTTTGTTGTACAAATTGACCGGGTTGTCCATATAGGTTGTGATCCTACTGGGTCATAGATAATATTTCTGGTGGACAACTTTGTATGTCGGGGCAAATGCAGCACACCTTCCTTTGCCCCCTGGGTATATACATTTGTTGTGTGGACCCCAGGAAGACTATAGCGACCACTTTGTGGAAGCTAATGGGGATCCTAATAAAGAATAAAAGCTCCAGATTTGGTCAAATCTGGAGCCCCTGGTGCCCTTTTACCCGTCTGTAAAAAGTGCCCTCTCCAGACCATGAATGCAGTTTTTACTCTGGTAGTAAGGGAAAGTTAGCCTATTGCTACATCAATCTGGGAACTAAATCTAAATCACTAGCTTTCTTCACAAATGTGTTCATAAAGGTGTCTACTATCACCTCTGAACTTTGTCAAATCCAACTCCCTTGACATACTTTGTGGGAGCCAATCAAAGTTATTGGGTATCCCGAGGGCCTGGGATTAAAGGGGGAAAAATGAAAAATGGCCAATATGAACATATGAGGTGTGTAATTTGGGTATTTTGGGGCTGCTGAATCCATTCCAACCATTAGTTTCCAGTTATAATGACTCCTTGGCCATAAAATAGGCCACAGCTACTTTTGTCTGTCCATGAGACATATAATATATAGGCAATAAAAAAAAAGTTGGAGTAGGGTTTGAATTCATGAAAACTATTCAAGATCAGGTGGGTAAGCACACATCATGACACACAGGATAACATGATACAATCTGACAAGGAACAATCAAACACAGGGTTTAAAACAGGGACTAACAGGACACAGGTGAACTCGAATGACATGATTGGCTAAGCCTTAGCCAATTAGGCCTGTTTTATGGCGAGTCATTTTTACTGATAACTAATGGTTGGAATGGATTCAGCAGCACAACAATACCCTAATTACACACCTCATACGTTCATATTGGCCATTTTTTATTTTTCCCCCTTTAATCCCAGGCCCTGGGTATCCCGATACCCCCAACTTTGATTGGCTCCCACAAAGTATGTCAAGGGAGTTGGGTTTGAAAAAGTTCAGAGGTGATAGTAGACACATGTATGAACACATTTGTGAAGAAAGCTAGTGATTTAGATTTAGTTCCCAGATTGATGAAGCAATAGGCTAACTTTCCCTTACTATGGTGAAAGAAATGCCCCCCTTTACATGCCATATCTGAAGGTAGCATTCAAGAGAATCGCCTTGTCAAAACTCTCCTGAACTTGAATGCAGCATTTTGAAAGAATTGCCCTCACTGTTTAGAAATCCATGCCGTGAGCATTGTGAGCTTGGAGGTTGACCGTTTTCAATATTTTCACCAAAAGACAAATGTCAGCCTCTGCCACTTGTCTTTAACATTCTCTGCCCCTGGCCTGGAGGTTGAATGAGGATAGAGCAGCCTGTCCTGTCACAAGCTGACATGGTTGGGGTGTAATTGGTCAGTGCAGCTGGACAGACCGGATGGATTCACTGACCATGGACAATTAGAGAGGACGTTTAACCATTGATCGTTAACCAACGATTGATTCCAACGATTGATCGTTAATCCCAAAAGAAAGATAACTCATAGTGAACCGTGAGGATTACTGAGCACTAGGGATGGAGCTCGAAACAAGGGCCCGCTACAAACTCGATAACAAATGTATTGAGTACCCGGTATCAATAAGCTTTGGGCTTATCAAGATTGTTATCGAGCATAGCGGCCCATGACGTCATGTTTAAGCAATCAAGACAAGAGGTGATCAAGAAATGATTACAGAACTATTCATAATATAAAGCCATTTAACACGTATTGCACACTAATGAATGATATTTAATGATAATATTTGTTACTTTTGTCAATTGTCATTTTAATAGATAGATGGTGGTCAGCCAAAAACTCACAGTCAAAACAACTGTCCAAAAAAAAAAGATATCAGTTCTGATCAGAATTTGTCATCTCACTCTCACATCTTTCCACAAAATATTAGAAAACGCTCCAGAAGGAGCGAATACATTTACCGGCACCGGAACCTGCCGTGAAATTGCCACGGCAGAAATAGTGGGCAAGATAAAAGCCCGGCTCAATAAGCAGGATCAATAAGGTGTTCATTATCAATAAAAAATGAACGAGCTCCATTCCTACTGAGCACCATGCTTTCCAATTCGAGGGAAGAACGGTAGCCCATTCTGAGCCCCTTGGGCAGTGGTTTTCAACCCTTTTCACATCAAGGACAAGGTCCATTATTTATTCAACATTTGAGCCATGGACCACCATCTGATGAGATCTACTAGCTTCTCAGACTCAAAACGTAGAATATGTTGTTGTTGTTGGATAATATTTAGTCCACAATTCAATCCATGATGTATTGATGTGATATACCATAGGAGAGGCAAACGTTGATCAAAATAACAATTCTTTTACATTCTCTAATTGTGTGGACGTCTTGTAAATGAATTAATGCAGATGTTTAACAATAATTAAAGATCTTTAAGGGTCCATTTGGTTACCAACTCTCCATCATTTAGCTGGGGACCACCTGAAACCCCCTCAAGGACCACTGGTGGTCCCCGCGGACCACTGGTTGAAAACCATTAATGCTGATGTTTAACAATAATTAAAGATCTATAAGGCTCCATTTAGTTAACAACTCTCCATCATTTAGCTGGGGACCACCTGGAACCCCCTCAAGGACCACTGGGTGGTCCCCGTGGACCACTGGTGGAAAACCACCGCCCTAGGGGGCTGCCTAACTTGGTGATCTGTCTGCACACACAGAGGACAAGCTCTCTATCCCGTAATAGTCGTCAGGGTGCAGTGTGAGACGGCACCATTATTCACAGCCATTATCTGGGTTTCCTCACAGATGCAGCGAGGAGATGTGAAGGGAAAACAAACCCTTCAAAGTGACCGACGCAGGTGGCACAGCGCGAACGAAATGTGTCTCACAATTGCATCGTGAGAGAGAAGGAGAAATCCGGGGGTTTCTGTGAGCGTCATCTAGGGCTGTCACAATTATTACATAATCGTCTAATCGCAATTATTTGACATAATCGTGATTATTTTTCATAATCGTCAAAATCGTTTCCATGTTGAAAAATGTTCATATATTTAAAAGAAAGTAAAAAATAGAGGAAATAGCAGATCTACAAGCTTGTAGATCGGCTATTTCCACTATCAATGTTCTTGTGCTTTTTTAAGTGTAAAGTTGTCAAATATGTCAGTAATGTCTTTGTATATTTAGGTTGTGTGTGATATCTACCATGTGCAACGTCAAAGCCTAAAAGCCAAACAGAAATGTAATTGTCCACGACAAAAACACAATTAAATCGTTAATCGCAATTATTTGAGTGAAAATTAATCGTCATGTAAAATGTCCTCATCGAGACAGCCCTAGCAGCATCGACTTTTCATCACTCAAAAGCCCTGTCTTTGTACTTTAGCTGTGTGACATCCTTCATCCTGGGGAGATACCACAATGTGCCCACCAGGCACATGCACAGTGCACACATAGACATCAAAGGGGGCTTGAGCCCCTGCCCTTTTCCCCGTCTGTAAAAAGCGCCCTCACCAGACCATGAATGCAGTTTTTACAATGGTGGAAGAAATTTAAATGCCCCCTCTTTCCATGCCACACCTGAAGGCGGCATTCAAGAGAATTGACTTGTCCAAACTCTCCTGAACTTGAATGCAGCATCTTATGTTGAAAGAATTGCCCTCTCTGTGTAGAAATCCATGCTGTACACCACATTGCCTTTTTTATTCTTAGTTTGGTGTGGGATCAGGTACTGAAAATAGCCGACCTCCAAGCTCACAACGCGCCGCAACGCTTGGAGGTCTGCTATTTTAAATATTTTCACCAAAATACCCTTTTAGATATTTCAGCCCCTGCCTCTCTAACATTCTCTGCACATCCCTGGTGCCCACATTTCATTTGCCTCGCGTCGAACCTAGTCAGTGTGTCAAAGAAACAGCACAATCAGCAGGCACACTGTGAGACAGACTCATATATAGGCAGCAGGCACACAGTCTCTCACAACCCTGCCACAGTGCATAATGCATAACATGCAACTGTCTGTAGCCGGGGAGCCACAGGCCCAAAAGCTCGAAGAATAGGGTTTTACCTGTGACGTCATGACATACTTTTAATTTTTGTTTTTTCTATTCATTTGGTCATTAAGGTACACAGAATGAGAGGCCTGCTCTGCCGGAAACTCTGCGAAAAAAAGTTATGGCCATTTGTATATTCACTCCATCGACTTCAATATACAGGAAAGAAACACACAAAAAACATGCTTTAAGTAGCATGTGAGGGGTCAAACTAGGGGTTCTTGATGATTCTGAATCCATTGCAAGCATTTGTTTGCATTTCTTGGGCTAGAAAACGGACCAAAATAACGGTGAAAAGTGATGACTCATCACTTTTCACAGGTTTGAGAGGCTGAAATCTAGCCCAAGGAATGTTTTTCATGCAAAACAAATGCTTGCAATGGATTCAGAATCATGAAGAACCCTTAGTTTGACCCCTCACATGCTACTTTTTTGGTGTGTTTTTTTCCAGTATATTGAAGTCAATGGGAGACTTTTTTTCGCAGTGTTTCCGGCAGAGCAGGCCTCTCATTCTGTGTACCTTATTGACCAAATTAATAGGAAAAACATGGCCCACTCTCATACTCACACAGAGAGTCAGAGAGAGAGAGAGAGAGAGAGAGAGAGTGCTTATAGAGAGAGTGCTTAGTCACAGCCCAAAGAAAAGGCACTTAGTCCAGACGAAAACAAATTTGGGCGATTCCGTGCAGGCTCTTAATCGTTTAGACCTTTCTGCCACTCGGAGACGGCGCCTTGGGTGCCCAAAGACGCACACATCTTTGAAACCGGCTCCTTTTGATCCTTTTAATCCGAGTCAGACCGGGTCTGTTGATATGATATTGATTTCAGTGGGTGGGGCATGCGTACAAGTGGCTAAACATGTCTTTTTAGACACAATAAGCCCATTCCCAAGATGCACCTTTCATGGGCAGATGTGACTTATGGGGGCTAGTAGTGTTACTGTAAATAGTAATAAAGAAATCGCCGGCTTGTTGTTTCTAAAAATACTTAGCCACTTGTTGTACGCATGCTCCCAACCACAGAAATCAAAACTGCTAAAATCGCTAAAACAATAGAAAGCAAATGAAATCATTTTAACACTCATCTTTTCTTTTCTATAATTACAATCTAAAATATGAACCCTTACTGTAAAAAAACGGGAAAAAAAACAAAGTTGTCCTTTAAGCACTCAAAATAACGACAATAGGCAATCTAAATTTACATGTTTGCATCGCAACCCAATCTACAAGTTCACAACGTGAACACACACATCGGGAGCTTGTAGATGGGTTATTTTTTCGTTTTACTAGTATTGAGGGTCTACTACGTGGTTAGATTATTTATTTACCAATGGCAGCTAGACTTTTTTCTTCAGTCTGAGCAGAACAGAAAACCCTTTCCTTTCCTTCTGTCTTTGAAGACACAACATAGAAAGCTGTTATCTGCTGTCCCTCTGAAGCAGTGTGTTAGTACTCAGCCACCTGTTCCTTGTGGATTGGGTTCAGTGTTTACCACATGTGTCCATTTTATGTCCATTTTATGTCTGCTCTCCTAGCAATAGTAAGAAAATACACGTCAAGTCCACTGTTTTCATTGGCCTTATACTAACTAAGCAAACTGAAAATAGCAAACAGTGCAAATGACTGTCCATAGGGTCTATTAGGAAGAAATGCCCTTGTCGTCCAGATTCCCCAGCAGAACACAGCAGCCCCCAGAGCATAGAGCCAATCATTTGTTTATTGTCATACCTCCAGACAAGGTCCCCCTATGGGATAACAGCGCCATCTGGCGATGCAACAGAGTAAAACTCATATCCTCCCGTACGAGAAATATCATTTGTCGGAAGGGCTGTCAATCACAAACGAGGGCACCGCCACCGAGTGTATATAAGCCCTGTGGGCTATCATAACGTCCTCTTCCGCACCTCTGCTAACCTGCAACAAGAGTGTCGCGAACTCAGCCATATAAGTATTATTTCTGTAAAGTTTAGCCTAAAGCGACGGCTAGGAAGTCGGCCACTGGCCTTTATAGATTATCTCCCGTACGTTCTCTCTTCTATATTCTTCCTACAGTTCGGTGTTTTCTTCGCTTTCGTCTTGAGTCTTTTGCTTCTTCTCTGTACGTTCTGCCACGTGTTTCCCTGCCCTAGCTTAGCTTCGCTTAGCTTCGGTTAGCTCACGATGGCGGCTCGTCGACCCACAGTTAGCAGCCTGCTAGCCAGGGTACCGAGGAAGTGCGGCCTTCCCAGCTGCAAAGGCCTCATCGCCAACGAAGATACTCATCCGTTCTGCATTGTCTGCACGGGGGTAGGACACGCCTTGGCCGCTCTGTCCCCTCCGGCCCCGGCCACGGGGCTGAACTGTGCTGACTGCCTCCAGTATGATGTTCCAGCCCTCGAGGCCCGCTGTGAGATCGCTGGCGCTGGTTTCGGCCTTCACACCACGGTCTCCGCCGGTTCCCTCCCAGACACCTCTCCTCGTGTGCCGGACAGCGCTGTACGCCACAGCGCTGCTTCTCGCCACGTGGTTAGGCCTCCAGCGGCCTCGCCCTCAGCTAGCTTCGGTAGCCCCGAGGCTAGCGGGCCTGCTGCCCCTGCTATCCCTGCTGTTTCTCCGACGGGCTCGACTGGTGCCGTGCCCAAGAAGAGAACATGCAAGACCGCCCACGTTGCTCCACCGCCAGCTGCAACCTGGACCGTCCCCCCCAAAGAATTCCACCCTCTAGTCGTCGGTGACATTCCTCTCTCCTTCTCCGTCCCCCAGCTCCGGGCTATGCGGCCACCTAGCCCCGTCTCCTGGCATGCTAGCGACGGAGACGAACCGGAGCTAGAGGACTACGACATGGACGAGGTGGACACGGAGGGTGAGTACTCGGAGGAAGACGAGTCCACGCTCCCCTCCGGCCAGGGCGGAGGCGCGGCCAGGGTGGTTCCTCATGCCGAGGCTTCCACCTCCGCCGTGTCCTCCCCAGCCCCTTCTGCCTCTCTCCCCCCTTCCATGCCGGCTGGGGCGAGAGGGGCAGCGGCACAAGACCCAGACTCCATCCCCATGGATGAGCTCTCGGTGCTGGAACGTGCTACCGTCCGTTGCGGCCTGGAGCTGCCGCTCGGAGACGCGCCACTCGGACCACGGGCTAGAGTTCCCCTCCTTGGCCAGGATGTGGAAGCCTCTCCCCCGCCACGAATGGAAAAGCTCCCAATGGTCCCAGGCTTTGCAGAAGCCCTGCATTCGACCTGGACTACACACAAGGACCCCCCCCAAGCTCCCTTTCTTGGTCGACTGCCGCGACGCAGAGAAGGCGGGAATCCCCTTGTGCCCTCCCATGGACAAACTGATGGCTCAGTCCCTCGTCGGGAGCATCAAGCCAGGTTATGAGCGGGCCGGTCCTGGAGGCCGTAACCCCTTCAACTTATCCGTGGGGAAGAAGCCTCCTGGGTTTGCCATCGCCTACGACGACAAGCAGTCGTCCAGGGTCAGGAACTCTTACAGAGCCTCCGCGCTGGCAGCCAGGACGATGAACGCCACCCAGCTGCTGCTTTTCTCCACCAGGCGCCTCCTTAGCGAGATGCGGGAGGTGCCTGACGAAACGGTGGAGGAGATGGACAAGTCGCTGCGCATGCTGATGGACCTGAATGTCCACGCCATCGAGTGGCTTGGACACGGTATGGATTACTGCATCCAGGCGGAACGTGCCAGGTGGCTTGATAAGGTAAAGTGTCCTGGCACTTCCGGAGAGGAGACCGAGAAGGTCCTGCAAGACCTCCCCGGCCACCCTACCTCCCTCATGGGCGGTGGACTGGAGCTTCTCAGCCAGGAGGTGGCGGATAAGAAGATCACTCTGGAACTCCTGGAGGCCACGACGGACCCCCAGGTACCCAGAAAGGAAAAGAGACAGGGACGGAGCAAGGCCCCTGGTCAGGCTGACAGAGGGCGCTCTTCTTCCAAGCAGGGGAAACAAAACAATCCCCCTAGGACCCCCTCTTCTTCCTCCGCGGGACCCCCTCGCACTGCAGCGGGGGCTCAGGCCCGCTCTCAATCCCGCCACCCTCCCAGGCACGGGATACCGGCCAGCTCCCACAAAGCCCGTGGGAAGCCGCTGCGAAAGTGACACTGGACTCTGGCGGGGTCCCCCTGAAAATTCAGGGGACCCCCCCTTGCAAGCGCAGTCGATTGGACAATATGAACGATTTTTCTTATGCCAAGAAAGCAATGTTTATTCCTCCTCTGTGCTCTCCTCCAGTGCCTGTATTAAAAAGTGTGTTGATAAAACAATGCCTGTTTATTTCAAACCCACCTGCTTTAGTACAGACGACCCCATTTTGCATGAATTTAGCCAGTGTAGAGAAGTCCAGGCTGGATTTTCTTTCCACTCAGAAAATATCGCTTCCTCCAGTCACGCAGACAGGTTACAAGCAGAATATTTCTCTTTGCAAAATGTTCCCAGACAAGCTAATTCCTATTCACAATGGTATGGTTTCACTAGTGTGCAATACCCCTCTGTCTCCACCGAGCGGCACTGTTATGCCAGCTCTAGCTCAGGACAGGAGTTTGGTCTTAGCGTCAGGGAAGAAGCCAACACATATCACCCAGGGTCGGCCTCGTCTTCCCGCAAGGAAGCATATAAAGGCCTTAGCACAGGTTGTAAACGTAAATACAATTCCCCGAGCCGGGGATTATGTTACTTATGCGATGAACCCTGTCCCCCGGGCTCCACGCTATGTGCCGCCTGTATTTTTAACAAGCGAGGCTTCTTGGAGGTCACGTGTCCGTCTCCCACCGGATACGGAAATAAGCGTACCGGAAACGGAAACGCTCTTTCCGCCGGTGTCTCCGCTCCTTCCGGTCCGGCGTCTAGCGGATACGGATACGTGCCCGGATACGGAACCTCTCGGTCCCGTCCTTCCTCTCCCTCCCGGCCCAGTAGTCCCGCTCAGGCGGTACAACCCCAAGGCTTCTCCGTTGCTCAGCAACACGTTAGCACAGTGTGCAGAGCAATGGAAGCGTTGCAATCCGAATCACTGGGTGTTTCGGACGGTGACACGGGGCTACAGACTACAGTTCGCGGAAATACCCTCCCTATCCAGCAAGGTTATTTACACTCGAGCCCGCGGCTTGAAAGCGGATGCCTTGAGGGAGGAGATAAGCTCACTATTGCGCAAGGGCGCTATAGTGGAGTTATCACGCGACCAGAGCCGTTTAGGCTTCTGGAGCCGTTATTTTCTGGTTCAGAAAAAAGGAGGGGGGCTGCGTCCTATTATGGACTTACGTGCTCTGAACAAGCACTTGAAAAGGTTCAAATTCAGGATGCTGACGTCAGAGTCACTGATGAAATCAGTGAGACAGGGGGATTTCCACTGTTCAGTGGATCTGAGGGACGCTTATCAGCGTCCTCATTTATCCCCCACACAGGAAGTTCCTACGGTTCGCCTTCGAGGGGCGCCTGTACGAGTACACGGTCCTCCCTTTCGGTCTTTCCGTGAGCCCTCGGGTTTTCGTGAAAGTGACCGAGGCAGCCATTGCTCCACTGAGGCATCAGGGAGTCAGGCTGGCGAACTACATAGACGATTGGATGATTTCCGCCGCCTCCTGCTCAGAAGCGGCGCGCCATACCAATCTGGTGTTGTCACACCTGAAGGCCTTGGGTTTCAACGTCAATTTTGGCAAAAGCATGTTGTCACCCTCCCAGCAGATTTCCTTTATAGGAATATCTCTGGACTCGGCCACAATGACCGCCCGCCTCTCCCCGGAGAGGGTGGACAGGTTTCTGACTTGTCTCGGCTCCTTCCAACTGAACCAGGTGGTCAGGTACAAGGAGTGCATGAAGTTGGCTGGGCTGATGGCATCAGCGGTGCAACTTCTGCGTCTGGGCAGGTTTCATGAGACCTTTCCAGCGGTGGTCACTGGCGCTCAGGATTCCTTCCCTGCAATGGTACAGGAAGGTGACAGTCAGCCGGGTCTGCATGGACGCTCTGGTCCCATGGAGGGACCAGGCGTTGTTGACGAGTGGGGTCTCCATGGGCGAGGTGGTGTCACGCAAGGTGATCACCACAGACGCCAGCCGCTCGGGGTGGGGCGCCACCCACGAGGGGCGTTCGGCCAGGGGTCTTTGGACCCCGGCCATGTTGGAGCGCCACATCAATTATCTGGAGTTAATGGCGATCTACTTGGCGCTCAAGCATTTCGAGCCATTTCTTCAAGGTTGTCATGTTCTGGTCAGAACGGACAACACGGCGGCCCTGTATTATCTCAACAAACAGGGTGGCCTCGCCTCGCGCGTGCTGGATTAGCTGGCGCGCGAGATGACCCTCTGGTGCTTGCCTCGTCTGAGGTCCATCAGAGCCTCCCATGTCCCGGGCCTTCAGAACGGCGGCGCCGATCTGTTGTCCAGGGGGGAGCCTCGTTACGAGGATTGGTCTCTCCACCCTGCGGTGGTGAGGCAGATTTTCTCCAGGTTCGGTCAACCTCGAGTCGATCTCTTTGCCTCCCAGGAGAACGCGAAGTGTCCCCTTTACTTCTCAGTGAGGGGACCTTCTCCTCTGGGGACGGACGCGTTTGCTTACGAATGGCCACAAGGTCTTCTCTACGCGTTTCCACCCCTGGAACTGATCCTTCCCACTCTGGAGAGGATCAGATGTTCCAACCAGGAGGTTCTTCTGGTGACACCATCCAGGGGAGTGTGGAGGTCTCTGATCACCCCACTGCTCTCTCGACCCCCTTGGCGGCTCCCCTTGCACAGGGATCTGCTGCGCCAGGCAGGGGACGAGATCTTCCATCCAGACCCACGGGGCCTAGACCTGTGGGTTTGGCAGTGAGAGGGAGAACCTGCTCTCAGCAGGCTTCTCACCGACGGTTGTAGCCACTATTCAGAGTGCTAGAGCCCCCTCTACTAGGGCTGTGTATGATGGAAGGTGGAATGCCTTTTTGGACTGGTGTGAGCTACAGGAGCCACCTGTGGTGGCTCATTTAGCTTCGGCCCAGAGGGTGTTAGATTTCCTGCAGGACCGCCTGGACCTTGGTCTGGCGTTCTCTACACTGAGGGGTTATTTAGCGGCTATTGATGCCTGCCACCTGGGGGTGGCAGGCAAAGGCCTGTCTAAAATCCCTGAGGTGGTCCAGTTCATGCATGGTGTTGACCATTTGAGACCTGTGACCAGAGCCTTGTTTCCTGTGTGGGATCTACAAGTGGTTCTTGAGGGCCTTTGCAAGGCACCCTTTGAACCGATTGGGAGGACCTCTTTGAAACATTTAAGTTTCAAAACAGCTCTTTTGCTTGCCTTGTCTACGGCTAAGCGTGTGAGCGATCTTCATGCGCTCTCTGTGAGCCCTGATTGTATGAGGTTTCTCAATAATGACTCCAAGGTTCTTCTTAAACCTCATTTGAGTTTTATTCCTGAGAACCGGGTGGTCCCGAAGGAACCTGTTGTTTTGACGGCTTTCCATCCTCCTCCGTTTGCATCGGAGGAGGATAGGCGTCTTCATTGTCTTTGTCCAGTTAGGGCCCTGAAGGCCTACTGTGATAGGACGGTGGACAGCAGGTCTACTTCTCAGCTTTTCGTGGTCTTGAATGCCCATCAGCGAAAAGCGGTGTCCAAACCCACTCTGTCGAGATGGCTTGTGGATGCAATTAGGTTGGCTTACACCCGGTCTGGGTCTGAAGTGCCGGTAGCACTTAAGGCCCACAGTACTAGGGGTGTGTCTACCTCTTGGGCTTTGTCCAAAGGTGTCTCCATTGAGGAGATTTGTGCGGCGGCGAATTGGTCTTCGCCACCTTTGCGACCTACTATCACCTGGACGTTGCGCCTTCTGCTATGGCGCATACGGTTCTGGGTGCTGCTGCCCTCCCTACTATGTAGTGGGGCGGCTCTCTCCCCTTCCTGAGACAGCATGCTACTGTTTCTAGGATTCATGGGGGGGGGACCCTGAATTTTCCCTTATATTACTGCAGTTTTATAAGGCGGACCTGTGTCTGCCCTTAGTGCATGAGGCAGGCCTCGGTCTGTCAGGGTCTTTTTCTGTCTGAACACGCCCAGGCCCTGTGGGTCTGGGTCGGATCAGCCCTGAGAGGGGTCACGTCGGTTGACGGGACCTCCTTCCGGGTGTGGTCGGTGTGCACGACAGTCTTGTCGGTTCATGGCTTCTCGGGGAGTGTATGAGTCCCATAGGGGGACCTTGTCTGGAGGTATGACAATAAACGTATAGGTTCCGGACGGAACCATGTTTATTTAATACCGGAGGACAAGGTCCCCCGAATAAAGCCCCTCGGTTCGCTTGTTGCGGGCGCAGAGGTGCGGCTTTAGAGGAAGTTATGATAGCCCACAGGGCTTATATACACTCGGGGGCGGTGCCCTCGTTTGTGATTGACAGCCCTTCCGACAAATGATATTTCTCGTACGGGAGGATATGAGTTTTACTCTGTTGCATCGCCAGATGGCGCTGTTATCCCATAGGGGGACCTTGTCCTCCGGTATTAAATAAACATGGTTCCGTCCGGAACCTATATGTTTTGCACGAAAAACATTCCTTGGGCTAAAAGCCCAAGGAATCACAAATTGTATCACAAATTGAACAATTCTTCCAAAAAATTGACTTTAGCTGCACAGCTAATAGTGTGCTGCAGAACAGAACAGCAAGCACACGCACCCACTTTGGAAAACATGCTTATTGTAAGACTCTCCTCAAAAACTCTTCCAGTGGTTAACTAAATACTGTTCTCCACATACAGCTGTTTAAGGTCACAGAGGGACAGGAGGTACAAGCCATGAGTTGTGTTGCATCATCCAGGACTGTCCAGGACACTAATCTATATAAACACCGGGTTTACTAACTACTTACTGACTCATGCCCAGTAGTGGAAAGTGCTTAAGTATACTCAACTCATCCAGCACTGTGCTTAAAGGAGGACTTCACCACTTTTCAACCTATCTTCATATAATTGGTCCTCACTAAAAAATTGCTTTTTTTTTTTTTTTTCTCAGAGGAGGGCTGTGGGCAGGTCAGAAACCCATTGTCGTGTGACATCATCGATTTGGAATCAAAGCTAATAGAAACTGCAGGCTTTCTATTCCTGAAAAGTTGCAATGTTAACTCTTATACTGCTTTGAACGTTCCTGTTCGCCCCAATTCTTGAGGTCGAGTAGGGCCAATACGGCCGTTCGTTCGTTTGATGTTTTTTATGGATTATGATAAAAGACGTCCTTGCGCAACTTTTGAATGCATAATTGGTCGTGGTGTCGTTTTGAGGACAGCCGGAAACCGTTCATAAAAAAAAAAAGTAAACAGACTGTCCTGGCTCCGCCTGCCCAGAGCGACTCTGCGCCTGCCTTGCTGCCAGGGGCGTCAATTGGGTATGGCAGGGGTATGCAGCTGCCATACCTTGACAGGGGGAAATAATAAAAATGTACTTTTCATCGTGCCTGTTGCTAAGGTATGGCAACATGACTGGTGTCTTCACCAGACACCAGTCATGTTGCCATACCTTAGCTTGTTCTGAACTGACGCCACTGCTAGCTGCTAGCATTCTTGAGGGACTATATTGTTTTATGCATCGGGCTGTTAGTAGAGAAAGAGAGAGAGAAACGTTGGTAAAAGCGATCATTTTGTCGGAAATCAGTTGTTTTATAGTATTAGTAGTATAGTAATTGTAGTAGGTAGTAGTATTTAGCAGTACTAGAATATTGAGATGTATTAGGCCAACTCAGCCTCAACTTGCTGGTATCATTCCGCCGAAGTGCGACCCTCCCCCCCTGGCCGGAGCAGCAGCCAGCAGCAGAGCAGATCCACGGATAGAAACAAACTTTGTTAGAATTAGGATTACAAACCTACCCGCGTTGGTGACTCAGGACCAGGCAGCGCCCACGAATGGTGGTGGTGGTCGTGATGATGATCATGATGATGATGATGATGAAGAAGAGAAAAAGATCACTGTAGCCGTTGGTATTGAAGATAAAAAGATTGAAGATGGTGCCAGTCGCGAAGAACCGGGGTCCAGAAGTGGATCAAGAGCCTCCTGATATTGTGGAAACCGATCCCGACGGAGCTCAACCCCCGTGTAGGATGGATCCCCCCGCCCGGGGGCTCACATCGCCGCAGCAGCAGAGACCCATGTACCGCCGCCACCGCCGCGAAGAGACAGACGAACTGGGCGATTTGGCCAATGAAGAATGGCTTCCGCGTAGAGACCCCTCGGAGAACAGAGGCCACGATCCTACTGTCCAAAGTAAGACTTCCAATCCAGTGCATGTATGTATTGTATAGTTGTATACTGTATATAGTTGTATACTGTGTGATAACAGAGCATCCGTGTGGAACTGGAAGCCTGGGATGGGGGGATGGTCAGTGATCAGTGAGATAGGGTAACGGTTTTCCATTGCGACATGTTGCCACTCCGACATTGGGATCCGGTCTAGAGCCCGCCTACTGCATCCGGCTATTTACACGTACACATACATGCAAGAAATGTTTCCGTATCCGGACCGGATCAGTAACTTGATCCAAGCAGTTAGGATCCACGTGCTTGGTTTGTTTTTGTCGCTACTCAGGACACACGTGGAGTTCCTATCACGCGCGTGCACGTACCGCGTGTAGTGTATGTGCACTGCACAGCCTACTAGGATTATTGCCAGACCCATGAAATGGGTAGGCCTACATAAGCAAATGTCGGTCTGTCTGTCTGTCCGGGTTTTCTATATAAAGGGTATATATGATGATGACATGATGATGACATGCCTACAAAAGGCATGATGTCATAAATGATGATGACAGACAGGGGGTCTGGCACAACCAGGTTGACCTGGTCTAGTTTGATGGGAATTTAGGATTTATTGGCTTAGTTTGTGTGTGCGTGCGTACGATGCGTGTGTGTGTGAGAGAGAGGGAGAGGTTTCTTTTTATCGTCATCATCATCATCATCATCATCATCAGTAGCTGATGATGTAGCTTTTCAGTTCAATTCAAAGGAGCTTTATTGGCATGAGAAAACATACGTTTACATTGCCAAAGCAAGTGTTACAAATAACTAGACCAGGTCAACCTGGTTGTGCCAGACCCCCTGTCTGTCATCATCATTTATGACATCATGCCTTTTGTAGGCATGTCATCATCATGTCATCATCATATATACCCTTTATATAGAAAACCCGGACAGACATTTGCTTATGTAGGCCTACCCATTTCATGGGTCTGGCAAAAACTGTTGAAAATGGGGAACATATATACAGTTGGAGGGAGTACAGCTTTGTGTAAACAGAGCTATGTTGCATTGTGACATTTTATATAGGTATACAGGGTATAAAGGGAATTTCACTGTGACAGTAAATGCATGGTAACTATTTACTATAACTGCATTTTATGTTATATATGAACTTATTGTAAGTCATTTGCTAAATGTCAAAATTGTAAATTGATTTGTTTAGATATAAACTATTTGATATTTTCCTGGCTATGATTTTAGATGATGAGTCGACGATGATGATGAGCCTACTTCTTCATTTCCACATCGTGGAAAAACAAACTTTTTTCTGTAAATCAGACTTAGCACCATGCACATGCTCACATAGACATCAAAGGGGGCTTGAGCCCCTGCCCTTTTATCCATCTGTAAAAAGTGCCCTCTCCAGACCATGAATGCTGTTTTTACATAATTACTATATATATATATATATATATATATATATATATATTTGTGTGGTAAGCAGGAAGTGCATAGAATGTTAGAGAGGCAGGGGTTGACATTTCTAAAACGGCCTTTCGATGAAAATAGTAGGCCCCCAACCTCCACGCATTCTGCTGTGACGCGTTGTGAGCTTGAAGGTGTACTATTTTTCATGTATTTTATAGTAATTATGTATTTGTATAATTTACAGATCGACCATGGGCTCGTGTACGAGTTCAGCAGACCCGGTGGAGCCCTTCCGGAGGAGCCTGGCTGGAGTGAAACAGAATGGAGCCCCAGGCCCTGTGCAGGCTGAATGACACGCACGCACGCACGCACGCACGCACGCACACACACATATACACTCTGTACTGTAGACATGTAGTGTCACAGTAGTGTCACAGTGAGATAAAGAGAACCCTGAAAGCTGAAGCAGGATTCAGGCTGAAGCTCATGTCACTGTGTCAATGTTCTGCACTGCTCTTACTACTGCTCTTACTTCTCTTACACACTAAAAGTGTGTAAAAAGACACTTTTTCTTGTTTTTATTTTTTTGAATTTGTTTGTAAACAACCACTGATCATAGGTGTGATGTTACTGAAGCCAACAATAAAAGGCTAAAGAGAGATTTCTGCCTGAAAATGTATTCTTCACAAAAATGCATTTTTCTCAGCTTTATGTTCTCAAAGAGCTGTTTTTAGGCCACATTCTGCAGCTTCTAGCTAATGAACAGAACAAGATAAAAACTCGAAATCTTTTTCTGTTGCAAAGTAGACATTCTATTCTTCGTTGCCATATAATTGTTGTCTTTATAGTCGAAACCAAATTTCTCCAGTAGGCCTTCAAAGATGAGCGACAATTCTCAATTTAGCTGGCAGTGGATTGAGCTTTTTGTTCAATTCTGTGGCAGTAAAAGAGTTAAAGTGGAAGCCATTGTTCTGGCGATAATAAAAATCTAAATATTTTTTTCAAAAATATTGATAAATGTTTTTCTTTGGGAAAATTATGATGTCACAAGACGATGGATTCTGAACTTCCCACAGCTCTCCTAGGAGACTTGGACTGAGTAGAAACAAATTGCGCTATTTTATTATGAACACATTAGTGAGGACCCACACTAGGCTAACGCAGACCAGTTCGTGTAGGCAGATTGGCGGACGCGGCGAGTCTCACCGCAAGTCTCCGACCAATAGCATGTGTTCTCCTCCCCCCTCCCCCCTCTGCTGCTCTGCTCAGCGCAGAGAGCGCGCTGCTGCGTCATGATGTCAACACATTCGGTGTGTCGTTCTCTGCACTCTGATTGGTTAGGGAAATTCTACACTTCCTCCAACAGTGATCATAACGCGATCGCCCAGGCTTCATTTTCTTCCGATTGCCAAATGAAGCCTGGGTTTCCGAGGCTAGTGAGGACCTATTATATGAAGATAGGTTGAAAAGTGGTGAAGTCCTCCTTTAAGTACAATTTTGGGGTACTTTTACATTACTTTACAATTCTACTCTGCTACATCTCAGATAAAAAATAATAATGTTCTAGTAGATTGTAGAATTGGAAGTCAAAACATGTTGTGACGCTTGTTGTCTTTTTGTTGTCATTTTAGTGTCTAGAGTAGACAGTTGACAAGAAGCAGGTTGCTTGATTCAATATTTAGATGTTTGATATTCATTTGACCAGACACGCACCCCTCCTGTATAAATCCATTGAACATCAAATATTTAACTGTTAGACTCATTGAAAACACACATCTTTGTTCTGGTGACTGATATTGTCCTTCTAATGAGGGGACAGTCATTTTTTTCAATTAGGGACCTAGAGAAATTTATGGAGGGGGGTCACTGGAGGAAATGTATATGCCCTGATATAAAATGCTATGACCCTCCCTCTGTATGTGGGAAAAAATCAGTGGCCCTCCCCAACCAAAAAAAGAAAAGAAGATGGCCCTCCCCTAAAACATAACATTTTATACATGAGTAAAATGATCCCTAAAAACATAAACTTATTCATAAACGCAACTGCAGTAATAATAGCACTATATACGAGAACATGAATAAAGCAAATTCACCTCCCCCTATGAGACTCGAACCGGCGGCCCCACGGGACGAATGGATCGTTAGCACAGTGACTAATGCACTGAGCTATCTTCACAGATAACATTTTAGTGAATAAAAGTGAACTCTAGAACTTAAGCTACCACTTCTATATCATATGATGTTACAGGATTTAGGAGAAGGCTATGAATGTTTAATCTGTAAACTCACCGCTTCATCTATCTGTCTGGGAAATTTTATACGCAAATGTGAAAGTGAAGAAAAATGCTTTCCATTGGAACACTGCCATCCTTTAAGATGATCCACTGCCGGCCGAACTTAACCCTATATATTAAAACAGGGATGCCATATGTTTCATCAATGAGACTATCCCTAAAAGATTCCCGTTGTGGTGGAGAAAGAAAAAAAGACGAAAAAACCTCGAAGCCAAAATCAAAATCCAAACAGCCACACACACGCAATTCCAGTAGGACTTGCCTAACCCCTCTGATCTTCTTGTTGTCCGTGCTCTTCTCTAATTTAGTTTCGAGTCTGACAAGACTCTCCTCAGCAGAGAGGGTCTGCAGCGAAGCTCTTAAATTGTGATCCAAGTAACTTTTAGTACGCACATTTGTTCTCTTGATGTTGTAAGACGCCATGTTTGTTGTGTTCTGAACTTTTCCCTCTGACTAAAAGTATTGTCGCTGCCAGGAAGAGCGTCAGTGATTGGCCAGAAACTGCACACGCCTACTGGCTGGATAGGCCAAGCTAAATGATTGACACATAGAAGGAACAATGGGAAAGGCTCAATAGCCCAGCTGTTGGGAAAAACCAAGATAAGCAACGGAGGAGTGTCAATGACTATTGTTGTACTATTATTCAGGAAAGCTGTAAAGAAAATATGCATATAAAATCCGGGCTCATTTTAAAAATAAAAATTGGATGACCCTCCCTTGGACTCAAAGTAAAATTTGATGACCCTCCCTCAAACTAAAACTAAAAAGACATGACCCTCCCCTATTTTCCTCCAGTGACCCCCCTCCATAAATTTCTCTAGGTCCCTTATAGTTTATTTCATTGTTAATATTTTCTGTAATACAAAATGATGCATCAAGTATGTCGAATTCATGCATTAAATAAACTAATTGAAAAAACGAAGGTCTGGACAATATCAGTCATTTGTGTCCATGTGCACTATAGTGCTCAGCTGCTCACACAAGCATCCAATTACTACCAAACCCATTCTGGGATGTTATTGAAAGCGCAGCTCTTCTTCTGAAAAGGCGTTGTTTTGGAAGCGGTGAAGACGTCACCCCTTCTTTGACCTGAACCTTGGAAACATCCCATTAAAATGCCAGTGTGATTTAAGAGGCCAGAATGTTAATGCATGGGTGGACTGCATAGTGCTGAGATACGCACGCACGCACGCACGCACGCACACACACTATTGATGACCTCAAAGCCTCACAGTAACACTATAATCCTCAGCACATAATGGTAATAATTATGGATCCTTGAGAGTATGAACAATAACTGCCCCCACATCATCCCTGCTGCCATCACACATGTTGCTGATGCATCTTCAAGGTCAGAGCGAGTCGCTGAGCAATGCCGCAAGTACCTGTAATAATAGACACCATGTGAGCGTCTGTTTGACCAAGAAAACTCTCTCTGCCCTGTAAGTGGAACTCAAGAGAGCTGGCCTTTTAAAGCAAACTGCTCTGTTACGGTCCGTGTCCACAGAAAGTGCTTAATGAGTGGAGGAGCGCAGAGGGTTTATTGACGCCCGCAACGTTCAAGCCTAGCAACAATTCAAAGTTCAGGTTGTAAATTATATATATGTGTGTATATTTTTTGGCACTGCGTTGATAAGTAGTTCCTAATGTTTGAATGAATGGACCATTGTAAGTTATTTGAGTAGTTTGCAATATGCTTAGAAAAGTGCTTTAAAATTGCAATCCATTACAGAAACATTAGGTACTACTATTTTTTGTTGTGTTGTGTCTTTTTCAACTGTTCTCGACACTTCTGTCAATGTTTTATCATTAACCACAACAGTGAAATAAATTCCCATTTTCTAGGTCTTCCCGGTATCCCCTGCAGTACACGTACCCCCTTTTGAGAAACACTGTTATATATTGATGTCAAATGCAGCATGACCAATCCTGTCTGATTGGATATTGTATTGTCTACGATGTCTAGCCTTACGACCCAGATAACTTCACTCTGGCATAAAAGTTCCCGGAACCTGGAACAATACCGTGTTGCCAATAGCAACCACACTAATTAGCTGGGTGTCAGACACAGCCAAAATGATCAAACGTGGTGTTGATGAGTTGAACTATTTTCATCGTCAAACGCCCAGAGCGCTGCCCCAAAACACACTGGATGCTGAGAGGGCCATGCACGCTCAGTACTGGACAGCGCTTTCTCATTAGGGATAATCTTCTATTATTGTTTATCGTGATGAATAAAAAAACACTCACAATAATCGTATCGTTTAGATTTAACTTTATCGTGAAATTATCCTCCGTCCACTGGGATCAATTCACCTTTTATTTGCAGAGCTGCATATCCGGTACCATTTAAACCATAGACTGTAGAAAAATATGGACGAAGCGAAGCCATTGGTTTCTATGCAGCACAAATGGCCCTTTCTACCCCTTGGAATGGGTGTCGCCATCATAGAATTGTAAAAGCATCAGAGATGCTATTGGCTGCCAACGGTCACGTGCAACGCAGGGATGCATGGGATGCATCGGAGCCTCCCGAAATACAGCACACGAAGAAGAACACAGCCGACTGGTATCAGTTTCGTTGGCCACGCCCCCCCGCAAATTTATCATTTATTTTAAAATACATTGGACCACATTTCGACAAAACAAATATGATGGTGATTGAAAGGCATTTTTTAACTAGCGATAGGAACCATACAGTATTCATGAAAATTTTAATTAAGGTTAGAAAACGAAAGGGGAAAATGAATGGGATCCAATGGTGGGAAATTCTTTTTGCTATCGGCCGGGGGGGAAAACAGCGCAACTAGCGGCCAATCATAGGAAGTTTTAGTTCCGTATTGGAGTCATTTTAAATCGGCAGAAGTATGCCCTGATTTAAACCCTCTATAATTGGTAAACAGACCTGGAAATAACATACTTGTTGCAGTCTTTTTTTCACTCTCTACCAAATCTCTTTGCCAAAAAATAGCCGATCTACAAGCTCACAATGTGTCACAACGCGTTGTGAGCTTTTTTTGGCAGATGTTCCGCCCCAGAATAATGCATATTGGGGATATTTTGATTATCTTGATAATATCGTAAATTGCAATTTCTGTGGTCACAATAATCAGGACATGGAATGTTCATATCGTCTCATCCCTGTTTCTCATAGAAATGCATGACAGAATGGCGCTGGCAGCTTTAAAAATCCTTTCTGCGAACACATCCCCGTGACCTTCCGTGAACAGGGTTCCCTGACTGAGCTTGTCACAGAGACAATAGATAGTGAAGTGAATGATTTATCACTCTGTATCTGATGTTCAGCAGCGAACCTGGATCACACCCGCTCCACTCAGGGAACTGCAGGTGAGAGCCAGTGGTGGAAAAAGTACTCAAATGTTTTATTTAAAGGCCCTGTTCAGGGAATTAAGCTATTTCTTTATAGAAACATTTTTCAAGTAGAATGACTATTTCTGAACCACTGTTAAAGAAATTGGAACTTTATATTGCAGCATTGTGATATAAGACTGCTTTACGTTTTTTAATCATAACTGGGGTGTCATATTTTAATGCTTGTCACCGTGGTGCGCATCACGGTGATAGCTATTAATTAATTACTTTTGATAGGCTACTGAATAGCCTATGAGATCAGTTACTAGGCAAATTCATCCCTTCTTCCTGCTAGCCTGGTCGCTAACGCTAACGTCCACACACTGTAGTTGTTGCTGCTGCTCCTAGGGTTGCCACCTTTCAGAAATTGAAATAAGGAACACCTCTTCCTGGCACGCGGTGCGTGCGTTCCGTGCGCGTGGCACAGCCGCCGGCCGGCGAAGAAATGCAGTCCCAAACCCATGAAATGCATAGAATAGTTATAACTATAACACACAACATGGTATAACCTATATTGTTTTGCAGTTTGAACTGGCCAATTGTTTCTAAAATATGAATAAGTTAATTTTGTATGAAATAAAGCAATGTATAAATGATTTGAACCTGGCTCTTGTATTGGGTCACTTGGTGGTCAGTAAAGAGAAGGTAGTCAAGAAACCATGAAGTCATATACTTAAAGTTTAAAGTGCTTTATTAGCAACGAAGATTAAACATGTTTTACTTTAGGCTGAATAGGCTTTACTAGCCTAAACCTGAGCATAGCCTATTTTATGAACATTGAACATTTTTACTTTAAGCTGAATAGGCTTCACTAGCCTAACCTGAGCAACTTTACAGAAATAAGAGCCCAAAATACTTATAATAGTCAGATTTGGCAACACTGCATGGTATTTCATCCAACCTAGCCCAACATGGCTTATATTATCAGACCTGGCAACTGCATGTTATTTTTCTCCACACACTTGTAGGCTAGGTTGCTTGGCAAGCAACCTTCACTGACGCTGTCAGTCAAGCCACGGGTTTGTTTCTTCCCACTCGCGTCTGTACCTTTGTAGGCTTCTGTCCTTTTTTGAGGCGGTGGAGTATTGTCTTCAGACGACATTTTTAAAGCGCGCGGTGTGCACTGTGCAGTGATCACACTGACTGTAACTAGGCAACGGTGATTGACAGCGACATGCAGTGCATACATGCAGACAGGGGCCGGGGTAGAGGAGAGGAGAGGAGACAGCGACTGCGAGCCTCCTCACATGCGGTCCTTCGTGCCTCTCCCTCCTTTTGCTGTCTTTTCCTGTGTTTTATTTCATTCATTATTGTTAAATTCTGTGTTGAGGTTTGTGTGACAGACCTTTATGGGGCATTTGGTTAAATACGGAACAAACCGCGTTCCGTATTGGTTCAATACGGAACGCATCTTTTAATTGTCCAATACGGAACGATTCCGTATTATACGGAACGGGTGGCAACCCTAGCTGCTCCTGCAGTGCTCTCTCCCCACCATTTGACTGAACACCCCCTTTAAGTAAAAGTCTCCATACTGCAATGTAGAAATACTCTCCTTTCCTGACGATTTTAAGTTTTGAAAGGCAATGAGTGCAAAAAGAAGATGATGTGTTTATGTAGGTATGTGTATGTGTATGTGAGTCAATATGTGAAAGTGTTATTGTTAATTGATGTATGTAGAGTCATGTATCAGTTTGTCAGTGCGGTAGATCGGCTAATTTCAAATGGCCGAAATGTGTATAGGGGTGCAGTGGTTTTGTTATAATAATCCACATCTACAAAGTAACTAGTAACTAAAGTTTTCAAATAAATGAAGTGGAGTAAAAGTACAATATTTGGATTCGAGATGTAGTGGAGAAGTAAAATTATTGGAAATTGGAAATAGTTAAGTAAAAGTACAGTACAAAAACCTCAAAAGTACAGTACTTACCGGTAAGTACATGTACTTAGTTACTTTACAACACTGATGAGAGCATTACAAATGTATCAAACTGCTGCTGTGTTACGATAAAGTCCCGGACTGTCTCTTCGCCTTTAAGTTGTCCCCTGCCTGTCTGTCCCTTTAACTCTGTGTTGTCCCCTGGTCGTCTCAAACCAAAGCCCCACTGTTACGTCACCATGGAAATGAAATGCAATGGATCAGAAAATCCCCTGTCTGTCCAGGATGGAGTGGAGAGGATTATGATGCTGATTGTATTAATACTGTGTTCCTGTCCTCTCTCTCCCTCTCACTCTCTCTATCTCCCTCTCCCTCTCTCTCTCACTCTCTCTCTATCACTCTCCCTCTCAGTCTCTCTCTCGCAAGTTGGACAATACTGGCTAGAAGGCCGAGCGAATATACAGTAAATGAAAGAGAGAGGGAGAGAGAGAGGGAGAGAGAGAGAGAGAGAGAGAGAGGCGTAAATGTGATGCTTGTGTAGAGCTGTAGAGGTCTCCAGGGTCAGCTGACCTTTCTATTGTGTTATTGCAGCCACCAGGGAGCAATTTAGTATAGAAACGTGCGTCACACACTGTGACATTTTGCTCTCACACTTACTCTGCCATACTTTTGCCTAGCAACGTGATTTCTACAATAAAAAGCTCACACTACTTGGCCCTTTTCCCCCCAATAGGGACGAGCTGTAATTGCGGCGGTTACTATAGAAACATTCAGCAGTTGTCCGTCACACTTTGCCCCTCACACTTTTCAGTTGTCCGTCACACTTTGCAGTTGTCCGTCACACTTTGCAGTTCTCCGTCACGTTTTGTGCCAAAGAGTGTAATAGGTCAATAAGTGTAATAGTTTAATAAGTCTAATAGTGTAATAGTGTACGACAATAACGTGCGCAGTGGCGGTCGCTTCTCGCCCTTAGGGCGTCTTACTGGTTGATCATTACTAGTGACAGAAGGACAGCACAAAAAGAGAATCAGAACCAGAAAGGAGTCACAAAATAAAGCTCACTGTGATTCTATTTGTCTGCTTTCCTGGGTCTTTTTGAAGTGCAGAGAGTGAAACTGCAATATACCGGTATTGCAGCATAGGCCACTTTCTGAAAGATATATCACCAGGGTTCAACGGTTAAAAGTTTGATAATTACTACAAATTAAAATGAGCACACCAGCTGGTGATCCTTAGGCGGTTTATTGTCTCATTTCACCTCCTGTGTAATAATGTCTGAGCCTCTGGCGGCGTTCAATTACGCGCCTGTAACTCAAGTTAAAATCTGGGGGTTTAGCGAGGTGACAAGGAAATCACAAAGCCGCAAAAAAACTAAAAACTGTCTTTACTGAAGATAATGAGGATTTTTGTCAAAGCCCAGAGAGCAATCACACAGACTGTGTCATATTAATAATGCTTTAATTAGTAACTGTCAATTTCCAGCACTTCAATCCCCACGTGGAAAAGACTTCCGCCTGAGGCCGCCGTGCAACGAGATCACAGGGGGGGAGAAAAAAAGCAATTAACACTTTGACTGTAATAGTTTTAATGAAACTAATTTAGATTACTGCCGAGGGTTTTTCCTATTGTTTTACCTGATTTACGAGGGCTCCGTGTACACAGCATGTGTCCATTATACACGGGAGGTTCCTGGAAAATTGCAGAATGGAGAGGTTGGCCATTTTCCCTTGAGGATTGTCAAACCAGACTATTGTTCTAGGTCTGAGAACCAGGGTTGTTAAGTAACGGATTACATGTAACGGGATTACGTAATCAGATTACAAAAAACAGGTAACTTGTAAAGTCTCAGGTTACATTTTAAAATGAGTAATCTGGATTACAGTAACGGATCTGAATGATGGGGGTTACACGCTGGATTACATTCTCCCCTTTGCCCTCATAAATTTTACAAATAAGTTATAACGCCAAACAATAAAATAATCAAGTCGAATCAGTGTAAAGTACTGCCACAATGCTTAAGTAAGATTCTGTTGTCCTTTTCCTAATTTCATTGGCTCAATATTCTTGTCTTGTTATCAATGGTAAAACTTGTTTTATTTAATTAGAGAGTTTTGCTAAACAGTAATCCAAAAGTAACTGAAAGTAACTAGTAGTTACTTTTTAAATTGTGATAATCAGATTACGTTACTGACTACATTTTCTTTGCAAGTAACTTGTAACTGTAGGGGATTCCTTTTTAAAAGTAACCCTAACAACCCTGCTGAGAACTTTCATGTCACCTAAAGGAAACCTGTTTTCATTCAACTTTTCTGTAACCGCAAAAGTCCATTGAGTTCAGTGGACGTTTTCTGTCCCCTTTCAATAGGCTATATAATGTCCAATCATATATCCATTTATATTATCCAATATAAATGTTAAGACGGAATTCATTTCCAAGCGGATTCCTCGCGGTTTGTGTCAGTGCAACCATTCCACACTTAATTTCCCAGAATCGCACCTTTCTATAGTTTATATTAGCTTGAAAACCCCATTGATGATGTCATTGGTAGGCAGGTTTCTGAACTGCCCATAGCCCAATGAGAGTAGATATGTGCCATGTGTATACCGTAGATCTACAATGAGCTTTTGTAAGGACCAATTACTGTATACGTAAAGTTTGGCAGTCAGTTTTTTCAAACATTGGTGCATTTATATAGCGCCTTTATTCAAGGCACTTAACATAGATCGTGCATTACATTCACACACATTCATACACCGATGGCGGAGGAAACCATACCGGGAGCAACAAGGGGTTCAGAGTCTTGCTCAAGGACTCTTCGACACCAACTCTGGGGGAACCCGGGATCGAACTGGGACCCTTTTTAGGAACTCTCTGTGTTCAATGGCGGTAATTCTACACCTGAGCCACTGCCGCCCCTTTCTACATAGATAGAATAGAAAGAAGATTTAGTGTGAAATATATTGCTGGCACCCAGTAAACATACATTTCCTTTGTCAATTCAGCAGTGCAGCCTGTCACTCTGTGTCTGTTCCAGACCTTGGTGTTGTTGTTTTTGAGTGGTGGTCTCACCACTCCTGTGATTCGCTTTCACGATGTTACTGGCCATGTATGTCTGTCGCCTGCCAATCTGCCATACCTCTCCTGACCAGGAGAGGGACACACAGACCACAAACACACACACACATTAAAGGAGGGGCGCTATTGAGCAGGCAGACTCAACTCTCTCTCTCTCTCTCTCTCTCTCACACACACACACACACACACACACACACACACACATGCACGCACGCGCACCCCCCCCCCCCCCCCAACAACCTTGCAATACATGTATTAGACTCTTTTTATTTGACCACCACTCAGTTCACAAGGTGTGATTTTTTCTGTCTCTACTACTTGACTAGAGCCACAAATGATGGAAGTGACGCCTGCAGGCTGCAGTGAAGGAGAGCAGAATGATATTACACCTCCAGGTCACCTACAGTATATCTGCTCAGCCTTTCACAAATACCATCTTATGGAATCATATCTGGACTCTCTGCCTTCAACACATTTACCAGACAACACTGTGCCTCCCGGCCATGCAGGCTGCCTCCCGGCCATGCAGGCTGCTGAAAGTCCTCACATTGTGGCCCCGCATCTCTTTCCAACCCCGCCCAATTTGTCAGCTGGAAAATGGGTGTCAAAAAAAGGTTGATTGTTTTTTTTTTTTTAGAATTGAGCCTCCGGGGTTAGAGTTGCTGTTTGATGTGGCAACGCAGACAATAATTAAGTATAAGACTGAGAGGTCCATTTAAACAAACAAGTAACCACTTGTTTGATATACTCACTCACTGACTGCGACCTTAGGTTCGCATATGAAAACGTGCAGCTCATGTGCGTCAGTCACGCCTCATGTCCCGCTCCATTTATAGTCAAGACTGAATTCACTAGCAAGTGTGACCCGCGTCACAGCAACCACACTTGCAAAGTAATTCCTCTCAAAATGTCTGGGAATGCCCATGTATGGACATATTGTGTCAGTCTCGTGATAGCCAGTGTGGTCGTAGCGTCGCGAGTCACACTTGCAAATTAATTCTGTCCTTTTCCCTTTTATACCTATTGAGATCCCTGATGTCATCAATATTAAGCTCATATCTGGGAAATTGGGAATGCCCATATATGGACAATGGACATATTGTATCAGACTCTGAAAATCAGTGTGGACACTTTAGATGATATTGTTGCTAGTGTTTTTGGTTGCCTTGCCCTGGCCTCAGCCTAGCTGCGCGCACTTAGATTATAGCAAACGTCTTCAATGGATGCACGCACGCACGCACGCTCGCGCGCACGCACGCACGCACGCACGCACGCACGCACGCACGCACACACACACACACACACACACACACACACACACACACACACACACACACACACACACACACACACAGCCAATTGGAAAGATAGAGTGAAATAAATAGCCGGGTTCACCTCTCAGCAAGTCTCTGTTCACTAATTGGATCCTTGCAATTGGATGGAAGGTACGGCCCTGTTCACCACAAGGAATCCATTAAGTGAATGAATTGCTCTGCTGTGGTACAGGTACTGTAGGCAGCAGCACATTGGATCTGAGCGGTCCAGTGCATCACAAGGGGAGGACGTTGTAAGTTGTACTTTAACTTTAAACTGTAGTTTAATAATGACCTAGATCAGTGGTTCTCAACCTTTTCAGGCCGTGACCCCCAAAATAATCATATTTTAACTGGGGACCCCCCACCCTGACGGGCACTAAGAGTTGAGGCATTACATACTTAGTATAACACGGTTCTATCGTGAAAATAGCAGATCTACAAGCTCACAACACCTCGCATTGTGAGCATGTAGATCTGTTATTTTCACATTTTCTAATATTTGACAATTTGGCCAATGTTTATTTTGTCATTTTAGAGGTATTAAAAAGTCCTTAAATTGACACTTTAGAAACAGCATATAACCTCTGCCTATACACTTAAACGTTATGTTGGTTTGTTTACTGTTGAGTGAGAAAACAATGTTGCACATTTCGCTAATCATCTGGGGACCCCCCAAAATAATTTGAGGACCCCCTTGGAGGTCCAAACCCACAGGTTGAGATAGATCGATAGATCGATAGATCGATAAATTGATGTGTGAGCCTTGGTGGTAAGGCCCCACCCCCCACCCCATCATTTCTATCTTTGAATTGAGTGGCTTGGAGAGGAGGGTTTTTTGCGCACTCGCTCTTCATCATGAATAAAAGTGTTGCTGTCGTGAAACTGCTTCTCTATATACACCCACAGTTCATTGCAGTACGCTGCTGCTTGCTGAGATAGAACGTCTATTGTATAATGTGTAATCTGTATACACACACACACACACACACCAGACTTCTTTGAATCCTATTTTGAGTGGGGAATTAGGGAGGAATGGGGTGTGGAGGAGGTAAAGCCTCCTCTTTTTTTTCATAAATCCAAATCTATTTACTGTAAATCTTCTGCATTATAAATAACCATCACAAACACGCGTCTGGAGTCACGTGTGCACCAAGGACGTGCAGAGAATGTTAGAGAGGCCGGGGCTGAACTATCTAAAAGGGCCTTTTGGTGAAGATATTGAAAATAGCAGACTTCCAAGCTCACAACGCTTCACACTGCGATGCATTGTGAGCTTGGAGGTCGGCTATTTTCACTATAGCATTCATAGTCTGGAGAGGGCACTTTTTTTACAGCCTGATAAAAAGGGCAGGGGCTCAAGCCCCCTTTGATGTCTATGCACGTGCCTGGCGTGCACTGACATCCACAGCAGCATCACTGTAACAGTTGACAGCTTGCATTGTCTGCACAATGAGATTAAATGGGCTGAAAGGCTTTTGTTCCAGACAGAGAGAACTGACAAGCAAATATCTCTAATAGACTGGAGGAGCGCAAATCGTAATTTACGGAGACTGCTCAAGAAATTAATTTTCTAAATTGGTTTGCCCAAAGAAATCTCGTGCTCTCTTGGGCAACCAATTTAGAAT
This sequence comes from Nannobrachium achirus, assembly GCF_963921795.1. Classification (NCBI taxonomy): domain Eukaryota; kingdom Metazoa; phylum Chordata; class Actinopteri; order Myctophiformes; family Myctophidae; genus Nannobrachium; species Nannobrachium achirus. The sequence goes on along the minus strand of NC_137817.1, from coordinate 55,617,076 downwards.
ATAATTCTATCTGCTCCACTCCGCTCTGTTTGAAGATGTGCTCCTTTCATTCATGAATAAATTCAGATTGCAGCTCCGGATGCACTTTGTTATCCTGCTTTTCTTTTGTATAAAGACAGTGACAGCATCCAACAGAACTTTCCTCCTCGAGCAAAATCAGTGGGTTTAGTTTAGCACATACACTTGGAGCCTATATTCATTCAGCAACCAATTAATACATTCTTATCATTTGTCATAACTTGTATTCATCCACTTTCTTCCTGCATCCAGAGAGACACCAGATTCATACAGTTCATACACCGTGCAGAAAGAGAAAGTTCTCGTTGCCTTGTATTAAAATGTTAAAAGGCGTCATTTGCAAGTGTTTATGTTTTTGCTAATGATAGCAAGCTACCTCCAGACCTTATGCACTAACACAGCGGTTCTCAACCTGTGGTTCGGGACCCCCAGGGGGGTCCCCAGATGATTAACTTATTGTGCAGCACTGTTTTCTCACTCAACAGTAAACAAACCAACTAAAATGTAAGCGTATGGATGGTGTGGATGACTTGAAAAGACAATTTAATCACTTTTTAATACATCTAAAATGACAATTTAAACATTGGCCAAATTGTCAAATATTAGAGGCAGAAATCATGAAAATAGCCGATCGTTGTGGGCTTATAGATCTGCTATTTTCCCAATAGAACCATGTTATACAAAATGTAATGCCTCAACTCTTAGTGCTTCGTCTTGGTGGGGGGTCCCCAATTAAAATATGATTATTATGGGGGTGCACCCCACTAACACAAATGTGTTGAGTCTGTTTTCACTGTTTTCTATTTATTCTGCAGGCAGCAGATTGGACTGTAGGCCTATAGTACTAGTTTGTGTGAAGGAGGATAGATGGATGCTGCTTAGGAGAGCAGAGTACAATATTACAATATAGGCATTTAGCTGACACTCTTATCCAGAGCGACTTACAATAAGCCAGGTTATCACATACTGTACATACAGAGCCAGTGTAGTGTCTCACTAAGATCACAGATAAACCAAGAACCTAGCACCAGTCTAAACAATATACTATCAAAATAATAATATACATTTGAAACTATTGGATACCAGGCAGGTACACAATGAACCCAGCATCTATTTAAATAACATGCTAATATAACATTTTTGAAGCAGTGAAAGCCGCTTCCAAGGAGTGGCTTTGTCTGTCCCGTACATGTCCCGTGCATGCAGAATTGAGGATTGGTCAAGCTTCACATGACAATTTGGCCCTCCAGACAAAATCATTCATTCATTCAGAATTCATAAAAATATATATGTATTTGAAAACTCTAGTTACTAGTTACTTTGCAGGTATACATTATATTATATAATAAAACATAAATTAAGCACTATTTTACACCTAGACTATTTGAAAATAACCGATCTATAAGCTCACAACGCGTTTTGAGCTTGTAGATCTGCTATTTTCAAACATTTTGTGCATTGACGTTTGGTGCTTTACATTTTGATGCCAATGCTTTTGTGGGCTATACTTTTCCTCAAGTACTTTCCCCACTATGGGACAGCCAGTCAGCCAGTCAGTAGGAGGATGGATGCTGAGCAGAGCAGAGGTATGTTCTACTATTAGGTACTCTACACCACCCTCTAAAGGCCACACTACTGTACTGCTGCGAAATTCTGCTAATTCATAATATCAATATTTATATAAAATTGATGATTTCAACGGCACAAATTAGAGCACATCCAGCACTAAATAATGCAATAACTTTCTTTCTTTTTCCCCCTTTTTTTTTGAGCCAAAAAATGGGGTGCAAGCCAAGACTCGTCATCAGCAAACCTAAACTTAAGATATCTCACAAATGATACCAGCACAAATGATAACATTTACGGCACAATTCAGCACAATTATCCACCAGCACTATAGAATTACACAATTTTTATATAATATATGTTTTCATCATATGGGGTGCCAACTTCACGGAGGTAGTAAAGTTGGTACCCAGACAGACAGACAGACAGACAGACAGACAGACAGACAGACAGACAGACAGACAGACAGACAGACAGTCCAAACCATACCTGATGACGGCCGTGTCTCCCTGTCGGATGGTGAGGTTGTCCGAGGCTCGCTGCGTGTCCACGCTCCGCACGGGGAACCCCGTGGGAATGAGACACAGCAGTCTGAAAACAGAAGCCTGCAGTTGTCTCCAACAACACCACGATCTCCGTCCTCCGACCTGCATTTTAACGCAGGAGCAAAAGAAGCGCGCTTTGACAGATCCAAATAAAATAGTTGTCACTTGTCACTCCTCTGAAAACGTGTAGTTCGTATTCCTTTTAAGTCCAAGTAAACCTCCTGGATAGGCAGGTGATGTGAACTATTATTTAAGAGGCTGCAGCATACATGAAGGCTTGTTTATTCAGTGCAACTGTAGTAAAAACACTTGAGATCGAACACTCATGTGATTTATTATCATGGTCTGATGGTTCCACGGATGCACACACACAGGCAGCACAGCGTTCTACTCCAGTATCTGACCTATACTCCTGTTCGCAATTTGGTGTGAGGGGAGTTTCTCACCTGAACTGAGTCAGTGGGTCCCTAGACATGAAAAATCACAGAGGTGCTCGTCCGCCATAGTGGCACGAATGGCGCAATGGCCAAATCAAATATGGCCGCCATCGGCTATAATGAAAATCCAACTTTTGTGCATATGCACAAGCAATACCTCCATTCTGACTAATTTGGGTGCGGGGAATTCATTTCTGATATTGTTTTGACCATTTTGAGTGATTTGGACCTTGAAAGGTCATGATCAAGGTCATTTTGTAATTCCGAAGACCATGGCCACAACTTGGCCATTGTTAGGAGTAAAAACAGGTGCTGTAGGTCTAAATCAACTAATTCTGACATGTATAATTCATTTCTGGTATTGTTTTGACCATTAAGGATCATCTTGTCTTTGAAATATCAATATCAATGCCATTTTTCAAAAACGTTTTTGTCTTTACTAGCACTTTTATTTTATTTTTTCATAATAGTTTGTTTTGTTTAAAACAAAATACATACTAGTGATAAATATAAGTAAACACCCACATTTAACTTTAAAGGGGGACTTTAAATGGGTGTTTAAATGAGCAAATAAGACTATTAAATAAAATAAAAAGTGACAAATAAGATCACATAACAAAATCACACACAAAATTAAATAACAATTTCCCTCAAAGTGCACCATATTGTGATTCTGTGTATGCAAGTTAGTGTGATGTGCTTTTACAGGATGGATTTGCCATTGTTCCATCACAAAATATGATGCACAGAACTCCATCAGCAAGGCAGCCATAATGTTAGAGTGTCACGCTTCAGACATGTCAGGAGTGTACTAAAGCCAAAGTGTTCCATCCATCCATCAGAGCTTGACATTGACTTTTTGAGGCACTTGTCCTTTGGACAAGTACATTTCTCATTCACTTGTCGTCTTGTCCACTTGTCCGGGCACAAAAGTCACTTGTCCGGATAAACTGAGTCAGACATTGAAATAGAATGAATAACAAAAGGACTGCTAATGACCCTCCTTGCTCCCTCCACTCCATAGTATAGTATATGGGCAGTCCATAGTCTGCATACAGCACAAAGGACAAGCCTAATGACATGACCTGATCCATGTTCTATTGGTTCTAGTCTTTCCTCAGGTTCCTTGGCTGTTGCAAGCACTAGAAAGGTGCCTTGTTGGTCTCAGCTGTTGTACTTCTCTGCTACCAATGCTGTGTCTTGTTCTGTCAAAGTCTTTGCCTCTCAGTCTCCATAGATATATTGTACTTGGTCAGAAGCCATAACTGCATGTTTAATCCCCACCTGGCCCATGCAGTCATCTCCAGTCTCCAAGGCATATGTGCCTTGATCACTGTTTAGCTAGTGGTGCTCCAAGATCAATGCAGTGGAAGCATATCCAGTTTTCACCAGTGCCATTCTGCAGCCAGTGCTTGTAAATATGGGGTGTAGTATAGCAGTTACGCGAAGGAGACAACAACTCTCTGGGGTCCGCCATAATTCCAACATCCCATTATTCCGACCATTAGGTTAGTGAAGGTTAGGGTTGGTTATAATGGAGTCAGTACATGCACCATGTGTCAGCCTCCTCAATCCTATTCAAGATGTCTGGGATCTCTACTCCAGCTTACTCTACCTTTGTCATCTTCATCAGAGACAATGGTAAATGGACTGCATTTACAGTATATATTGCTTTTCTCCAAAGCACTTTACAATTCACCCATTAACACACCATGAAACCATGCAAGGTTCCAACTTGCTCATCGGGAGCAGTAAGGGATTCAGTGTCTTGCTCAAGGACACTTCGACACATAACCAGGAAGAGCTGGGAATCGAACCTGGAACCTTCAGATTTCAAGGCAGGCGCTCTATACTGAGCCACTGTCGTCCGACAATGATGGTAACATTGCCACAGGCTTGATTGGACACCATATTCCGAACACACAGCTGGAGAACTGTTTGTTCTCCTCAGACACCCAGAATTTGGAAAGTTGCTGAGGGATGGATGTGTCTACTAGTAAGACGCCTCAGGGCGACATGCGTGCCAATTCTTGGCCATCTGGCCAGTGATGTGTATCGGAACAGTTACACATAATGGAGACCCCTGCATGATCAGGGGTCAACAATGTTATGTAAAAACATGCCAGATATGTCCTTAATATTGATGACATTGGGACAGGGATCTCCATATATGGGCATGAAACATATGTTAAAAGCCAAGCAGGGCCTTGGCGAGTTAGGGCCTGGGTTTGATGTCTGGGGATCCCCATATATGAGCATGAGGGGGTACCCTAACAGGGCATCAAAAAGGTAGCACATCCAAAACTTTAAATCAGTGGAGAATAAAGTACTCACGTTTACACTTTTTTATTGGCACAAACCAACAAGAAAGCTTAAGCGTTTCGGCTATGAACCTTCATCAGAGCATTCTGGGTGTGTCTGTCAGCTCTGTTGTCTCTGATGATGAGGGGCTCCCTGCAAAAGGGGCTGGTGGTGAAGAGATCCCAGACCTCGATCTAGATTGAGGAGGCTGGTGTTACATGTGGAGTCAATTGGCCCCATTATAACTAAACCTATCCATAACCCTAAGAGTTGTCGTAGTCTCCTTCGCATTAATGCTATACTACACCCTAAACATTCAAGCACTGGGGATGAAGGAGATCTGGCTGCAGAATGGCACTAGGGGTGCACTATGGCACATGATTCCACTGCATCAATCAGTCTCTCATCTTGGAGCACCACTAGCCAAGACAGTGATCAAGGCACATATGCCTTGGAGACTGGAGATGACTGTATGAGCCAGGTGGGGACTAAACATGCAGCTATGGCTTCTGACCGAGTACAGTACAATATCTTAAAAACTTTGGAAAAGCAAATACCTTGACAGTACATGGTAGCAGAGAAGTACAGTACAACTGCTGAGACCATCAGGGCACCTTCCTAGTGAATTTCTTGCCACCTGCATGCAACAGCCAAGGAATCCGAGGAAAGACTAGAACCAATGGAACATCGATGGATGGAAGGAACACTTTGACTTTAGTACACTCCCATGTCTGAAGCGTGACACTCGTCGATATGGTTGCTGGGCTGGTGGAATTCTGTGCATCATATTTTGCCATGGAACAATAGCAAATCCATCCTGTAAAAACACATCATACTAACTTGCATCATAATACACAATCACAATATGGTGCACTTTGAGGGAAATTGTTATTTAATTTTGTGTGTGATTTTGTTATGTGATCTTATTTGTCACTTTTATTCGTAAATAGCCTTATTTGCTCATTTAAACACCCATTTAAAGTCCCCATTTAAAGTTAAATGGGGGTGTGTACTTCTATTTATACTAGTATGTCTTTTGTTATTAACAAAACAAACTATTATGAAAAAATACAATAAAAGTGCTAGTAAAGACAAAATCGTTTTTGAAAAATGGCATTGATATTGATATTTCAAAGACAAGATGATCATTAATGGTCAAAACAATACCAGAAATGAATTATACATGTCAGAATTAGTTGATTCAGACCTACAGCACCTGTTTTTACTCCTAACAATGGCCAAGTTGTGGCCATGGTCTTCGGAATTACAAAATGACCTTGATCATGACCTTTCAAGGTCCAAATCACCCAAAATGGTCAAAACAATATCAGAAATGAATTCCCCACACCCAAATTAGTCAGAATGGAGGTATTGCATGTGCATATACACAAAAGTTGGATTTTCATTATAGCTGATGGCGGCCATATTTGATTTGGCCATTGCACCATTCGTGCCACTATGGCGGACGAGCACCTCTGTGATTTTTCATGTCTAGGGACCCACTGACTCAGTTCAGGTGAGAAACTCCCCTCACACCAAATTGCGAACAGGAGTATAGGCCAGATACTGTATTATTCAGAGCAGCACAGCATCTGTGAGGATGGAGAGAGAGAGAGAGAGAGAGAGAGAGAGAGAGAGAGAGAGAGAGAGAGAGAGAGCTAGGCGGCAGGGTAAGTCCCTCCTTAATATCCACCACCACAGTCTCTCTCTCTCTCTGTCTCTCTCCCCCCCCCCCCCCTCGTGCACATAGCTCTGCTGCCCTCTCATGCATATGGGGCTGTTAAGTATGACATCATTTTGTAGGCAGAGGAGAATTTCTGCCCCCAGTTTCCGTGAATCTATTTACTATTTTTACTATTTACACATTTTTCTTCTCTTTGTTGTTGAAAGGAAAGTGTTAGAATTATACTTTAGTCGTTATTTTTTAGTCGTTGTTTTTTGAAATAGCGAGGGACAGAAAATGCTCTGGGGGCAGATTCTCCTCTGCCTACAAAATGATGCCACGGCTTAAAAGCTGGATAGTAGCCTAGTGTTTGTTGTCTGTCATTCAGTGTTACATGAGTAAAAGGGAAAAAAATACCCTAATTGAAAGCTTTCTTGGGGTGTTTATCCTTTTAGTTTAGTTGACCTTGTACCAGTGAACCGCATGTACTGTTAAGAAACTACCTTTTCCTATGCAAACTTCTAATCAATCAATAAATCGATAAATCAATCAATCAATCCTTTATTGGTTGTTAGGAGAACAACAACACCGCCTCCTAAGGGTCCCTGCTTTTTGTATAAGACAGACTGTGTGGACTCAGGACAGACAGACACACAGACAGACAGACAGACAGACAGACAGACAGACAGACAGACAGACAGACAGACAGACAGACAGACAGTTAGCAACTTTTTTAGATTGATATTCATATGCATTTGTTATATTGTTGTTGATGTTCTGACATGTTATCTTGTTTATTATGATGTATTATCTGCTTATTGTAAGTCGCTTTGGTTAAACGCGTCTGCTAAATGCCTAAACTGTAAACTGCAGACAGACAGACACACATGAATCATGTGTGTCTGTCTGAACAATCATGAGTCATGATTGTTCGAAGTAGGGAAGACAGACAATCAAGCTTTCCTAACTTCTATCAGGCTGGCTCTGCCCTAAGTGTGTGCAGTGAGATTACTTATTGTCTCCACCAGCCGAAGGCAGGGGGAGAGTATGTTTTCGCCCCTGTCCGTGCGTGCGTCCGTGCGTGCGTCCATCCGTCCTCCGAGTTTGTTACCAGCTAATCTCCGGCGCCGTTGGCCCGGTTACTGCCAAAATGAGCACACACACTCCCTGGATGCCATTTCAGAACCTCTGCCCCACATTTTTCAAATGACCCTGTTCTAGCGCCACCATGAGGCCGATGTTTGCAAAACACATTTCTGTACACTACTCCTACAGATTTTGTCCAGAAATCATGCAAATCGGTAGACAGCGTCTCACACAGTCATGTGATCGACACGGATCTGTCTGATTGTCCATATTCCATCCTGATTGGCTGATATTGGCTTTCAAAGTTTGTAAGATTGGTCCGTTTCGGACAAAATGCCTCAAATCACAAATGCAATTATCATGAAATCGCGCACACACGTTCCTACTAGGCCGAGGAAGAAATGTCACTTCAAATTTTTGAAATCAGCCTCATGGTGGCGCTATAACAGGCCGATTCGTGGTTTTACCTATAACTCCACCGATCAGTTTCAAACTTTGTAAGCGCACTCCCTGGATGCCAATTCAGAACCTCTGCCCCACATTTTTCACATGGGCCTGTTCTAGCACCACCAGGAGGCCAATTTGTGCAAAACTACCTTTTGGCTAGTACTCCTACAGATTTTGTCCAAAAATCACGCAAATCGGTAGACAGTATCTCTACAGTCATGTGATCGACATGGATCTGTCTGATTGTCCATATTCCATCCTGATTGGCTGAGATTGGCTTTCAAAGTTTGTAAGATTGGTCCGTTTTGGACAAAATGCCTCAAATCACAAACGCAGAGTGCAATTAACATGAAATCGCACACACACGTTCCCACTAGGCTGAGGAAAAAATGCCACTTCAAATTTTTGAAATCAGCCTCATGGTGGCGCTATAACAGGCCAATTCGTGGTTTTACTCCACCGATCAGTTTTAAACTTTGTAAGCGCACTCCCTATAGGCCAAGGAAAACCCTTTCCTTGTATTGTTCACATCAGCCTTTTATAGCACCACCAGGAGGCCGACTTATGTAAGACACATTTTTGGATACACCCAAAAAAATAATCTCTCAGTTGAACACATTTTAAATGTGTGAAACTTTTCCACCCATTTTATATGAGTAAATTTATATATGGGATATATGTAGTCCCAAGTCAAATCTACATTCAATGCAATGCATGTTGTTCAATTAGTCCAACTCATTTTCATTAATTTAAGCCAAGTTAATTATATGAACTTAATTAATTTACGTTTGTCCAACTCAAACAAATGTTAACGTAAATGTGTTGGTTCAACTCATTTTTATGGAATTAAGCTAAGATAAATAAAATACTTTTACATTTACATAAGAAGAGTTCGGTTTCAGGTTTTCTTCTGGATGATTTGTTTCAAGTTTTACAATATCAACATACAGATGCATAATGGATATATGCAATAGCAGTGATTATTGAATAATCAGAACATTTAAGAGAAAACCAACGCAATAACCTCAAAGTTACCATGAGTTCTTCTCTTTTAGCCTAGCATGGGGAGGGAGCTCAAGCTTAAACTAGCAGCCTAGCAGTTAGGGTTAGGGTTTAGGCTCAAATACTGACAAATCAAATTCTGACATATGACAGTCATCTTGCCAAGGCAGACACATTGATATGATACATTTAGCATTTTTAGCTCCCGAAAGCTTAAACATTTCCCTGAAAACCTAGAAAAATGCTGTTCCCAGCATGCTTTGCATAACATGTGACCAACTTATTTGACCAATCAAGGGAAAGGGCTGGAGTCACTTCTCAGATCTGTAAAATGTACTTAATAAAATTGAGTTGGATTCAAACAATATTCTCAGAATGATTTCAGCCTTAAAAACTACTCAATAAAATTGGTGAGAGGCGTGGTTTATGGGACTCTGGGAGTTTTCATTGGAACTCATTTTCAATGTGTTTTTAAATTCCATTACTAAGATTTGAGTTACATGAATGTAATATAAATGCATAATGTTAAATGAATAGATTTTGTATAAGCACTATTAATTACATTTGAGTTGGAACAATTTAATAAAAATGCATATATTGTAAATGTATATATTTAAGGTAAGCACGATTAATATTTGTTCAGTTACATCAATTCAATACATTTGCATATATTATAATTAAATACATTTAAATAAAGCCAACATAATGTAAATGTATCACATCTGGCACTATTAATAATATTTGAGTTATATCAATTAAATGTATATGCTTATGCCTTGAAGTGAAGTAATTAAATAAAGCAAACATAATTTATATGTGTCACATTTATAGGGGGGTTGAATCAGTTTTTTGGGTGTATTACTCCTTCAGATTTTACCCAAAATTAACACAAATCAGTACACAGTATCTCTACAGTCATATGATCAAGACGGATCTGTCCCGTATTAAATATTCCATCCTGATTGGCTAAGATTGGCCTCCAAACTTTGCAGGATTGATCCTTTTTGAACAAAATGCCTCAAATCAAACAAAGCGTGCAATTGTAATGAAATTGTGCACACACATTCGCAAAAGGCCAAGGAAGCAATTACACTACAAAATGTTCAAATCAGCCTCATGGTGGCGCCATGAAAGATTGGTGAAGAACACATGCCACCCTTTTTACATTGGCCTATTATAGTACCACCAGGACGCGTGGCTGGTGGAGACCTGTGCTCGGAAGAGCACTTCTTCTAGGCTGGATTAACCATTGGGCTGGTGAGGCCGTTGCCAGGGGCCCTTGGCTCTCAGGGGCCCTTGGTGGAACTGGGCTGCGTGGTCATTGACAATTTGCTAAAATTAAATGTATACGTTAATTAAAAATCAAATGTGTGGGCCCCTCCTCTGTTGTCTACAGGTGCTTTCTTGGCCCACAGATGATCATCATGGCTTAAAATCCGAGCTGAGTAGTACGCGTCGGGAGGGAGGGGAGGTTATGTTGGAGGGTGGGGGTGGGGGGCTAAAAAGTTATCGTCAGGGGCCCTCGCGGCATGAGCTCAGTACCTGTGAAGATATCTCTCTTTAGATCCAGACGCACTGTGTGGAGGACAGACAGACAGACGCTGTGTGGAGGAGAGACACTGGCAAGGCTTAGAAAATAGTTGCAATCCTAATTTGGACGCAATCAGACCAAAGCACATTTGGAAACTCTGAACAAACCGATCACGCTCCCATTTAAAAACAAAATTTACTGGATGAGAAAAGTGCGTCCCGAGAGACAGACGCCAGTGATTATTATTTACTGGATCAGACTGCAGTCACATAGCTGTTGTTGCGACGGTCAGGTCGCAAGTTACGAAAAGCTCTGCTGTCTGTCTGTCTGTCCGTCACGTCACACTTTTGCCCTACTCTTATCTCCGGCACCGTTGCCCCTATCCAGGCCAAACTTTGCACACACACACTCTTTGGATGGCAACTCACAACCTCCACCCAACCTCATTTCTCACATGGCCCTCTTCTAGGGCCACCATCAGGTGGACACTGCTCCTACAGATGTTGGCCTAAAATCACACAAAGCAGTACACAGTCATGTCATCAACATGGATCTGTCCCATTTCCCATATTCCCTCCGGATTAGCTACGATATCCTTCTGAAGTTTGTGTATAAGCGACCTGACAGTCGCTTATCTCCCGATTAGGCAGTCTTACTGGTGACTAAGATATTTACTACACACCAGGCACTACACACATGACATCAAAGGGGGCTTGAGCCCCTGCCTTTTTATCCATCTGTAAAAAGTGCCCTTTAAAGACCATAAATGCAGTTTTTACTATGGTGAAAGGAAAATTCCTCCTTTCTATGCCATACCTGAAGGCATCATTCAAGAGAACTGCCATGTCCAAACTCTCCTGAACTTAAATGCAGCATCTTATGTTGAAATAATTGCCCTCTCTGTGTAGAAATCCATGCCTTTACATTTCACTGTCATCACTGCGTCATCTTGTCATTATTCTGCTTGCCAGTCAGAGCCTAATGCACATCTAATGTTTATCCAGGCGTATACATGAGTGAATGAATGAATGAATGAGTGAGTGAGTGAGTGAGTGAGTGAGTGAGTGAGTGAGTGAGTGAGTGAGTGAGTGAGTGAGTGAGTGAGTGAGTGAGTGAATGAATGAATGAATGAATGAATGAATGATGGGCGGCAGTGGCTCAGGGGTAGAGTGGAGGGTTAAAACACAGAGGGTTCCCGAAGGGTTCTCAGTTTGATCCCGGTCTCCCCCATGCAAGTCACCAACCTGTTCACCGGAAGCAACTAGGGGTTCAAAGTCTTGCTCAAGGACTCTTCGACACTCCTCTGGGAAAGCTGGGGATCAAACTGGGAACCCTTCTGGAACCCTCAGTGTTCTAATGACGCTTTCTCTACCCCTGAGCCATTGCCGCTCCTGTGTGTACATGGGTGAATGCCTTGGATAAAGGCGCTATATATAAATGCACCATTTAATGATAAATGTGTTGGTGTGAAACATGAGATCCGATCAGCGTTTATTCTGCTTTGACTGGAGACTCTGCTCAGAGTCACTCTGTTGTTGTGACTAATGAGAGGAGGAGGAAGCCAGGACAGCTCCCATCCACTGTTAATGAAAACATGCTGCACTCACTGCCCTTCTGTCCACACCTAATGTCACAGCTAGTGTTGTAGTCGAGTCCATCTAAAGCCAGTCCAAGTCAAGGCTGAGAGCAATGTGTGAATCCCTTCTCAGGGATCAACCGTGTAGTGAAAACCACAACTATATTCCCAGTAAGACGCCCTGAGGGCGAAAAGCGGCATAAAGGGCGATCTCGAGGTCGCACAGGACGGAATTCACACAGGATGGAATTCATTTGCATGTGTGATTAGAGTTGCGGTTGGTTGTTTAAGTTGGACAAAATGTGGACAAAATATTTTCCCAAATATGGATATGACTTATGTTATAGATCACATGAGACTCACACAATGTCTATATACTGTATGGGCATTCCAGACGTTGTTTGGTCAGTGGGTATTATCCCTCTTCTTTGCATTTGCAAGTTAAATATATTGCTCTGGTGCACTTTGAGAGCTATGTATAACACCATAGGTTCTCAGGACATAATAATTTAACATCTTGAAAAGTTTATAGTTCCTGCTATTATTTGCTCAAGATTGACACATTTTCCAGACTATGGGTTTACTCACTAAACCATTTACGCCAATCATCTAGTAATTCATCAATGAAAAGCACCAGACAGCTCTCTTATAACGTTAATGTGAATGGGCTCCTCATAATATGGGTATAATACAATTATTTCATTGCATTGTAGTGACTCGTGACTCGAGTGGACTTGGTGGGGAAGGGCAAGAGTCCCGAGTCCCTTAGTCCGAGACAGTAGTACTACAAAGTCATGACAGTAGAACAAATCCGGACTCGAGACCTGACTCGAAACGAGTCATTGACTCAGTACTACAACACTAGTCACAGCTCACTAGAGAGGTTATGGCTACTGATTTTCAAACCCATGGTACAGTCTGAACTTATCACCTGCAGTCCACGAGCTGCAAGCAAGCAGCCACATCTAGATAAGCTCTGACACAGACTGATGACCAACTTGTAAAACAGAGCACAGAGGACATGATTCATCATTCACATCGGATCTGTCCCTGCATGGTGTTTTTCAATATTTGTTCCTCTCAACTCTCGCTGCTCAATAACACTGTATGCCTGTGTAATACATTATATCGAGTGGTGTTTTCCCTTCAAATAATTTCATTCCCCAAAACAGAATTTTGTGGTTCTATGGTTTCGTGCAGAGCCAGAGTTACACCAGTCCAGTCCTCCAGCCCTGCATCTAACCGTCTATTACAGCTATCCTTTATCAGTGTTCACTGTTTTCTTTTATAAGCAGGACGGTAGTGGCTTATTGTCGGTATCAGACGGTAACATGCAGGAGACTGTCCCCGCTACAATGCGCTAGACCCCTGGGAGATGGATTGCTGAGGTGGAGCGCCACACCTACCATCAGCTCCCAGTACTTGCCGCACGCAAGCCGTGCTACTCATACGCTGAGTTGGCGGTGCCCAGGATCATAGCCTTAAAAGGCGGGAGCTCTATACCGATTGAGCTACCCGGACACATTTGGAGAAGAGCAATAATACAGCCATAGCCCGATTAATGCACATGCTTTACATGCTGAATGAGGCACAGGGTACCATGCTTGGGGGGGCATCAAACGGAGGGAAGAAAGTGCAAGAAGACAGAACTGTCGCCGCAGAAGCACCAAAATCTATTGCAAAGGCTGCTGAAGGAGCGCTAAAACAGTGAAACATGTCCTCGAAGCATCTATTTTACGTGCTGCGTAAGTGCGGTTAGTGGAATTTGTCAATGGAATTTGTCATGTCAATTTGTCAATGGGACCCAGCAACTAGTGGCGATAGCAGTCGGTGAGGCGATTGTGGAAACTGGAAAACGTCCCCCCAGAACATGAAAATAATCTCACTTTTGGGCGACATCGCCCACAGTCGCCGGCTATTGCCTTATAGGGTCATTTAGATACATTTCCCAACTCGTGAGCTAAATGTAATGTGTTGGGAAATACCTCAAGAAGTAGGACTACGATCACTACCCGTTCATTTTCAGCAGCGTCAACAACAGTAATTTGTCAATGTGGAAAATATAGCTTAGATATCATATTATTGTTGTAGGATGGAAAACTTGCAAAACTGTTTCTTTTCAGGAAATGTAAAAATAAAACATAAAAAAAATGTTCCAATGGGCCCAATGTATGGTAGTTAGTAGACAAGCTGTTGATAATGCTTTTCATTGGTTCAATATTTATAAAACAGGCAATCTTAAACTCTCTCTTTTTATAGTGATTTGGCCAGTTATGTGAGCTTGTCTATCTGCTAGCCATAAATTATAACTCATGTAGACAACTTTTATTTTGAAGGTGTTTTAAGACGTTTTGAGAAAACGTCTTCAAAATAAAAGTGCTCTTTATGAGTTATAATTTATGACTATCTATCTGCTATTATCTCAAATATTGCTCAACAGTACTGTGATACTGTACATGGTTTCTGCTTGACAGTGATGATATCCCTTTGATGTGATGGAAGCTCACTCTTCAGCTGAGTTAAAACAAGAAAAGTACAGATTAATTATTTATCTTATTGGAGGACATTCCAAAGGACAATATGCGGCAGAGTATATCACTTAAGACAAGAGTCAGAGAGAGACCTTTATGAAACACAACAGAAATAGAGCTCTGGTGCTGCAGACATCATTTAGAATGTCACTGGCACATAAACCATGATAATAACCTTGCAAAACATGTCTTCCCAAAAGCAGCCTGGTTTGTCAATCATGCAAAATTAGCCTTAATCTCGCAGAGGGAAACAAATCCTCCTCCTTCTCAAGTAGCGACAGCGCTGTCAAGTACACCCGAGGCAAAAACTGTTGTGAAATAACTTCAAAAGACGTCAAGGCATTTTCTTTTTCTTCCATTTTCTGAGAGGAAAGGCGAATAGATTGCTGCGGTGTGATGTAGTGGTAAAAATGTCTCATTTGCGTAAGAGTTTTAAATCAAACAGCCTCTTGGAATGTTTGAATGACTGTTCTTTGTAGTGGTGAGATGTGGTTGACATGTCTGTGATCATTTCTTCATTGTGTTACTACTGTATCAACACAGCGTTTATGGATGCTGGATATTACTAAACTAGCTGGCCTACAAGGTAGAGACAGACACCAGATAGGTGGAGCAACAAGCTTCCTTTGTTTGGTTCTTCTGAATCAGAAACTGCATGGCGAGATGAAGGACTCACCAGGTCTCACGTATAGTCAGTTCCCTTATGCTTTGATTTATACAGTACTTTTGCTGGATGTTTTTGAGGATTTGCAAAACTATACATTTTTGGAAAGCTTATTGTCTAAGGAATCAGAAAAGCAATGTTTCCATTTGCCCAGATGTGTTTATGTCGGGCATATTGGAATTTACAAAATGGCCACCATAAAACTACGTTTTGGCCTCTGAATAATCTGGAACACTGAAGATCCTATATTCTTTGTTCAGTAATGACACCATAGTTTTTTC
The DNA here is from genome assembly GCF_963921795.1 of Nannobrachium achirus. Taxonomy (NCBI): domain Eukaryota; kingdom Metazoa; phylum Chordata; class Actinopteri; order Myctophiformes; family Myctophidae; genus Nannobrachium; species Nannobrachium achirus. Next base: position 55,601,428 of record NC_137817.1, on the reverse strand, counting down.
CCCAGTCCTTTTGTTCACTGACTGCATGCAGAGATACAGTATAGCCTTCATGTTTCATTATTTTCCCTTCCATCGCTGCTTCTTTAGTGTAGAAAAACACTGGCTGACAGAATGTTCAAAGTGTTCTGGATCAAAAGAGAGTACAGGGTTGTTGGTGGATTGGTTGTGGAGGGTGAGCTTTAGTGTCTCTCTCTCTCTCTCTCTCTCTCTCTCTCTCTCTCTCTCTCTCTCTCTCTCTCTCTCTTACTTTTCCTGCCTCTCATCCTTATTTTCTGTCTTTCCGTCTCATTCAGTTACAGTATTTCCATTTTTATCCTTTCTTTTTCCTCCACGGTTCAGTATGTGCTACTGTGGCCAGACAATCACAAATGACTCATTCTCTCACTCACTCGTGGCTGCTACAGTAGGTGCTTTTGCTGCATATATATTTCCTTGTTTACCTCATGCCAGTATCACAGTAGAAATGTCAATACGTTTGTTATGCAGTGCACTGGGAGGCAAAGAGCAGCCCATGGTTTGATGGAACACATAAAGTTATGGGAGCCGGGTGAACAAGCATAAACACTGTCTTTGAATAATTGCGATCTTTGTCATATAGCCTAAACGATTTACAGAAATAAAAGAAGACATAATTTCCCATGTCTATTTCTTATTTACCTGAACCGTTATTATTGACAAAGGTTGCAATACAAATATGATTCATGCACGCTTGTCTAACCGGCTCTCATGGAGTTGACTGCATTCCATCAAAAGTTTTCCTCCTGGTGCAGTTAGAACACTAAGAATGTGTACTGTGACCTCTCCTTCTTTAATATACACCTTGTACCATACTGCAACCCAATTCCTCTTATGACCAACCTGTAAGTGATATTTTATGGTTAAGTGTGTCAGGGACAAGGACGCGGAACGATCGAGGCCCATCGATACTGACTCTCAGATAGAGGCAACGTTTTTTAAGAGCCCAGGAAGGGGCAGTCCATACTGTTCTCCGACCACCCAACTTTTAGGCGGAAGGGTCCGGTTCAAAATGACGTCACTCGCAACTTTTGCAAGTCAAGTCTTGTCGTGTGAACCCACGTCTGCCTGGTTCTTCACATAAAGAGGAAGAGTGCACTGAGGCAGGGTGTGAAATTAACAGCTGACACCTGTCAAACGGCAGCTCAAACCTTCAAGTCCCAGCCACAGCACCATATTAGTAGGTTAGGCTTATATATTACATTGTTTTCCTTCAAACAGGGAACATTGCAAAACTATTGCTTGTTCTGATCTCACACTTGAGTCTCTGTGGTGTCTGTTAAATGCCCTACATGGTAAATTGCACTGGGCATTTAGTTTACACACTGCAGGGAAATCCAGTTGAGCCATGGTTTATTCTAGGACTGTGTCTTGGTTCCAGTTCAGCCTTAATGTGCAGCATCCATCACTTACTTTACTTTAGGAATAAACACAATAAATCTTCACCGGCTTTGCAGTTGAATCGCAGCCTCCATTCTAACTTTAGAACACCTACAGCAGGGGTCTTCCACAGCAGGGACCCCCACAACTTTTCATAGATTCCATATAGTTTCATTGTTTGACAGCACAATAATCAGTGTATTTTGAACAATTTGTGTTTTCAGATATTTAATCACTTGAACCGTCAATACTTAATAAACTTGACCGTTCACTTGCGAGGCGTTGTGAGCTTGTAGATCGGCTATTTTTGGCTAAAGTTCTCAGAATATGGACGCTAGGGTTCATTCAAGTGGTTAATACAAAAAAGGCGAAAAAAGGTTTCTACCACACAAAGATTTGGAGGACCCCCTGTAGTAACTCTGAGGACCCCCAGACCCCATGTTGAAGACCCTGGACCATTTTATTAAAATGTAAACGTATGTGACATAATATTTATGTGAAATCTGAATGCTTGAATGCTGAATCACTGAATAAAGCCCAATAAAGATGCTGAGTACCACTCACATGTTTCCAATGCTACTGTGTTTGTGGAATAGATTCTTCACCGTTTGTTCAACATACATTTTTGAAGCAGAGCAGAAAACAAGGGAGGCCGGAAACAGTTGTATAATTCACAAAGTGTTCGAGTCAGCAGTGCATGTACAGTACTGCATATAGCACAAAGTCATGCTGCACTATAGATTATTCACAGCTCTATTTGCACCAGTTCGCCTAAGTTCTGCAGCGCTGCAATTAACTGAATGAGATTTCTGCAGTAGATTAGTATGGAGATGTGAATAGAACAGCCTTGAGGGTCTAAAAGGGACGCATGCTGTGTACATGTTTTTTTTTAATAAATTTTTTATCCCACGGTTTTTGCAACCCATTTTTTTTTCTCACCCGGTGACTACCTAACCTGTAGTCCTGGTTTCCGCTCTCCCCCTGCCGCGCCAGGGGACATTGGGGAGCACCCGGCTGGCTAGGGGGAGGTAGTATAGAAACCAGGACTACTGCATGTTTTTGTATAAGGGCATATGCCCAAGGAGACATGGGGAGAACATGCAAACTCACCACAGAAAGGCCCTATCGCCAACCCCACCTAGGGTGTGGGTGCTGATGACGCGGGTGGAGGAACACGCCCCCAGCGCCCACAGCTTCCCCCGGTGGGAATCGAACCCAGGACCTTCTAGCTGTGAGGCAAAGTGCTAACCACTGCACCACAGTGCCCCTAATCTACATTAGTTTAATAATAAAGAATTATAGCAGTGAATTAAGTTGGATTAATTCAGTCCTGCAGTTTAACAGAATGGATTTCTATTGTGTGAGCAACAACCTCTTGTATATTGGTACAGAGGGTAAAATCTTGATATTTCGACATCCCATGTTAGGTTTAGGCATAGTTTTACTGAGGTTAGAGTAAGGGTTTGGGTTAGGTTTAGGCATAGTAGCATTCACCAGGTTAACATTCACCAGGTTAGCATTCACCAGAGTCTAATGGGACACCGAACGAACAAATGCTGCATAATATTGCTACGCTTCCGGTACAGAGACATAAGCATTGTGGAATGTTTTGACCAATGAATTAATGCCAATGCTTTTTGATCTGCCCAATATGGTAAAGTGATCACCATAGCAACCTCCCAGCCCAGGCAGTCTTGGTCCTCGCGTTACACAGCAGACAGTCCTCTATTTATTTGACAATTACTTTTTTTAAAGGAAATGTAATCAGTGTACGCACACACACACACACACACACACACACACACACACACACACACACACACACACACACACACTCTATTATAGCGCTGTCACTTCAAACTCACCATTGTTGCGGACGGGAACATGAGTGGAAGAGAGCTACATCTGAAAGCTGCACACCTGCTTTCATAAAACTAATCATCCCCCCCCCCCCCACACACACACACACACACACACACACACACACAGAGCACATATGAGGGGTAGAGGGGCTATATCTGAAACTTTTTTTTTTCTATATACTTTTTTTCTATTGATTACTCATGCCATGGAGACTTGAGTTCAATAATATTTGTGTTTTTTTTATCGCATTCCTACGACAGAAAATGTATTAGCCTACAATACATTTTCCCCATTGATTCCGGAATCAATGGAGGTATTTTTACTTGTGAATGTGTGAATGTGACAAATACAAAAGTTAATAGAGAATCCAACTATATAGAGAACATGTAAAGACAGAGCTGCCAATACAAGCCATGATCTTACATAGCTCAAGATAACGTGTGTGTGTGTGTCGTGTGTGTGTGTGTGTGTGTGTGTGTGTGTGTGTGTGTGTGTGTGTGTGTGTGTGTGTGTGTGTGTGTGTGTGTGTGTGTGTGTGTGTGTGTGCGTGCGCAAGAGTGCGTGCGTGCATGCAAGTGACTCACTGTATGCCTATTGATGTGATCCAATCTTGAGTATCTAAAGAGAACTGGGAGCAGAGGCTATAGATAGTTGAATCATTATGTTCATAGACCCTATGGTTTAAATGTTTTAGAGTTGTTAGATTTTATGTTTTAGAGTTGTTAGATTTTATATGTTGTTTCTTTGGTATAGGACTGTATGTCCTTCTAGTGAATGAATGCATGGGACCTGAATGGAAACAAGACCACATGGTCTTTCTTCAGTTTATTCCTTTTGGACCAAAGTGTTTGACTGTACTTTTGTACTGTATGCATTTTTTTTATGTGTCTAATAAATAAGTCAATCAATCAATCAAAAATGTAATTACTGAGCTTCAGTTGAAAGTGTACGTGTGGACCTGCACTGATTCTCTGAACATGGGATTCAGAGAATCATACTTCACAGTTAACAAGCTTCAATGGTAAACAAGTAAGACTGCTTCTGCCACAGATTCCATCAGTTGCGACCATACATGTGTGCGTGGTCGCAGTTAACTATGACAAACTGTTACATCTTGTCAGTAACGCCTCTCTGAGGCCGGGTAACGCCTCAATGTCTATAGCTGACTTATGACATCACATTGTGACATCACATTCCGTCCGTGTGCCTGAGTGCATCCAAATGAGATTAGTACATCATAATTAAATAAGTAAAAAAAGGCCATATGACGTCCTGGTAATGACTTCAAGATCATCCCCATGTGGGCTGTGATCTGGCCCCAATCGAGACATCACTGATTGGTCTTGGCTTGCTCGGGGGCTGCTCTCCATTCCGACATGTCGCCACTCCGACATTGACTTCTTATTGTCGGAGTGGCAACACCTCCATAGAGGTTAGGTTTAGGGTTAGTGTCGGAAAGGAGACATGTCGGAATGGAGACATGTAACCGCTAATTTCCCTGTTTCATCACTTCCATTGTGCATGTTTATCCTGTATCCTGCATGAGTTCTGTGTCTCCGTTTTGGGTTAGTCTGTTTGATACCGAGCTGGGGTAACACAGAGATCCATGTTAATTAACAAACACACAGACAACTCATTGCCTGGTTCCAGACCCTGGATCGCTAGCCAAGCCCCTTTAAAAATGGTTTCGGCGTGAAACGAAATGTCAGTTCAGGCTGAGTGACATAACTATTGGATTAAAGAGCTATTTAACACTTATTTTAGTAAAACATATCCATTACACCACTTTACATAGTGTATGCCTACATCAGAGCCAGTTTACAGAAATTAAAACATTAGTTCTGGTTGTAGGGTTTGAATACTCAATCTTTTTTTAATCTGTTAAGCCCGTATCAGAGTCGGGTCCGCGGTGGAAGGCTATCCACCGCGGTGTAGTGCCTGTAGTCTTTTTGAGTCATAAAACTACAACGTTAACGCTCAGAAAGACTACACGGCACTACACGGACCCGACTCTGATACGGGCTTTAGAGGTTACAGGTTGTGAATATTGTGGAATGTTTTCTTTATAGGATGCTTGTCCCTTTATTAATGGACAGGTGAAAATGGGTTAGGGTGTGTAGCCCTGTTGCTGAACGGATGGCCCAACTCATTTGCATGTATTCCTTTTAGTATGATGATATGAAGTAGTGAGCGAATAGCCCCCAACAGTATTGTGTGAATAGTGTGGAACATAGGATTAGGATTCATTTGTAATCAAAATGTTTATTCTGAAAAATAAAATACTTTGCATTCTGCAACAACATCTGAAAGGTGACACACACATAACTTTGCATCCATACATTTGGCTTTTGGCAGGTTTAAACATGTATATGAGCAGAGAGCATTGTATAGATTGCAATGTATACAGGAATTAGGCAGTTCTCAAATAATGGTCAAAAATCAATTTCACACATACTTGTGCATCTTCAGGAAAACAATTTAAATGTAAACAGCTAAAGGGACTTCCCGTGTATGAATTCTCGTGTGGTTCTTCAAAGTTGTAAATCTGCTGCCACACACAGTACAGCTAAAGGGCTATTCCCCGGCATGAACCCTCATGTGCTGCCTCAGAGTACGTTTCACACTAAAGCTTTTGCCACAGATTGTACAGCTACAGGGCCTTTCCCCTGTATGAATCCTCATGTGCTGCTTCAGATTACCCATAAGACCAAAACTCTTGCCACAAATTGTACAGATACAGGGTTTTTCACCTTTATGAATCAGCATGTGCTGCTTCAGATTACCCTCTTGAATCAAAGCTGCTGCTACAATCTGTACAGCTGAAGGGTTTTTCCCCTGTATGAATCCTCATGTGCTTCTTCAGAGTACTAGTAAGACTAAAGCTTTTGCCACAAACTGTACAGATAAAGGGCCTTTCCCCTGTATGAATCCTCATGTGCTGCTTCAGAGTACTATTATCACTAAAGCTGCTGCCACAATCTGTACAGCTGAAGGGTTTTTCCCCTGTATGAATCCTCATGTGCTTCTTCAGAGTACTAGTAAGACTAAAGCTTTTGCCACAAACTGTACAGATACAGGGTTTTTCACCTTTATGAATCAGCATGTGCTGCTTCAGATTATATTCTTGACTAAAGCTGCTGCTACAATCTGTACAGCTGAAGGGTTTTTCCCCTGTATGAATCCTTGTGTGCTTCTTCAGAGTACTATTAAGACCAAAGCTTTTGCCACAAATTGTACAGCTATAGGGCCTTTCCCCTGTATGAATCCTCATGTGCTGCTTCAGAGTACTATTATCATTAAAGCTGCTGCCACAATTTTTACAGCTGAAGGGTTTTTCCCCTGTATGAATCCTCATGTGCTGCCTCAGAGTACTCTTAACACTAAAGCTTTTGCCACACATTGTACAGCTATAGGGCCTTTCCCCTGTATGAATCCTCATGTGCTGCTTCAGAGTACTATTGAGACTAAAGCTGTTGCCACACATTTTACAGCTATAGAGTTTTCCCGGTTTCCCCCCTGTATGAATCTGCATGTGCTGCTTCAGATGACTACTATGACTAAAGCTGCTGGCACAATCTGTACAGGCAAAGGGCCTTTCCCCTGTATGAACCCTCATGTGCTGCTTCAGGTTACTATTTTGACTGAAACTGTTGCCACAATCTTTACAGCTATAGGGCTTTCCCCCTGTATGAATCATCATGTGCTTCTTCAGATAAGCCTCTACACTAAAGCTTTTGCCACAATCTGTACAGTCGAAGGGTTTTTCCCCTGTATGAATCCTCATGTGCCGATTTAGATAACAGTTTTTACTAAAGCTGTTGCCACAAACTGTGCAGCTAAAGGGCTTTTCTCCTCTATTAGTCTTCATAGGTGGCTTCTCTTTTGATGATTTCACATCGTGGAACAGTTTGCAGCTCATAGACGATCTTTGACCTTTCACATATGGTGACTCTGACTGGGCTTCCCTGGTCTCCTCCCACTCATCACTGTCTTCAGTATCAGATTCAGAACGGTGTGAAGAGAGCAGCTTGGCATCACTAGTTGGTTGTGATGTTTCACAGTCCTCTATACGTGCATAGGAAGTGCTACTGGCTGGAGGGTCTGTTTCTCTGTTTTCAACATCTTCACTTTTCACCGTTAGTAATGTCAACATTGTCTCATCAGCCTCTAATGGGACAGTCTCTTGTATTTGGAACATCCCCTCTCCTTCCTTTTTAATCTGTTGAGATTCTGGTTCCTCTTGGAACAGTCTGTGGCCCCTCTCCTTCTGTTTAGGTGAATACGCTTCTTTACACACAGGGACAAAGTCTAGGAGGAGGATAAAAACATTAGAGTCGAGTCATGACGCTCATTGAGGTTGAACCAATGTATTCAAAGAATTGACCCTTTGTCAGCCTTCTGATTGGTCCCTGACTGGCCAACAAGAAAAATCATTCTCTTTTGCTACCGGGGGCGGGGTTATGCAGTGGGACAAAGTCCACATTCTAGTTTTAAATTGATGTTTATTTATATATATATATATATTTTTTTGCTTTGTTATGATAAATAGGAACATTTTGGAGTGAATAGTAATACACAGTGAATATTTGTTGAAATGATAAAAATATCGCTATATTTGGATTACTAGTCTTGCATAGACGTCTCCTGCTAGACACTGCATTGTGCGGTGATGCGCGGTACGGCCACGATGCGGTACGGCGTGGCACGGTCATAGTGATTTCGATAAGTATAATGAATAAGCTTCAACAAACTAGTTCACATGAACAATATCGATGTAACTAAGAGATTCGATTGGGTACATATATTTTAAATGGGCAGAATTACAATTAAAATACATTTTATGTTGAGGTCGAGCCTATAGTTCCACAACTTCCTGGTCAGTGCGAGGTACCCAAGATGCACTGCTCTCTCTCTCTCTCTATGCCCTCTGCCTGTTTCAGATGATTAAACTAAATAAAACATGTATTTTCGGGGGAAAACCCCTGTTTAGCAATGTAACTACTGTACTTTTGTGTTCCTTTTTTATTATTATATGGTAGATGTTTTTCTTTTGGTACTTTAAATAGCAATAATGAGGCTATGATTATTATTTTTTTCTCATTTCCATTATAAAAACAATCTTCCCTGGCTTTATTGTCCCACCTAGTAACAGAGCGACATGGGTTGGGACTTGACAAAGAGTGAATTCATCTAATTTGGTTGCTTGTCCTCTGCATGCATGCTGAGTGCATCCACATGAATGAATGAATCCAAAGAACGGTAGAGTTTAGTACCTTGAGCATCCTATGGGGGTGATGTGTCAAGTGAGAAGTATGTCAGCAATTACGTTTTATCACAGCTTTAGAATATATATCATCACTCTTACCTTTCGTGTATCTTGTGCACGGCATACAAAGATCCTCTTCCTTTATTAGTAGTTTTACATCCCTGTCAGGTGATGGCTTTGAGGACACTGACACAACACTTGGTATTGCCTCCACCTACAAAAAGCAAAAAAAAAAAAAAAAAACATTGTGTTTGGTATGCCCGAAACTGAAGGTTCTGTGGTGCAAAAACTAAGTGTGATTAAAATGCGTTAATTTTTTTAATCACGTTCATTTTCTGTAATTAATTTATCGCAATTAATCAGTTAAAGTCCCAGCCCTAGTTTTTAAGTGTTTAACAATGATTAAAAAAAAAAGAAAATCCCCAACCTGCTGGGTTGCTAGTCTCCTCTTAGAGGTATCACATTTCTGTTATCTTCTAGATTTGGTTTCTAATAACATTTTGGACCATAACATACTAAGCCACTTAAACATGCAATTGATTTGATCAAACTACTATTGGCCCTCAACCTTTAATAAGCAACACTTCAAATCTATTGACCACAACTAATTGAACTATGGGCTCAAAACATGTTGGAAATGCATTGAAAATGCATCGACAATGTGTTGTTTTCGATGCTATGGTTCAATGTGGTGTAATAAGGCCTCATTTATATATCAAATTACCGTTTTACTTTGTGGAACAGCTGTGTATTCCACAGTGTTAGAAAGATCCAGTGGAACGGTTTCATCCTTCACACCCAACAGTCCACTGTTAAACCTTACACGTGTTAGAGGGACAAAACAGGCCTTCAACACTACTGCTGTTGCATTCACCTGTAAAATAAAATACAGAAAAGACAGCTCATGAAAAGCACAAAAGATGATCATAGTATGAACACTCATGTGTTCATACTAAGTTATAATAATAAGTCATACTAATAATAGTACAACGGTATACTTTTGCGTTAAATGTGGAGGAAAAATACAATTTGTGACAAATACTTCAACATACATACAGGATAATGGATAATACAGATGTATGCAATAAAGCAAACATAACAAACCTGGTGCTCAATCTTCTTCCTTTTGGTTTCTCTACAGGACTGTTTGACTTCCCCCAGTTGGTTCATCTGTAATGATACATGTCTTGGTATTAAACATAGAGGCTGTGCAAATCTAATCTCTAATAAAAACAGTCTTCTTCAAGGTTAGTAGTTTGTATCAAACAATAAAACTCGTTGACAATTACTATGGTAAAGTGTTAAGTCACAACCACATCATTACAGTATGGCGTCTTACCTTCGCATTTGGCTGTTCTCAAAGTCAATGGTTCTCTGTCTTGTCTCTGAATATGCTGAAAGCACAAACCAGTGGCGTTGCCAGGAATGAGATTTTAGTAGGCAAAATGTCAGCCTAATAATATTCGAAATAAGTAAATAGTAACTAAAGTTGTCCAATAGTGGAGTACACAGTACTTCTGCGTGCACATTTGATTCTTTGTAAAGCCAGGTGATGGCCCAAAGTAAACCCCGTCACCCAATGAAAACAATAGCAAAAATGTGCATCTCTATAAGCGAGTTGAGTAGGCCTAGGCTACCAGAGAGGAGGAGAAGGAACTGACTGAGCGACATTCTTTCGGAAACCAGTCAGGTCTTTACATTCAATTTCTATTTTCTAATTTAGGCTAGATCGGATCTCAGTTGGTAGGCGGTCGCCTAGTCCGCCTAACGCTGTCTACGCGCCCGGCACAAACAACATAGACTAAACAACTCTATTGTACTTTACTTAAACGTCTTCCACATGTTTGATTCAACCAATCAGAGCAGAGCAAAGGAAGTGGGTGGGGGGAGCTAAGATGCTTTCAATAGCCCCGGGCTGACATGAACATTAACATACAGCATATCAACTATGTGGAGTCTGGTGATTTACATTCCATGCATATGTAACAGGTGACAGTTCCCGAAGAGGTGACCATGTATACAGATAAATTTGATTAGGATACTCTCCGTACTCTGTAAAATCAGGAAAAATCAGGTGAGACAGAGACATTGTTGCTTTCTTTCAGTGCTCTGACAATAATATGTATTAAACACATTCGTCCATATTTTGTAAATGCATCATCATGTTGTTATTAATCATTTTACAGTAATGTCAATGAATGTATTTATTTTAGAATGTCCATCTTCATAGAATTCACACACATTAATAATAAACATTCAACTCCCAATGCAATGCATCTTAGTTAACTCCTTCTGCCGGAATGTGCACATATGACACTTTAAGCAGTAACCATGTCTTTGGAATACCTTTCTTATTAAAACCCTGCTGATAATCTTTATAGTGATAGTGCAGAGTGAACACAACACACGAGAAGAACAATAAATGTATACAATAACACTTTTGTATGATCAGCTCTGAGACTGTAGCGAAACAACAGTGAACGGTATTAGTATGAATTATATAATGGACACAGTTAAACCCTTCTTATTATAACTCTATGGTTAAACCCAACGTGAAGCATACAACTGGAAGGCTAATAATATAGCTACTTAGCACTTTACATTAGTAGTCCACAAGGACGTTTACACTCTATGAAATACACCATGTACTTTAGCAACACAAGCCTGCTCAAAACCACTCTTTTAGTAACCTACTAAAAACGGACATTTGTGTTTCTTTTGTGCCTTACAAACCTGTAAAATCAGGAAAATAACGTGAGACAGAGAGACGATGCTTTCTTTCAGTAATGGCGCTCCCCTGATTCAAGCACAGCACTGTCCTAGCTGAACCACTGTCTAATGCTGCCCCCTGCTGTTTGGGAGGACACATGAAAGGCTGCCAAAGAAATTGGTACATCTTAAATAAGTTAAGTGAATTACCACTTGTGACCACACAATAGTGGGCGGTTTTGATTGATTGAAGAGTTTATTAGCAGTTTGCAATAGAAAAAAAGTACAGTTTCATGACAGTACTTAAATCACTGGTACAAGGTCAACTAAAAGGAGTTCCTAGAAAGCCTTACGGCTTATGAACCACTTTATGTATCTCATATAGACCTAACATTGAAAGACAGACGGATAGAACATAGTACTTTATCTAGGATAACATCAATTTCAAAAGCAGAAAAAGGAGAACAACAATTATTGATGTTATCCTTTTTCTGCTTTAGTAATTATCACAAAAGCAGAAAGGGGGGGGGGGGTGGAAGCAAGCATGGGGGCTTAGTCTATTTACAAGTCTCGAGTAGCAGCCGCCTGAAGGTGACTTTTCATACCAATTTTGAAGGAAGCTAGGGATTTGCACTCCTTTAAGGCTTGTGGAAGGGCATTCCACATGTTGGTGGTATAGCAGGAGAACAAATTAGAGCCTTGTTAGTGTTAAATCTACATTGAACATGATTACTGGAGATGCCTCTGGTGTTGTGTTTGTGGATCGATATCCTTGACCTTTAGGAAGTAGTTTGTCAGGTAGCCCTACATATAGATAGATAGATAGATAGATAGATAGATAGATAGATAGATAGATAGATAGATAATGAGGATAACATATGTGTGCTCGCTTTCAGCGAGCCCACGATTAAGAAGTCAGTGTTGAAAATGGCCAACACGTTGTGAGCTTGTAGATCTGCTATTTTCACTCTTAATGGGTCCTGGGCAAACGTCTAATTTCTCTTTTGAGTCTCGAGTCAAAAAGTTTGGGAGCCACTGCAGTGTATCATGTCTGTCACAGCTCACTATATTCAACACAAGACAGTGAACACCATGCATACAGTCTACTATAACTGTGATATACAATTTAAAGTTTAGCCACAGGGTGGGGCTAGAGTGAAGGCAATGAAACCACCAAAATCAATAAGGTATAATTATGTGGTCATAGTATCCAGGTTTGATCATTTTATACTTAAGCTATTGAAAAGAAATAGCAGATATACAAGCTCACAGTGCGGCACCGAGTGCCGTGCTGCGAGCTTGGAGATCTGCTATTTTTGAAAAGTCATGAAAATTGTGCAAATCTTTTAATATAGGCCTATATGTATTGTTACATTCATTTATAACTACAATTTTGCTTCTGGGGGTCCCTGGAACTAAATATTTTGAGATGGGGTCCGTGGCCTTGACATGAAAAGGTTTGAGAACCACTGATGATGAAACATTACTTTTTCAAAGACCTAGAAGGATTTAGAGCAGGGGTTCTCAACCTTTTCAGGCCGCGACCACCAAAATAATCATATATTAACTGGGGACAACCCCACCACTCAGCACTAAGAGCTGAGGCATTACATTTTGTGTAACACGGTTCTATTGTGTTCTATTGTGAAAATAGCAGATCTACATGCTCATGAGCATGTAGATCGGCATGTAGATTCACAATTTCTGCCTTTATTATTTGACAATTTGGCCAAAGTTTAATTTGTTGTTTTAGAGGTATTAAAAAGTCCTTAAAGGGGAAGACCACCCATTTTCAATATTGAAATATGTCATTAATATACCTTAGAGGAGTTGTGTGGGGGAACTTTTTTTCTATTTCCACACAACTCCTCTAAGGTATATTAATGATGTTCAATATTGAAAATGGGTGGTCTTCCCCTTTAAATTGTCACTTTTGATATGTGCAGATGCCCTCTATACACTACAGGTTTGTTTACTGTTGAGAGTTAATTTCAACCCGACCCACAGGTTGAGAACCACTGATTTAGAAGACACTTATAGAATCGGGTCCAAAATATTGAAAGACTTGCACAAATGTTCAAGATTTATCAAAAATAGCAGATCTAAAGCTCGCAGAACGGCACAGTGAGCTTGTACATCTGCTATTTTTTTAATAGTTAAAGCATAATATAATGTGTAATAATGCGTTCTCGGCCTTAATGGTTTTAATTCCTCCTTGACTGTGCAGACACAATCATAATATGTAACATTCACAAATCACCAGGCTTGCACTTCAAGTAAGAAAGATCAACTTCAAGTAAGAAAGCTAAACCATGGAGACTAGAGTTGGTAACCAAATGGACCCTTATAGATCTTCAACTCTTGAGAGTGTAAAATGAAACATCATTGCTCAATTTACAAGAAGTGACAATCAGAGAATGTAGAATAATTTGTTATTCTGATCATCATTTGCCTGTTATCTCTCCTATATATGGCACCACATGAATACAGCATGGAATTGTGGACAACATTTTATCCAACGATAACAGTTTTGGGTCTGAGAGGCTAAATGGTGGTCCGTAGCTCAAATAAATGGACTTTGATTCGAAAAAGGGAAAACCATTGTTCTACACTCTAGAGCATCTTTAACTAGAAAGATGTAATTCTGGGGAATTGCAAGTGTGGTTGCACTATTTATGAGTTAATTTCATTAAGTGTCCCACTGGCCAATCACAGCGTGTCCTGCGAAGCTTGGCCAATGGGACCGTGGGTGTACAACAAACTTTGAGCCGTTTGTACCAAGATGTAGACAGATGTAGGCCACGCTTCAGAGCCCGGTCATGTTTGGGGGCCCAGAGATCTTTTGGGGACGTAACGCGATTTGAATTTGGAGACTTTTCCCCATTCAAGTCAAAGAGGGGAATTAATTCACTAATAAATGAATGGCCATATATATGCATGGCGATCTCTGTGTCAGGCTTGTCCCTTCTAAAGGAGTAGTTCACCCCCAAAATGACTTTTTTTTTCCTATTGATTACTCACACCATGGAGACCTCAGTTCAATAATATTTTTTGTTTTTTGTCACATTCCTAAGACAAAAATGTGATAACAATTAATTTAACCCCATTGCTTCCGGATGGGGACCCATGTGCATTCAGAATCAATGGGGGTAAATTTACTATAATCACATTGTTGTCGACAAATACAAAAACATTATTGAACTCAAGTCTCCATGGCGTGAGTAATCGATAGAAAAAAAGTCATTTTAGGGTTAACTATCCTTTAAGTCCATACATGGAGATCCCTGATGTCATCAAATCTTAGAATGACCATATATAGACATACTGTGTCAGTCTCATGTGGTCTATCTATGGTGTCATCTCCATATTTGGGAAAGTATTTTTTTTGCATTTTCCCATTCAAGTCAATGGAGATTATTAATTAATTCACTAATACATTCATATACAGTAAATAACATATCTCTTAGCAAAATGCAAGCACACGATTCCCGATGAAGCCGGGGCGATTTGACATACGGCCCAAGTGCTTGCTACCAAAACTGTGGGAGGAGTAGAGCAGAAAGCAGAAAGATCTAGATCTAGAGATGGATGGATGGAAGAAAGTCAGGCAAGTACTATAGTCTAGTTGCCCTGTTATACTTTTGAGAACCTATCAGGGACTTGCAGGGAATGTTAGAGAGGCAGGAGCTGAAATTTCTAAAAGGGCCTTGTGGTGGAAATATCAAAAATAGCAGATCTCCACGCTCCAACGCATATCAAGTCAATATTGGAGATGTGGCTTACTTCTTTCAACATGCTGCACTGAAGTTCAGGAGAGTTTGGACAAGGCAATTCTCTTGAATGCTGCCTTCAGGTATGGCATGGAAAGAGGACATTTGCATTTCTTTCACCATAGAAACTACATTCATGGTCTGTGTTACGGTCACTGCACACTGGCTCGAACACCAATGGCCATAATAACATAATAATAGGACAAAGTCAGTCTCAAAATGCAATACATTTTATTTTTAATTCAGACAAAAGTTATGTTCTTTATTAACAAGACTTCTCAGAGTCATGAGGGTCGGAGAAACAAAACTGAACCAAACTGAGACTAACTAAATCCTAACAAAACAAAAGAAAAGGATGGGCTGGCCTGAAACTAAAGAGAGGGGAGTCTGGTGGGCCAATCACTATGTGACCGTCGTCCCACCAGACTCCCATATTCTACCAAACCAAGGAAAACAAGTCTAAACTAACCACAAAAGAAAACGCCAAACAATACTTACAACCAAGCCCATCATAACTCAACTTAAACCAGAAAAAGGCAAAATGAACTACAGAACTACATGGCTGGTGTTCTCTGCTGGGTGCTGGGGAGATTCTGACTGAGCTGGCAACAGCTCCTCTTATATAGCCTACGCCCTAATCAAGCAATGGGACACAGCTGAGACAGGAAGGGGCAGCCAGCAACCTCAGGTGATTGACAGGTGAGCGTCTAGCCATGGAACAGATCAGAGCCAGGATAGACACTAAAGAGGACAAAGGAGCATTAGTGAACAGATAACTGATACATTACTGTGGACTGAGGTGTGAATATGTGCAGGCACATAACAGTCTGGAAAGGGCACTTTTTACAGACAGATAAAAGGAAGGGGATCCAGCCCCCTTTGATGTGTGCACGTGCCTGCAACCTATATATGGGCATATATATGGGACAACTCGATCTCTATTATACAGTATATTATACAGTATGCCTATAAGGGCCTATCAGTCGGATCTGTGTTTCTGGACATCTGGTAATCTCAAGACCGGACACAGCAATCCATCGGGTGGTCGGCGATGCGTGTGGCGAGTTTAAAGTTGGTCGTTCAGACAGCTTTCGACTGCAAACACACTGGCAGAGATTTTGCACGTAAAGGGTCAGGGACCAACAGATACATAGATCTCCATATATGGGCATACAAGTGAAACAGACAAACAACTCTGTATCTGTCTTTGTGTCTGTATGCTGTGTTCCTGTTATGCCCATATATGGAGATCCCTGATGTCATCGAGATATACAGTAGTACTATGAAAAATCACACCTAGTGTGAAGTGAGCGGTGCTATTTATGAGTTCATTTCATTAAGTGTGCCACTGGCCAATCACAGCGTGTCCTGCGAAGCTTGGCCAATGGGACCGTGGGCGTACAACAAACTTTGAGACGTTTGTACCAAAATGTAGGCCAGATGTAGGCCACGCTTCAGAGCCCGGACATGTTTGGGGGCCCAGAGATTTTTGGGGGGACCGGACAAAGCCTGATGTTGGAGCTTAGCTGCTTCCAGGAGCACCACTCAAAAAGGGTCCTGCACTAAGTACTCTGACAACAGGTAGAACGGGTATTGTATGACCACAGAGACATGCGTTCCCAAAATCCCTACATTTCTTGCCCATATGTCTGGAAAAGCCATATATGGTTATTACATTCTGACATCACTGTGAGGTCAGAACATTATAACCATATATGGCTTTGTCTGAGAGGCTATGTCACGCCATGGTGGGATCCTGACTGGTACTTAAACTGTTAAGCGGTTTGATTGTTGTCATTCCTTTCAAACTACTGATTGGTAAGTGTTTAGGAGCTCTTAAACTGTATTTATTGCTTAGCAAATCCTACTTGTCATAAACAATTTCTGTATTCCTAACATCGTGTCCAGTGCTAACTTGCAATGGCGCCGCCTATGAAGACAGACATGTACGACAACGCTTTGTTCGGCATCTTGCAGAATGTCGGAAACGTACAGGATTTTCTCCAGATCTATTTTGGATTTCTGTACCGCAAGACGAACTTCTACCGGACCAAGGATGGACATGCAGAGAAAATGGCCCTCAAGAAATTCAAGTTATTTGAACAGCCAACCATGGGGTCCTCCTCCGCAGTGTCAAGCAGCGCCCCTGCCCAGCAGTCACTACAGGGAGACCAGGCCACGACTGCAGCCAGCATCTCCAGCTCAGAAGAGGTGGACGAGCAGATGAAATTTCAGTCCAACCCAGAGAGTTATAACGGGGCCGTGAGGGACAACTACTGCTGGTCTCAGGACTTTACGGACGTGGAAGTACGGGTAAATGTTCCCGAAACGGTGGTCAGGGGCAAACAGGTGGCGGTCAGCATCCAGACCGGCAGCGTGCGCGTCTCCGTGAGGGACGGCGCAGAGGAGAGGGTCGTGATGGAGGGAGAGTTAACGGAGAAGATCAACGCCGAAGACTCGATGTGGAACCTGGAGCCCGGACGCTGCGTCGTTCTGTCACTCAGTAAGTGCGGAGAGATGTGGTGGAAAGCGGTGCTGAAAGGAGAGCCAGAGATCGATATCAGCAAGATTAACTGTGAGCGCCCCCTGGCCGCGCCTACTGCAGAGGAGCTCGCTAATGTCAAACCTAAATTCGACACCAAGCCGAAGAAGCCGCTGACGAGCGAGGAAATGAAGGTGCACGAGATGCTGCAAATGGGCTGGGATGCTAAAGATTCACCATTCAAAGGACAGCAGTTTGACCCCTCGCTGTTTAACATCCAAAATACAAAGAAATTGGATTAAAAAACGAAGAGTGCAGATTTGTAACTGACCTCAATTGCAACTGCCCTTTGACCACTTCTTTTTTTCCTGCATTAAATCTCTTCAGCAAAATAGCCCATCTGCAAGCGTCATGAGCTTGTAGGTCTGCTGTTTTCAGGCGATTGTTCCCCCGAGGATAAGCATGTTGGGCTTCAAGTGGTTATATTAATAGGTTTTATTTGTATAGCGAAGTGTTTTAAGAACCAACAACATGGAAGAGATTTGATAGATCTAAAAAAATATATATAAAAAAAAAAAAAAAAGATGAGCAAATGATAAGAGATGGCTATGTGCTGGTTTGCGCCCTGATATCTTCAGACTCTGCCTTTCTGTCTTCCAATTTTTTGTTGTAAATTGGAAGCTTTGCGGGGCCCAAATAGCACCGCTCACTTCACACTAGGTGTGATTTCTTTTCTTTTTTTTCCAAAGATGATCAGAAGTTAGAGGATGGCAGAACTCTTGGTTACTGTGGCTTCACCAATCTACGGTTGGTTTGGCTTTCAGCTTTCTGCATTCATGTAAACTTGCAAACTGAGGCAGGGCCTCTCCAGCCAGTCCCGGAAGCCTCAAGACTCAGTCAATTCAGCATCACCAACCATGAACAGGCCGTGCAAGTGATAACAGGGAGAGGGAATCTCAGTGGAAAGTTGCCATGGTAACACCAATCTTCAAATCTCCCACCAAAACTAGACTTGCCAAGGGCGATTTTTCCTTTGCAAAAGGGCAGTTTTTGAAGCAGTGAAAGCCGCTTTCAAGGTGTGGCTTTGTCTGTCTCGTACATGTCCCGTCCATTAGATTGGTCAATTTTGTCTGTCCCGTGCATGCTTGACCAATTGAGGATTGGTCAAGCTTCACATGCCAATTTGGCCCTCCAGACAAAATCATTCACTCATTCAGAAAAATAGAGAACTAAAGCACATAGAAAGTATAGATCTAGAACACAGAATGTATAGATCTAGAACACAGAGTTAATAGCTCTAGAACACATGGAATACAAATTCACCGCTTCACTTCGAACAGAGGAAAAATTGACCAGGTTAGTTCTGGCCCCGCTCAGTTATTCAAATATTTCACGAACCAACCAAGGGGGGCGGCCTATGCACTACTCTGGTTGTAGGTTTGAATCATTTTGTAACCGTGAGGTTTACATTGTGGCCGATTCATTTAACATGTATGTGATCAGTGAAATAGTTCCATAATTTCTTTTTTTATGAACTTCAAAACATTTTTGTGGATGGAAAAGCGCAGTTTCAGATCACGTCATCTCCCCAATGGATCATGGGAATTTGAGCTTTTTCATCAGTCCATGTGTGCGGAAAACCGCAGGCGAGGGTTTACAGTAGGAAACACTGTAACCCGACTTAAGTCGAGTTAAACAGTGAATGCATGGATTTGAAAACCGTTGGGCAGTAAAATGTGTTAAAATGTAAAATAAAAAACACCAAATTTTATTTATTTTGGAAATAGCTAATCTATCACCTCGTTAAGTAACGTTCCATAACTATGCTCTACCCACAGATTGATTTTAAAAAACATTTATTGACAAAAGATTGCATTGCTGTGGCTTTAAAACAACTACCGGTAATACAAACAGGTTAGAATCAAAAGAGAGACATTTATTTTAGTCATGTTGATATTGTCAGACTATGTGATTCCTGTGCATAAGTATCTATGACTCGTTGCTAGGGCTTTCACCACTAGACTAGTATAACCAATAGTCGATCTTGTTGGTACTAGTTAAATAGTGATAAGACAAAGAAATTGTCAACATTATAGTGGAGTCAATATGAAAAAATAACCCCCCCCCCAAAAAAAAAAATGTCACAAAGGTGTTAAGAAATTCACTACTTGTCGCCTGATCAGACATTGTCTGTGTGTGATATCATGTGTCAGCCTAGATGACTTCTTTGTTACCGTTCGACACTACTTTTGCACAAGGTAGTGCATTCCAAGATAGAGGGTGCCAGATCCCTTTCAGTCACACCCTACCACTACTTCCTGTTCATCCACAGAGCATTGATTCTAGTTGTTTTCTCCATTAGATTAAAGTGCTTTCTTTTCACTTTTTTCAACTTTTATTACTTGTGAAAATACATTTGATTTGTCTGCCTCATCATTTTACCATCCCAAGTAATAAAAGTTGAAAAAAGTGAAAAGAAATCTAATGGAGAAAATGACTAGAATCAATGCTCTGTGGATGAACAGGAAGTATTGGTAGGGTGTGACTAAAAGGGATCTGGCGCCCTCTATCTTGCAATGCACTACTTTGTGCAAAAGGAGAAGTTAATCCGTTGTGCATTTTACGGTACCAACACATTTGCTTCAAATTGCAACTAAAGGGCTTTTCCACAACGTGAGTCCTCGTGTGAGTTTCCAACCTACCCTTTGTTTACAATGTATCCTTTGCAACAAACTGTACCAAGTAAATGGTTTTTAACGTCTATGAGTCTTCATATGTGATCTTACATGAGTCATGCGACTATAGCCTTTACCACATATTGTACAAGTAAAGGGCTTTTCTCCTGTATGAGTCATAATGTGCGATTTTAGATGAGCCATTTGACTAAAGGCTTTGAAACAAACCGTACAAGTAAAGGGCTTTTCCTCTGTATGCATCTTTGTGTGTCTTTTTAGATCACCCTTATGACAATAACTTTTGCCACAAACTGTACAAGTAAAGGGCTTTTCCCCTGTATGAATGCTCATGTGTGCCTTTAGATAACACTTTCGACCAAAGCCTTTGCCACAATCTTTACAAGTAAACGGCTTTTCCTCAGCGTGAGTCATTAGTATGTGTATTTTGAGAACACTCTTTTGACTGTAGCTTTTATCACAAACTGTGCAAGCAAAGGGCCTTTCCCCAGTATGAATCATTGTGTGCCTCTTCAGATGTGCACTTTGACTAAACACTTGGCCACACTCTGTACAACTGAGCTTCCCTTTGCGACTCCTCTTGGAGCGAGGTTGTCTTGGTGATTTCCGGTTCTGGGCCCGCTTGCGGCTCAATGTCAGTCTTTGTCCTTTGACCTCGTCCCCTGTCTTTGTGTGTGATTTCAGTGTTTTTAAAGCTGACTTGTACTTCCAGGTATCCTCCCACTCATCACTGTCGTCAGTGTCAGATTCAGAACAGTGCGAAGAGAGGAGCTGGTCATCACCACTAGTCGGTTGTGATGATCCACGGTTCTCTGTGTGTGATTTCAGTGTTTTTAAAGCTGACTTGTACTTCCAGGTATAATCCCACTCATCACTGTCGTCAGTGTCAGATTCAGAACAGTGTGAAGAGAGGAGCTGGTCATCACCACTAGTCGGTTGTGATGATCCACGGTTCTCTACACCAGCCTGTGTTTCCATGTGTTCTTTTGAGGTGCTGGCTAGAGGCTCCGTCTCATCATGATCCTCACATTTCACTGCTGGTGATGTCAATGTTGACACATCAGCCTCCTCTGGCCTCTGAAGTAGCTCTTCTTGTTCGTCTTTAATCCGTGGAGGCTCTTGTTCCTCCCGGACCTGACCGGCGCTCCTCTCCTCTTCAGAGACAGGGAGGTGTAGGACATCTAGGGAAACGCATAAAATGGGAGAAACCATGTAAACTTATAAAGATTTCTATGCAGTAATTTGTCCATTTTATGGATGCGGTATTTGGAGGAATGTTAACTCGCAGTGTACTATAGTTCAAAACAACACTGCCATGACCATTTTCAGGCTAAGATTGATTTGACTTGGGCGTTTTGGAAAGTTTTAGCCGCCAGGTCCCTCTTATGTTTCTCTCCCCAATAGGGGCAAATTCAAAATGGCCCCTGGCACCAGTGTTTTCTGGTACAAGTACTAGATTGTGACGAGCTGCCAGTCTCATTTGCTGCCAGTCTCACAATATATATATTTTTTACACTTATAGGGCTGGGTGACATCCGTATTAACCGTATCACAGCCATTTTCATATATGCCATAAAAAAGAAAAGAAAAAGAAAAGGTAGACAAAAAAAAGTCATATAGTCACTTTTGACAGAAATCAGCAAATGGATGATATTTATATTGCTGATAAGGTGATAGCCCTAAAAAACAGAATTAAAGAATACAAGAAAGAAACAGTGGGCATGGTACTTACTGCTGTCCATGTGGTCTTTAGATTCCTGTTTAACAGAAACCATCCCGGTGTCCAGGTGGTCTTCATGTTTAACAGAAACCATCCCGGTGTCCAGGTGGTCTTCATGTTTAACAGAAACCATCCCGGTGTCCAGTTGGTCTTCAAGTTCCTGTTTAACAGAAACCGTCCACGTGTCCGGGTGGTCTTCATGTTTAACAGAAACCATCCCGGTGTCCAGGTGGTCTTCAGGTTCCTGTTTGACAGAAACCATCCCGGTGTCCAGGTGGTCTTCAGGTTCCTGTTTAACAGAAACCATCCCGGTGTCCAGGTGGTCTTCAGGTCCCTGTTTAACAGAAACCGTCCCGGTGTCTGGGTGGTCCTCAGGTTCCTGTTTAACAGAAATACTCCTGGATGGTGTTGGAGAACTGATCTTCAGCCGCAGACTGGACTCTCTCACACCCTGGTCTGGAATGAAGAAATAGAAAAAATAACGTTGACGTGACATGAGTTGTACTATACAAGTGGTTCTCAACCTGAGGGTCAGGGACCCTAGAATGCCTGTGCGCCACCATGAGGCAGATT
The DNA here is from genome assembly GCF_963921795.1 of Nannobrachium achirus. Lineage (NCBI taxonomy): Eukaryota > Metazoa > Chordata > Actinopteri > Myctophiformes > Myctophidae > Nannobrachium > Nannobrachium achirus. The sequence continues at coordinate 55,578,957 of NC_137817.1, read as the reverse complement.
TTTGACTCTACAATCATGTGATCGACATGGATCTGTCCCGATTTTCGAATTTTCAGAATTGGTCAGTGTTTAACAAAATGCCTCAAATCATGAACACAGCGTGCCATTTTGGTGAAATTGTGCACGTGCATTCCCAATAGGCAGAGGAAGAAATCCCACTTTTTTATTTTCAAATTAGCCTCATGGTGGTGCTATAACAGGCCAATTTGTGTTGTTACCTATAACTCCACTGATCAGTGTAAAACGTAGGCCTCCCAGAGGCTAAGGAAAAACCTTTTCCCTGCATTTTTCACATCTGCCTTTTATAGTGCACCAGGAGGTCGACTTATGTAAATGGTAAATAAAGTCAACACAAAGTCTTTACAGAGATTGTGCATTACATTCACCCATTCACGCACACATTCATACACCGGTGGCGGAGGAAACCATGCAAGGCACCAACCTACTCACCGGGAGCAATGTGGGGTTCAGAGTCTTGCCCAAGGACCCTTCGACATTAACTCAGGGGGAGCCCGGATTCGAACTGGGAACCCTTCGGGAACCCTTCGTGCTCTAATAACGGTTTCTCTACCCCTGAGCTATGCCGGCCCACAAAATCATGCATGTAGCGTCCGATTGTTGTGAAAGGCCAAAGAAGACATTTGCCTATTATAGCGCCACCAGGAGGTCAGAATAACCTTCCTGACCTGGCAGAGACCCGTGCTCGGAAGAGCACTGCTTCTAGTCACATTAAAAGTTGTGCGAAGTGAGCGGTGTGAGCGGTGCAAACGGCAAAATCTTGATATTGGATATTCCAAGGTCCTGTTGTTTCTTTCTGGGTCCCACTCCCAGTAGTTAACGTTAGGGTTATGGTTACTAAGACAAATACATTTCGTACTAATACAGACAGTGAAACGCAGGAGCGGTTTGCACCGCTCAAATATGTTTTCTTCATAACTGATAATTACTTGTGTAAGCAGAGTGCACAAGTACTGTAATCGTCTCGGTATGTATTGGGTGTCTGTATGTAGGCGTCTCCCTTTTTGAGCGGTGGTCACACCGTCTCCATAGCGTGGCCGTGTGTGTAGGTATGTATGTTTGTTTGTGGGTGGGTGGGTCTGTCTGTATGTAGCCTCAAGCCTGTGGTGTAGTACCTTTTATGACCACACATGTTAAGGGAGGGGCGCTGTTTTCAGGCCAGGCCAGGCCAGGCACACACAGTCACACACACACGCGCACACACACACACACACACACACAGGGGGGGGGGGGGGGGTAAACCACCGCTCAGTTCACACGGGTGTGATCTTTTGTAGACCGTAGCCCTGAAATAGCTGGTATTCTGGGAATGTATGTATGTCTCATCATTAACAGACCATGAGGGACCAGCATTCCTTGTGATGCCACTGGTGATGTCAGCATAGCCTGGTTAATAAACCAGACTGCACAACACCACCCCCTGTTGGTAGTGGTGGTGTTGTGTAGTCTAGCCCTTCACATTAAATAAGCTTTTTCCACCAGCCCTCAGAGAGGGGGCGAGCCAATCAGGGCTGTAGGCTTGGGGCACGTGGTGGGTGGTGGCCAGGTTCAAAACCTCCCCCCTCCACTCTTATTACAGACATCAAACAGATTGTAGTCTTTGATGCTTTCAGTGACTAACGAGCAGGGCTGTGCCGGACAAATGCGGGGCCCTGTGCGAAGTCCTGTGCGAGGCCCCCCCCACCCCCCCCCCCCCCCCCCCCGCAGCACGGGTGTGATTGTTTGCGTGTATGTGTGCGCACACGATTTCCAGTGGCTGTGCATCTATAAATGCAATGGAATTATGCAGCTACTCTACCTCTAAAACGGTAAGACAGTAGCATGTTTATTCTGCTGCTTTTATTGTCCACAACGGATAAAGTAATTATGAGGACACACACACACACACAGACACACCACCGCTCACTTTAAACTTGGTTTGATTTTTTCCCCCTTCTCCATCAGCATACAGTATCAGGTACTGTAGCTACAATTTCGACAGTCCAGTAACTACAAGCCCTGGCTTCTCTATCTCACAAAAACATCAATCAATCATGTAGCCACATGTATCACAGTCAAGCTCAAATGATAAATAACAATAGTGTAGCATATGCCCGAAGATGGTGTATGAAACAACAGAGACGTCCATACATTAGCATAATGAATTAATAGTGTGGTCTCAGTTGTTATATGAGATACATAAAGGTTTCCTGTGCAAATAAGCCGAAAAGCTTACTCGGATCTCCTTTTAGTTGTCCTTGTACCAGTGAACTGTACTGTCATGAACCTTTTCCTATGCAAACCTCTAAAGTCTTCAATCAATCAATCAACCAACCAATCAATCAGGGATAGATAGCACCTTACCTCTGGGGCTGCACGGAGGCACTCCAACACAATAGTGCACCAGTTATTTAACCACTAATGTTTCTTCAAAACCCTTAAGTGTATCCAGTCATTACAGACAGCAACGTTAGCTTAACTTAGCTTAGCTCATTTGAATATCTTTTGTTTACAGTTGATCCTCTGGTGCCCCCCTGGTGCCCCCACATCAAGCCCTATTATAAATCCGGCCCTGGCTATCAATCAGACACTGACAAGATCGTCAGATGAGTTAGATGAGGGGATTCCTCATAACTTTGTAGAACATTACCCTGGCCTTACCTCGCGCAGATATGATGCTCTCTCTCTCTCTCTCTCTCTCTCTCTCTCTCTCATAAGTAACGGAAGGGAAGGGAACGCTGAATCGAGTTGATCCTGGTACGTGTCTCAAGACTAGATACATTAAATCCCATAGCCCGAAGGGACAGTCAGCGTTTCACTGGTTGTTGCTGGTTGTCAGGGAGATATCACAGCCAATCGGTTGACAGGCTCTGTCTCCGTCCTTCAGATTGCGGTGTTTGTGTGAAGATTTAATATGAAAACAAAACTAAATCAATTAACCAAGCCTAGCGCGGGGCCCTTGCAGGGGCGGGGCCCTGAGCGACCGCACCGTTCGCTCTACCTTTGGCTCGGCCCTGCTAACGAGCTATTGACACTTGTATGGCTCAATCAATTACAGCAGCTCACAAGCCCTTTGAAGTTCAGAGGGAGCAATTAAGAGCAAGTCAACTTAACATTTTTTTAAACCACCCCCTGCCCGCCCCCCCATAAGTGGAATGTCTGCCCGAAATCTCAGACTCTCTTCCCAAAACAAAGTGTGTGATAGAGTCTGACGCTTGCAGTCAGGCTAATGTCAGCAGAGTTTAGTATAGTATATAAGAGCGTTCTTGATATTGTCTTCATTAACATCCAATGAGGCCAGCAGCGCACACGTCGTGGCGTTGCTCTACTTGCGCACAAGTATGCCTGCTTGTGTGGCCTGCTTGTACGTGAGGCGCAAGTTGGCACCTCAACAGAGTGCAGTTCTAATTTTAGGTGGTTTTTGAATGCCCGCAGAAACATTCAAGCTGCGAAATCAAGAATTGGTCTACGCAGAATCAGGATTGTTCTCTGCGGAATCAAGACCTTTTTCTCTGCAGATTCCTGGGGGACTAGTTAGTGGAAACGACCAATAAAAAAATAGAAAAATTAATAAATGACTTACCCGTTGTGAAGAACTTTACTACAGGTTTCATTCTTGCATGGAGAAGTCCACATCCCTGGTCCATCTCTCGCCGTTCCTCTGACAACGTGTAATACATTTTGAAGGCCATCTCCTCATAATGTAGATCTCTCCCTTGGTGGTCTGTGGAAATCACCAAGTTACAAATAAACCTTAATTACATTCAGCAACAAATAACCTTTAATTACATTCAGCAACAAATACACTTTAATTACCATTTAGCAAACAATAACCTTTAGTAACCATTCAGTGGCCAATAATAAACTTTAATTACCAGCAACCAATAAACTTAAATGAGTAGTTCACCCCCAAAATTACTTTTTCTCTATTGATTACTAACTCCATGAAGACTTAGTTAAATAATATTTATTTGGTATTTGTCGCATTCCTAAGACAACAATTTGATTAGAGTAAATGTACCCCCATTGATTCCGGATGGGGACCCAAATGCATTTGGTACTAAAATATAGTAGAGCACAAGATCTTTATCACATGGGAACCTGGGCTGTCCAGAGGACTCTTGTTATGCTCTAGACAAAATCTTAACCTGCCACTCACATCACATCAAGTGGAAGGGTCTATTTGAAATACCAACTCATTTGGGAAGCAGCCAAAACCAAAATACAATAAATCAAAAAACACAACGTAATAATACTAAGGGACAGTTTACAGTGAGGGCAGCTGCATACTGTTAAGTTCAATATAAAATACCAGTTTCCATACTAAAGGCCCATTCCCACTGGGCCAGATAACAGATATCTGGAGATATTTCTCCAGATACTTTTCCATTCAAAGTGGATGGTAGACACAGATAAAAAAAATATTTGCCACAGATATTTTCCACAGATACTTTTATCTGTGGCAAATATTTTTTTTATCTGTGTCTACCATCCACTTTGAATGGAAAAATATCTGGAGAAATATCTCCAGATATCTGTTATCTGGCCCAGTGGGAATGGGCCTTTATTCTCATTAATTACATGCCTATGTTTACTATATTGCCAATTGCCATATGGTCCATTCAGCACCACAAGCAGCTCACAGCTGTTGCCAAGCCCTACATAAACAAATCTCCCTTTATTTTGACACGCAGCAGTACCAAATAGATTAAAATGCATGCACAACAATAAAATCAAAGGTTTAATAAGAAATCGTAGTGCTCAAATGTTTGCCTACCCGCAGTTGCAGTTCTTCCCCAGCCAGCCGTGCGTCGCAATAGATGTACCAATCACCCCCGCACGGCTACCAACCCCGTACTTTTATACTAATCAGTGGCATAGGCTGCAGCTGGGAGGTCCCACAGGCTACATAACAATAACATTAAAGGGTGTGAAACTGAAATACCCATAGGAAATACCCCAAAGCAGGAGAAATGAGGCGCAGGAGACATGGCCAAATAAAGAGTGTCCTGACTCCAGGAGAGTTGGCAGCAGGTATGCAAATCCTACCACGAGAAGTTCTCTCAAGTCGCGTGCAACTGTTGCTGCATGCTGTCAGCTGTCAGGTCAGCTGTCAGCTGTCACAGCACCCATTAAACCACATTGTGTTCTTGCTAGCACTAGCATTAGTAGCCGGGCAGATAACAGAAATAATCGTTCACTTGCGGATACAAGCACCAAAATTGGCACACATACTCCTTAGGGATTGCTCTTTTCATAAAACCATCTGGCCAAATAAAATGTCAAGATGGCGGCCATTTTTCAAGATGGCCGCCATTGAATATACAGTAATCTTGCATTCCGCAATAAAATACCATAGACCTGTCCTATTTGAATGATCTTGGTGTCAAATCATACATTTTTCACTATGTAGAATCCACATTTGGACCCATGGACTTACTCACTGGCTTCCTTGTACCATATATCAGTCCCGGAATCCTAATATTCTGCTAAATTAGAGGTTTGTGTTATATCTGACTCGGGTAAAATGGGTGGTAGTGTATATCTTAGTATTGTTATAGGTTTATAGTGTGTGTGTGTGTATGTGTGTGTGTGTGTGTGTGTGTGTGTTTTTGTGTGTGTGTGTGTGTGTGTGTGTGTGTGTGTGTGTGTGTGTGTGTGTGTGTGTGTAATGTAGTAACTCAACAGAGCGGATTTCAATGCACAGCTGCTGACGCGGCTAAAATGCATGGTAGATATAATAGCGCCGTGGGATCACTCTTTGTCTAGTCTCTATTCTTCGACCTCTTCGACTTGGGTAACCCTGCCAGGAGTACAGGAGTACAAGACTCCTGCCGACATAGCTCTGGGGGTCTTGGAGACACGCAAACTGCCTAACCACGATAAGGTGATGATCCCGTCGAGGCAGGAGGTAGTTTTTTTTTGTCTTTTCTTTTTTTCTTTTTAATAGGGCCTAGGCAGTATAGTACAATAGTATAGTAGGCCTAGACTACAACGCTTCTAAACCTCGCACCTGCAGCTGCACAGTGCCGTGTAGGTCAGACCAAAGTGGTAGCATTTGCATCGACTGCAGCATTCCAACTTGCATCCACACTTGGTCAGCTGCTGGCAACTCTCTGCAATGGGTGGGAGCTCAGTCCAATCAATCTGCCACAGATCTCCTTTCTTGGTCCAGCCCCAGTTGTCAGGAGTCTGCATTTCTGGTTGACATACTGTTGACTGACTCCAGATGCAGGCCGCTTGATAGGAAGCGCGCTTCACATGTTGCTTCAGTGCTGCTTGCGTTGGAGGAATGGCTTCGTATGGCCTCTGCTTCCGAGCAAACAAGTCCAACCTCGCATCATTGACACCTTCAGCTGTGCTGGATCGGTCGTACATCATGACCACAAACTTCTCCAAGGTTTTCAGGTCTTCATCATCCACTACAGGTGGGTAATGGCTGAGTTTGCTGAAGACACCGGAAGCCTCATCACAAACATTCCAGGTTTGCCACGCAGACTTCTTCCCCTTTCCGCGGAATGCTGAAACAACATCGCAGCCAGTGAAGGCATGGACGAAGAGCATCCCTTTGCTCTTTTCTGCAAGAGTGCAACACAGGCCATGAACAGAATCCACTTTAAGTTCTGTCTTTGGCCAAAGGCAACCCACTGCCCAGCCCTGAGGCTCATAGGGCAGGAGTCTATGTCCTGTTTCTGTGAGGCTGCTTGATGTACATTAAGTACCCCTAGTGGACATGATAATAGTTTGTCACAGGGACATACCCCAAACCAGCCTTTGATGCTGAGGTCATAGATTCAAGATGTATGACAAGGTCCATATATGGAGTTCCCTGATGTCTTCAATATTAAGCCCATATCTAACAGGACTTCATATGGGAATGCCCATATATGGAGGCCACATTGGCCACATACCACACTAACAGAATCCATATATGGCCAAGACAGCCCATATCTGTGTGACTGGTTCTACAGACAAGGATCTCCGTGTATGGGCATAAAAGGGTATGTTGTCAGTTGTCATGGACATCATAGTACTTTCACATAACAAATAACTGAGTAAGCATGTTTGGGCTCTCACAGCATATCTCCATATACAGTACATGGATCTCCATATATGGGTACCAGGGGGTCTCCATATATGGGTAACAGGTCCGATACATCACTTGCCAGATGGCAAAGAATTGGCACCCTGAGGCATCTAACTAGTAAATAATACTGAGAATACTAATAAACCATCAAGTACACTACATAAACCCAGGATACATAAAACTAACAGTTTCTAATATTATTCTTGCAAGAATAGGGCCAAAACTGAAACAGCCGTTTGGATGGCCCCCTGTAGTAACGCTGAGGACACCTGGGGGTCCCGGACCCTGTGGAAGACCCCTGGTATTAGCTACAGAGCCCAGGTACAGGTACAAAAGCATTTATGCTTCAATTATGATCTAATTTGACACTGTTCTGGAGCAGGAGCAGAGCAAGGACTGTACTGAGATAGGCTCAGGGGTCATTCCGGGGGTCCCAGGTGAGGAGAGACCCCCACCAAAAGTCATAAAGGTTATTCTGGCTGCTTCAAAAAACCGTCAAAACAACTCTAATATTATGAAAATTGGACATTAACTGGCTGACATACTGTTCTGCGAGGTCCTAAAATAGATGACCCCCCAGAAAGGGGGCTGGGGTCAGGAAAATCTGACACCCATCATTTTCTGACAGTTTGGTCCCTATAAAAGCCAAAGCAGTAAAAAAATACATTTTAGCAAAGAAATCCTTAGAAGCACACTTCTTATCACACTAGGTAGTAACTCCGAGGACCCCCAGGGGTCCCGAAGCCCCTGTGGAAGACCCCTGGTATTTGTTACTACTTTTTTTTTGTTTTCAGAAAAAAAGTTTATGCTTCAATTATGATCTAATATGACATTGTTCTGGAGCAGGAGCAGAGCGAGTACTGAGAAAGGCTCAGGGGTCCATCTGGGGGGTCCCAGGTGAGGAAAGACCCCAACCAAAAGTCAGAAAGCTTAATAAATGAACTCAGAATGTTTTAAAACCTACAAAACAACCCTAATATTAAGACAATTGGACATTAACTGGCTGGCGTACTGTTCTGGCAGGTCCCAAACTAGATGACCCCCAGAAAGGGGGTGGGGGTCCGGAAAAGTTGACACCCATCATTTTCTCATAGTTTGGACTCTATAGAACCAGGATCTGCAAAAAGATCAATTTTAGCACAAAAATCCTACGGGAGCTGTTTTTTGGACGCATCGCACCACACTATTAGCAGAATATTACGATTCCGGGACTGATATATGGTACAAGGAAGCCATTGAGTAAGTCCATGGGTCCAAATTTGGATTCTACATAGTGATAAATGTATGATTTGACACCAAAATTATTCAAATAGGACAAGTCTATGGGATTTTATTGCGGAATGCAAGATTACTGTATATTCAATGGCGGCCATCATGAAAATTGGCCGCCATCTTGATTTTTTTTTTTGGCCAGATGGTTTTCTGAAAAGAGCAATGCCTAAGGAGTATGTGTGCCAATTTTGGTGCTTGTATCCGCAAGTGAACGATTCACCTGTAATATGCACTTTATCTGCCTCGCTATAGCAGCTATAATATGTTTTTCTATGTTTTTCCTGCATGTCATGTCATGTACAGAGGCCGAATATAAAGTGTTTTTACCTTCAAGCCACGGATATGTTTTCCGCCACTCACATCGCTTTGTGTTGACTTCAGACTGACTTACTGGCTGCACACACACAGTTTGGCAGGCAGCAGCTGTTCACGCCATTCACGCTTGTTGCGCTACACATGGCGCTACACTGCAGGATTGTGGGTAGTGTAGTCATTTATTTATTAAAGACCCAAGCGTTCTTTTCAATCTATGTCATTATATAATTTATTCCAATAGAAAACTGCTGCCGGTTTAGAAACAATATCTCTTTGAAATTGAATAATGCTCCTGAGTCCTAACACATTAATTAGTGGATTTATCACTCAATAATGGGCATATTGCCAATATATACTAAATAATGAGTGTGAAAATCTCAAATTTGCCACGAACAGGGACAAGTCTTGCCTCGGACACGTGTCCGTGTACGGACATAATGTACGTATGAATATATGGTGACCCTGGGCCCTGTGCGTTCACCCATGAATATTTGTCTCGCTTTTAGGACCACATGGAACATGGGAACTGGTGCAGATCCAAACTCTGGGTTCAGGGTGGCCATCTTGCCAACTGCAGAGCCAGAACTCCCTTCATCGCTGTCATCCCATGGCGCCGGGAACCAGAACTACGTCAAGACTCCCAGGGCCAGAACGAAACAAATCCCCAGGGGAACTATACGCGCGGCCCTCCAGCTATGCATGGTACTGTACCTCAAAACACTGGAGCTGTTACAGAAAGTGCCCCCTCTGGTGATGGTTTCAAGATGAATTGCACAGTATCTGTTATGCCAAATGTCTGTCCGTATGGCAGGTGATGGATTAAATCACTACCTTGGAAATAAGAGTCAACCCAGTAGTATTGTCGAGTATCTAGTCTAACCTAACGTGGACATTCTATGCCCCCGGCAGATCTCACCGGATCCTCTGGCATCTCGGAATGGACGCGGAGGGGGACATGACTCCTGCTGCTGTCCGCTTTGAGTAAATCAAGGTAGGAGTAAATGAGGAAGTGATCCGCGGTGGAAAACGAGTGATAAATCATAGCGTTTTTATAATTATAATGCCTAAACAAACCAGTTCACATGAACAATACTGATGTAAAATAAGAACTGAATGGCTACATATATTTAATTTTATATACAATTAACATTTTGTGAGCCACAGTTACAGGGGCGCTATCCCAGACTTTTCTCTTTGAAATGCATGGATCCCGAGGCTATCGAGTATGGAACCCGGAAAAGGTTGTTTCATCCAGAGTCAAAAGGATTTTAGATTTGGTTGTAATTCATAATAATAATGGTTCCTTCTAACGTTCTTCAAAGAGAGAAAATAGTGTGAGGTTACAGGCAGGCAAATCATTTTTGTCTTGTAAGGTCAAAGTTTTCTCTAGCAAAACAATGACAGGGCATTATATCTCAGCCCGATATCAGATGTTATGTTACAATGCAGTCCCAGTAAATTTACCGGCCCTGGTCATTGACCAATCAATGACAGGGCAAAATACATCATTGTGGAGTTGATTAGATCGTCTCTGGGTCCGGCCAGCAGGTTGTTGTCAGCTTTGGTGCTGTTTTATCAGCTTGTTTTTTAGAGAAGGCGCCTGTGTGTTCAAAACATTATGCTGGCTCTATCTTTCTGTGTCGAGGTTTGTTATTTGACATGGTTGGGGATGACATTACACACACACACACACACACACACACACACACACACACACACACACACACACACACACACACACTATATATTTACATCACTTGTAAGGACATTACACAGACTGCATTCATTTTTATGCAAGTCCTGTGGCCTTACCCTAACCTCTATCCCTAAACCTAACCCCTAACTGTTGTGGGGACCTACTATTTTGTCCCCACACTGTCAGAGGTCCCCTGGAGGTGACTGTGTGAACATGCGTTTAGTCCCCATAAGTATAGCTAGACAAACTCAGACACACACACACACACACACACACACACACACACACACACACACACACACACACACCATCATCATCATCATCATCATCATCACATCATCTATCTTGAGCCTGAGGCAAGGGAGACTTTGATTTGACACTTATACAAAATGGTACACAAATCAGAAATATTTAAGAAAGCGGCAAACATTTTGACATGCTCACAGGAGCTTGTAGATCGGCTATTTTCTATCTGTGGAACAGAGTCAAACAAAATTGTGATGCCTCAATTGATTGATTGATTGATTGATTGATTGATTGATTGATTGATAGTTTATTAGCAGTTCGCATTGGAAAAGCACACTACAGTACAGTTCAGATACAAGGTCTACTAATAGTAATTCACCCAATAAAGCACTATGGCCTGTTTACATTAGGGCAGGGGTCGTCAACGTTTTCAGGCCAAGGACCCCTTATTCGAGAGAGAGAGAGATGAAGCAGGGAGCCCCACAACCCATATACCATATAGTTTTAGTGTATGTTGGATTCATGACAATTTGTGTTTTCAGATATTTAACCACTTGAACTGTCAATAGGCCTACTTAATAAACTTACGCTATGTACTTAGTCTTCCCTTTTTCCCCCTCTAAACCAAACCTCTTAGACGATCTACAATCTCACAAGAAGATGAGAAGAACTGGCCTAGAGAGCAAGGACATTCCAACAAACAAGAACACACAAGCCAAGAGCATGTTTGAATAAGATAAGATAAGTAGAGTTTTTCCACAAATGTATCAGATGACATGCAGCCCAGTGGCTCCTGGTCATTGATAACTGGCCAATGATTCTAATGAAGGCTCTGTTCCATTTCATGTAGCACAGTGGTTGTCAAACCTTTTATTTCAAGGACTCCCATATCTCTTGAGAGCATATAAATGGAACCCAATGGGTTCCATTTGTATGCTCTCAGAGTTATACAACTTTTAAGGGGTAATTTTGAACCCCCAAGTTACCCTGGACCACACTTTGGGACCCACCGGTGTAGCAGAGTATTTCCAGTGAGCCAACATGCACAATATCAGCACCCTGACTCTGTTTCACCAGAATGTAATGGAGCCTTCATTAAGGCCTGTCCATACTTTGATCGAAACCGAACTTTTCGGTCAAAAGGTTCGGTTCGACTACAAAATGACGTCACTCGCGACCCCTGAAAAGTATTAGACCGAATGAGAGTTCTCTCCAAAATGGCTGCTGTGCATATAGCCTATGTAGATAAAAATGACTTTAAAGCTATACTGTGTAAGTTGCTCAACTGGTGGTCTGTAGCAGTATATATATATTTTCGTCCGTTTTTTGCTCGCGGACCGGGCCGTCAGACCACCGCGTCCGCCTCGCCTCGCCTCGGCCAGAACCGATTTCAATGAGGTCTCCCGTGTCCTTCTACGAGCAGCGGTTGGAGAGTTACATGCTAGACTCCTCCAGTGTAAACACTGCAGTGTACTTCCTGAAGGTGTGTTTCCTAAACCCACCAGAGAGCCCGGCAGTGTATGTTCTGCGCTGTGATTGGCCGGCAGTGTATAACCCTCGCTGTGATTGGCCGGTAGTGTGATGACACAATTTTTTCGCGAAAACCGGTCCCGGGCAGGGATCATAGAAAACATATAAAGAGAAGGCTTTAGAAGCTGAAAATAACGGAGTGGGGGTTCTAAAACTTTAGCGATTTAACAGCTAGGACCATTTTAAGATTTGTTTTATAAAAAAAGTTACATGGTATAACTTTAAATGACCAGAGGCCAAGCTTTGCATGAGCTTATTTTGACACTTTTTATCTGTTACAGACACTCTGGAACGGTTTGCTACAATGCCATGGCGAAGGACACATGACCTGATGTCCAAGCGGTGGACTATGTGCAGCAAAGGTTGGCTTTCTGCCTAAATGGCTGTTGTTGAGGCCTCATGTGTAAACACACACCTTACTATAGCTCTGGGCGGGACACAACACAGTTTGTATCATACTGTATTTAGAGATCATACTGTATCCAGAGAAGGAGACACATGATATAGTTATTAATTCAAGGAACCCATCGTGAGTGACCATTCGTCAGACCAAGGCCTGGCAAGGTGCGCTCCTCACCCATTGACATGCATGTTGTATGACGGACAGTGGTGGAAAAAGAACTCACATATGTTACTTAAAGCTATACTGTGTAAGTTGCTCAACTAGTGGTCAGTAGCGGTATTGCTTTTTTCGGCCGTTTTTCGGCCGGAGTCGTCGCGGACCACCGCCGCGGACCACCGGTGCGGCGCCAGCAAACCACCGCGACCGATAGTAATCCGTGGAGGGGTAGAACGCATGGTAGAACGTAATTTTCTGGCCAGGATTTGTGGATTAAGAGGTTAAAATCCTTCACCATGGTAAACACTGTAGCCAAGCGGAGGCGCTTCCTGGAGACCAGAGCAGATAAGCTGTGATTGGCCGGTAGTGTACCATGTGTGCATGATCGGCGATGTGATTGGGCAACGTATACACAACGTATACAGATGATGCAGATTACGTCATTTTGGCGCGAAATCCCGCCCCTGTCACTGCTAAGAAGAAAACATATAAAGAGAAGGCTTCAGAAGCTGAAAATAACGGAGTGGGTGTTCTAAAACTTTAGCGATTTAACAGTTAGGACAATTTTAAGATTTGTTTTATAAAAAAAGTTACATGGTACAACTTTAAGTAAAAGTATCAATATTGCAATGTAGGAATACTCCGCTACAAGTAAAAGTAAAAATGTACATGGGTAAAAGTATGAAAGTGTTGGTGTCGAAATATATTTAAACTAAGGTAGCACAAGTAGAAAGTACTCATTGTGTAGATTATCCCATTTCAAGTTTTCAATTGTGTAAAAAAAAAAAAAAAAGTTTGAAAATAGCAGATGTACGTGCGTTGTGAGCTTGTAGATCTGCTATTTTCAAATGGCCAAAATGTCTATAGGGCTGAAGTGGTTTATGTATGTTTTATAATAATAATAATAAATATCTACAAAGTAGACAATATTTGGATCCGAGATGTAGTGTAGTAGAAGTAAAAGTATTGGAAATGCGAAATACTCAAGTAAAGTATACAAATACCTCAAAATTGTACTTGCGTGCAGTGCTTAAGTAAATGTACTTTGTTACTTTACACCACTGGACATTTTATATGACAGATATCCCCGTATAAATGAATGAATGAATGAATTAATATACTTTGTCATGTTTTATGAAGATGATTTTCTTAACAATACTATTTCTTTTTTTTCTAGGAGGGCCACAGTGGCGCAGTCGGCAGAGCTGTCACCCCACAGCTAGGAGGTCCGGGGTTCGATTCCCGCTGGGGACGCTGTGGACACTGTGGGCGTGTTCTCTCCCACACACCATCAGTGCCCATATACCCTAGGTGGTGTTGGCGAAAGGGCCTTTCTGTGTGGAGTTTGCATGTTCTCCCCGTGTCTCCGAGGGTAAGTACCCTAGGAGAAAACATGCAGCAATCCTGATCTCTATATACTGCCTCCCCCTGGCCGGCCGGGGCACCTGATGGAGGGGAAAGGAACTGGTTGGAAAAACGTGTTCCTTACGCGCGATACGTCCAACCGGGGAACCTTTCCCCTGTCAGGTGAATAGCAGTTAAGTGGCTTTGACTCCTCATGCACAGAAGGAAGCATGAGATCAGTTCGTTGCTCTCCCCAGGTTGGCAGGGGGAGTGTAGCGCCCAGGATTACATTAGACAATTGGATTAAAAAAAAATATACTTTTGTTTTATAATAACCTTTTGTGATTGTTGTCCCCTGATGGAATCATTTTACTTGGATGTGTTGATCTTATGATCAACAAGGAGTGGAATTGCAGAATAATTATTCACTATACTAAAATATAGAGGTTAGACATAAGCAACCATAATAACAATATGGCACCTAGGCTGGTAATCTGGCCTGACAGAGTCCTGATCCCGACGACCCGCTGCGTGTCGGGAGAGTGTTTTTTGCAGGTCTTTCAGTTCGGGAGTATAAAAAAAAGCACCTCGGGTTAAGGTGGAGACGACCTCCCGTTGGTCTGACCAGTTTAACATTCACCAGGTTAACATTCAACAGCGTCGGCAGGATAGCATTTCACCAGCATTTACCAGCGTTAGTTTTACTGAGGTTAGGGTTAGGTTTAGGTGTATCTCCGTCCCCCCGACTTTCGACACCTCCGCGCAGCCAATCACAAGCTTCCGCTGCCTTAACCCAGTTGCATTTTTGATACACTCGGACTGAAAGACCTGCAAAAAACACTCTCCCGCTGTGTGTCACCCCCCATCTCTCTCCCCATTTCATGTCAACCTACTGTATATCTATCAATAAAGGCAGAAAAGGCCCCCAAAATATCTTAAAAATAGAATAATAATAACAATATGGTTGCTTATATCTAGCCTTTATATTTTATCACTTATTGCAATTATATACACTAGACCTTACCCGTTGGAAGATATGTGCTGCAAAATTATGTGCAGAGTGTGGGTTATGGGGAAAGTAACTGTACTGGTGCGTGCGTGAGAATATGTGGGAGCATCATAATGTAAGGAGCAGCCCATGGAGGAGTGTATATTTATGATGGATACAAATAATTTAACAGCAAAATTAGGTGAATAGAAGTATGGGGATGTATGTGCTTGCTTAATTTTTCCATACCCGTTGGGGGGGGGGGGGGGGGGAGAGAGAGAGAGAGAGAGATAACATTCCTAACTGTGAGAGAGGTGTGTGTGGGCCCGGGGCTACAGATCCCATGGCCTGGAGGAACGGACCGTAACCCTGACAACAGGCTGTAGAGCTGTAGAGAGAAGAAACGCTAATAAATAGCTTGAATTCGGGAAAAATGAAATTCGGGGTCCGTCACCGTGTGTATTATACACACGGTGACGGATGGCCAATGCCATGTTAAATTTGAGATCAGTCGCTGAAGCGAGTGAATAGATAATGCATTGTGTGACTGACCTACTGACTGACCTCTCTCTCTAATTATAGTATGGATTATGATATTTTGTAGCTCGTAAGAACCTAGATGTCTCCACTATAGGCCTGATAGCTATTGTTTTGGTACAGCGCTATCTTGTTATGGTTCTGCTTGTCCTTGTAGCAGCTACAGTATAACTTTAGTTTGAGTCCTGTGCTCGTTGGCAGAACTATCATACCGCCGACCTGCTGTTACTGTATTCTACCTCTCCCCATGATATCTAGAATACTGTCTACACTCCTATTAACCGCTGCAAGGTAAGAGCTAGGCAAAAATGTGTATTTTGGCACTCAAATATTTCAGCATGATAACATATTTTATGTGGTCGCTATAGGTCAGTGGTTTTCAAATGGGGTTTACGCAGAGTTACTAGAGGGGTTACTTGAGAGAAAATGGAAACATTTATTTTACTGTTATGTTTAATGATAAAACATTGACACAATGTACGTGCTGCTCTGTAAGGTTTTTAAACCAAATTAAGTACACATTTTGGGATACTGGACTTTTGATGTCAGTATTTTCTGATCAAAATGTTGTTGTCGATCAAAGGGGGTACTTAGATTCAGCAATCAGGAAAAGGGGGTGCTGAAGCCCAAAAAGTTTGAGAAACAACACTGCTATAGGCACCCATACTATTGTTCTAAAGGTTTTCTGTAAACTTGTAGCCTGTTCCACCTAGAGTAAACCTGTGTTCACAACTTCAGGTCACTTAACTTTTCAACATTGAGTTCAATGGACAGATTTTTGTCATCTTTTCTGTAACCCCCAAAGTCCATTGAGTTCAATGGCCCTTTTCCTGTCCCTTTTCTGACTGGACAATATGAAGTCCAATCTGACAGCATTGGTCACGCTTCACGTGACAATAAAAATGTGTAATATAAAGGGTAAGGCGGAATTCATTTCCCAGTGGATTCCTTTTGACTCACGTTAGTGCAACCACACCTTCTAGTTTGTAAATACTCTAAATTTACATTCTATCTTTTTTTCTCGCTCTCTTCTCTCTGAGGCGTCAATTGGGAAGGGGGAGAAAAAAAATGACTTAAAATAAATTCATCATGCCTAGGTATGGCAACATGACTGGTGCGAGCGCGTGCAAGACACCAGTCATGTTGCCATACCTTGCTGAACTGACGCTACTGCTCTCTCTCTCTCTCTCTGTGTGCTACAGTCTGTCTAAACATGTTTTGTACCTTTCCAGCAGGAGTGTGTCAGACCTCCAGGATGTGGACTGTGGTGAGAATGTCAGCTGTTCTGTTGGTTCTGTTCACACAGAATGTTAGTGGAAACAGTCCAGGTGAGCTGACACTAATGTTCTCTCATCGGTATGCAGTAGATACGATGCTTGGCAAACACAACACAGTTGGTTGGTGAGGGATTGAGTCTGACCGCAGCAGAAAATAATGTTGAAAATGAATGAATGTTAAAATAGAACAACTCTTTTTGTACTTAACATATTATACTTGAGGTATACAAAAAAAAGTTATACTTGGCAAAAAACATTCATATATTGTAGATAGATTGCACATTCAGTGAATTATTCCAACCTTTTTTTTGTTAAGACTTATAACATACAGCTCATGAATATCAAAAGTCCATATTTCAAAATATTACAATATTACACGAGACCACTCAAAACAAGGATTTATAATAGAGAAATGTCAACCTTCATATGTTAACTGGGGACCCCCCAGTCTGACGAGCAGTAAGAGTTGAGGCAAGAAATGTATTTTACAGATATTGTATATTAGTACTATAGTAGTATAGTATTCTCTGTAATATAGCATTTATTTAAATTGCCATTACACTATAAATCGCTATTACACTATAACATGATGACATGATAGAGCACAACAATACTATTTAAATATACTTAGTCTACTTTATCAAAATTACATACAAAATTTTGTTCTTGGCATTTGAACATATTGTGTTTAAGTATACTATTTATTTACCATTGTCAAAACACAACTTAAGTACATTTTGTTTTAACTCAGTGTGCACAGAAGTAGTTCATTTAAAAGGATTTCATTCTAATGTAAATGATAGGCCTATGTAGAGAGTTTTCAATGTGTTAATATTAATGTTTATCTCACAAAACTGACCATAAATGGTGTACATAGCAGTGCAAGTGTCATCTCTGTATCATTTATTATAACTTCGCAGATGATGGGGACATTCGACTGGTAGATGGAACGAGCAACTGTGCCGGCAGAGTGGAGATCTTCTCCAGTGGACGGTGGGGGACAGTGTGTGACGATGACTGGGACATGGATAATGCCCAGGTGGTGTGTAGACAGTTAGGGTGTGGCAGGGCACAGTCGGCACCACAGAGCGCACATTTTGGAGGAGGCAATGGTCCCATCTTGTTGGATAATGTCCAATGCACAGGCAATGAATCAGCGCTCAGACTGTGCCCACATAGAGGTTTGGGAACCCAAGACTGTAGTCACAAAGAAGATGCTGGTGTCGTCTGTGATGAAGGTAAACGTGAATACATGCTGAAAATGGCACAGGCCTATTGGCTATTTTCGCTATACATTATGTATAGGGTTTAAGTGTTTTTTTTTGTTTTTTTTTTATCTAAACAAAACATACAACCAATATTTTATATAATAAACATATAATCTACAATTTCAGACAATTCAGCTAATTGTTTTAGGCACATTCTATTTGTGTGTTTCACTCAGGCCTGGAATTTCATCATTTTAGGGGCAAAGCCACTTGGCCTTGGGCTTGTCCATTTCTGAGGGCACAAAGGCCAAATGCCAGGGCAGGAAGGCTATAAAATAAAACAAGATTTTTGTATTTTTTTAAGGGGCACAATGCCAAACTGAGGGGCAACGATGGCCATGGCCCCTTCATGGCCTCCCTGAAATTCCTGCCCTGGTTTCACTGATCAAAACACTGTAAATGTAGATTTTTAAATAAGCATTTTGGTGGCATTAATGACATAATGCCCTTCTTTCTTTCATATTTTGTATTTCAAATCATACTGTAATCATACATTCTAGTGTATTTCTTTGGGTAGCACTGAAGGCCTGACTGTTGCTTTCCACTTTAAAGTAGTGACCAGTAATACAACTTCATGGCCTGTTACAATGACTACACTTTATGAAAGTAATCAAATACATATGTATACTGTAAACCACTGTGTTCCTATTTCCTAGTGATTTTGTTATTGTATTAAAGGGATATTATTATGCATTTTGCATCATATGATGCAATATCATGCTACAAAGCATCATATGATGCTTTGTGACGGGCCATTTCACATTAATTCTTGCATGAGGCTGCCCTCTACTGCTAGTATGACCAAAGTGCACTATGTAATGAGGGAAAAAACCAAAAAAAACAAACAAAAAAACGAATAGATCTTTGTCTATAACCTCGCAAAGGTAAGCTGCTTTTGCTGGCACAAGACCCAATAAATAAATAATAACATCTGGCAGTAAAACTGTTAACTATGTTGTAAATATAGCTTACTTTGACCTCACATTTAAATTAATTATTACCACTTTAAGTAAGTTTTAAGTACAACACATTTCATAGGATTTCATTAATAATGTAAATACAAATATGTACATAGTTTTCATTTTGTTAATATTATATCTCACATACAATCACAAAGCTGACCATAATTGTGCACATGGCAGTGCAAGTGTCATCTCAGTATCGTTTATTATACCTTCACAGATCATGAAGGGGCCATTCGACTGGTAGATGGAGCGAGCAACTGTTCTGGCAGAGTGGAGATCTTCTCCAGTGAACGGTGGGGGACAGTGTGTGACGATGACTGGGACATGGATAATGCCCAGGTGGTGTGTAGACAGTTAGGGTGTGGCAGGGCACAGTCGGCACCACAGAGCGCACATTTTGGAGGAGGCAACGATCCCATCTGGTTGGATAATGTCAAATGCAAGGGAAATGAATCAGCGCTCAGACTGTGCCCACATAGAGGTTTGGGAACCCAAGACTGTAGTCACAAAGAAGATGCTGGTGTCGTCTGTGATGAAGGTAAACGTGAATACATGCTGTAATGCATTTTGATCTGTTGTGTTCCTATGACCTAGTGGGCAAAAAAAAAAAGAAAAAAAAAAATAACAAAAACGTTAAAAAAAACATTTGATTGCATTTATCATATTTAAATCATGTTGTAAATGTTTAGAAATGTAGGCCTATACTATTAGTTTAACTTAACCACATGAACCATAGTGTCCCATTCGGGACCTATTAGGCCAACATTCTGTGAAAATAGCATAGGCCTATTGGCTATTTGTGCTATTCATGATGTATAGTGTTAGTGTGAACTAAATAAATGGGTCTTTACAATCTGATGCTCAGCCCTGCACAAATCAAAGATACTGGATTGGTTTAAAAATGGGGATTCAACAAGACACTGGTGTCTACATGACAAGAAAGACACTGGTGTCTACATATTGACAAGACAGAGACAGAGGAGAACGTACGGTCAGCTGGGGCATTAAGGCCACTGTGACCTCAAGGCATGCCATTTTTTGAAGGGGCACAATGCCAAACTGAGGGGATGGCCATGCATGGCCTTCATGGCCTCCCTGAAATTCCTGCCCTGGTTTCACTGATCAAAACACTCTAAATGTAGATTTTCTTTGTGTGGATATTTTTAAATACCGTAAGCATTTTGGTGGCATTGGTGACATAATGCCCTTCTTTCTTTCATATTTAGTATTTAAAATCATACTGTAACTAGAAGCAGTGCTCTTCCGAGCACAGGTCTCCACCAGGCCGTGCGTCCTGGTGGTGCTACTGTATAATAGGCCAATGTAAAAAGGGTGGCATATGTTCTTCACCTTAGATCTTTCATGGCAATCTGATGCTGCATGCATGATTTGAAGCATTGTGTTCCAAAAATGAGTTTTGCTAAAGTCTACCTGCTGGTGGCGCTATAACAGGCCAATGTGAAAAAGGTAGCATTTGTTCCTTGACCTAGTGGGAATATGTGTGGCAAATTTCACGGTAATCGCAAGCTGCGTTGATGATTTGAGGCATTTTGTTCAAAAACGGAGCAATCCTGCAAGCTTTGGAAGCCAATATTAGCCAATCAGGATGGAATATGAAATACAGACGGATCGGACTTGATCACATGACTATAGAGATACTGTTTACCGATTTGCGTGATTTTTGGATAAAATCTCAAGGAGTAATATCCAAAAATGTGTTTTACATAAGTCGGCCCAAAGGTGGCGCTATAAGAGGCTGATGTGAAAAATGCAGGGTAAAGGTTTATCCTTAGCCTCTAGGGAGTGCGCTTACAAAGTTTGAAACGGATCGGTGGAGTTATAGGTAAAACCACAAATCGGCCTGTTATAGCGCCACCATGAGGCTGATTAAAAAAGATTTAAGTGGTATTTCTTCCTCGGCCTAGTGGGAACGTGTGTGCGCGATTTCATGATAATTGCACTTTGCGTTTGTGATTTGAGGCATTTTGTCCAAAACGGCTCAATCCTACAAACTTTGGAAGCCAATCTTAGCCAATCAGGATGGAATATGCAAAATCGGACAGATCCGTGTCGATCACATGACTGTTGAGATACTGCCTACCGATTTGTAGGATTTTTGGACAAAATCTGTAAGAGTAGTGCACAGAAATGTGTTTTGCGAACATCGGCCACTAGGTGGCGCTAGAAAAGGCCCATTTGAAAATTTTAGGGCAGAGGTTCTAGATTGGCATCCAGGGAATGTGTGTGCTCACTTTGGCAGCGACCGGGCCAACGGCGACTGAAATTAGCTGCACACAAACTGCGAGGACGCACGCACGGACACACGGACGGACGGACGGACACACGGACGGACGGAGGGGAAAACATACTCTCCCCCATGCCTTCGGCTGGTGGAGACAATCATACATTGTAATGTATTTCTTTGGGTATGCAGAGCTTAAGACCTGACTGTTGTTTTCCACTTTACAGTAGAGGCCGTTAATACAACTTCATGGCCTGTTACAATGACTACACTTTATGAAGGTAATCAAATACATATACTGTAAACCACTGTGTTCCTATTTCCTAGTGATTTTGTTATTGTATTAAAGGGATATTTCACTTTCAAAAAAACTATTTGGGTTATTTTATCATCTACTCAGGATTTTTTTAAGCACCCCAGACATTTTTAAGTTGCTCGATTCAGTATTTAGATATTTGATATTCATTTTTATCAGATCCACGCCCCCTTGCTACAAAAACCCTGTATGTGTCACCAGAACTGAGGAATGGTGTTTTCAATTAATCTATCATAGTTAAAATGGAGTTTGAAGTTAACATGACTTTGTATAGGGAGGGGGCGTGTCTGATAACGTTAATATCAAATATCCAAATACTGAATCAAGTAACTTAAAAAAAAGTGTCTGGGGTGTTCCCAAAAGCATGAGTAGAGGATAAAATTACGCAAACATTTTTTAAAATTGAATATCCCTTTAACTATGTTATAAATATAGCCTACTTTGACCTCACATTTAAATAAGTATTTACCACTTTAAGTAAGTTTTAAGTACAACTCATTTCAGAGTATTTCATTAATGTAAATGCAAATATGTAAATAGTTTTCATTTTGTTCATATTATATCTCACATACAATCACAAAGCTGACCATATATGGTGCACATAGCAGTGCAAGTGTCATCTCAGTATCGTTTATTATACCTTCACAGATCATGAAGGGGCCATTCGACTGGTAGATGGAGCGAGCAACTGTTCTGGCAGAGTGGAGATCTTCTCCAGTGAACGGTGGGGGACAGTGTGTGATGATGACTGGGACATGGATAATGCCCAGGTGGTGTGTAGACAGTTAGGGTGTGGCAGGGCACAGTCGGCACCACAGAGCGCACATTTTGGAGGAGGCAACGATCCCATCTGGTTGGATAATGTCCAATGCACAGGCAATGAATCAGCGCTCAGACTGTGCCCACATAGAGGTTTGGGAACCCAAGACTGTAGTCACAAAGAAGATGCTGGTGTCGTCTGTGATGAAGGTAAAGTGAATACATGCTGTAAATGCATTTTGAGCTGTTGTGTTCGAAAAGCAAACAAACCAACCGAACCAAAAATATTTAAGTGCATTTACAATATTGCTATCATTTGAAATATGTTGTAAATGATTAGACATGTATACTATTAGTTTTACTTATGAACCCTAGCGTCACATTCGGAAACAATTAGGCCAACATTCTGTGAAAATAGCTTTAGGTCTATTGGCTATTTTCACTACATGATGCAGCATATAGGGTTTAAGTGTTTTATTTTTATCTGAATAGAACATCCAACCACTATTTTGTGATACAATTAACATGTCATCTACAATATCAATCATTTCAACTAGTTGTTATAGGTACATTTTATTTGAGTGTTTCACTGATCAAAACACTGTAAATTTATATATATATTTTTTTGTGGATAGCATTTTGGTGGCATTGGTGGCATAATGCCCCTGTTTCTTTCATATTTAGCATTTCAAATCATACTGTAATCACACATTGTAGTGTATTTCTTTAGGTATGCAGCGCTTACGACCTGACTGTTGTTTTCCACTTTACAGTAGAGGCCGTTAATACAACTTCATGGCCTGTTACAATGACTACACTTTATGAAGGTAATCAAATACGTATACTGTAAACCACTGTGTTCCTATGTCCTAGTGATTTTGTTATTGTATTAAAGGGATATTTCATTTAAAAAAAACAAAAAAAACAACAATTTGGGTTATTGTATCGTCTACTCTGACTTTTTTAAGCACCCCAGACATTTTTAAGTTGCTCGTTTGTATATTTAGATATTTGATATTGTTTTTTATCAGATCCACGCCCCCTTGCTATACAAACCCAGTATGTGTCACCAGAACCAAGGAATGGTGATTTCAATGAATCTCTCATAGTTAAAATGGAGTTTGAAGTTACAATGACTTTGTATAGGGAGGGGGCGTGTCTGATAACGTTAATATCACATAATCTAAATACTGAATCAAGTAACTTAAAATGTGTCTGGTGTTTTCCCAAAAGAATGACAATAAAATGACCCAAACATTTTTTGAAAGTGAAATATCCCTATTTATATGTTGTAAATATAGCCTACTTTGAATTAACATTTAAATTAAATATTTACCACATTAAGTAAGTTTTAAGTACAACACATTTCAGAGTATTTCATTAATAATGTAAATACAAATATGTAAATAGTTTTCATTTTGTTAGTATTAATATTCATCTCACAATCACAAAGCTGACCATATATTGTGCAAATAGCAGTGCAAGTGACGTCTCAGTGTCGATTATTAACTTCACAGATCATGATGGGGCCATTCGACTGGTAGATGGATCGAGCAACTGTTCCGGCAGAGTGGAGATCTTCTCCAGTGGACGGTGGGGGACAGTGTGTGATGATGACTGGGACATGGATAATGCCCAGGTGGTGTGTAGACAGTTAGGATGTGGCAGGGCACAGTCGGCACCACAGAGCGCACATTTTGGATCAGGCAGTGATCCCATCTGGTTGGATAATGTCCAATGCGCAGGCAATGAATCAGCGCTTAGACTGTGCCCACATAGAGGTTTGGGAACACAAGACTGTAGTCACAAAGAAGATGCTGGTGTCGTCTGTGAAGGAGGTAAACGTGAATACATGCTGTAATGCATTTTGAGCTGTTGTTGTGTTCCTACAAATCCAGACATTTCAACTAGTTGTTATACACACATTTTTTTTGTTGATATAAATACGCATTTTGGTGGAATAATGCCCCTCTTTCTTTAATATTTAGTATTTCAAATCTGTGATCATACATTCTAGTGTATTTCTGTCTGACTGTTGTTTTCCACTTTACAGTAGAGACCAGTAATAAAACTTCATGGCCTGTTACAATGACTACAACTCCTGATGAAGGTAAACAAATACTGTACATACAGTATACTGTAAACCACTTCTTAATGATTTTCTATTGTATTTGTGTTATTTTATCGTCTCCTTTTTTGAGCACCCCAGACATTTTTAAGTCACTCAATTCAGTATTTAGATATCTGATATTCATTTCATCAGACCCACACCCCCTTGCTATTCAACCCCATTGTAACATCAAACAAACATCCATTTTAACCATGATAGATTCATCAAAAACAGCCTTCCTTGGTTCTAGTGGCTCATACTGTCCTCCTAATGTGTGAAGAGGCCATGTTTTTTTTTTTTTTTTCGTTTAATCTTTTAAATTTGTTTAATTATTATCTTTTAATATAGCCTTTTTTAAGAAAAGACATTTTAAAACAGTAAGTGAAAAACCACGTGCCCCTCACGTATTAGGAGGACAGTACGTGTAACCAGAATCATGGAAGGGTGTTTTTGGTGAATCTGTCTTGGTTAAAATGTTACAATGGGTTTGTGTAAGAAGGGTGCATGTCTAGTTAATATCAAATATCTAAATACAGAATCAAGTAACTTAAAAACGGTCCAGGGTGTTACCAAAAGCATGAGTGGACGATACTGGGACCCAGGGCAGGAATTTCATGGAGGCCATGAAGGCCATGGCCGTCGTTGCCCCTCAGTTTGGCCTTGTGCCCCTCAAACCAATGGCATGACCTACCACTTTCTCCTCTGTCTCTTTCTTATCATGTAGACACCAGTTTCTTTTGTTGAGATTCTGAAATCTTAACTCCCCCGAGTCCCCATCTTTAAACCAATCCAGTGACTTTGATTGGTGCAGGGCTGAGCATGGATCAGATTGTAAATACCATCATTTATCGATTAGGTTATCATCCCTAACCCTTAAATTAAACAAATTCTTTCAATGGACTAAAATCTTGTTTTATTTGATGGCCTTCCTGCCCTGGCATTTGGTCTTTGTGCCCTCACACAATGGACAACACCAAAGGCCAAGTGGCCTTGCCCCTAAAATGATGAAATTCCAGGCCTGCTGGGACCCAAATATCTTTTTTTAAATTGAAATATGCCTTTAAGTTTGTTGTAAACATAGCCTACTTTAGACATAGCTAAACATAGCCTCTCACATTTAAATTGGGTATTTACCACTTAAGTTAGTATTAATATTCATTTCACAATTACAAAGCTGACAATTACAAAGCGGATATGGTATGATGTACATACGTGCAAGTGTTTTCTCAGCATCGATTATTAACTTCACAGATCATGAAGGGGCCATTCGACTGGTAGATGGATTGAGCAACTGTTCCGGCAGAGTGGAGATCTTCTCCAGTGGACGGTGGGGGACAGTGTGTGATGATGACTGGGACATGGATAATGCCCAGGTGGTGTGTAGACAGTTAGGGTGTGGCAGGGCACAGTCGGCACCACAGAGCGCACATTTTGGATCAGGCAGTGATCCCATCTGGTTGGATAATGTCCAATGCGCAGGCAATGAATCAGCGCTCAGACTGTGCCCACATAGAGGTTTGGGAACGCAAGACTGTAGTCACAAAGAAGATGCTGGTGTCGTCTGTGAAGGAGGTATTTTGGTGGCATAATGCCCCTCTTTCTTTCATGTTTAGAATGTCAAATCTGTGATCATACATTCTAGTGTATTTCTGTCTGACTGTTGTTTTCTTCTTTACAGTAGAGACCAGTAATACAACTTCATGGCCTATTACAATGACTACAACTCCTGATGAAGGTAAACAAATACATTCAGTATACTGTAAACCACTGTGTGCCCCTTCTTAGAGATTTCTATTGTATTAAAGGGATATTTCACAAAAAAAAACAAAAAAAAAACAACAACATTTGTGTTATTTTATTGTCTCCTTTTTTGAGCACCCCAGACATTTTTAAGTTGCTCAATTCAGTATTTAGATATCTGATATTCATTTCATCAGACCCACACCCCCTTGCTATTCAACCCCTTTGTAACATCAAACAAACATCCATTTTAACCATGATAGATTCATCAAAAACAGCCTTCCTTGGTTCTAGTGGCTCATACTGTCCTCCTAATGTGTGAAGAGGCCATGTTTTTTTTTTCGTTTAATCTTTTAAATTTGTTTAATTATTATCTTTTAATGTAGTCTTTTTTAAGAAAAGAAAAATGAAAACAGTAAGTGAAAAACCACGTCCCCCTCACGTATTAGGAGGACAGTACGTGTAACCAGAATCAAGAAAGGGTGTTTTTGGTGAATCTGTCATGGTTAAAATGTTACAATGGGTTTGTGTAGGAAGGGTGCATGTCTAGTTAATATTACATATCTAAATACAGAATCAAGTAACTTAAAAACGGCCCAGGGTGTTACCAAAAGCACGAGTGGACGATACAATGACCCAAATCATTTTTTTAAAAGTGAAATATCCCTTTAAGTATGTTGTAAACATAGCCTACTTTAGACATAGCTAAACATAGCCTCTCACGTTTAAATTAGGTATTTACCACTTAAGTTAGTATTAATATTCATTTCACAATTACAAAGCTGACAATTACAAAGCAGTTATGGTGTACATACGTGCAAGTGTCTTCTCAGTATCGATTATTAACTTTACAGATCATGAAGGGGCCATTCGACTGGTAAATGGATCGAGCAACTGTTCCGGCAGAGTGGAAATGTTCTCCAGTGGACAGTGGGGGACAGTGTGTGACGATGACTGGGACATGGATAATGCCCAGGTGGTGTGTAGACAGTTAGGGTGTGGCAGGGCACAGTTGGCACCAAAGAGAGCACGTTTTGGAGCAGGCAGTGATCCCATCTTGCTGGATAATGTCCAATGCACAGGCAATGAATCAGCGCTTAGACTGTGCCAACATAGAGGTTTGGGAATCCACAACTGTGGTCACAATGAAGATGCTGGTGTCGTCTGTGATGAAGGTAAACGTGAATACATGCTGTACTGCAGAATGTCCGTTTAATTACCATATATGGTGATCTCAGTCCAGAATGAACAGGGTTTTTCAAAAACACAATGTATGTCACCTCATGTCCATATATGGTCACTCCAGGCCAGAATGAACAGGTTTTTCCTGTCCCGTACGTGCAAAATATCAGTCCAGAATGAATAGGCTTTTTCAAAAAGTAAAATGTGTGTCCCATGTCCATATATGGTCATTTCAGTTCAGAGTTAATAGGCTTTATCTGTCCTGTACGTCCAGAATATGTGAGCGGTGTCCCTCCCGGTCAGATGAATGGATACTTTGAGGATTGGTTAAGCTTCACATGATAATTTGGCCTTCAGGTTTTATCTGTCTTGTACATGCAATAGGTCTCACCTATTGCAGCAATGACAAATAGCCGCATAAGAGCAAAAGCAAAGGCACAATAAGAATATACAGATTCTAACAGAATGGTAAAAAGGAGCATTAAGGCAGACAAGTTGAAAGATTTAGTAGGCCACAAAGATAACAGAAACTGAAATAATTATAGAGGGATGCAGTTGACAAACAACTAAGAGAGCAGCAAGCAGGACTTTTTATATATATTTTTAAAACCTATTATACCGGCTGTCATGCCGGCTCTCCAGACAATTCTATACTAAGATTCACCGCTTCACTTCGAACCGAGGTTTGATTTTTTGATTACCAGATGAGTCACCAGACTCAAGGAAGGGTGTTTTCGTTTTCGATTAATCTATCATGGTTCAAATGGAGTTTGAAGTTACAATGGCTTTGTATAGGAAAGGGGGTTCTGAATTTTTTTTATATCACATAATGTAAATACTGAATCAAGTAACTTAAAAACTGTCCAGGACTTTCCCAAAAGCATGGGTAGACGATAAAATGACCAAACGGTTTTTGAAAGTGAAATATCCCATTAAGTATATTGTAACATAGCCTAGTTTGACCTCACATTTAAATGAATTATTTACCACTTTAAGTGAGTGTTAAGTACAACATATATACAGTAAATACAAATGTAAATTGTTTTCAATGAGGTATTATAAATGTTAATCTCACAAAAATAACCATACATTTTTTACATAGCAGTGCAAGTGTCATCTCAGTGTCGTTTATTATATCTTCACAGCAAATGAGGGGGCCATTCGACTGGTAGATGGAACGGGCAACTGTTCCGGCAGAGTGGAGATCTTCTCCAGTGGACGGTGGGGGACAGTGTGTGACGATGACTGGGACATGGATGATGCCCAGGTGGTGTGTAGACAGTTAGGATGTGGCAGGGCACAGTTGGCATCGCAGAGCGCACATTTTGGAGAAGGCATCGATCCCATCTTGTTTGATAATGTCCAATGCACAGGCAATGAATCAGCGCTTAGACTGTGCCCACATAGAGGTCTGGGAACCCACAACTGTGGTCACAGTGAAGATGCTGGTGTCGTCTGTGATGAAGGTAAACGTGAATACATGCTGCACTGCATTTTGAGTGTGGAGAACAATAATAAAAAAAAAAAGTAGAAATCATTTGAAGTACATTGTAAAAGTTTAGAAACTATTAGTTAGTATTAGTTTTACTCGACCATATGAACCCTAGAGTTCCGTTTGACAATAATTCTTTGATAATAGCATAAGCCAATTGGTTCTTTTTTCTACTTGATGTTGTATACTGTATAGGGGATTAAGTGTTGTTATCTTTATTTATAACCTCAATATAACATCTAAACACTATTTTATGATATAGTAAACATGTACTCTGAAATTGCAGACAATTCAACTCATTGTTATAGGCACACT
This sequence comes from Nannobrachium achirus, assembly GCF_963921795.1. Taxonomy (NCBI): domain Eukaryota; kingdom Metazoa; phylum Chordata; class Actinopteri; order Myctophiformes; family Myctophidae; genus Nannobrachium; species Nannobrachium achirus. The sequence goes on along the minus strand of NC_137817.1, from coordinate 55,549,720 downwards.
TTATTTGAGTGTTTCACTGATCAAAACACTGTAACCATAGATTTTGTTTGTGGATATTTTTAAATAAGCATTTTGGTGGCATTGGTGGCATAATGCCCCTCTTTCGTCCATATTTAGTATTTCAAATCATACTGTAATAATCATACATTGTAATGTATTTCTTTGGGTAGCGCTGAAGGCCTGACTGTTGTTTTCCACTTTACAGTAGAGACCAGCAATACAACTTCTTGGCCTGTTACAATGACTACACTTTATGAAGGTAATCAAATACATATACTGTAAACCACTGTTCCTATGGCCTAGTGATTTTTTATTATTTTTTTTATTTAAAGGGATATTTCACTTTCCAAGCTATTTGGCTTATTGTATTGTCTACTACGGCTTTTTTCAGCACCCCAGACATTTTTAAGTTACTCGATTCAGTATTTAGATATTTGATATTCATTTTATCAGACAAACCCATTATAACATCAAACATCCATTTTAACCATGAGAGATTCAAGCGGGCACGGTGGTGCAGTCCGTAGTGCTGTCACCTCACAGTTAGAAGGTCCTGGGTTCGATACCCACCGGGGGACGCTGCTCCACGTCATTAGCGGTCACACTCGAGGTGGGGTTGTCGAATATAAAGGTGATATACCATGCATTTGAAAAGTATTTATGTCATATTGTTTATGTCCCAAAAACGTTTTTCAAAAGGTTTGAGGCTAAATTACCACTCCTGAATAGAGAGCCTCTCATTTTTGAATGGCTCTCAGAGCATTTTCAGCTGCAGTACCACCATTGGCCTGAACTGCGCCACCCCCCCCCCAAGATGTTTTTGAAAAAAAAAAGAAGAAAAAAAAAATCTTTTGAAAAAAAATGTTTTTTTGAAAGATTTTTTTCCCTTTCAAAAACGGCCGTCTCTGGACAGCCTGTTTTGAGAACCTGTGGGATGCTTTTAACCTCCGCCTTCCAAAAACCAGAGAAAGACACAATGGTCAGAAATTGGACTTTGTGAGGATAGAAGGCGCTAGTGGGACCCCAAAAAAAGGTTTTAAAATAGGAAAAGTGAAATTTCATGGTGTATCACCTTTAAGGGCCTTTCTGTGAGGAGTTTGCATGTTCTCCCCATGCCCCTCGCGTAATATGGGGACAGTATGAGTTACGAGAATCAAGGAAGGGTGTTTTCGACAAATCTATCATGGTTAAAATGGAGTTTGAAGTTACAATGGCTTTGTATAGGAAAGGGGGGTCTGAAAAAAGTTAATATGACATTTTTAAATACCGAATCAAGTAACTTAAAAACTGTCCCGGGTTTTCCCAAAAGCATGAGTGTACGATAAAATGACCCAAACATTTTTTGAAAGTGAAATATCCCATTAAGTATATTGTAAACATAGTCTACTTTGACCTCACATTTAAATTAATTATTTACCACTTTAAGTAAGTTTTAAATACAACAAATGTAAATAGAAATGTAAATTCTTTTCACCAGGGTATTATGAATATTTATCTCACAAAAATATAGCAGTGCAAGTGTCATCTCAGTGTCGTTTATTATACCTTCACAGATCATGAAGGGGACATTCGACTGGTAGATGGAGCGAGCAACTGTTCTGGCAGAGTGGAGATCTTCTCCAGTGAACGGTGGGGGACAGTGTGTGACGATGACTGGGACATGGATAATGCCCAGGTGGTGTGTAGAGAGTTAGGGTGTGGCAGGGCACAGTTGGCATCGCAGAGCGCACATTTTGGAGGAGGCATTGATCCCATCTTGTTGGATAATGTCCAATGCACAGGCAATGAATCAGCCCTCAGACTGTGCCCACATAGAGGTTTGGGAACCCACAACTGTGGTCACAATGAAGATGCTGGTGTCGTCTGTGATGAAGGTAAACGTGAATACATGCTGTACTGCATTTCCATCTGTTGTGTTCCTATGGCCTAGTGGGCGAAAAGCAATAAATAAATACATACATAAACTTTAAATTGCATTTACAATATTGAAATCATTTGAAGCATATTGTAAAAGTTTAGAAATGTAGGTCTGGGGTGCCCGCTGGCCTGGTGGTCAGGGCGCATACCACATTCTAGGCTATGATGCCTGCTGGCGTCGCCGGTTCGATTCCCGATCCGGACGACCTTTGCCGCATGTCATTCCCCGTCTCTCTCCCCATTTCCTGTCAGTCTACTATCCTATCCAAATAAAGGCAGAAAAAGCCCAAAAACAAATCTTAAAAAGAAATGTAGGTCTATACTATTAATTTTACTTAACCACATAAACCCTAGAGTTCCATTTGACAATAATTAGGCCAACATTCTTAATTGATAGCATAGGCCAATTGGCTATTTTTTCTACTTGATCTATAGGGTTTTAAAGGACAACTTCTATTGTTTTAGTGATTTTAGTATTTTGATTTCAGTGGGTGGGGGCATGCGTATAAGTGGCTAAATACTGGTATGTCTTTTTAAAATATGCCGGCAATTTCTTTGTTACTATTTACACCAGCCCCCATAAGTCACATCTGCCCATGAAAGATTGCAGTGCATCTTGGGAATGGGCTTATTGTGTATAAAAAATATATATTTAGACACTTGTATGCCCCCAACCTGGGGGCATGCATGCAAATCAAAATCACTAAAATGATAGAAAGAATAAATGAAAACATTTTAACACTCATCTTTTCTTTTCTCTAATTACAATCTAAAATATGACCCCTTAAATGTTTTTGTTATTTTCAACCTCAATATAACATCTAAACACTATTTTATGATATAGGCACATTTTAACCCGCTAACCCTAACCCCTTTTTTGTGGATATTTATAAATAAGCATTTTGGTGGCCCATCTTTCTTTCATGTTTAATATTTCAAATCATACTGTAATAATACATGCATTCTAATGCATTTCTTTGTGTAGCACTGAAGGCTTGACTGTTGTTTTCCATTTTACAGTAGAGACCAGTAATACAACTTCATGGCCTGTTACAATGACTACACTTTATGGAGGTAATCAAATACATACGCATACTGTAAACCACTGTGTTCCCATGGCCTAGTGATTTATTTTATTTTGTTATTATTCTTTTTTTATTAAAGGGATACTTCAATTTCAAAAAGATATTTGGCTTATTTTATCATCTACTCAGGTTTTTTTTAGCACTCCAGACATTTTTAAGTTGCTCGATTCGGTATTTAGATATTTGATATTCATTTTATCAGACCCACGCCCCCTTGCTATACAAGCCCACATTGTAACAACAAACTCCTTTACCAGTTCTTTTCCCCTCCATCAGGCGCCCCGGCTGGCCAGCAGTAGACCAGGATTACTGCATGTTTTTGTGAGGGTACCTACTGTACCCTAGGAGACATGGGGTGAAAATGCAAACTCCACTCAGAAAGGCCCTTTTGCCAACCCCACATAGGGAATGGGCACTGATGACTCGGAGGAGAGAACACGCCGCCAGCGCCCACAACATCCACGGTGGGAATCGAACCCAGGGACCTTCTAGCTATGCTGCGACAGCACTACCGACTGCGTTATCGTGCCCCCGAAACGCCATTTTAAGATTCAGGAGGGCACTGTCGCCTCACAGCTAGAAGGTCCTGGTTTCGATTCCGGCCTGGGGGACGCTGTGGGCGTGTTCTCTCTTCCACTTCATCAGCACCCATACCCTTGGTGGGGTGGTTGAAAGGGCCTTCCGTGTGGAGTGTACATGTTCTTCCCGTGTCCCCTTGGGCAGATACCCTCACAAAAATTCATATAATGCCTCCCCTTGCCTGCCGAGGGGGCCTGATGGAGGGGAAAGGAACTGGTTGGAATGACGTGTTCCTTCTAAGTGCTACGTCCAACCGGGGAAGCTCCCCCTGTCAGGTGATAAGAAGGGGCGTGCTGTGCTCACTCCTTATACACTGAAGGAAGCATGAGCTCAGTTCGGGGCTCTCCTCAGGTTGGCAGAGGGTTGAGGGATAGTGGGTTACAAATTCGTGGGATAAAAAATTAAGAAAAAACAACAACATGAGAGATTCAATGATAGGTCTGAAATTAATTCTAAATACTGAATTAAGTACCTCACATTTAAATGAATTCTTTACCACTTTAAGTAAGTTGTAAGTACAGTACAACACATTTAAGAGGATTTCATTAATAATGTAAATACAAATATGTAAATAGTTCTCATTGTGAGATAATATTTATCTCACAATCACAAAGCTGAACATATATGGTGCAAATAGCAGTGCAAGTGTCATCTCAGTATCGTTTATTATAAATTCACAGAACATGAAAGGGCCATTCGACTGGTAGATGGAACGGGCAACTGTTCCGGCAGAGTGGAGATCTTCTCCAGTGGACGGTGGGGGACAGTGTGTGATGATGACTGGGACTTGGATAATGCCCAGGTGGTGTGTAGACAGTTAGGATGTGGCGAGGCACTGTCGGCACCACAGAGCGCACGTTTTGGAGCAGGCCTTGATCCCATCTGGCTGGATAATGTCCAATGCACAGGCAATGAATCAGCGCTTAGACTGTGCCCACATAGAGGTCTGGGAACTCACAACTGTGGTCACAATGAAGATGCTGGTGTCGTCTGTGCTAAAGGTAAACGTGAATACATGCTTTACTGCATTTTGAGCTGTTGTGTTCCTATGGGGCTGTTAAGTCTGACATCATTTTGTAGGCAGAGGAGAACTTTTGCCCCCCAAAAAAGCGAATCTTTTTACTATTTTCTAATTTTTATTCTCGTTGTTGTTGAAAGGAAAGTGGTAGAATTATACTTTTATTTTTGTCTCGGACCTGTTGAAATAGCGAGGGACAGATATTGACAATAAATCTGCTTGGAGGTCTGACTACAAAATGATGTCGTGGCTTAAAAGCCCCATGGCCTAGTGGGCGAAAAACAAACACACAAACAAGACAAAAAACAAATTTGCATTTAATGATAATAATGAATACCTATACTATCCCGCGGGGGAAATTCAGATATCGCAGCCCAACCCAGCTGCTTTTTTTATCAGCTTTGACCCAGCTGAACTCGACCAAGTGATGCCCACAAGGAGCGCAAGGGGGAAGGGGAGCAGTGGTAGCTGGAGTGGGGAATCGTACCTGTGACCTCTGGGGCCTCCGGAGTCCTAGGTGTGGACACTAACCACTCAGCCACCACTGCTCTAACTGCTGCTCTTACTGCTCTTATTTACAATAATGAAATCATTTGAAGTACATATAGTACATCTAAACAATATTTTATGATATTGTAAACGTGTACTCTAAATTCACAGACATTTCAACTTGACATTGGCACATTTTATTTGAGTGTGTCACTGATAAAAAACACAGCTGTAAAGGTAACTTTTTTATGGCTATCTTTAAATATGCATTTTTGGCATTGGTGCATGGCATAATGCCCTATTTTCTTTCATATTTAGTATTTCACATCATACTGTAATCATACATTGTAGTGTATTATTTGTTTGGGTAGCGCTGAAGGTCTGACTGTTGTTTCCCACTTTACAGTAACGACTACAACACCTGATGAAGGTAAACAAATACATATAAACCACTGTGTTCCTATGGCCTAGTGATTTTGTTTTATTGCATTATAAGGGAGAACCACCCATTTTCAATATTGAACTATGTCATTAATATACATTTCAGATGTTATGTGAAAATAAGAAAAAAGGTTCCCCCCTTCTGTGTTGCCTACTGGAGGATTGATTTTTGGGTTTGTATTGCAAATCACACCGGTGTGATGTCATCACGGCGTGATTTGCAATACAAACCCCAAAATCAATCCTCCAGTTCTAGGCAACACAGAAGGGGGGGGAACTTTTTACTTATTTCCACACAACTCCTCTGAGGTATATTCATGACATAGTTCAATGTTGAAAATGGGTGGTTCTCCCCTTGAAGTAGGTTGTAAATATAGCCTGAGGAGTATCCATCGCGCCTCTAGCCTAGTTCAGGCCGGTCCGGTGCATCTCAGGAACTGGACTTGAATGTGTAGGAGTATACTGGAGCAAACACGGACTTTTAGGGCCTTATAGCCTATTTTGACCTCACATTTAAAATTTAAGTAAGTTATTAGTAGGCTACAACACATTTAAGAGGATTTCATTAATAATGTAAATACAAACATGTAAATAGTTTTCACTGCAGTATTGTGTTTATCTCACAAAAATGACCATACATGGTGCACATGCAGTAGCAGTGCAAGTGTCATCTCAGTCTATTTATCATACTTTCACAGCACAAGAGGGGGACATTCGACTGGTGGACGGAAAGAGCAACTGTTCCGGCAGAGTGGAAATCTTCTCCGGTGGACAGTGGGGGACAGTGTGTGACGATGACTGGGACATGGATAATGCCCAGGTGGTGTGTAGACAGTTAGGGTGTGGCGAGGCACAGTCGGCACCACATAGAGCACATTTTGGATCAGGCGGTGATCCCATCTGGTTGGATAATGTCAAATGCACAGGCTTTGAATCAGCGCTTGCACTTTGCCCACATAGAGGTCTGGGTACCCACAACTGTGGTCACAATGAAGATGCTGGTGTCGTCTGTGCTAAAGGTAAACGTGAATGCATGCTTGAGCTGTTGTGTTCCTATGGCCTAGTGGGCGAAAAAACAAACAAACGAACAAAACAAGTATGTTGTAAATAGGCTACTTAGAAATGTAGGTCTACTGTATACTATTAGTTGTTCTTAAACACATCAACCCTGCATCCCATTCGGCCAAAACTAGGCCAATATTCTATGAAAATAGCATATTGGCATTTTCGTTACATTGTAGTATATCAGGTTTTGGTGTAATTTGTCTAAACACTATTTCATGTTATAGTAAACGACATGTACACCTTTCAACTTGTTGTAATTTGGAACATTTTATTTGAGTGTACATACTTTGTGTACATACTGTAGCAGTGCAAGTGTCATCTCAGTATTGATTATTATAACTTCACAGCACAAGAGGGGGACATTCGACTGGTAAATGGAACCACCACCTGTTCCGGCAGAGTGGAGATCTACTTCAGTGGACAGTGGGGGACAGTGTGTGATGATGACTGGGACCTGAATGATACCCAGGTGGTGTGTAGACAGTCAGGATGTGGCGAGGCAGCTGCTAGCAATGCAAGTTTTGGAGCAGGCAGTGATCTCATCTGGTTGCATGTGGTCGACTGCCATGGCAATGAATCAGAGCTTGCAAACTGCAGCCAAGGAAATAACACACTTTTGGGAAATCAGACATGTGGTCACGATGAAGATGTTGGTGTCGTCTGTAAAGGTAGCTTTTTTTGTGGCTATTTTTAAATAAGCATGTTTTGGCATTGGAGGCATAATGCCCCCCTTTCTTTCATATTTAGTATTGCAGATCATACTCTAATCATACATTGTAGAGTATTATTTGTTTGACTAACGCTGATGTTATTGGAGGTTGCTGACTGTTGATTTCCACTTTACAGGAGAGATGTCGAACGACTACTATTTCGTTGATTACTCGAATCTCCAGGACTCAGGCAAGGACAAAGTGCAGGGTGAAGAGGCCCTTAGCTCTGGACTAGGTAAGATCTGCACCTGGCTCACTGATAACAAACTATCAAGGACAGTATTTCTAAGTTTTCTAACATTTATCTGAAAACTTTAGTTACTAGTTACTTTGTAGATTTAAATTATTATTTAAAAAAAAAACATACATTACCCTCTTCAGCCCTATTTCAGCTTTGGCTATTTGAAAAAAGCCGATCTACCGGTACAAGCTCACAATTTGTTTGCGATGCAACGCATTGTGAGCTTGTAGGCTAGATCTGCTATTTTCAAAAGAGTGTTATACACTTGAAAACAATGGGACATTCTGCATTAATGAGTACTTTTACTTTAGTACATTTTGAATTTGTGGGGACGGGCCTCACTTCCTCCCACCACCACCCACTTTCTCTCACCTCCACCCACCCACCTCCACCAACTTTAACCCACCCATCTCTACCCACTTTCACCCAACTCCACCCACTTTCTCCCACATCCACCCACTTTGGCCCCCCCACCTCCACCCACTTTCACCCGACTCCAAGGGGCAGGAAAGTGGATGGAGTTGGGTAAAAGTGGGTGGGCCTGGGTGAAAGTGGGTGGAGGTTGGGGGAAAGTGAATAGAGCTGGGTGAAAGTAGGTGGAGGTTGATGGAGTGGATGGAGGTGAAATTGAGCGGAGGTAGGTGGGGGTGGCTGAAAGTTGGATGTGGGTGAAAATGTGTGGTGGTGGGTGGGGATGGGTGAAAATGGTTGGAGGTGGGGAAAATGGGTGGATGTGAGTGAAAGTAGGTGGAGGTGTGTGGAGGTAGGTGAAAGTTAGTGGAGGTGGGTGGGGCTGGGTGAAACTTGGTGGATGTGGGTACAGTTGGGGGTGGAGGTTGGTGGTGTGGATGGAGGTGGGTGGGTGGGGTAGGTGAAAGTGGGTAGAGGTGGGTGGAGATGTGTGGAGTTGGGTGAAATTGGGTGGAGGTTGAGAGTTGGTGGGGGTGGGTGGAGGTGGGTGAAAGTGGGTGGAGGTTGGTGGGGGTGGATGGAGGTGGGTGAAAATGAAACTGCATATTCGGAATGGTGGTGTTTCTTATTTTTGGAATGGTGGGGTCTTATAGAACAATGGGAAACCCCAACATTCCGAATAATGGAAGTCAATCTTCGGAATGGTGGGGTTTCGGAATGAAGTACATTTTGAATTCCGGACTTGTAACAGAGTATTTCCACCTTGCAGCATTGATACGTCTACATTATGTAACAAATGTGTGTACTTTTTCCACCACTGCACCTGGGTAAAACTGAATCCATCATCTTTGGGTCCAGTTTTAAGTAACCTTGGCAAGGTTGACAACTTCAGTCAAAGTGGGTGGAAATGTTATCACAAGAAAATATGAAATTACCTATCTAGGTTGCATTTTAAAGGCACATCTTACAGTACAGGCACCTCAAAGGCCTTAAAAACAAGGCTCCAAAGTTAAACATCCTAAAACAAACGGGTTAGGCTACTGCTTAACCTTCAATCTCAGGCTCATCTTGACCCTGATCATTTTGAAAGGGTGGGATGGCTCAGGGTAGATGACTGAGTAGCATCTTGCAATGGGACTGGTGTATAAGATACACTACAACACTAATACCCATGTACCTGACAAACTACTGGTCTACAAGATATGCTATACAGCACTAAGACACCCATGTACCTGACACTTCAAAGACATCAAAGAAGTCCACAATCACAACACCAGAAGCAGCTGCTGCACTAATCACGTTCGGTTCAACCAAGATTTGGCACAAACCAAGAGTAAAATTTGTTCTCCTGTCTGCCACAAAAAATGTGGAATGCCCTACCAATGGCCTTAAAGGAGAGTAAATCCTTACTCTTCTTTAAAACCGCTCTGAAAGAACACCTACAGGTACATTAGCTGCAACTCGAAACTGGCCCCTGTAAAAATTCAAAGCCCACTTTGAGTATCCCGGAGAAGGCCATATGGGCCGAAACGCATGGATTATCCCAGTTTTAGTTGTTCAAACATGAATTAGCCGTCATAAAATAAAGGCTTTTGTATTTTTCACTAGAAGAGTGCCTTGGTTTCTTTTTCTTTAGTTCCCACTTTGCTTATGTTTTAAGTACAGCACAAATATGAATTTCATTCTAATGTACGGTAAATACAAATATGTGATTTGTTCACTGGGGTATTAGAGATGTTTATCTCACAAAACAATGACCATAAATGGTGTACATACTGTAGCAGTGCAAGTGTCATCTCAGTATCGATTATTATGCCCTTCTTTCTCTCATATTTAGTATTTCACATCATACTGTAATCATACATTGTAGTGTATTATTTGTTTGGGTAGCGCTGACGGTCTGACTGTTGTTTTCCACTTTACAGTAACGGATACAATGATGAATGATGATGAAGGTAAACAAATATATATAAACCGCTGTGTTCCTATTGCCTCGTGATTAACTTTTTTATTATTGTATTAAGTATGTTGTAAATATAGCCTATCGTGACCTCACGTTTAAAATTACGTATTCACCACTTAAAGTACGTTTTATGTACAACCTAAGAGGATTTCATTCAATAATGTAAATTGTTTTCAATGGGGTATTATATTAATGTTTATCTCACAAAGCTGACGATACTGTACATGGTGTACAGATAGCAGTGCAAGTGTCATCTCAGTATCGATTATTATAACTTCACAGCACAAGAGGGGGACATTCGACTGGTAAATGGAACCACCACCTGTTCCGGCAGAGTGGAGATCTACTTCAGTGGACAGTGGGGGACAGTGTGTGATGATGACTGGGACCTGAATGATACCCAGGTGGTGTGTAGACAGTCAGGATGTGGCGAGGCAGCTGCTAGCAATGCAAGTTTTGGAGCAGGCAGTGATCTCATCTGGTTACATGGGGTCGACTGCCATGGCAATGAATCAGAGCTTGCAAACTGCAGCCAAGGAAATAACACACTTTTGGGAAATCAGACATGTGGTCACGATGAAGATGTTGGTGTCGTCTGTAAAGGTAGCTTTTTTTGTGGCTATTTTTAAATAAGCATGTTTTGGCATTGGAGGCATAATGCCCCCCTTTCTTTCATATTTAGTATTGCAGATCATACTCTAATCATACATTGTAGAGTATTATTTGTTTGACTAACGCTGATGTTATTGGAGGTTGCTGACTGTTGATTTCCACTTTACAGGAGAGATGTCGAACGACTACTATTTCGTTGATTACTCGAATCTCCAGGACTCAGGCAAGGACAAAGTGCAGGGTGAAGAGGCCCTTAGCTCTGGACTAGGTAAGATCTGCACCTGGCTCACTGATAACAAACTATCAAGTACAGTATTTCTAAGTTTTCTAACATTTATCTGAAAACTTTAGTTACTAGTTACTTTGTAGATTTAAATTATTATAAAAAAAAAAAACATACATTACCCTCTTCAGCCCTATTTCAGCTTTGGCTATTTGAAAAAAGCCGATCTACAAGCTCACAATTTGTTTGCGATGCAACGCATTGTGAGCTTGTAGGCTAGATCTGCTATTTTCAAAAGAGTGTTATACACTTGAAAACAATGGGACATTCTGCATTAATGAGTACTTTTACTTTAGTACATTTTGAATTTGTGGGGACGGGCCTCACTTCCTCCCACCACCACCCACTTTCTCTCACCTCCACCCACCCACCTCCACCAACTTTAACCCACCCATCTCTACCCACTTTCACCCAACTCCACCCACTTTCTCCCACATCCACCCACTTTGGCCCCCCCACCTCCACCCACTTTCACCCGACTCCAAGGGGCAGGAAAGTGGATGGAGTTGGGTAAAAGTGGGTGGGCCTGGGTGAAAGTGGGTGGAGGTTGGGGGAAAGTGAATAGAGCTGGGTGAAAGTAGGTGGAGGTTGATGGAGTGGATGGAGGTGAAATTGAGCGGAGGTAGGTGGGGGTGGCTGAAAGTTGGATGTGGGTGAAAATGTGTGGTGGTGGGTGGGGATGGGTGAAAATGGTTGGAGGTGGGGAAAATGGGTGGATGTGAGTGAAAGTAGGTGGAGGTGTGTGGAGGTAGGTGAAAGTTAGTGGAGGTGGGTGGGGCTGGGTGAAACTTGGTGGATGTGGGTACAGTTGGGGGTGGAGGTTGGTGGTGTGGATGGAGGTGGGTGGGTGGGGTAGGTGAAAGTGGGTAGAGGTGGGTGGAGATGTGTGGAGTTGGGTGAAATTGGGTGGAGGTTGAGAGTGGGTGGGGGTGGGTGGAGGTGGGTGAAAGTGGGTGGAGGTTGGTGGGGGTGGATGGAGGTGGGTGAAAATGAAACTGCATATTCGGAATGGTGGTGTTTCTTATTTTTGGAATGGTGGGGTCTTATAGAACAATGGGAAACCCCAACATTCCGAATAATGGAAGTCAATCTTCGGAATGGTGGGGTTTCGGAATGAAGTACATTTTGAATTCCGGACTTGTAACAGAGTATTTCCACCTTGCAGCATTGATACGTTTACATTATGTAACAAATGTGTGTACTTTTTCCACCACTGCACCTGGGTAAAACTGAATCCATCATCTTTGGGTCCAGTTTTAAGTAACCTTGGCAAGGTTGACAACTTCAGTCAAAGTGGGTGGAAATGTTATCACAAGAAAATATGAAATTACCTATCTAGGTTGCATTTTAAAGGCACATCTTACAGTACAGGCACCTCAAAGGCCTTAAAAACAAGGCTCCAAAGTTAAACATCCTAAAACAAACGGGTTAGGCTACTGCTTAACCTTCAATCTCAGGCTCATCTTGACCCTGATCATTTTGAAAGGGTGGGATGGCTCAGGGTAGATGACTGAGTAGCATCTTGCAATGGGACTGGTGTATAAGATACACTACAACACTAATACCCATGTACCTGACAAACTACTGGTCTACAAGATATGCTATACAGCACTAAGACACCCATGTACCTGACACTTCAAAGACATCAAAGAAGTCCACAATCACAACACCAGAAGCAGCTGCTGCACTAATCACGTTCGGTTCAACCAAGATTCGGCACAAACCAAGAGTAAAATTTGTTCTCCTGTCTGCCACAAAAAATGTGGAATGCCCTACCAATGGCCTTAAAGGAGAGTAAATCCTTACTCTTCTTTAAAACCGCTCTGAAAGAACACCTACAGGTACATTAGCTGCAACTCGAAACTGGCCCCTGTAAAAATTCAAAGCCCACTTTGAGTATCCCGGAGAAGGCCATATGGGCCGAAACGCATGGATTATCCCAGTTTTAGTTGTTCAAACATGAATTAGCCGTCATAAAATAAAGGCTTTTGTATTTTTCACTAGAAGAGTGCCTTGGTTTATTTTTCTTTAGTTCCCACTTTGCTTATGTTTTAAGTACAGCACAAATATGAATTTCATTCTAATGTACGGTAAATACAAATATGTGATTTGTTTTTACGGGGGTATTAGAGATGTTTATCTCACAAAACAATGACCATAAATGGTGTACATACTGTAGCAGTGCAAGTGTCATCTCAGTATCGATTATTATGCCCTTCTTTCTCTCATATTTAGTATTTCACATCATACTGTAATCATACATTGTAGTGTATTATTTGTTTGGGTAGCGCTGACGGTCTGACTGTTGTTTTCCACTTTACAGTAACGGATACAATGATGAATGATGATGAAGGTAAACAAATATATATAAACCGCTGTGTTCCTATTGCCTCGTGATTAACTTTTTTATTATTGTATTAAGTATGTTGTAAATATAGCCTATCGTGACCTCACGTTTAAAATTACGTATTCACCACTTAAAGTACGTTTTATGTACAACCTAAGAGGATTTCATTCAATAATGTAAATTGTTTTCAATGGGGTATTATATTAATGTTTATCTCACAAAGCTGACCATACTGTACATGGTGTACAGATAGCAGTGCAAGTGTCATCTCAGTATCGATTGTTATAACTTCACAGCACATGAGGGGGCCATTCGACTGGTACATGGAACGAACAACTGTTCCGGCAGAGTGGAAATCTACTCCAATGGACAGTGGGGGACAGTGTGTGATGACAGCTGGGACCTGCATGACGCCCAGGTTAGCGGTGGGCGTTATGGTGATACATATCGTGGAGACGATACAATACGATATGCCTTTTCAGAGATATCGTATATATCGTGATACAATGAGGAAGAGCCTTGTAAAAAAAAGAATCCTGGTGAATTTTTAATACAGATTCATTGCAGTTTCATTTCAAACCTGCATTTTGGTTTTAGTTCTCAAACTTTAAATTGGGAAGGTCTCTCTCTTAACTCTGACAGTGTACAAATGAAACCAAATGTAAGGGTCCATTTGGTTTCATTTGTACACTGTCAGAGTTACATACTTGTAAGGGTCAATTTAGACCTCCCAAAAGGAACCCAGAGAGTCCCTGGACCCCACTTAAGCCTGTATCAGAGTCGGGTCGGTGTAGTGCCGTGTAGTCTTTTTGAGTCATAAAACTACAACGTTAACGCTCAAAAAGACTACACGGCACTACACCGCGGAGGATACCCTTCCACCGCGGACCCGACTCTGATACGGGCTTTAGAGGACCACTGGTCTAATGGTCTGTTACTCCTTTTTCTTTTAGTTTTTGTTACCTCGTAGGTGGTTGTACTGTTAAGTAACTTGAAAAATAACCATAAAAACCCAACATGAAAAAGAATCGTGGTAAGATTGTGTATCGTGATACAGCTTGGAAAAACATTGTGATATTGTATTTCTCCATATCGCCCACCCCTACGCCCAGGTGGTGTGTAGACAGTTGGGGTGTGGCAGTACCCTGGCACCACACACTGCACATTTCGGACCAGGCAGTGTTCCCATCTTGCTGGACGAGGTCCGCTGCACAGGCCGTGAATCAGAGCTTCTACAGTGCAGACGTGGAGGTTTGGGAACCCACGACTGTGAACACGAAGAAGATGCCGGTGTGGTCTGTGATGGAGGTAAACGTCAATACTGTACATGCCGTGCTGCATTTTGAGCTGTTGTGTTTCTTTATGGCCTAGTGGGCGAAATAATATTAATAATAATAACTAGAAATTCGCGGCCGCTGTGCGGCCGCTCATATCTAGAAATCGCGCCCTAACGGGCGCTCATATTTAAAAAAAAAAAAAAAAAAAAAAAAAAAAAAAAATTGATGGTCAGCAAGGAACTCATATTTAAAAAAAAAAAAAAAAAAAGTTGATGGTCAGCAAGGAACATGCGTTGTTGATTTTTGTATTATGTTTTTGAGACGATTGAACAACTGCTGAACGTGGAGTTGCAGATGCAAATTTGGGACATACATACATACAGACAGACATACACACGACCCCATTCTGATTAGGTTGTGAGATATTTGGATTCACAATATTTAAATCATTTGAAAATAAGTAGAAATGTAGGCCTATAATAATATTAGTTTTACTTAACCACATGAACCCTAGCGTCCCATTTGGAAAAAAAAGATAGTCGAACAGGGTACACACGAAATAGAACACTGTTTTATGATATAGTAAATGTCTACTTTAAAATTGCATACATTTAGTTGTTATTGGCACAGTTTATTTGAGTGTTTCACTGATCAAAACACAGCTGTAAAGGTAGCTTTTTTTGTGACTATCAATAAGTATTTTTGGCATTGGTGTTATAATGCCCTTCATTCTTTCATATTTATTATTTCACATCATACTGTAATCATACATTGTAGTGTATTATTTGTTTGGTTAGCGCTGAAGGTCTGACTGTTGTTTTCCACTTTACAGTAACGGCAACAATGATGAATGATGATGAAGGTAAACAAATATACATATAAACCACTGTGTTCCTATGGCCTAGTGATTCTGTTTTTAAATTATTTTATTAAGTATGTTGTAAATATAGCCTACTTTTGAACCAGAGTTAATGTCGAGGAGTCCTTGAGCAAGACTCTGAATCCCTAGTTGCTCCCGGTGAGCAGTTTGGTGCCCTGCATGGTTTCCTCCGCCATCGGTGTATGAATGTGTGTGTGAATGGACGAATGCAATGCACAATGCGCATCTCTGTAAAGCACCTTGGCTAAAAGCTTTATATACATTTTACCATTTAAGTACATTTAAGAGGATTTCATTAATAATGTAAATACAAATGTAAATTGTTTTCACTGGGGTATTATGAATGCTTGTCTCAAAAAAATAACCATAAATGGTGCACACATACTGTAGCAGTGCAAGTGTCATCTCAGTATCAATTATCATAACTTCACAGGACAAGAGGGGGACATTCGACTGGCAAATGGAACCACCTGTTCCGGCAGAGTGGAGATCTTCTCCAGGGGACGGTGGGGGACAGTGTGTGACGACAGATGGGACATGGATGACGCCCAGGTGGTGTGTAGACAGTCAGGGTGTGGCGAGGCACTAATAGCTTCACGCAACGCCCGTTTTGGTGAAGGCAGTGATCCCATCTGGCTGGACGGTGTCCAATGCACTGGTAGTGAATCGGAGCTCAGACTGTGCCCACATAAAGGTTTGGGAAGCCACGACTGTAGTCACAAAGAAGATGCTGGTGTCGTCTGTGATGGAGGTAAACATTAATGTATTTTGTACTGCAATTGAGCTGAGCTGAGCTGTTGTGTTCCTATGGCCTAGTGGGCGAAAAATGAAACAAACAAATAATAATAATAATAATAATAATTGCATATTGAAATAACTGTAATCCCTGTAAATAAGGAAGCATTTTTTTTGTGTAGCTATTAATCAATACATATTTTCATCACTTTCTTCATTCTTACTGCATTCAGTATTAAATGTGTTGAACAAACTTAATTTCTTTAGTAATATTTACAGATAATTAGGTTAACTCAATATTTTCTGTTAGTATGAACTAAAGATATTTGCTTAAGTGTTAAATCATTTAGTTTGTTTCAATTTAAATTACTCATATTAAATGCATTACATTAAATGATCAAATGTGAGTTATATCTATATTACAAGCCAATAATATTCACTCAATAACATTTTAGGCAGGAACATTCACGTCAAGAATATAACAATTAATAACATAATGAACAGATAGACTCGGCAAGATATTGGCAAGGATATTTAACCATTTATTGCATAAATGGAATACAGTTAAACTTGGCGTTTGAAGGGCTCCGCGATCGGAGATGCTCC
Organism: Nannobrachium achirus; assembly: GCF_963921795.1. Lineage (NCBI taxonomy): Eukaryota > Metazoa > Chordata > Actinopteri > Myctophiformes > Myctophidae > Nannobrachium > Nannobrachium achirus. The sequence goes on along the minus strand of NC_137817.1, from coordinate 55,533,061 downwards.
CTGAATTTTGTGCAGGCATTTCTGAGCATGCTAAGCAAAATCAGGGAACGCAGCAATACCCCCCATAGGGATAGAATAGCAAATAGCAATAACCGTGACATGTAACATAGTCAAATCACAGTATTGAGCTTAACAACATTGACATGAACTTACACAAAATCACAGTATGAGCTTAACAACATGACATGAAACTTAGACAAGATCACAGTACTTGCTTAACCACATTGACATGTAACTTAATCAGACAATCACAAGTATTTGAGCTTAGCCAGAGTGATCATGCAAAGGTGGAGGCTGGGGTGGAGGAGGAAGCAAGCAGCAAATGATTCCGAAGCTTCGGAACCAAGCATTGGTAGGGAAAGCAAGCTCTATTTAAAGGAGCCTTCCCTACTGATTGAGAGCTCTGATTGGAGTATGGCAGTCATGTGACATAATGACCAGCAGATATGTTAATGAGGTATGAGAACAGAGCTGACTGACAACTGACACTCAGACTGGCGGCGACTTGACTCCCATGCCCTGCATAAACTTACGCTATGCTTTATTTTAGGCAGGAACATTCACGTCAAGAATATAACAATTAATAACATAATGAACAGATAGACTCGGCAAGATATTGGCAAGGATATTTAACCATTTATTGCATAAATGGAATACAGTTAAACTTGGCGTTTGAAGGGCTCCGCGATCGGAGATGCTCCCTGAATTTTGTGCAGGCATTTCTGAGCATGCTAAGCAAAATCAGGGAACGCAGCAATACCCCCCAAAACTAATGAGCTTGCTCTCTGTCTTGGCAGGGCTCGGCCAACCAGAGAGCGCTTTAAAACCCCCCAAAACACGGAACCCAACGCCACATAAAACCTGTGTCAGTCAGACTCTGGTTATGTGAAGCAGCAGAGCGCCACTGCAGACTTCTATATGATTAAAGCAAAAAGACTGCAGAGTCTTTACCACAAAGAAGCCATCCTAACGCTTAGCAGTAACTATGTGAACAGCCGCTGGCTGCGATCTCTACGTTGAATTTATTTAACTTATGCAAAAAAGATACAGCTGCATCTTAAAGAGAGATCATTCTATGGATAGTGAAAATGTACCTATTCTGTGTAGCTGCGAAGCTTCGCCTATTCTTGAATGATTAGCCTATTTTAAGAAGCAGATGTTCTTAAAGAAAGGCCATTCGAGCCGGGAAGCTCCCCTGCTGGCCTTGGATTAATTTAATTGCATGATTGATAATTATTTGTATTTTATTATTTTTTATTTATTTATTTTAATTTACTTTTACTTTTAATGTACTTTACTGAGCTGTGCACCGCGCTTAAGGGGAGTGGGCTAATTAAAGTTACCTATGTTTATTGGACATCAACCTGCATGGAGTAGCCTAATCCCTACCAGCTGCGCTGCCCATGCCACCACCTTGTTGCTTCGGATAGACCGACTCCTCATTCCATCGCGCCCATGGCTTTTTGGGCCGCCAGAATGTCCGCTGTCCCTGGGCGAATGTAACGTTCGAACGCTGTTGACGACCAGCGGCCCATGACTTTGAGTGTTGAAGCTGGGACCAGGGTGGCTGCTGATGTAGCTGCGCCGATGCGGAACGAGTGGGACGTGTACAGCTCTGGAGGCATCCCGCATCTTTTGCAGAGGAGACGGAGTCTGGCCGTAAACCATGCCCTTGACATTGACTTCCCCTTGTCCGTCAGGAACAGGGGCTCGTCTTGCCTCGCCAGGGGACGCTTTTGCAGGTACCGGACCATGGAGGACAGAGGACAAAACATGGTTTTAGTTTGAGAAATAATTACTTGTCCCTTCCTTGTCTGTTTTAGAGTGCTTGAGAAATATTGAATACATGTGAGAATCGACCGTGATATTTGCCATGCTAAGGTCGTGAAGAGGATCCAAGCGATCTGTATTAGAGGTAAATTCCCCACACCTGAGAAACCCGTAGAAAGCAGAGAAGAAAACTGTTTCTAGTAACAAATCAACATATGCACCGAAACACCCCTGCCTTAAGTGAGCCACCAGTTTGTGCACAAGGGGTATAGTAAGAGGAAGTCGCTTGATACAGCTTGCCTCGCCAGAGGCCACGCAGATACCATGAAATGGAGGATAAAAAGAAGTATTAGTTGAGAACGTAGACTGGATTGCCTTGTTGCACTACCCGGCTGAATATCAATTAACTCATACCATCATAAGGTGCTGCAGAGACTTGAATATACTTAGAATCATCTTGAGCCTTGTTGCAACGATCATTATTATAATTATAATTAATTATAATACAACCATGCAATGTATATAATACATCTGACTTATCAGCCATATAATTATGCCTTTAGATGAAGATGCAGTTTGATTAACGAATGACCTGCCTTTCATGGCTCGGGAGGAGGTCCAGGTGAGCATCCTCGATCCAGAATCCTCGATCATCCCATTCCCGACACATGGATGTCGCTCATGAAACAGGCAGGCAGCCCGTCTGCCGAATCTGTAGCGTGCAAGCAGGCGGGCCAGCAGGGGGCGGGCGCGCAGCAGGAAGGCGGGCGGGCGGGTGTGCAGCAGGCGGGCAGGCAGCGTGCAGGCAGGCGGGAGTACAGGCAGCATGCAGGCAGGCGGGCTCATGGTTGCAGCAGAAGTAGCGTTAGCTGAAGCTGTAGTAGCAATGCCCTCTGCAGTGCCGACCGGCTCCTGACTGGCCTCATGGTATTATACAGTAGTGGACGAACTATAAAGATAAACATGTTAGCAGAAAGCACGCAGCACTGCAGCACAACGCTGCAATGAAATGCTGCAGCAGCTCCAGTATGAAGCTGAAAAGTTAAACATGATGTTAGCAGCAGACATGTAGCAGCCTCAGCAAGAAGCTATAAAGAAAAACACAATTTAGCAGAACATGTAGCAGCTTTAGCCTGAAGCTGCAATGATAAAACCTGAGGCCGTAGCAGTGGGCATGCCGCAGCTCCGGCATGGAGCTGTAATGATAACATGATGTTAGCAACCGACATGTATCAGCTTTAGCATGAGTTGTAAAGTTAAACATGATGTCAGCATTAACTAGCAGTAGCATTAGCTGTAATTATTAGCAGTTATGCTAGCAGGCAGCAGCAGGTTGAGTGGAGCTAGCAATAGCTGAAATTATAGGACACATGATAGTATCTGACTGAAGCAGCAGCAACAAGCCATTAGCACAATTATGTGATCATTGTAGCATCCGAGATAGCAGCACGACTGATAAAGAAAGAAGCCTGGAAATGAAACATGTTGTTAGCAACAGACATGTAGCAGCTTTAGCATGAGCATAAGTTGAGCATACAGAGAAATGGTAGAGTCAAAGCAACAGCCAGCCTGCAGTAAATAGTTTTTACACCGAAGAGCCTTTCAGTGTGCAAAATTACAGAACAAGTGTTTAACGCTGTTCCGAACAACGTTCAGCATGTACTGGCTGTGCATAGATACAATAATCAACTCAGTTTATCCATTTCACATGGCCACTTAAGTGTTATCATGCTAGCGTTTGTAGCACAAGACATTAGCGTTAGCCGCTAACATAAGCATTTAGCAGTGAACAAGCTTTTCACATGGCTATCCCAGTGTTGCCATGCTAGCGTTGTAGCATGAGACAATGACAACCCCTGAGTTACTAGCATTAGCCTCAAACATTAGCATTTAGCAGTGAACAAGCCTCTCCCCATGCTGGAATGTATCCTCTTACTCTATACAACTCAAAGGTTCCAAATGCGCTAACATTAGCATTTAGCAGTGAACAAACCTCTCACCATGCTGGAATATTCCTCTCACTCAAACCTCTCTCTCAAAGGTTCCTGAGTAAATAGGGAGAGCTTCCTAGGATCTCCTTTTAGTAGAACTGTACCATCATGCAACTGTACTTTTCCCATGCAACCTTCTAACAAGTCTTCAACTCTCCCCACACTACACACACAGTAGCTGCTTGACCTCATGTGGCTCAAAAAGGGAATTAACCCACTCTGCACACAGACTAGGCTGATTCTAACAGGAAGCATGTTGGAAGGATGTTGAAAGCAAGCCAAATAAGCAACTTTACTTCAGAACAAGCCCGAACAAAACAACCCACAACTAGAAGTTATGGAGAAACAAGACCGAGTTGCTTATAATGGGCAGACCTGGCAACACTGCTAGACTGAGAACAGTGTGAATGTGTATGGTAGCAGTACATAGACTACACTACCCATGATGCATTGCCCATTTAACAACCTCCCTTATCAACTTTCCACCATTCCACCACATAGGACATTAACTATGGTGTTTGTAAAGCCAAATAATCACCTGTGCAAGAACCTTCATTTCCATACTTAAGCAAGTGTGAGAGTGAGCGTGTTTGATCCTCGCTTGAATGCCGCAATCTCACCTACTTTACTCCAAGTAGTGGCAGTTAGTTGAATATGGACTAATTCAACTGTAGCACATGACAATCTCTCTCATGGTAACAAGTTCTTACACCCATGAAAGGCATATGTTAACCATTAAACATTTAAACCCCCTCCATAAAACTTCTAACATCTTGAAATGCTGTACCACTGAATTATCTAATCATCAATATTTGATTCAAGACTCTTACCGAATACTAGCTGAACCACTCCTCAAGGACAGGTCCCCAACAAACACTCGGACTCAGGCTTCTGCATGGCCAAACAGGCCCAGACGCAGACACCTCCCCTTATGCTCTGCCCTTAAAGGGGCAGTGCTACTCCTGTAAACACTTGACATGATTCCTGAATGAGCAAAGCATTAATCTTAATACACAAATATACTCAGTAGTTCCAACCTGCCTGCAGAGTAAAAGTAGCATTAGTATATGATTAGCAGCAATGTTGGGAAAAGAGGCATATATTAGAAGTGAGCAATAGCATCAGAATATCATCCATGCATGATATCAATAATAGCATAGGCTACACCTGTTTAAAGCAGGATGGGAATCCCTGCATGGAGCCATGCATCTGAAGGGAGTATGGCCACACCGGCCAACATGTTGGATTAGCTGCCGAACTAGCTGGTGTTTGCAGAGTGTAGCCCTGCGATTAAAGATTTAAGAAACCCAGTGTGGCATCTGCTGGAGACAAACAGCACTGGAAGCTGGGCAGGAACAACAGTTCACATACTGTTCTAGGCAGCACAAATCACAGCCAATGCCATCATGGTTCGGGGTGCACTGTAGAGCAAAGCATGCTGTTAGCTTATGTTGCTACAAACAATTTGAAGCTTCCACTACTACCACTGTTAGCATATGCTATACTGTTGAAATGTTTTCTCTTCTGAGAAGCAAGCATGCTAGTAATACATTTTAGATGAGACCTTGTTCAAGTTATGAGTAGTAGTAAACACGTAAATGAGAACTAATGAAGTAGTGCATCATGATAGCTGTAGTTAACATTAGGCATAATACTGTTAGCAGTAGCATAGTGATAGCAACAGATATAAAAGCAGGCTAGCATTGCTATTGAAGCAGCACGGCAGTAAGCAGTATCTAAAGCAGAACCATATGGTATCACCAAGCTTTCGAGCAGAACCAGAGAGTAGAGCAGCCGCAGCAGCAAGCAGCAAATGATTCCGAAGCTTCGGAACCAAGCATTGGTAGGGAAAGCAAGCTCTATTTAAAGGAGCCTTCCCTACTGATTGAGAGCTCTGATTGGAGTATGGCAGTCATGTGACATAATGACCAGCAGATATGTTAATGAGGTATGAGAACAGAGCTGACTGACAACTGACACTCAGACTGGCGGCGACTTGACTCCCATGCCCTGCATAAACTTACGCTATGCTTTATTAATTGTACATAGTTGCCATAATTGTATTGAGTAGCTCTTGTGTAAGTCTACTGAATTAATTTGCTCTTGCTGTTCTTGCTCTGTTTCGTCTTTGACCCATTACCTTCCAACCTGTGTGTTTCTCCTCTGTAATCCATCTCCCTCCAGCTTCTGAACTCATTTGCGGTCAGAGTCAAATCCAAATGGCCCTGAGTCTATTCAGCCTGGAATCCTTTGGTTTGAATGGATCCTCCGGTCACCTCCAAGACCCGCGCTGCTCATTTTTCACAGAGCGTGATGGAGCAGTGTGGTACCAAGTGGAACGCCAGGCTGACACCTGTGGGAACGTAGTGACGGTGAGGATCTGTCCGTTAACGTGTTGCTGTTGTTACATTATCGTCTGTGTTCAGGGGTGTTGCACCAAATCCTGGGCCCTGGGTACAAGGATTCACTGCGGGGCCCCCCATGAATGTTCTTCATAGGGGGAAGGGGTTTTATCCCATTTAGACTGGGAACGCATTCTTTTGTGCTTTAACTATTGAGAAATAGCAGATCTACAAGCTCACAGCGCGGCACCGAATGCAGCGCTGCGAGCTTGTAGATGTTATATTTCAACGTTTCTTTTTGAAAAACCTTGTTGATCTATGTCAGTGCCGGTGCTCAGACTTCTTCATGTGAAGGACCCCCAAAATGATATGTATTTGGCCACGGACCCCCATCTCAAAACATTTAGTTCCAGGGAGGGGACCCCCCAAAAGCAAAATTTTAGTTACAAATGTTCGCTTAAAAAACACATATTCAAAGAATTGCACACATTTTCAAGACTTTTCAAAAATAGCAGATCTACAAGCTCGCAGGTGATCTTGTTGTGAGCGTTAGGTCGCAGTTACTTACAGTATACTATCCAAACCTCCACCGGCTGTCAGTCCATCAGTCCCTCCGTACATCCGTCCTTCCGTCAGTCACGTCACACGTCACACTTTTCCCCTACTCATATCTCCGCCACCGTTGCCCCTATCCATGCCAAAATTTCCACACACACTCCTTGACTCATTTATTCTAGCGCCACCATGATGCCGATTCTTGCAAGACACATTTTTGGACACTGCTCCTACAAATTTTGTCCTAAAATCACACAAATCGGTACACACTTGGTCTACACTCATGTCTTCAACATGAATCTGTCCCATATAGCGCCACCATCAGGACGATTTTATCAAACACATTTTTGGACGCTGCACTGCTCCTACAGATTTTGCCTTAAAATCACGCAAATCGGTACAGAGTATGTCTACACTCATGTCATCAACATGGATCTGTCCCATATAGCGCCACCATCAGGACGATTTTTTCAAACACTTTTTTTGGACACTGCTCCTACACATTTTGCTCTAAAATCACGCTGCGACCTTGCGGTCGCTTATCTCCCGATTAGGGAGTCTTACTGGTGTTAGAAGTTCTCATTAACACTGTGTCAGTGATGATCCAGTGTGCCCGCAAGAAAAGGCTGTGCACCTAAGAAATACAGTTTCGCTACTCACCTAAACAACTAGACGGCTGTAGTGAGTTGAAAGCCTACTATAGTGGAAGCACTCTGAGCCACACATTGTGACGCGTTGTGAGCTTGTAGATCTGCTATTTTTGGTGAACCTTCCCCCCAGAATAGGGATGCAGGGTTCAAGTGGTTAAACGTCAAGTAAAAAGTTATTTTCAGTCAGTTCTGAATCTGATGGAAACGGATATTTCACTGTGACATACATACTGCATCACAGTGTTCAGGGGTGCCGTGGATGAAAAAGTTATTTACAGGTGTGCCCTGAGTCAAAAACATTTGAAAACCCCTGGGCTAGATGATTCACCGGACTGACCAGTCAGTTAACCTCTGTCTTTTCAGACCAACAGCACGCATGCCATCTACTCCAACACTTTGTTTGTCTACCCTGACAATAACGTCTCAACTCATGAGAGTTTTCCCTTCGCCTGTATCTATCCTCTGGACACAGAGGCCAGCCTAGGTGTGGCTATCAGACCGGAAAAACCTCAGTGAGTATCCCATTATTCAATATTGCAAATGCAGTGGAACTCTGTTGATATGCAATGTATTGCAGTAGGGCCTATACAGTAAATGTGAACTGCATGGGCGTCCCGCTGGCCTGGTGGTCAAGGCGCATACCACATACTAGGCTACAATGCCTGCTGGCGTCGCCAGTTCGATTCCCGATTCGGACGACCTTTGCCACATGTCATTCCCCATCTCTCTCCCCATTTCCTGTCAGTCTACTGTCCTATCAATAAAGGCATAAAAAGCCCAAAAACAAATCTTAAAAAAAAGAAAAATGTGAACTGCATTGCACCAAACAGCCTCAGGACAGAACTGTGAAAAGGCAGACAAAATGACAAAAGTAACAGATAACATATAATAATTCCCTACCTACTCAGCCCTGAAATTACAGCCAACCGGAAACCAAAGTTTTATTTTGTTAGGCCTAACGGTGACTGTCTGCCATGCAGTGGTTCTCAACCTGTGGTTTGGGACCCCCAGGGTGGTCCCCACATTATTTTGGGGGGTCCCCAGATGATTACCTTAATGTACAACAAACCAACATAAAGTTTAAGTGTATAGAGGTTATCTAACATTTTTAAAGTGACAATTTAAGGATTTTTGTAAATCTCTAAAATGACAAATTAAACCTTGGCCAAATTGTCTAATATTAGTGGCAGAAATTGTGAAAATAGCCGATCTGCATGCTCACAACGGCTGATCTACATGATCACAACGGCGTTGTGAGCAAGTAGATCTGCTATTTTCACAATAGAACACCGTGTTATACAAAATGTAATGCTTCAACTGTTGCTTGAGGCATTCCAAGTGCTTGTCAGGGTGTGTGGCACAAATGGCACATTTATGACAAAATATGACTATTTTGGGGGTCGCGGCCTGAAAAGGTTGAGAACCACTGCTTTAAATGCCATCATGTTTCCTTCACAGGCTTGAAGGTGCCATGTCAGGTGTGGGTTCACCAGTCAGTGCCACCATGCTCTTGTACAAAAACTCCAACTACACAGAGCCTTTCCCGGCAGGACCAGTCAGCCTGGGCACTCCCCTGTACGTAGGAGTATCTGTAGGGATGACGGATCCACGGTTTGTGGTCGTTTTGGACACCTGCTACGGCACTCACTCCTCCAGCCACGATGACCTCAAGCGCCACTTCTTCATTAAAAACCAGTATGTTTCATTCTTCAGCAGACACGTGCACACATAGACATGAAATGGGGGCTTGAGCCCCTGCCCTGTTATCTGTCTGTAAAAAGTGCCCTCTCAAGACCATGAATGCAGTTTTTTACAATGGTGAAAGAAATACAAATGCCCCTCTTTCCCTGCCATACGTGAAGGCGGCATTCTGAAGCATCTTATGTTGAAAGAATTGCCTTCTCTGTTTAGAAATCCATGCTGTACGCCACATTGCCTTTTTTATGCTTAGTTTAGTGTGGTATCAAGTACTGAAAATAGCCGACCTCCAAGCAGATTTTGGAGGTCTGCTATTTTCAATATTTTCACCAAAAGGCCCTTTTTAGATATTTCAGCCCCTGCCTCTCTAACAATCATTGCAGGTCCCTGTTCTTCAGCCTCAGCTGATTGATCGTGTCCTTCCTATATTCGAAGACTTTCCAAAATAACAGATCTACAAGCTCGCAGCGCATATCTGCTATTTTTTCAATAGTTAAAGCATTCAATAATTCGAGGCCTAAATGGGTTAATAAAGATGAGGGATGAAATAGTGATGGTGTGTTTTCTCCAGGTGTCCTACCAACCGCCGTCAGGTGAAAATGGACGAGAACGGCTCTTCCCTCCGGGCTCGTTTCTCTGCCCTGCTGTACCTGTTCCATGGAGACTACAAAGATGTCTACCTCCACTGCAACCTCCGCCTGTGTGACCAGAGAGCCGCCTCGTGTGTTCCTGTAGGTTTCACACTTTTAGAAATATTTTCTATATACTTACTGTACCTAATGACCAGCTGCCAGCATTGAGCAATTTATTTCATGTGTACTGTATATAGCAGGGGCATAGTTCTGCCGATTTAAAATGACTCCAATACGGAACTAAAACATCCTATGATTGGCCGCTAGTTGCGCTGTTTTCCCCCCCGGCCGATCGCAAAAAGAATTGTTCTCCATTGGTTCCCATTCATTTTCCCCTTTCGTTTTCTAACCTTAATTAACATTTTCATGAATACTGTATGGTTCCTATCGCTAGTTAAACATTGCCTTTCAATCATCATCATATTCGTTTTGTCGGAATGTGGTCCAATTTCTTTTAAAATAAATTATAAAGTTGCAGGGGGCGTGGCCAACTAAACTGATATCAGCCGGCTGTGTTCTTCGTGTGCTGTATTTCCGGAGGCTCCGACCACATTCTCCCATGTATCCCTGCGGTTGCACGTGACCGTTGGCAGCCAATAGCATCTCTGATGCCTTTACAATTCTATGATGGCGACACCCATTCCAAGGGGTAGAAAAGGGCCGTTTGCGCTGCATAGAAACCAATGGCTTCGCATCGTCCATATTTTTCTACAGTCTATGGTATATAGTCCAGGCAAACTATAGCTCATTTTGGATCTCAAAATCAAAGTAATTGTAACAAAATGTTTTTCTTCACAGACCATTTCTATTATGTAGGCCTATATGAATGAATGAAAAGCCGGTCAGCAGGTGGTTTCATGAATGTATGTATATAGACAATATTTTAGGCAAAAATAATATTACCAAATGTCATAACCCACCTCAGGAGCTGCCGGACTATTTCCACACTTGTTTCACACCAGACAGTTAAAGGAGTAGGTCACCCCCAAAATGACATTTTTTTCTATTGATTACTCACACCATGGAGACTTGAGTTCAATAATATGTTTTGTTTTTTGTCACATTCCTTGGACAATAATTTTATTTCAATAAATGTATCGCCATTGATTCCGGATGGGGACGCAAATGCATCTGGGTCCCCATCCGGAATCAATGGGGGCAAATTTACTATAATCAATTTTTTGTCTTATGAATGCGATAAATACAAAAAAAAATTTTTTATTGAACTCAAGTCTCCATGGCGTGAGTAATCAATAGAACGTTTTTCATTTTGGGGGTGAACTAACTCCTTTAAAGGACAACTTTGTTTTTTTACAACAAGGGTTCATATTTTAGATAAAAGAAAAGAAAAGATGAGTGTTAAAATGTTATCATGTACTGCTTTCTTTCATTTTAGCCATTTTAGTGACTTAGATTTCAGTGGGTGGGGGCATGTGTACAAGTGACTAGTGTGCTTACTGCTATTCCTTCACCATTCACAGGTTTGCTCAGGGAGGCGCCGTCGTTCCGTTTCCCCATCCGCACCCTTAAAAAACGTCACCATTGGACCAATCGCCTGTGAGTATAAGATCAGCCATAAGAAAGACTGTATTTATGTCGACATACAAGGATCTGGAAGTGCTGACTGCTCTATGGTGTTAAAGTGGATTACATTTGTTTGTTTGTTTTTGTTCCTTTCTCTTTGCTTTGGATCTCCAGGGGACATGGAGCAGGTGGTGTGAACCAGTGGACATCTTTAGCTGACTGACTCCAGTTATTCAATTGTCTAATCACATGATTGTAATATATATATATATATATATATATATATATATATATATATATATATACATATATATAATTTTAGGTGCATAGTTTTTTTTGTGCTATGTTATCTAACCCAGTGTTTCTCAATCTTTTTTGGCTTGAGTACCCCCTTTCCCTGATTTCTGAATCCAAGTACCCCCTTTACCCTGCAACAACATTTTGCTTGTAAAACTGTAATTAAAATATAAATAAATAGTGGTATATGATGCTATTTCAAGAATATAAAATCAGAAATAAGGAATGGAGTGAAAGAGTTTCAAATGGTTTTCATGTCAATAACTTCAATACATTCAAACAATTTTAAAACACATCCCAGTTACCTGGTACCATGTAATTTGGGTTAGCAACTCAGACTCATATCAAGTTTCTCTGTTTGTCATCATTAAACATAACAGTAGGCCTACATGTTTTTCGCCTCCTAATTCAATTGTAGTCATTATTTAACTATGAACAATATTAGCATGATTTATATTTCTATTTTTCTTTTTTGGGGGGCAATTTCTGAGTACCCCCTGCAGTACCTCCGTGTACCCCCAGGGGTACACGTACCCCCATTTGAGAAACACTGATCTAACCAATCATTAGCAATTTTAGTATTTCTCTGAAAGCAATTAAATGGTGATTTGATGGATTCAATTAAAAATAAGTGTGAAATGGCGAATCTGTGTCTGCTTCTTCAATGTTCAAGACCCAAATAAAACACTATTTAGTTATAGAATGTGAATGATCAATAATGAAGTATATTCATACACAAATAAAATGTTTGTAGCCTCAAAGAGCTTTAAAACATATCTAATCTGGAGTTTTATAATATGTTTTTCATGTGTCAATCGTCACGGTAATGTACACACCCTCTCATGTTATTAACTTATTACAAATTCATCATTCAAGAATGTGGAAATCTGTTAACCTACTTTTCAAAGCTGCTGCACAGACAGACAGACAGACAGACAGACAGACAGACAGACAGACAGACAGACAGACAGACAGACTGACTGACTCATAGCCAGGTTTAACATCAGCTTCTACTGGCTTTCCAGTTTACCTAAAAATCGAATGGAGATCCAGGTGATGATAGTCAGCAGTCTTGACAGTCAACACAGGTTACGGAAGGACAGACTGACAGACAGACAGACAGACAGACAGACAGACAGACAGACAGACAGGATTTCATAGTAAACTGCAGTGTGTTTTGGCCATTTGCCTATATTTACCCATTCGAAGCCCATTTGTGTAATTGCTTTATTTTGCATTGTGAAATGCATTGTGGGATGTATTCAGTGAAAAATACAACAGGGCGAAATAAAACAATCAAAACTATGACATTTAGTTTATGTAATCTACTCCATAATGTGGCTGTGTGCATACATAGGGACTGGACAATATATTTTATTGTAGTCAAATGCTTAAAGGACAACTCCGCCCTAAATCACTTCTAGGCTCATTTTCCTACTTATATTGATCCATAAAGACTGTCCATGGGGTCTATTAGGCAGAAATGCCCCTGTTGTCCAGTTTACCTAGCAGAACCCAGCAGCTGTCATAGCATAGAGTGGAGCCTATAAGCCTATCGCTTTTACACTATTTGGTGTGGTCAAAAGTGATTTCTTTTTTTCATGAATGTGTTACTAGTTGTCATTACAAACACATCCATGCCTTGTTTGCTCCACACAAGCCACCACAGTCATATAAATCATGTTTTGGGGTGAGCATTCGGCACAACTGCCAATCAAAGTGACTGTACTGGCCAATCACAGGGCATCTTTTCCGGGACTTGGTAAAACACATAAAAGCATAACATCTGTTTAGCAGAGTGCGATGGCTTTTGTGGGACAACGATGGCATGGATGTGTTTGTAATGACAACTAGTAACACATTCATGAAAAATAAAATCACTTTTGACCACAACAAATAGTGTAAAAGTGATAGGCTTATAGGCTCCACTCTATGCTATGAGAGCTGCTGGGGAAACTGGACAACAGGGGCATTTGTGCCTAATAGACCCCATGGACAGTAATTTTGGATCAATCTAAGTAGGAAAATGAGCCTAGAAGTGATTTAGGGCGGAGTTGTCCTTAATGCTCACTGTGTGTATTCATTCATATTGTATTTCAGACAATAAAGGGTTTACGTTTATACTACTAGCTTGATATTGGATTTAATTGTACCATGGGATATTAGGAACTCAAATTTCATTTTCATCAAATGTAATTCCTTTTAAAATTAAAGGGGAAGACCACCCATTTTCAATATCGAACTGTGTCATTAATATACCTTAGAGGAGTTGTGTGGAAATAGAAAAAAAGTTCCCCCCCCTTCTGTGTTGCCTAGAACTGGAGGATTGATTTTGGGGTTTGTATTGTAACGTACAACTTGATGACATCACACATTGTACTTTACAATACAAACCCCAAAATCAATCCTCCAGTTCTAGGCAACACAGAAGGGGGTGAACTTTTTTTCTATTTCCACACAACTCCTCTAAGGTATATTAATGACATATTTCAATATTGAAAATGGGTGGTCTTCCCCTTTAAGATATAGGCCTAGGCTATACTGTACATATAAGGAATTATGATTTCTGGGCCGAAACGTTATTGTAGATTTTTTACTGTACATTGTCCTCTTATACCAGTGGTTTTCAACCTGAGAGTCCAAAAGATTTTGGGGGTCCCCAGATATTTTGGGGGGGTCCCCAGATGATTTGCTTAATGTGCAACTTTGTTTATTCACTCAACAGTTGGATCAATGCCGAGCTATGCCGCCCCTGGGCGGCATAGCTCAGGGGTAGAGAAACTGGTATTAGAGCACGAAGGGTATAAATCCCGAAGGGTTCCCAGTTCGAATCCGGGCTCCCCCTGAGTTAATGTCGAAGGGTCCTTGGGCAAGACTCTGAACCCCTAATTGCCTCCGGTGAGTAGGTTGGTGCCTTGCATGGCTTCCTCCGCCACCGGTGTATGAATGTGTGTGTGAATGGGTGAATGTAATGCACAATCTATGTAAAGCGCTTTGGATTAAAAGCGCTATATAAATGCACCATTTACCATTTAACAGTTAACATACTAACATACATGGGGATGTATTTAATGACTTTCAAGAGCTCTTTAATCCCACTAAAATAAATATGTAAATAATAAAATGATTACTGCATTACAAATAATCAGCTACAAATGGTTAAACATTGGCCTAATTGTCAACTATTGTGGAAATATCTGATCTACATGCTCACAACATAAGACATTGTGAGCATGTAGATGGGTTATTTTCACAATGGAACAAGTCAAACTAATTATTATGATTATAATTCTTATGATTATTTTGAGGGGTCACAGCCTGAAAAGGCTGAGAACCATTTCTCTAATAGGCAAGGCAAAATGAGATGGAACTAGAAGAAGTGCTCTTCCGAGCACATGTCTCCACCAGGCCACGCGTCCTGGTGGTGCTATAATAGGCAAATGTAAAAAGAGTGGCATGTGTTCTTCACCAATCTTAGACCTTTCATGGCGCCACCATGAGGCTGATCTGAACATTTTGCGCTTACAAAGTTTGAAACTGATCGGTGGAGTTATAGGTAAAACCACAAATTGGCCTGTTATAGCGCCACCATGAGGCTGATTTCAAAAATTTGAAGTGGCATTTCTTCCTCGGCCTAGTGGGAACGTGTGTGCGCGATTTCATGTTAATTGCACTCTGCGTTTGTGATTTGAGGCATTTTGTCCAAAACGGACCAATCTTACAAACTTTGAAAGCCAATCTCAGCCAATCAGGATGGAATATGGACAATCAGACAGATCCATGTCGATCACATGACTGTAGAGATACGGTCTACCGATTTGCGTGATTTTTGGCCAAAATCTGTAGGAGTACTGGCCAAAAGGTAGTTTTGCACAAATTGGCCTTCTGGTGGCGCTAGAACAGGCCCATGTGAAAAATGTGGGGCAGAGGTTCTGAATTGGCATCCAGGGAGTGCACTTACAAAGTTTGAAACTGATCGGTGGAGTTATAGGTGAAACCACAAATCGGGCTGTTAGCGCCACCATGAGGCTGATTCCCGAAATTTGATGTGGCATTTCTCCCTCGTCCTAGTGGGAACGTGTGTGCGCAATTTTGTGATAATTGCACTCTGCGTTTGTGATTTGAGGCATTTTGTCCAAATTGGACCAATGTTACAAACTTTGAAAGCCAATATCAGCCAATCAGGATGGAATATGGACAATCCGTGTCGATCACATGACTGTAGAGATACTGTCTACCGATTTGCGTGATTTTTGGACAAAATCTGTAGGAGTAGTGTACAGAAATGTGTTTTGCAAACACGGGCCTCATGGTGGCGCTAGAACAGGGCCATTTGAAAAATGTGGGGCAGAGGTTCTGAATTGGCATCCAGGGAGTGTGTTTGCTCATTTTGGCAGCGACCGGGCCAACGGTGCCGGAGATTAGCTGTTAACAAACTTGGAGGACGGACGCTCGGACGGACGGACGGACGGACAGGGGCGAAAACATACTCTCCCCCTGCCTTCGGCTGGTGGAGACAATTAAAACTAAACATCTATTTCAGGACGTCTTCTGTTCTGTCAAGTTAAATCATGATTATGACAAAGAGCCATACAAATATGACTTCTCAAAAAAAGTGGTCCTGTTGCTCAACTTGCTCATAGGGGACAAATATATCCATCTGATCAGATCATTTCATTTTTCATGTTTAAACCTTGATAGTTGAAAAGAATGTTTTTACTCATTTATCAAACAACATTTAACAACACATTTTTATGACACACTTTTCCAAACGTGTCTTATTTATTTTCTTAGAGGCAAATTTAAACATAAAAACACCAACCACATACAGGGCCCTTTCCCACCAAAAGAACGTTGGTTCTAGAACTGGTTAAGTTCTAGATTCTTGGAACCTTGGTGCTTTCATGGAACCGACTGTAAAACATTTTTTGGTTCCAGTTCCGAACTTTTAGGGTTCTGAACCAATTAATTTACAGTGGAAACATTCTGAACCTATTCAACATTAGGCAGGAAAAAAGAACTGAAAGGGTTCAACCCCGGTGGAAAAGGGAACACAGTGAGATATTCAGAACATTTTAGAGGTAAAAACATCATCAGTTACAAAAAGCTACAGTGGAAACACTTTCCCCTGGCGTGAATACGCAACTGACCAACTGAAACTCTTGTAAGGGTACGATCACACCAAACTTTAATTCTGCCTATGCTGACTGATTTTGACAACGCTTTTCAATGGGAACGTATAGTGGTTTGTTGCCATTCATTTTTCTGCAAAAAAAAAGAGAACGCTTCGTTCCCATTAAAAAGCATTGGCAGAATTCGCCAGATTGACGTTCTGAATGAAACTCATTGCACTTCTTTATTTATTTTAAACGTTTATATGTTTTGTCTAATCACCTCCCGTACCAACATACAGCTGTGTAATTTGATCATGAGACAGTGAGATGATTCTGAAATTGTTTAAAGTGGAAACCTACGTTTTTATAATACGCTTTTGACCCGACTCAGTTAAACTCTTGTCACAATATTTACAGTGGACGGTTTGATTTTTCCCCCTGCAGAGTGGACTGCGAACATTTATGCTGGTGGTGTTTGTTCAAACCTCCTGAGTGACTGGACCTCTTGTCATTGTTATTGGTAAGGTTTCTTTCCAGTGTGTGCAAGCTGGTGTGTATACGTAACCAAACCTCTTGTCACAATCATTACAGTGGAAAGGTTTCATCTATGGTGTGAATACGCTGGTGTCTGTTCAGATTCGCTTTATACCTGAAACTCTTGTCACAATGTTTACAGTGGAAAGGTTTTTCCCCTGTGTGTGTAAGCTGATGTCCTTTCAGGGTGTGTAAGTGACCAAACCTCTTGTCACAATGTTTACAGTGAAAAGGTTTTTCTCCAGTGTGAACACGCTGGTGTAGGTTCAGACGATCTGACCGATTGAAACTCTTGTCACAATGATTACAGTGGAAAGGTTTTTCTCCAGTGTGAACACGCTGGTGTTTGTTCAGATCACCTGACTGATTGAAACTCTTGTCACAATGATTACAGAGGAAAGGTTTTTCTCCAGTGTGGATACGCTCATGTGCTTTCAGGTGACCTGACTGACTGAAACTCTTCTCACAATATTTGCAGATGTGTGTTTTGTTTCTGGTTACAGAGCTGGTGTTTTGCTGACTGGCTGCTGAGGGGATCTGTCCATTGCTCAGCATTCGGCAGTAGACGTCTTTGTGTCTCTTCTTCAAGTGATCATGGAGGAAGACCTGAGACGTGAAGGAGTATGGACACTCTGAACACGAGAAGTGACTCTCAGAAGACTGGGATCTGACTTCTGAGAGAGAGAGAGAGAGAGAGAGAGAGAGAGAGAGAGAGAGAGAGAGAGAGAGAGAGAGAGAGAGGTGTTTCAAATGTTGAGGATAAAACTTGGAAAGCCTCCATCGTCTGTCTAACATCACTGGTTAGAGGGAAAGAGAACTACAAAATGTGATATCTGTCCGAAGTCCTTGAAACTATCATGAACCAAAAAGACGCCTTGTAATTCGGTACCAAGTTTCAATGCCCACAGCCTAAATGCTTTATTAGCGAAGTTCACTTCTCTAATGAAGCAAAGTGGAAATAACTTAGCGTCTTTATACGGGAATAAAAGGGACACATGTAGACAGATAGATACAGATATCTCCATATGTGGTCACAAAAGGGACTCGTGGGTGGTGTAACATACTGTAGATGTGAGGGCCGTGCACACTAGTAGTTCTTGGCATGTGTTGCCAAGAACACTATTGAAACCAATGTTGTCTTAACGGTTTAGATTAGCCACACCATGAGTACAACTAAAGTGTGTTTTAAGATGACTGACCCCCACTTGTCTCCTCCCACTCGTCACTGTCTTCAGTGTCTTCAGTGTCTGCTTCAAGTTCAACTTCAATTTCAAAACAGCATGAAGAGATGGCTTCTTCTTCATCCTCATCTTCACTTTTCAAAGCAGGTGTCAACTTTGATCCATCAGGATCCTCTGGTCTTTGAAGTAGCTCCTCCTGTTCCTCTTTAATGTGTGGAGGCTCTGGTTCCTCCTGGAGCAGACTGGTGCCCCTCTCCTGTTCAGGAGAAACCTCCTCTTTACACACAACCATGTGCAGCATGTCTAGGGGCAGAGAAATAAAATGATATATTGTTTTTTCATTCCATGTTCCATGTACAAATTAAATGAGGATCACTTGCTAATATTGATCAAACAGTAACTAAATATTATTGCAGTGTTTTTGTCTTCAAAGCAAGACACATTCTCAGCTGAAAGTACATATTTGCAAAAGTAACTAAACTATCATCAGCGTATGTTGGATTCACGTTAATGTGTATTCTCAGACATTTAACCAACCATCAATACTTAATAAACTTGACCTTTCATTTTGTACTTAGCCTGCTCTTATTTCTCTCTACAACAAATACCGCTGATCAGCTTGGAGCTGCTGAAAGACGGAGGGGAGAAAAAACTAATTCTGCTCCTCCGACAACAATAAATATATCGGGATGATCTATTTGCACCTTTTACCAACGCTTACAAAAGCTGCAAAACTTGTGCCAAGCGTCGATAGCGTGAATTAACATAATACATGACCCTGGCTGAATGCATATCCACAGTCTATATAATGCAAGTAAATAGAATATCATTCATGTCAAAAATCTACCACTACATAGCACTGTGCCTTCACACACTATACTTTGCTGGTCAGCCTTCATGGGTTTCATTTGTAGACCTACACCAGACCTACACTGGCCATGTTGAGGACCAACACAGGTGTTCTGATTGGCGTAGCCATAGAACATTAGTTCTATGCCAATCAGACAAATTGAAACATCTGTGTTGGTCCTCAACATGGCCTTGTGTAGGAACTACAGATGAAACCCATGAAATATGGAGGTCAAATAAATCACATTTTATTTATTTATTTATATACATATCATCTCAGAGTCGAGTCAGACAGAGTACTGAACATGATTGTGTAACTGTAAACAATAAAATAATGTCTAATATTGGTCTAATAATTGAATTAAATTACAATAATTGTTTATTTGATGGTCTTCTTACCCTGGCTGGCATTTGTGCCCTCATTAAGTGGCCTTGTCCCTAAATTGGGGAAATTCCAGGCCTGGACAGCACTATACAAAACAAAAAGGAATAAAGAAAGAGAGACAGAGTGCATGAAACTCACTGAGTTCTGTGGGGTCTCCAGGTTCCTCCTGAATGTTAATACAGAATGAGTCTGTGGTGTTCATCATTCATCTTCAACCGTTTCTCTACAGAAGAACACAAGACTGTTCACAATAATTAGCGGCTAGCTAAAAAGAGTTGGTCCGCAGGCAGTACCTGTGGAAAGCAGTGTTGCCAGCTTATATGACAAAAATAAGCAACCAGGTCTTAGCTAGTTAGGAAAACAAGCCCCAGAGAAGCTAGTTCAAGCGACTATATAGGCCACATGAGCACTTTGAAACCTGTAAATTGTCGATTTGAAAAATAGCCGACCTACTGCAAGTACAAATAATTTACAAGCGACATAAAAGCGACACAAGCCCAAAGTCGCATATAATAAGCAGACATGGCAACACAAGTGGAAAGCCAGGTTTAGCCTACTGAAATTTGCTGAAAATGAAATTTGAGTTCCCAACTTTCCATATGGAGTAGGCCTATAATAGACTACATTTCTTAGCTATGATTGTTTTATTTCACACTTGCTTTGGTCTTTCTCCTGCAAACAAAATCCCAATTTGTCACTGAATACATCCCACGATGCATTTTGCATTATGTAACAAGTGATGCAAGGTTGCTTTAATATCCGGTTTGGGTCTAAAACGGAACGCTGCCTCTATCTTAGTGTGCGTTAAAAGGAGCGGATACAGTGGGCGGGCTCTAGACCACGTCATAACACTGAGCAGTGAATGGAACCCAGGCTCTCCACAGGTACTGTGGAAACAGCCTGTGGGGGGCGCTGTTTGTCAACCGTTGTCACTTAAACTTTGTCTTTCAAAACATCGCGTGGTCACTCGTCATCAAGCAGCAGGACAGGACGTCCATTACTCAACACAACAGGTAAAGATGAACAAATCAATGTTGTTTAGTTGGTCTTTGATGATGACTCATCATTTAATTAAGATGAACATAATTATCTGTTTGCTCAGCTCTAGCTTAATCAAACCAGTAGTTCCTAGCTGTAGCAGCAACTAGCAAGACATTTATAGCCCACTCGTTTTGTTGCATGTTGTTGTCTGTTGATGATGCAACAACAACTAGTTTCATCAGTGTTTATAGCATTTATTACTGTGAAAGCATGAAAATGCCAAAAATATGTAAATTCAGTCAACAAGGAAAACACAGTCCACATGCTTTCCAATGATATAAGAATATTATGAATCCATTATCTCTTTGCATCCACTTTGTTGGATTGTTGGACTTGACCAGCTCAGTGATGCCTTTTACCTTCACAAACTAGGCTTTTAGAAGACACTCAAGTCTTAATCCAGAGCCATTTACAATAAGCACAACATGGTAACACATCAAATGAATATAAATATACATGAATGCTGGATAGCATTCTTATTTTTAGGTTTTTATACAAAGCTTTTTTATTGATTAGATGCTCGGTCTACCTACGTTAGATTGATATTTCTAGGCTATTTGATGTAGCCTACTGATGGATTAGCTTGCTTATTGTTTTGATGTGATTAAGAGCGTCTGCTAAATGCCTAAATTGTAAATTGTAATCTAGGATTGTTTTAAGTAAACCAAGAACCTATCATCTGTCTAACCTTCTGTGGATATGATCAATGTTATTGAGACCACCACTGGGACGCGACCCTTTCTGGTCTTGTTATTAAAGTCCTTGTTCAATTCCTTCATTTCAGAGCAGAGTCCAGACTGCAGGTGAAGATGAACACTCCAGACTCATCCAGGACCGTCTGTATTAAACAGGAGGAACATGAAGACCAGCCAGAACTCAGTGAGTTTCATGCACTCTCTCGTTCTTTACATTTTTCCCTGGTCTGTTGTAGTAGGGCTGTCATAATATCTACCACCATGGCAAAAAGATATCATGGCTTATCCAGACTAAGATGGAGTCTGCAAGAGGCGAGTCTTCAGACTACAATATTATTATGTATGTCCCCTCAACAGCTCACATCGGTTCCTGACAGCCAGCAAGCAAGACAACTAGACAAAATTGCCTGCAAAACTATCTTGACACGTAACAACACTCGCCCGCAGCCCCACGGTGGCGTATAGGCAGGATTAACATTTAGGGTGTGCAAAATGTGGTGTTCCCATTTATTAACCCGCAATATATATCGAATGTTATTCAATTTACTTGCATAATGGGGACACGTTATAGTGTTGTCACTATAACTATTTACCTTGCATATGTCACCTCTGTAATTTAATTCATTAATATATTTCTAAACGTTCTCTTTTGAACTCCTACAAGACTTCTGACAGTAGCCTATTATGCCTTGCCTGTTACAGATTACCTAATTTAACAGATCACACAATGGACTGTGGATATGCTTCCATATTTTAAATACATTTTATGATAAATATTTGATGTAGCTACCATTATTCAGTTTTTGGGTAAACTAACTAAATATATGTATTATTGTAGTTACTTTTGCAAATGTGTAGGCCTATTTTCAGCTGAGAATGTGTCTTGCTTTGAAGACATAAACACTGCAATAATATTGAGTTACTATTTGGTCAATATTCGCAACTGATCCTCATTTTGTACATGGAAAAAACAATTCACTATCATGTTATTTCTCTGCCCCTAGACATGCTGCACATGGTTGTGTGTAAAGAGGAGGTTTCTCCTGAACAGGAGAGGAGCCCCAGTCTGCTCCAGGAGGAACCAGAGCCTCCACACATTAAAGAGGAACAGGAGGAGCTACTTCAAAGACCAGAGGAGCCTGATGGATCAAAGTTGACACCTGCTTTGAACAGTGAAGAAGATGATGATGATGTTGAAGAAGAAGCCATCTCTTCACGCTGTTTTGAAATTGAAGTTGAACTTGAAGCAGACGCTGAAGACACTGAAGACAGTGATGAGTGGGAGGAGACCAGTGGAGGTCAGTCAGCTTAAAACACACTTTAGTTGGACTCATGGTGTGGCTAATCTAAACCTTTAAGTCATAACATTGGATTTTATTTGTGTTCTTGGCAACACATGTAATCTGTCTACAGTCTTTTAGAACTACGTTGCACTGATGAGTTTAAAGTCGGTCGGTCCCATTATGCACCATATATGATCATAGTGGTAAAAATGTTAGCTTTGGACAACCGAATCTCCATATATGCCTACATATGGGCATATCAGGTTTGTTTAGGGGCATGATCAAAGGGATATTCCACCCTGCCTCCATCTGAAATCAGGCTGATCTGGTGCGTCTCGGGAGCGGACATTAAACTGAATTAAGAATAGTGTTACGGGGCGTTGACACTGACACAAAGCTGTTGTCACCTCTGCTTCAAAGACTCAGCTATTGAACAGGTTCAAGAGGCACGTTTTCTTGGTGTCACACTCGATGGACAGTTAACATGGGAGAAGCACACTGAAAATATTGTCAAAAGGTGTTCCTCGTTTTTGACCCCAGCTTCTAGAGTGCTAGTGACATAGGCACTAGTACTATCTCACCTCCATTACTGCTCTACAATATGTTCAGGCGCAGACAAGAAACATCTGTCTAAACTTCAAATAGCTCAAAATAAAGCTGCAAGGCTTGCACTGCACTGTCCTTTGGGTGTGAGGCAGAGTACTGAGAGATTGCATGCCAGTCTCTCATGGCTCAGAGTAGAGGAGAGGTTGGCATGCAATTTATTGCGTTTCTTTAGGAATATTTGTCATAGTAGGCAACCAGTTTATCTTTACTCACAAATACAATATGTGAGAGATCGTCATAATAATGCTACCAGGCAGGCTACTAGGGGTGACATTGTTAAAGAAGAACCCAGAACAAATGCAGTATGTAGATCTGTAATGCATAGGGCAATTATATGGAACAAATTACTGATTACTATGATCACTGAAGCACCCAGTAAATTAACTGACCTGTAATTTAATGGATTGTTAATGCTTAGTTATCGTTATTTGTTATTGTATTTTTATTGTCTTGAATGTTTTTGTGTAAGACCTTACATGTTTTTATTGTGTATTGTATAATGTATTATGTTTTTTTTGGACCCCAGGAAGAGTAGCTGCTACTTTGGTGGCAGCTAATGGGGATCATGGGGGATTATAAAGAAAAATTGAACGTCGCTAATAAAGTAATAGGCTGTGTGGTACCTAATTACAAGGCGTTTTTGTTATGCGTGATGGTCTCACATTTTCTCTTTCTCTCTAACCAGTGATGTTAGACAGACGATGGAGGCTTTCCAAGTTTTATCCTTAACATTTGTACCCCCCCCTCTCCCCCCCCTCTCTCTCTATCTCTCTCAGGAGCCAGAGCCCAGTCTTCTCAGACTCAGTTCTTCTCGTGTTCAGAGTGTCCATACTCCTTCACGTCTCAGGTCTTCCTCCATGATCACTTGAAGAAGAGACACAACGACGTCTACTGCCGAATGCTGAGCAATGGACAGATCCCCTCAGCAGCCTGTCAGCAAAACACCAGCTCTGTAACCAGAAACAAAACACACATCTGCAAATATTGTGAGAGGAGTTTCAGTTGGCCAAGTAACTTGAAAGTACATGAGCGTATCCACACTGGAGAAAAACCATTCCACTGTAATCATTGTGACAAGAGTTTCAAGCGTTCAGGTGATCTAAAAATACACCAGCGTTTCCACACTGGAGAAAAACCTTTCCATTGTGAACAGTGTGACAAGAGTTTCATTCAGTCAGGTGATCTGAACAAACACCAGCGTGTTCACACTGGAGAAAAACCTTTCCACTGTAATCATTGTGACAAGAGTTTCAGTCAGTCGGGTTCTCTGAACCTACACCGGCTTGTTCACACTGGAGAAAAACCATTCCACTGTAATCATTGTGACAAGAGTTTCAAGCGTTCAGGTGATCTAAAAATACACCAGCGTGTCCACACTGGAGAAAAACCTTTCAAATGTAAACAGTGTGACAAGAGTTTCAAACAGTCAAGTAATCTGAACAGACACCAGCATGTTCACACTGGAGAAAAACATTTCCATTGCAAACATTGTGACAAGAGTTTCAGTCGTAAATCTAATCTGAACAAACACCAGCATCTCCACACTGGAGAAAAAACATTTCCAATGTAAACAGTGTGGCTCAAAACACCACCAGCATAAATGTCCAGTCCACTCCGGAGGGGAAAAAAAAACGTTCTACTGTAAATATAGAATTTTACCTATTCGGGTTCAAGGCGTGTTGTATTTCCACATCAGATCTCACTGTTAATTAAACAGATGTATTTTGGTACAGGAAGTGATAAGACACACATATATATATACATTTTTGCAGAAATCTGTGAATGGTAACAATCCACCAGCATAGGCAGGAATTTAATTTGGTGTGACCGTTCCCTATCAAGAGTTTCAGTTGGTCAGTTGTGTATTCACACCAGTAAGAAAGTGCTTCCACTGTAGCTTTGTACAGTAGCTGAAGTTGAAACCAGCTCAATGTTTTTGTAGCTGTTGTAGCTTTTGGAGCAAGCTACAAATGTTGGACGCATCTTTGTGTCGCTGCCTTCAACTGACAAATAATGGCAGCCTCTATCTGTACCTAAAATGTACTTTTCCCACCGGGGTTGAACCGGATCAGTTATTCTTTCCTACCTAATGTTGAATCAGTTTAGAGTAATTCCACAGAAAATTAATTGGTTCAGAACCCTAAGGTCGGTGAAAGCACCAAGGTTCCAATAATCTAGAACGGAATCAGTTCAAGAACCAACCTTCTTTTGGTGGGAAAGGGGCCTGTATGTGTGGTTGGTGTATATACAGTATATACAGTATATACAGTATATCGTCGTTGTCGGGTGAAAACCTTGTATGTCCAAAACCGTTCGTTTTAGTTTTATCAGTTTAAAAATGATTTAAACGAGGCGTTGTGTGCTTGTAGATCGGCTGTTTTCACTACTTTTGTGCGACGGCCTTGTGTGATGAAGCAGGGCTTTACTTTGCAAAAGAACGTACAAATTTGGAACTTGGAGATACAAGGTTTCCACCCGACAACAACGATATATATATATATATATATTTATATATATATATATATATATATATATATATATAATTATAGGTGCGTAGGTTTTATGCTGTTATCTAACCAATCATTAGATATTTTAGTATGTCTCTCTTCTGAAAATCTTAATACATTTAAATGGTGATTTGATGGATTCAATAATAAAATGTGTGAAATGGCAAATCTGTGTCTGCTTCTTCAAAATGTTTGTAGCCTCAAAGTGCTTTAAAACATATATAATCTGGAGTTTTGTATAAGAAAACACACTGGTGATTTCATGTTTTTCATGTGTCAATCGTCACGGTAATGCACACCCCTCTTGTGTTATTAATTGATTACAAATTCATCAAGAATGTGGAAATCTGTTAACCTACTTTTCTAAGTTATGCGTATGGAGATCCAGGTGATCCATGGGAAATTAGGAAATATAATTTCATTTTCAGCAAATGTAATTCCTTTCAAAATTAAGACCTAGTCTGTACTGTACATACAGTATACTATAAGGAATTATGATTTATGGGCCGAAACATATAGAAGCCATTTTTTACTGTACAGTCCTGTTATACAAGTTGTTTTCAACCTGAGGGTCCAAATGATTTTGTGGGTCCCCAGATGATTTGCTTAATGTGCAACATTGTTTATTCACTCAACAGTTAACATACTAACATACAGTATGGGGGTGTATTTAAGTAGCCTGGCGGTGCCAGTCTCTTATCACACAGGGGTGGTGTTGTGTGGTCTGGAAACCCAGGCTAGTATTTAAGGACTTTCAAGAGCTCTTTAATCCCTCTAAAATAAAAATCTAAAAAATAAAATGATTACTGCGTTAAGAGTAATCAGCTAAAATGGTTAAACATTGGCCTAATTGTCAACTATTGTCTAAATATCCAACTTAAGGCATTGTGAGCATGTACTGTAGATATGCTATTTTCACAATGGAACGAGTCAAACTAATTATTATTATGATTATAATTAGTGATAATTAATATGATTATTTTGAGGGGTCAAAGCCTGTAAAGGCTGAGAATCATTGCCCTAATAGGCAAGGCAAAATGAGATGGAATTAAAACTAAACATCTATTTCAGGACGTCTTCTGTTCTGTCAAGTTAAATCATGATTATGACAAAGAGCCATAAAGTGGTCCTGTTGCTCAACAGGGGACAAATATATCCATCTGATCTGATCATTTCATTTTTCATGTTTAAACCTTGATAATTGAAAATAATATTTTTACTCATTTATCAAACAACATTTAATAACACATTTTTATGACACACTTTTCCAAACATGTCTTCTTAGAGGCAAATTTAAACATAAAAAAATCAACCACATACAGGGCCCTTTCCCACCAAAAGAACATTAACCAGTTCTAGAACTGGTTAAGTTCCAGATTCTTGGAACCTTGGTGCTTTCATGGAACCGACTGACATTTTTTTTTGTTCCAGTTACAAGCCAACTTTTAGGGTTCTGAACCAATTAATTTACAGTGGAAACATTCTGAACCTATTCAACACTAGGCAGGAAAAAAGAACTGAAAGTGTTCAACCCCGGTGGAAAAGGGGCCACAGTGAGATATTCAGAACATTTTAGAGGTAAAAACATCTTCAGTTACAAAAAGCTACAGTGGAAACACTTTCCCCTGGCGTGAATACGCAACTGACCTACTGAAACTCTTGTAAGGGTACAATCACACCAAACTTTAATTCTGCCTATGCTGGCTGATTCTGACAATGATTAGTAGTGGTTTGTTGCCATTCATTTTTCTGCCCAAAAAAAAGAAGAAAATAAAAAGCGAACGCTTAGTTCCCATTGAAAAGCATTGGCAGAATTCGCCAGATTGATGTTCTGAATGAAACTCGTCGCAATGATTGCACTGGAAATGCACTTCTTTATTTAAGCGTTTATGTTTTGTCTAATCACCTCCAGAGTGGACAGCGGACATTTATGCTGGTGGTGTTTGTTCAAACCTCCTGACTGACTGGACCTCTTGTCATTGTTATTGGTAAGGTTTCTTTCCAGTGTGTGCAAGCTGGTGTGTATAAGTAACTAAACCTCTTGTCACATTCATTACAGTGGAAAGGTTTTATCTCTGGTGTGTAAGCTGATGTCCTTTCAGGGTGTGTAAGTGACCAAACCTCTTGTCACAATGTTTACAGTGAAAAGGTTTTTCTCCAGTGTGAACACGCTGGTGTCTGTTCAGAGAACATGACTGATTGAAACTCTTGCTACACTGTTTACATTGGAAAGGTTTTTCTCCAGTGTGAAGACGCTGGTGTTTGTTCAGATAATCTAACCGATTGAAACTCTTGTCACAATGATTACAGTGGAAAGGTTTTTCTCCAGTGTGGATACGCTCATGTACTTTCAGAGAACCTGACTGACTGAAACTCCTCTCACAATATTTGCAGATGTGTGTTTTGTTTCTGGTTACAGAGCTGGTGTTTTGCTGACAGGTTGCTGAGGGGATCTGTCCATTGCTCAGCATTCGGCTGTAGACGTCTTTGTGTCTCTTCTTCAAGTGATCATGGAGGAAGACCTGAGACGTGAAGGAGTATGGACACTCTGAACACGAGAAGTGACTCTCAGAAGACTGGGATCTGACTTCTGAGAGAGAGAGAGAGAGAGAGAGAGAGAGAGAGAGAGAGAGAGAGAGAGAGAGAGAGAGAGAGAGAGAGAGGTGTTACAAATGTTGAGGATAAAACTTGGAAAGCTTTCATCATCTGCTTAACATCACTGGTTAGAGGGAAAGAACTACAAAATGTGATACCTGCATGGCACCGTCCGAAGTACTTGAAACTATCGCGAACCAAAAAGACGCCTTGTAATTCGGTACAATGCCCAGAGCCTATCGCTTTATTAGTGAAATTAACTTCTCTAATGAAGCAAAGTGGAAATATCTTAGCGTCCTTATATGGGAATAAAAGGGACACATGTAGACAGATATATCCATATATGGTCACAAAAGGGACACAGACACTATGACTCAGACAGTGGCCGGTTAACGTACTGTAGATGCGAGTGCCGTGCACACTAGTAGTTCTAAAAGACCGTAGATTACATGTGTTGCCAAGAACACTATTGAAATCAATGTTATGCCTTAAGCTGACTGACCTCCACTGGTATCCTCCCACTCATCACTATCTTCAGTGTCTTCAGTGTCTGCTCCAAGTTCAACTTCAATTTCAAAAAAGCGTGAAGAGAAGATGGCTTCTTCTTCATCATCATCTTCTTCACTTTTCAAAGCAGGTGTCAACTTTGATCTATCAGGCTCCTCTGGTCTTTGAAGTAGTTCCTCCTGTTCCTCTTTAATGTGT
Source organism: Nannobrachium achirus (assembly GCF_963921795.1). Classification (NCBI taxonomy): domain Eukaryota; kingdom Metazoa; phylum Chordata; class Actinopteri; order Myctophiformes; family Myctophidae; genus Nannobrachium; species Nannobrachium achirus. The sequence goes on along the minus strand of NC_137817.1, from coordinate 55,504,107 downwards.
TGAGGCTCTGGTTCCTCCTGGAGCAGACTGGGGCTCCTCTCCTGTTCAGGAGAAACCTCCTCTTTACACACAACCATGTGCAGCATGTCTAGGGGCAGAGAAATAACATTATATAGTGTTTTTTATTCCATGTTCCATGTACAAAATGAGGATCACTTGCTAATATTGATCAAACAGTAACTAAATATTATTGCAGTGTTTTTGTCTTCAAAGCAAGACACATTCTCAGCTGAAAGTACATATTTGCAAAAGTAACTAAACTATCATCAGCGTATGTTGGATTCACGTTAATGTGTATTTTCAGCCATTTAACCAACCATCAATACTTAATAAACTTGAACTTTCATTTTGTACTTAGCCTGCTCTTTTTTCTCTCTACAACAAATACCGCTGATCAGCTTGGAGCTGCTGAAAGACCGAGGGGAGAAAAAACTAAATCTGCTCCTCCGACAACAATAAATATATCGGGATGATCTATTTGCACCTTTTACCAACGCTTACAAAAGCTGCCGACTTGTGCCAAGCGTCGATAGCGTGAATTAACATAATAAATGACCCTGGCTGAATGCATATCCATAGTCTATGTAATGCAAGTAAATAGAATATCATTCATGTCAAAAATCTACCACTAGATAGCACTGTGCCTTCACACACTATACTTTGCTGGTCAGCCTTCATGGGTTTCATTTGTAGACCTACACCAGATCTACACTGGCCATGTTGAGGACCAACACAGGTGTTCTGATTGGCGTAGCCATAGAACATTAGTTCTATGCCAATCAGACAAATTGAAACATCTGTGTTGGTCCTCAACATGGCCTTGTGTAAGACTACAGATGAAACCCATGAAATATGGAGGTCAAAGAAATCACACCCGATATGTGGGCCCCACATATTTTTATTTATTTATTTATATACATATCATCTCAGACAGAGTACTGCACATGATTGTGTCACTGTAAACAATACAATAATGTCTAATATTGGTCTAATAATTGAATTAAATTACAATAATTGTTTATTTGATGGTCTTCTTACCCTGGCTGGCATTTGTGCCCTCATTAAGTGGCCTTGGCCCTAAACTGACGAAATTCCAGGCCTGGACAGCACTATATGATAACAAAAAGGAATAAAGAAAGAGAGACAGAGTGCATGAAACTCACTGAGTTCTGTGGGGTCTCCAGGTTCCTCCTGAATGTTAATACAGATGAGTCTGTGGTGTTCATCATTCATCTTCAACCGTTTCTCTACAGAAAAACACAAGACAGTTCACAATAATTAGCGGCTAGCTAAAAAGAGTTGGTCAGGAGGCAGTACCTGTGGAAAGCAGTGTTGCCAGCTTAAATGACAAAAATAAGCAAACAGGTCTTAGCTAGTTAGGAAAACAAGCCCAAAAGAAGCTAGTTCAAGCGACTATATAGGCCACATGAGCACATTAAATCGTCGATTTGAAAAATAGCCGACCTACTGCAAGTACAAATAATTTACAAGCAACATAAAAGAGACACAAGCCCAAAGTCGCTTATAATACGCACACATGGCAACACTGGTGGAAAGCCAGGTTTAGCCTACTGAAATTTGCTGAAAATGAAATTTAAGTTCCCAACTTCCCATATGGAGTAGGCCTATAATAATAGACTGCATTTCTTAGTTATGATTGTTTTATTTCACACTTGCTTTGGTCTTTCTCATGCAAACAAAATCCCATTTGTATTAATTTGTCACTGAATACCTCCCACGATGCATTTCGCATAACAACAAGTGATGCAAGGTTGCTTTAATATCCGGTCTGGGTCTGCAACGGATACGGAAACGCTGCGTGCATCTACGTGTGCGTTAAAATGAGCGGATACAGTGGGCGGGCTCTAGACCACGTCATAACACTGAGCAGTGAATGGAACCCAGGCTCTCCACAGTTACTGTGGAAACAGCCTGCTGGGGGCGCTGTTTGTCAACAGTTGTCACTTAAACTTTGTCTTTCAAAACATCGCGTGTTCACTCGTCATCAAGCAGCAGGACAGGACGTCCATTACTCAACACAACAGGTAAAGATGAACAAATCAATGTTGTTTAGTTGGTCTTTGATGATGACTCATCATTTAATTAAGATGAACATAATTATCTGTTTGCTCAGCTCTAGCTTAATCAAACCAGTAGTTCCTAGCTGTAGCAGCAACTAGCAAGACATTCATAGCCCACTAGTTTTGTTGCATGTTGTTGTCTGTTGATGATGCAACAACAACTAGTTTCATCAGTGTTTATAGCATTTATTACTGTGAAAGCATGAAAATGCCAAAAATATGTAAATTCAGTCAACAAGGAAAACACAGTCCACATGCTTTCCAATGATATAAGAATATTATGAATCCATTATCTCTTTGGACCCACTTTGTTGGATTGTTGGTCTTGACCAGTTTACAGTGATGCCTTTTACCTTCACAAACTAGGCTTTTAGCAGACACTCAAGTCTTAATCCAGAGCCATTTACAATAAGCACAACATGGTAACACATCAAATGAATATAAATATACAGGAATGCTGGATAGCATTCTTATTTTTAGGTTTTTATATGAAGCTTTTTTTTATTGATTACCTACATTATTTTTCCTAGATTGATATTTCTATGTATTTGATGTATTGATGTTGATATACTGATGTATTAGCTTGCTTATTGTTTTGATCATTGCATTATCTTACTTATTTTAAGTAGCTCTGGATTAAGAGTGTCTGCTAAATGCCTAAATTGTAAATTGTAATTTAGGATTGTAAGTAAACCAATAACCTATCATCTGTCTAATCTTCTGCGGATATGATCAATGTTATTGAGACCACCACTGGGACGCGACCCTTTCTGGTCTTGTTATTAAAGTCCTTGTTCAATTCCTTCATTTCAGAGCAGAGTCCAGACTGCAGGTGAAGATGAACACTCCAGACTCATCCAGGACCGTCTGTATTAAACAGGAGGAACATGAAGACCAGCCAGAACTCAGTGAGTTTCATGCACTCTCTCGTTCTTTACATTTTCCCCTGGTCTGTTGTTGTAGGGCTGTCATAATATCTACCACCATGGCAAAAAGATATCATGGCTTATCCAGAATAAGATGGAGTCTGCAAGAGGCGAGTCTTCAGACTACAATATTATTATGTATGTCCCCTCAACAGCTCACATCGGTTCCTGACAGCCAGCAAGCAAGAAAACTAGACGAAATTGCCTGCAAAACTATCTTGACACACAACAACACTCGCCCGCAGCCCCGCAGTGGCGTATAGGCAGGATTAACATTTAGGGTGTGCAAAATGTGGTGTTCCCATTTATTAACCCGCAATATATATTGAATGTTATTCTATTTACTTGCACGTTATAGTGTTGTCATATGTCATATGACCTTGCAGATGTCACCTCTGTAATTTAATTCATGAATATATTTCCAAACGTTCTCTTTTGAACTCCTACAAGACTTCTGACAGTAGCCTATTATGCCTTGCCTGTTACAGATTACCTAATTTAACAGATCACAAAATGGACTGTGGATATGCCTCCAGCCAGGGTTGTTAATTCCTGAATGTTAATTAAAGCTGTCGGCAGTCGGCAGACTCGGCACTCAGCACGAGTCGGCAGCTTTTGTAAGCATTGGTAAACGGTGCGAATGGGTCAGCCCAATGTATTTATTGTTGTTGGAGGAGGAGGAGCAGATGTCGTTTTTTCTCCCCTCCGTCTTTCAGCAGCTCCAAGCTTGTAGATCGGCTGTATTCAGCAAGTTTTGTTGTAGAGAAAAAAGTGCAGGCTAAGTACAAAATTAAATGTCAAGTTTATTAAGTATTGACGGTTGGTTAAATCTGTGGTTCTCAAACATTTCAGGCCGCAACCCCCAAAATAATCACATTTTAACAGGGGACCCGCCCCCCCTGCCCCCCCCCCCCCCCCCCCCCCCCCCGTCCCTGACGAGCACTAAGAGTTGAGGCATTACAGTTTGTATAGCATGGTTCTATTGTGAAAATAGCAGATCTACATGCTAAGATCTACTGAGCATGTAGATCGTCTGTTTTCACAATTTCTGCTTCTAATATTTGACAATTTTGTCAATGTTTAATTTGTTATTTTAGAGGTATTCCCCGCTATACACTTAAACTTTATGTTGGTGTGTTTGCTGTTGAGTGAATAACCAATGTTGCACATTACGTTAAATTATCTGGGACCCCCCAAAATAATTTGGACCCACAGGTCGAGAACCACTGGGTTAAATGTGTGAAAATACACATTAACGTGAATCCAACATACACTGATGATATTGCTGTCAAACAAGTCTGTGAAGCTATCTATGACATCTATGGAAAAGTGTAATCTGCTACACAATTTTACACAACATGCAGCCCCCCCCCGCGCCCCTAGTGGCCAAAAAGTGAAAAACTTCTGGGAACCCAGATTACACAACATGTAGTGAAGGGTCCCTGCTTCATCTCTCTCAGCTAAGGGTTTTTTGGCCTGAAAGACGTTGAAGACCCCTGTTCTAGATGGTTTGGCACAATGTACTCCCAAATCAGATATTTTAAATACATTTTATGATAAATATTTGATGTAGCTACCATTATTCAGTTGTTGGGTAAACTAACTAAATATATTTATTATTGTAGTTACTTTTGCAAATGTGTAGGCCTATTTTCAGCTGAGAATGTGTCTTGCTTTGAAGACATAAACACTGCAATAATACTTAGTTACTATTTGGTCAATATTTGCAACTCATACTCATTTTGTACATGGAAAAAACAATTCACTATCATGTTATTTCTCTGCCCCTAGACATGCTGCACATGGTTGTGTGTAAAGAGGAGGTTTCTCCTGAACAGGAGAGGAGCTCCAGTCTGCTCCAGGAGGAACCAGAGCCTCCACACATTAAAGAGGAACAGGAGGAGCTACTTCAAAGACCAGAGGAGCCTGATGGATCAAAGTTGACACCTGCTTTGAAAAGTGAAGAAGATGATGATGAAGAAGAAGCCATCTCTTCACGCTGTTTTGAAATTGAAGTTGAACTTGGAGCAGACACTGAAGACACTGAAGAGGGTGATGAGTGGGAGGAGACCACTGGAGGTCAGTCAGCTTAAAACACACTTTAGTTGTACTCATGGTGTGGCCAATCTAAACCTTTAAGTCAGTGTTTCTCAAATGGGGGTATGTGTACTCCAAGGGGTACGCAAGGGTACTGCAGGGGGTATGTGAGAAAAAAACTAGAAAATGGGAATACTTATTTATTGTTATGGTCAATGATAAAACATTGACAGGTTTTTTGTGAACCTGCTCATTTGTAAATTGTTAAACCGAATTTCATAAATATCTTGGTAAGTACAATTGTTATTGAATAGAAAGCAATGTTTATTTGCCATTATGCTGCTTTATTTTGAACATAATATGCATGGGAACTGGATTTTTCATGTCAATTGTTTTAAGCAAAATTCTGTAGCCAGGGTAGGGGGAACTCGCCTTCAGAAATCAGTAGAAGGTACTGCAACCAAAAATGTTTGAGTACCACTGCTTTAAGTCATAACATTGGATTTTATTTGTGTTCTTGGCAACACATGTAATCCGCCTACAGTCTTTTAGAACTACGTTGCACTTATGAGTTTAAAGTCGGTCGGTCCCATTATGCACAATATGACCATATATGATCATAGTGGCAAAACATGTAGCCGAATCTCCATATATGCCTACATATGGGCATATCAGGTTTGTTTAGGGGCATGATCAAAGGGATATTCCACCCTGCCTCCATCTGAAATCAGGCTGATCCGGTGCGTCTCGGGAGCGGACATTCAACTGAATTAAGAATATTGTTACGGTGCGTTGACACTGACACAAAGCTGTTGTCACCTTTGCTTCAAAGACTCAGCTATTGAACAGGTTCAAGAGGAACTTTTGCTTGGTGTCACACTCGATGGACAGTTAACATGGGAGAAACACACTGAAAATATTGTCAAAAGGTGTTCCTCGTTTTTGACCCCAGCTTCTAGAGTGCTAGTGACACAGGCCCTAGTACTATCTCACCTCCATTACTGCTCTACAATAGGTTCAGGCGCAGACAAGAAACATCTGTCTAAACTTCAAATAGCTCCAAATAAAGCTGCAAGGCTTGCACTGCACTGTTCATCGGGTGTGAGGCAGAGTACTGAGAGATTGCATGCCAGTCTCTCATGGCTCAGAGTAGAGGAGAGGTTGGCATGCAATTTATTGCGTTTCTTTAGGAATATTTGTCATAGTAGGCAACCAGTTTGTCTTTACTCACAAATACAATATGTGAGAGATCATCATAATCATGCTACCAGGCAGGCTACTAGGGGTGACATTGTTAAAGCAATTATTATATGGAACAAATTACTGATTACTATGATCACTGAAGCACCCAGTAAGGCTAGTTTTAAGAGACTCCTTAACCCTCTAAGGCCCACTGTTGTAATATTACAACGTTTGTATTTTATCCAAAAAAAGGTTTAAATCATTTTATTTTAGCTCCCCCTACCACCTAAACATCACCATTGGATTCTATTGACATTCACACCCGCCACACCCGCTGACATTCCAGAGTTTTGACGAACAACATCTCACTTTTTCATGGAAGCTATTCCTCACAAAAACATAAGTAAAATGCCTGTACTATTTTTTTGGGTGATCATTAGAATGTCTAGAACATGTACATATGTTATTATTGTGAAAAATATCCCCCATATGTAAATTAGAGCATGATTTATGATTTATGGCTATAAAACCTTACAAAAACATTTTTTTGAAAAACACATTACATTTTCCTCTTATTAGGACTCCTACAACACCATCTGATTTTTTTCAATTTTTTATTTCAAGTATTTCTATATTTGGGCCTTAGAGGGTTAAAAGACATTTGACCAATTACCCTCATTTTAGTTTAAATTAACTGACCTGTAATTTAATGGATTGTTAATGCTTAGTTGTCGTTATTTTTTTATTGGATTTTTATTGTCTTGAATGTTTTTGTGTAAGACCATGCATGTTTTTATTGTGTTTTGTATAATGTGTTATGTTTTTTTTTTTCTTTTTTTTTTGTGGACCCCAGGAAGAGTAGCTGCTACTTTGGTGGCAGCTAATGGGGATCCGTATGAATAAAGAATAAAGTATGAATAATAAATAATAAATTGAATAAAACAATCGCTAATAAAACAATAGGCTGTGGGTATTGAAATGTGGTACCTAATTACAAGGCGTTTTTGTTATGCGTGATGGTCTCACATTTTCTCTTTCTCTCTAACCAGTGATCTTAGACAGACGATGGAGGCTTTCCAAGTTTGAATCCTTAACACTTGTACCCCCCTCCCTCTCTCTCTCTCTCTCTCTCTCTCTCTCTCTCAGGAGCCAGAGCCCTGTCTTCTCAGACTCAGTTCTCCTGTTCAGAGTGTCCATACTCCTTCGCGTCTCAGGTCTTCCTCCATGATCACTTGAAGAAGAGACACAACGACGTCTACTGCCGAATGCTGATCAATGGACAGATCCCCTCAGCAGCCTGTCAGCAAAACACCAGCTCTGTAACCAGAAACAAAACACACATCTGCAAATATTGTGAGAGGAGTTTCAGTTGGCCAAGTACCTTGAAAGTACATGAGCGTATCCACACTGGAGAAAAACCTTTCCACTGTAATCATTGTGACAAGAGTTTCAATGAGTCAGGTTCTCTGAACAAACACCAGCGTGTTCACACTGGAGAAAAACCTTTCAAATGTAATCATTGTGAAAAGAGTTTCAATGTGTCAGGTAATCTGAACAGACACCAGCGTATCCACACTGGAGAAAAACCTTTCAAATGTAAACATTGTGACAAGAGTTTCAATCAGTCAGGTGATCTGAACAAACACCAGCGTGTTCACACTGGAGAAAAACCTTTCAAATGTAAACATTGTGACAAGAGTTTCAAACAGTCAAGTGATCTGAACAAACACCAGCATGTTCACACTGGAGAAAAACATTTCCATTGTAAACATTGTGACAAGAGTTTCAGTCGTAAATCTAATCTGAACAAACACCAGCATCTCCACACTGGAGAAAAAACCTTTTCAATGTAAACAGGGTGGCTCGAAACACCACCAGCATAAATGTCCAGTCCACTCCGGAGGAAAAAAAAAACTTTCTACTGTAAATATGGAATTTTACCTATTTGGGTTCAATGCGTATTGTATTTCCACAACATCAGATCTCACTGTTAATTAAACAGATGTATTTTGGTACAGGAAGTGATAAGACACACATATATATATACATTTCTGCAGAAATCTGTGAATGGTAACAATCCACCAGCATAGGCAGGAATTAAATTTGGTGTGAGCGTTCCCTATCAAGAGTTTCAGTTGGTCAGTTGTGTATTCACACCAGTAAGAAAGTGCTTCCACTGTAGCTTTGTACAGTAGCTGAAGTTGAAACAAGCTCAATGTTTTTGTAGCTGTTGTAGCTTTTGGAGCAAGCTACAAATGTTGGACACATCTTTGTGTTGCTGCCTTCCACTGACAAATAATGGCAGCCTCTATCTGTACCTAAAATGTACTTTTCCCACCGGGGTTGAACCGGATCAGTTATTTAATGATGAATCAGTTCAGTAATTCCACTGAAAATGTATTGGTTCAGAACCCTAAGGCTCTGTGAAAGCACCAAGGTTCCAATAATCTAGAACGGAATCAGTTCAAGAACCAATGTTATTTTGGTGGGAAAGGGGCCTGTATGTGTGGTTGGTGTATATACAGTATATACAGTATAGTATATCGTCGTTGTCGGGTGAAAACCTTGTATGTCCAAAACCGTTCGTTTTGGTTTTATCAGTTTAAAAATGATTTACACTAGTGAAAACAGCCGATCTACAAGCACACTTGTAGATCAGCTGTTTTCACTACTTTTGTGCGACGGCCTTGTGTGATGAAGCAGGGCTTTACTTTGCAAAATAACGTAAAAATGTGAAACTTCGAGATACAAGGTTTCCACCCGACAACGACGATATATATATATAATTATAGGTGCGTAGGTTTTATGCTGTTATCTAACCAATCATTAGATATTTTAGTATGTCTCTCTTCTGAAAATCTTAATACATTTAAAGCCATACTGTGTAAGATGCCCAACTAGTGGTCATTAGCCCTATAGCAAACCGCGGTCGCGTCCGCGTCTTTCGGACGTTTTTCGTACCTTCAGACCCCCGCGAATGCCTCCACCTAGCTGAGATCTATCTTTTAAGGGGTCCCTTGTTCCTGTGCGTTCAGTAATTCCAGAGATACGGACTCCTTCACCCTGCCTGGTAGGCGAAATTACCTAGAGAAGGGATGGTACAAACGGGCGACAACAAATATGGCTGCCATAGCGACCCCACTTCAAGATGCGCTGTGATTGGCCGGCAGTTGTATAACCCTCGCTGTGATTGGCCGGTAGTGTGATGACGCAATTTTGGCGCGAGATCCGGTCCACGGCAAGGATCTCAGTTTACATACAGAGAAGGCTTTACAGGCTGAAATTCACGGCGCGGATCTTCTAAAACTTTTGTGATTTAATAGTTAGGAGAATTTTAAGATTTGTTTTATAAAAAAAGTTACATAGTACAACTTTAAATGGTGATTTGATGGATTCAACAATAAAATGTGTGAAATGGCAAATCTGTGTCTGCTTCTTCAAAATGTTTGTAGCCTCAAAGTGCTTTAAAACCTATATAATCTGGAGTTTTGTATAAGAAAACACACTGGTGATTTCATGTTTTTCATGTGTCAATCGTCACGGTAATGCACACCCCTCTTGTGTTATTAATTGATTACAAATTCATCAAGAATGTGGAAATCTGTTAACCTACTTTTCTAAGTTATGCGTATGGAGATCCAGGTGATGATAGTCAGCAGTCAATGTGATGTCAGAAGGTCAGCTATAGACACTGAGGGGTTACGGAAGGACAGACGGACTGACAGACAGACAAACAAAATACATTAATAAATACATTATAGGCTATATGAATAGTGATCAATATTTAACTTGAACCCTTTTGTTTTTTATTGTGGTCAAATGCATAATGCTCTGTCACTGTGTGTATTCATTCATATTGTATTTCAGACAATAAAGTATACATGGGGTTTGAGTTTAGACTACTAGCTTGATATTGGATTTAATTTTATCATGGGAAATTAGGAAATCAAATTTCATTTTCAGCAAATGTAATTCCTTTCAAAATTAAGACCTAGTCTATACTGTACATACAGTATACTATAAGGAATTATGATTTATGGGCCGAAACATATAGAAGCCATTTTTTACTGTACAGTCGTGTTATACAAGTTGTTTTCAACCTGAGGGTCCAAATGATTTTGTGGGTCCCCAGATGATTTGCTTAATGTGCAACATTGTTTATTCACTCAACAGTTAACATACTAACATACAGTATGGGGGTGTATTTAAGTAGCCTGGCGGTGCCAGTCTCTTATCACACAGGGGTGGTGTTGTGTGGTCTGGAAACCCAGGCTAGTATTTAAGGACTTTCAAGAGCTCTTTAATCCCTCTAAAATAAAAATGTAAAAAATTAAATGATTACTGCGTTAAGAGTAATCAGCTAAAATGGTTAAACATTGGCCTAATTGTCAACTATTGTCTAAATATCCAACATAAGGCATTGTGAGCATGTACTGTAGTTATGCTATTTTCACCATGGAACGAGTCAAACTAATTATCTCACAACCTAATCAGAATGGGGTCGTGTGTATGTCTGAACCAATTAATTTACAGTGGAAACATTCTGAACCTATTCAACATTAGGCAGGAAAGAAGAACTGAAAGGGTTCAACCGCGGTGGAAAAGGGGCCACAGTGAGATATTCAGAACATTTTAGAGGTAAAAACATCTTCAGTTACAAAAAGCTACAGTGGAAACACTTTCCCCTGGCGTGAATACGCAACTGACCAACTGAAACTCTTGTAAGGGTACGATCACACCGAACTTTAATTCTGCCTATGCTGGCTGATTCTGACAATGATTTTCAATGGGAACGTAGCGGTTTGTTGCCATTCATTTTTCTTGTTCACATTGTTTAAAGTGGAAACCTACGTTTTTATAATACGCTTTTGACCCGACTCAGTTAAACTCTTGTCACAATATTTACAGTGGAAGGTTTGATTTTTTCCCCCTGCAGAGTGGACTGCGAACATTTATGCTGGTGGTGTTTGTTCAAACCTCCTGACTGACTGGAGCTCTTGTCATTGTTATTGGTAAGGTTTCTTTCCAGTGTGTGCAAGCTGGTGTGTATAAGTAACCAAACCTCTTGTCACAATCATTACAGTGGAAAGGTTTTATCTCTGGTGTGGATACGCTGGTGTCTGTTCAGATTCAATGTATCCCTGAAACTCTTGTCACAATGTTTACAGTGGAAAGGTTTTTCCCCCGTGTGTAAGCTGATGTCTGTTCAGGGTGTGTAAGTGACCAAACTTCTAGTCACAATGTTTACAGTGAAAAGGTTTTTCTCCAGTGTGTACACGCTGGTGTCTGTTCAGATCACCTGACCGATTGAAACTCTTGTCACAATGTTTACATTTGAAAGGTTTTTCTCCAGTGTGGACACGCTCATGTACTTTCAGAGAACCTGACCGATTGAAACTCTTGTCACAACGTTTACATTTGAAAGGTTTTTCTCCAGTGTGGATACGCTCATGTACTTTCAGAGAACCTGACTGATTGAAATTCTTGTCACAATCATTACAGTGGAATGGTTTTTCTCCAGTGTGAACACGCTGGTGTTGGTTCAGATTATCTGACCGATTGAAACGCTTGTCACAATGATTACATTGGAAAGGTTTTTCTCCAGTGTGAACAAGCTGGTGTCTGCTCAGAGAACCTGACTGATTGAAACTCTTGTCACAATGTTTACATTTGAAAGGTTTTTCTCCAGTGTGGATAAGCTCATGTACTTTCAGGTGACCTGACTGACTGAAACTCTTCTCACAATATTTGCAGATCTGTGTTTTGTTTCTGGTTACAGAGCTGGTATTTTGCTGACTGGCTGCTGAGGGGATCTGTCCATTGCTCAGCATTCGGCAGTAGACGTCTTTGTGTCTCTTCTTCAAGTGATCATGGAGGAAGACCTGAGACGTGAAGGAGTATGGACACTCTGAACACGAGAAGTGACTCTCAGAAGACTGGGATCTGACTTCTGAGAGAGAGAGAGAGAGAGAGAGAGAGAGAGAGAGAGAGAGAGAGAGAGAGAGAGAGAGAGAGGTGTTTCAAATGTTGAGGATAAAACTTGGAAAGCCTCCATCGTCTGTCTAACATCACTGGTTAGAGGGAAAGAGAACTACAACATGTGATATCTGCATGGCACCGTCCGAAGTCCTTGAAACTATCATGAACCAAAAAGACGCCTTGTAATTCGGTACCAAGTTTCAATGCCCACAGCCTAAATGCTTTATTAGCGAAGTTCACTTCTCTAATGAAGCAAAGTGGAAATAACTTAGCGTCTTTATACGGGAATAAAAGGGACACATGTAGACAGATAGATACAGATATCTCCATATGTGGTCACAAAAGGGACTCGTGGGTGGTGTAACATACTGTAGATGCGAGGGCCGTGCACACTAGTAGTTCTTGGCATGTGTTGCCAAGAAAACTATTGAAACCAATGTTATGTAGATTAACCACACCATGAGTACAACAAAAGTGTGTTTTAAGCTGACTGACCTCCACTGGTCTCCTCCCACTCATCACTGTCTTCAGTGTCTTCAGTGTCTGCTTCAAGTTCAACTTCAATTTCAAAACAGCGTGAAGAGATGGCTTCTTCTTCTTCATCATCTTCACTTTTCAAAGCAGGTGTCAACTTTGATCCATCAGGCTCCTCTGGTCTTTGAAGTAGCTCCTCCTGTTCCTCTTTAATGTCTGGAGGCTCTGGTTCCTGTTCAGGAGAAACCTCCTCTTTACAAACAACCATGTGCAGCATGTCTAGGGGCAGAGAAATAACATGATATATTGTTTTTTTATTCCATGTTCCATGTACAAAATGAGGATCACTTGCTAATATTGATCAAACAGTAACTAAATATTATTGCAGTGTTTTTGTCTTCAAAGCAAGACACATTCTCAGCTGAAAGTACATATTTGCAAAAGTAACTAAACTATCATCAGCGTATGTTGGATTCACGTTAATGTGTATTTTCAGACATTTAACAAACCATCAATACTTAATAAACTTGACCTTTCATTTTGTACTTAGCCTGCTCTTTTTTCTCTCTACAACAAAACTCTAAATACCGCCGATCAGCTTGGAGCTGCTGAAAGACGGAGGGGAGAAAAAACTAAATCTGCTCCTCCGACAACAATAAATATATCAGGATGATCTATTTGCACCTTTTACCAACGCTTACAAAAGCTGCCGACTTGTGCCAAGCGTCGACGGCGTGAATTAACATAGGAATAAATGACCCTGGCTGGATGCATATCCATACATACGAATGTAACCGGGCCGTGGCCCGGGTTTAGAACAGATTCTTGATACACATGTGACAATGAAAGATGGACTCAGGCAAGGACCTTCCCCCAAGATTACAATATTTATTCAATCATTCAGCAATATTAAAAGTACTTTACTGTACAGTATCAAATGGTTTAAAAGTCCTAAAAACGTAAGCAGAGAAGGGAAGGGAGTACTACAGGATGGTTAAGGAATGAAGCTTATTAACCCTTGATTAAAAGCATGCAAGTTGAGGGCAAAATACCAATCTGTAAGGGGGGGGGGGGCACCGCTGTGATCCTATCCACCTAACCCTCCACAGTCCAGGAGTTCAACGTGCACCAATCCTGCAGCACTCAGAAGACACAGAAGACAAGGATGGTTATCACTATGCGAGCATAACAGTGTAGAGGCACGTATGAATTACTTGAATTACTGCTTGGGGGAGAATACAATTATTGTTACCAATAAGGTTCAATAACAGCAACTAAATACTGAAGTTAAAACAAACTGAAATGAATACAAACAAACAAAACATAACAAAACGGCAGTGGCAGTCTATCTACAAAAGAAACAAATCATACATGTTAACACACCATAAATCATATACATTATATAAAAGCAACCAAAAGTTACATTTACCTCATAACTAATGCACAGAGCCCATGTGAAGGCAAATACAGGGCATCACACAGGGCATCAGACATAGGGCATCAGTCTCTAGGGAGCAGGGCCTAAGGTGACAAACAAAAGGTCAGTTTCAAAGGCAATATTGTATGGCATTTCACCATTACTGATATATTAACCTACCCAGGGCATGGCACAGAATAGCTTCAACCTGCTACCACCAGGACAAGAGGGAGGAAAGCCCACACTGGCAGCAGGAAGTGGAAGGGACCCTGGCCTTTCTCTACGGTAGCTCAGGAAGGACATTTCTGACTGGCTACATCTACCCCCCAGGTACTTAAATTGGCGGCCCGACAATTTGCTAAGACCAGGGCCTGAAGAGTGGTACACTAGAACTGCTAGAGCCAAGTATCTGAGAATTTGTAGCCCCGTTTGTGCCTCTCCATGCTGTTACTGGTAGATGGTGAGGGTTCGAGTGCCTACCAGCCGTCTCACGGTTGGATCTTCTTACTACCTCGGGTTGGGGGAGTGGACAGGACGTGGTGGCGGTAGCGGCCTCTGGCAAAGCTGTTGTATGATGGTACACCGGGTCTGTCTCAGGTGGTACGTGCCATGTGACTGGCCGAGCTTTCCTTTTCCCCGTCACATGTCTGGTCCCCAGCCACAGGTACCGGTCCCCTGCATCAGGGCTCGTCATTCTTGGATCCGGCGGAGCTGCAGGAATCCACTGGTCCCTTTCATTCCGTTGTGTTGCCACCCGCTTCATCCATTCCCGGGCATACTCCACCGCTGCCACTTGCAGTCGTCGCTGGTGCTTTCGGACCCAGTCACGGACCTTGCCCGACCTGGCATTCACGACAGCCCTCTGGACCTGAAGGCGGAGAGCAGGCTGAGACCATTTGAGTTCAGGCAGTACATTGTCAGCATAAGCTGAAAGGACATCAGCCACAAAACCTCTACCAGCACCAGTAGGCAGAAGAACATGAAGATATCTGCACCGATCACCGTACCAACATCTTCCTTTCTGGAAGTATCTGCATATGTTGTAGGATGGTGAAGCTGGCCCTTGATATACTGGCACGTCTTGCACGATTAGGGGGAATAACTGAAACTTGTGGTCTATGGACATTTGAGCCTGAGTAAACCCCACCTGATGTACGACTCCTTACATCAGGGGGGAAAAGTTTCCCCCATCTTGAGCAGCCAGGGTTGCTGTTGTGGGATATGGATCTGTAGGTGGCTGAACATGAATATTAACATGTTTGTTCCTGCCCAGATTAGCATAGTGGCCTGGTTTATGGTAACGATTACCCACATTGGTGTTTGAGGGAGGCCTCGAGGCTGCCTGTAGTGCAAATAAGGCCTCTGTCAATTTATCAATATGCTCTTTTTGGTTCTGCAACACACACTTTAATTCAGCCATTTCTGTGTTAACAGAACTAGTAGTAGGTGCCTTACTCTCAGAGTACTGTATAGCACTAAAGCATGGAACGGAGTAACTCCTACCCCTTGGCTCCTCAGGTCGTCCTTCCCGCTCCCAAAGAATGGCTTCTGCTCTTGCATCGAGGAGGCTGTAATCAGGATGTTGTCGGACCACTCGTTTTAACTCCCTGCGAAGGTTAGAGTCAAGAACATGTTCAATAAACTGATCTCTGAGGAGTGTTGGGCCACACTGCATTTCCCTTGGGGAACAACGTTCAACCTGTTCCATTAAACACTGCAAAGCATGTGAGAACTCTTGAAGTGATTCCCCTTCCTGCTGTTTCCTGGAAAAGAAACACTGTTGCAAGGAAACGTACGATTTTGAACAGCCATACAAATCATCAAGAATTGTTAAAATTTTTGCAGGGTCCTCCCTTTCTGCCCTAGGCCGGTACCTAATCTCATCCTTGGCTGGCCCCTCCAGGTGATCATATATAAAATAAGCTTGGTCAACAGGTCTTAAGTGCCTTGTTCTCAGCGTAGCTCTGATCTCCTCCACCCAATCCCCCACTGGAATCCCAGATATGCCCCTAAAGATTGGACATTTTCGTTCCCTCTGTATATAGACCAGACGTTCAACAGGGATACAGTTATTAGGAGCAGGGCCTTGGCAGCCATCATCATAATCTGTGCAGTCTAAATCCACCTGCTGTGCTTGAGAGGCTACCTCTTGGTCCTGCGTTAGCTGGTCCTTTTCGGCGCGCAACTGCTGAACCAAGTCCCTCAGTTCTTGAATTTCTTTGGCCATGGCACAAACAAGAGAAACAGTCAATGCTGCAATGTTGATTGAAGCGCTTTGTTGGTTGGGAGGGGGGATTAAGGCAGCAATGAGGCTCAGCCAAGCTGGTCTTCAACATACACACTGCCGTTTTGTTTTAATGTAAAAATGTAACCAAGTAAGAACGAATAAAAAAAAAAAAATGTATAAGTCCTTGTCATAAGCCCACCTACACAGTCACTGTATCACTGCCGACATCGCCAGAATGTAACCGGGCCGTGGCCCGGGTTTAGAACAGATTCTTGATACACATGTGACAATGAAAGATGGACTCAGGCAAGGACTTTCCCCCAAGATTACAATATTTATTCAATCATTCAGCAATATTAAAAGTACTTTACTGTACAGTATCAAATGGATTAAAAGTCCTAAAAACGTAAGCAGAGAAGGGAAGGGAGTACTACAGGATGGTTAAGGAATGAAGCTTATTAACCCTTGATTAAAAGCATGCAAGTTGAGGGCAAAATACCAATCTGTAAGGGGGGGGGGCACCGCTGTGATCCTATCCACCTAACCCTCCACAGTCCAGGAGTTCAACGTGCACCAATCCTGCAGCACTCAGAAGACACAGAAGACAAGGATGGTTATCACTATGCGAGCATAACAGTGTAGAGGCACGTATGAATTACTTGAATTACTGCTTGGGGGAGAATACAATTATTGTTACCAATAAGGTTCAATAACAGCAACTAAATACTGAAGTTAAAACAAACTGAAATGAATACAAACAAACAAAACATAACAAAACGGCAGTGGCAGTCTATCTACAAAAGAAACAAATCATACATGTTAACACACCATAAATCATATACATTATATAAAAGCAACCAAAAGTTACATTTACCTCATAACTAATGCACAGAGCCCATGTGAAGGCAAATACAGGGCATCACACAGGGCATCAGACATAGGGCATCAGTCTCTAGGGAGCAGGGCCTAAGGTGACAAACAAAAGGTCAGTTTCAAAGGCAATATTGTATGGCATTTCACCATTACTGATATATTAACCTACCCAGGGCATGGCACAGAATAGCTTCAACCTGCTACCACCAGGACAAGAGGGAGGAAAGCCCACACTAGTGTGGCTTTTGTAGTGCAAACAATTCAGGCAGCAGGAAGTGGAAGGGACCCTGGCCTTTCTCTACGGTAGCTCAGGCAGGACATTTCTGACTGGCTACACATACATTAGGCAATCTGCAGGTGACATCTGCAAGGTATTTATATTATACAAGTAAATAGAATAACATTCATGTTGAAAATCTACCACTAGATAGCACTGTGCCTTCACACACTATACTTTGCTAGTCAGCTTTTATGGGTTTCATTTGTAGACCTACACTGGCCATGTTGAAGACTAACACAGGTGTTCTGATTTGCGTATATAGCCACAGAACATTAAATGAGTTTTATACCAATCAGAAAAATTGAAACATCTGTGTTGGTCCTCAACATGGCCTTGTGTAGGAACTACAGATGAAACCCATGAAATATGGAGGTCAAATAAATCACACCTGACATGTGGGCCCCACATGTTTTTATTTCTTTATATACATGTCATCTCAGAGACTCAGACAGAGTACTGAACATGTAACTGTAAACAATAAAATAATGTCTAATAATTCAATTACATTACAATAATTGTTTATTTGATGGTCTTCCTGACCTGGCTGGCATGTGTGCCCTCATTAAGTGGCCTTGTCCCTAAACTGACGAAATTCCAGGCCTGGACAGCACTATATGATAACAAAAAGGAATAAAGAAAGAGAGACAGAGTGCATGAAACTCACTGAGTTCTGTGGGGTCTCCAGGTTCCTCCTGAATGTTAATACAGATGAGTCTGTGGTGTTCATCATTCATCTTCAACCGTTTCTCTACAGAAAAACACAAGACTGTTCACAATAATTAGCAGCTAGCTTAAAAGAGATGATCCATGGGATGGTCCCCCCTATAGCTCTATGGAGCAACTCAATGCAAGTGGACGGGCGGGGATATCAGTTGCCCTCTCTATTATTATTATAGCTCTATGGATGGTCCCGGTTGGTCGGGAGGCAGTACCTGTGGAAAGCAGTGTTGCCAGCTATGACAAAAATAAGCAACCATGTCTTAGGAAAACAAGCCCAAAAGAAGCTAGTTCAAGCGACTATATAGGCAACATGAGCACTTTGAAACCTGTAAATCGTCCATTTGAAAAATAGCCGACCTACTGCAACTTCTGCAAGTAGGCCTACAAATAATTTACAAGTGACATTAAAGAGACACAAGCCCAAAGTCACTTATAATACGCAGACATGGCAACACTGGCGAAAAGCCAGGTTTAGCCTACTGAAATTTGCTGAAAATGAAATTTGAGTTCCCAACTTCCCACATGGAGTAGGCCTATAATAGACTAAATGTCTTAGTTATGATTGTTTTATTTCACACTTGCTTTGGTCTTTCTCATACAAAAAAAATCCCATTTGTATTAATTCGTCACTGAATACATCCCACGATGCATTTCGCATAATGTAACAAGTGATGCAAGGTTGATTTAATATCCGGTCTGGATCTACCACGGATACGGAAACGCTGCGTGCATCTACGTGTGCGTTAAAAGGAGCGGATACAGTGGGCGGGCCACGAGCGTTCTGACCACGTCAGAACACTGAGCAGTGAATGGAACCCAGGCTCTCCACAGGTACTGTGGAAACAGCCTGCGGGGGGCGCTGTTTGTCAACCGTTGTCACTTAAACTTTGTCTTTCAAAACATCGCGTGGTCACCACTCGTCATCAAGCAGCAGGACAGGTAAAGATGAACAAATCAATGTTGTTTAGTTGGTCTTTGATGATGACTCATCATTTAATTAAGATGAACATAATTATATGTTTGCTCAGCTGTAGCTTAATCAACCAGTAGTTCCTAGCTGTAGCAGCAACTAGCAAGACATGTAGGATATAGCCCACTAGTTTTGTTGCATGTTGTTGTCTATTGATGATGCAACAACTAGTTTCATCAGTGTTTATAGCATTTATTACTGTGAAGGCATGAAAATATGTAAATTCAGTCAACAAGGAAAACACAGTCCACATGCTTTCCAATGTTATAAGACTATTATGAATCCATTATCTCTTTGCACCCACTTTGTTGGATTGTTGGACTTGACCAGTTTACAGTGATGCCTTTTACCTTCACAAACTAGGCTTTTAGCAGACACTCAAGTCTTAATCCAGAGCCATTTACAATAAGCACAACATGGTAACACATCAAATGAATAGCCTATACATGAAAGCTAGATAGCATTTTTATTTTTAGGTTTTGATATAAAGCTTGTTATTAAAGTCCTTGTTCAATTCCTTCATTTCAGAGCAGAGTCCAGACTGCAGGTGGGGATGAACACTCCAGACTCATCCAGGACCGTCTGTATTAAACAGGAGGAACATGAAGACCAGCCAGAACTCAGTGAGTTTCATGCACTCTCTCGTTCTTTAAATTTTTCCCTGGTCTGTTGTAGTAGGGCTGTCATAATATCTACCCCCATGGCAAAAAGATATCATGGCTTATCCAGACTAAGATGGAGTCTGCAAGAGGCGAGTCTTCAGACTACAATATTATTATGTATGTCCCCTCAACAGCTCACATCGGTTCCTGACAGCCAGCAAGCAAGACAACTAGACAAAATTGCCTGCAAAACTATCTTGACACGTAACAACACTCGCCCGCAGCCCCACAGTGGCGTATAGGCAGGATTAACATTTAGGGTGTGCAAAATGTGGTGTTCCCATTTATTAACCCGCAATATATATCGAATGTTATTCAATTTACTTGCATAATGGGGACACGTTATAGTGTTGTCACTATAACTATTTACCTTGCATATGTCACCTCTGTAATTTAATTCATTAATATATTTCCAAACGTTCTCTTTTGAACTCCTACAAGACTTCTGACAGTAGCCTATTATGCCTTGCCTGTTACAGATTACCTAATTTAACAGATCACACAATGGACTGTGGATATGCCTCCATATTTTAAATACATTTTATGATAAATATTTGATGTAGCTACCATTATTCAGTTTTGGGGTAAACTAACTAAATATATGTATTATTGTAGTTACTTTTGCAAATGTGTAGGCCTATTTTCAGCTGAGAATGTGTCTTGCTTTGAAGACATAAACACTGCAATAATATTTAGTTACTATTTGGTCAATATTCGCAACTGATCCTCATTTTGTACATGGAAAAAACAATTCACTATCATGTTATTTCTCTGCCCCTAGACATGCTGCACATGGTTGTGTGTAAAGAGGAGGTTTCTCCTGAACAGGAGAGGAGCTCCAGTCTGCTCCAGGAGGAACCAGAGCCTCCACACATTAAAGAGGAACAGGAGGAGTTACTTCAAAGACCAGAGGAGCCTGATGGATCAAAGTTGACACCTGCTTTGAAAAGTGAAGAAGATGATGATGAAGAAGAAGAAGCCATCTCTTCACGCTGTTTTGAAATTGAAGTTGAACTTGAAGCAGACACTGAAGACACTGAAGAGTGTGAGGAGACCAGTGGAGGTCAGTCATCTTAAAACACACTTTAGTTGTACTAAGGTATAGCTAATCCAAACCTTTAAGTCATAACATTGATTTCAGTAGTGTTCTTGGCAACACATGTAACCTTTCTACAGTCTTTTAGAACTACGTTGCATTGCCCACCAATATGTCTGAGTCATTGTACGTGTCTGTCTGTGACCCTTTTGTGCCCATATATGAGGATATATATGTCTGTCTACCTGTGTCCCTTTTATACAATTTACAATTTAGGCATTTAGCAGACACTCTTAAGCCAGAGTGCTATGGTAAGTGCTATGGGGTGGAGTGTGAAGAGGTAATTCCATCCCTGACAATATTTGTCATAGTAAGGAACCAGTTTGTCTTTACTCACAAATACAATATGTGAGAGATCGTCATAATCATGCTACCAGGCAGGTTACTAGGGTGACATTGTTAAAGAAAAACCCAGAACAAATGCTGCATGTAGATCTGTAATGTATAGGGCAATTATTATATGGAACAAATTACTGACTGATCACTGAAGCACCCAGTAAGGCTAGTTTTAAGAGACTCCTTAAAAGACATTTGACCAATTACCCTCATTTTAGTTTAAATTAACTGACCTGTAATTTAATGGATTGTTAATGCTTAGTTGTCGTTATTTGTTATTGGATTTTTATTGTCTTGAATGTTTTTGTGTAAGACCTTACATGTTTTTATTGTATTTTTTTGTGGACCCCAGGAAGAGTAGCTGCTACTTTGGTGGCAGCTAATGGGTATCCGTATGAATAAAGAATAAAGTATGAATAAAGAATAAAGTATGAATAAAGAATAAAGTATGAATAAAGAATAAAGCGAACTTCGCTAATAAAGCAATAGGATGTGGGTAATGAAATGTGGTACCTAATTACAAGGCGTTTTTGTTATGCATGATTCACATTTTCTCTTTCTCTCTAACCAGTGATGTTAGACAGACAGATGGAGGCTTTCCAAGTTTTATCCTTAACATTTGTACCCCCCCCCCCCCCCTCTCTCTCTCAGGAGCCAGATCACAGTCTGCTCAGGTCTTGAAGAATCACTTGAAGAAGAGACACAAAGACGTCTACTGCCGAATGCTGATCAATGGACAGATCCCCTCAGCAGCCTGTCAGCAAAACACCAGCTCTGTAACCAGAAACAAAACACACACCTGCAAATATTGTGAGAGGAGTTTCAGTTGGCCAAGTAACTTGAAAGTACATGAGCGTATCCACACTGGAGAAAAACCTTTCCACTGTAATCATTGTGACAAGAGTTTCAGTCAGTCAGGTAATTTGAACCAACACCAGCATGTTCACACTGGAGAAAAACAATTCCATTGTAAACATTGTGACAAGAGTTTTAGTAGTAAATCTTATCTGAACAAACACCAGCATCTCCACACTGGAGAAAAAACCTTTCCAATTTAAACAGTGTGGCTCAAAACACCACCAGCATAAATGTCCAGTCCACTCCGGAGGGAAAAAAAAACTTTCTACTGTAAATATGGAATTTTACCTATTCGGGTTCAAGGCGTATTGTATTTACACAACATCAGATCTCACTTTTAATTAAACAGATGTAATTTGGTACAGGAAGTGATAAGACAAAATGTAAAAGCTTAAATAAGTCCATTTACACACACATATATATATATATATATATATATATATATATAAAATATTATTTTTGCAGAAATCTGTGAATGGTAACAATCCGCCAGCATAGGCAGAATTTAATTTGGTGTGAGTTCCCTATCAAGAGTTTCAGTTGGTCAGTTGTGTATTCACACCAGTAAGAAAGTGCTTCCACTGTAGCTTTGTACAGTAGCAAATGCATTTGGGTCCCCCATCCATAATCAATCATATGGACATTCCAACATATGGGCATATACTACTGAAATCATGGACCTCCATATGACAGGTCGCGGTCAGTCAGGGATCTCGCTGTCTCTCCATATATGGGCATAAAAGGGACAAGGACGGAGAGATACAGAGATCTCTCCGTATATGGGCATAAACAGGACAGGGGTAGACAGCCAGAAATGGACATCTCCATATGTGCACAAAATGGACACAGAGCGACGGGTACAACAGACTAAGCCCTAGACACTATGGTTCAGACATATTGGTTAGGCGTGAGTCTTTGGTCCTGTTGATGTTGAAAGCCAGGCACTATTCTGTCAGGTTCTCCACCCCTCTCTTGTAGGCTGTCTCGTCATGTCAGACCTCACCATCGTGTCATAGGCAAACTTGACCAAAAACACAGGTTGTCTGAGCAGTTCAAAATAATGAAACTTTTTGTGTGTGGTGTCATGAGGGATGGAGTTTGTTACTTTTAATTGATAATGAGCACCTTATCGATCCTGCTTATTGAGCCGGGCTTTTATCGAGTCCACTATTGAGTGTTTTCTAATATTTTGTTGTTGTGTGACTGTGAGTTTGTGGCTGACCACCATCTATGAAGATGACAATTGACAAAAGTAACAAATAATATCATTAAATATCATTAAAACAATCATTCATTAGTTTGCAATAAGTCTTAAATGGAAGTGTTATTCTGTATTATGAATAGTACTGTAATAACTTCTTGATCGCCTCTTGTCTTGATTTGTGGGCCGCTATGCTCGTTAACAAGCTTGATAAGCCCAAAGCTTATTGATACCGGGTAATCAATACATCTGTTATCGAGTTTGTAGCGGACCATTGTTTCGAGCTCCATCCCTAGTCATGACACTGTAGCGGCCACCATCTGTTGTTACTTTATATGGTTAACCTGTGATCATGGTTTACCATATAAGGTATATATGGTAGACAATTTTAAAGTTTAATCGTCACAGAGGTCTAGACCATAAAAAGCAGGGTTTCCGCCAAAGACGCGTGTTAACCTTGAGGTCGACGCTCCTAGTCAAAGTGACAGTGAGAGCATCAGTCATCAACTGTGAATGAGATGGGAGACACATTGGAGTTTAATGGGATTCATCAGGAAGTCAAAGGCCTCTGGAATGATGGACGTCTGCGTTTCAGCAAGCAGAACGTGGCATACAAGAGCAGCAAGACGGGCAAGCTGGACAGCATCCCAGCTGGGGAGCTTAGCGCGGCCCAGTGGAGACGTGTGTGTTTGGGACATGGCATCAAACTATCAACCAGCAATGGACATGTCTATACATATGACGGCTTCAGGGACACAGACTTTGAGAAGATCTCTGACTTCTTCAAGGCTAACTACAGGGTGGAGCTGACCGAGAAGGACATGTGCGTCAAGGGCTGGAACTGGGGCACTGTCAATCTTTCAGGGCCTCTGTTGTCATTCGGCGTTGAGGACGACAACGCTGCGTTTGAGGTCCCACTTTCCAGCGTGTCCCAGTGCACTACGGGCAAGAATGAGGTCTCCCTGGAGTTCCACCAGAATGACGACGCGGAGGTTTCCCTCATGGAGGTCAGGTTCTATGTCCCGCCCGGCCAGGCGGACGAGGGACACGATCCCGTGGAGGCATTTGCCAAGAATGTGCTGTCCAAGGCTGATGTCATCCAGGACACAGGAGATGTCGTGTGTATCTTCAAAGAGCTGCAGTGTCTCACGCCCAGGGGAAGGTATGACATCCTTATCTATACAAAGTTCCTTCACCTCCACGGTAAGTCGTTTGACTTCAAGATTCCCTACACCACCGTGCTGCGTCTCTTCCTGCTTCCTCACACGGACCAGAGGCAGATGTTCTTTGTGATCGGTCTGGATCCTCCCATCAAGCAGGGCCAGACTCGCTACCAGTTCCTCGTCCTGCTTTTTCCCAAAGAGTCGGACGACAGCCTCGCCCTCAACATGAGCGAGGAGGATGAGCGCTGTTTTGAGGGCAAACTCAGTAAGAACATGTCAGGCCCTCTGTACGAGCTAGTCAGCAGGGTGATGAAGGCTCTGGTCAACCGCAAGATCACTCTGCCTGCAGACTTCCAGGGCCACTCAGGTGTCCAGTGCATCACCTGCTCCTACAAGGCTTCCTCTGGCCTCCTGTATCCCCTAGAGAGGGGTTTCATCTACATGTACAAGCCATGTACGATGCACCTGCGCTTTGACGAGATCTCCTTTGTCAACTTTGTCAACCGAGGCACTACCACACGCTCCTTTGACTTTGAGGTGGAGACCAAGCAGGGGAACGAGTACACCTTCGGCAACATTGAGAGAGAAGAATACAGCACGCTGTTTGACTTTGTCAATGCCAAGGAACTCATCATCAAAGACAGAGGCTTCGAGGAGGGAATGAGAGGTAACGCTGACGATGAGTACAGTGACTCTGACCATGATCAGCATGATGCCTACCTGGAGAGGATGAAGGACGAGGGCAAGATCAGGGAAGAGGTAAGTGACGAAACAGAGGGAGAGAGCGACGAAACGGAGGGAGAGAGCGACGACTCTTACCACCCCCAAGAGGTGGATGATGACACTGCATTAGAATATGATAGCAACGCCTCATTGAGTCTCAGTGACAGGAGTGAAGGAGACGACAGTGCAGATGACGGCGAAGGAGATGGAACGAAGATGATACAGGTCAAGAAACCCGAAGTCTTGCAGGAGACGAAAGAGAGGAAGCCACGCAAAAAGAGGAAGCAGAAGGACTCTGGTGGCCCCAAGAAGCCGATGAGCGCCTACATGCTGTTTCTCAACTCCAATCGTGAGCGCATCATTTCACAGACCCCAGGCATCTCTATCACCGAGATCGCCAAGAAGGCAGGAGAACTTTGGAGACAGTTGGGAAAGGAACAGAAGGAGGAGTGGAAAGAGAAGGCTGGGGAGGCTAGGGTGCAGTATGACAAAGCCCAGAAAGAGTACAAGGAGACTGGTGGAGTCGCCATTCCTCCCAAGATGGAGATCAAGAAGGCAGGCAAGAAGAGGAAGTCAGCAGAGAAGGCTCGAGGAGGAAATGAGAGCGAGACCAGTGAGGAGAGCTTGTCAGACACTGACCGCAATGAATCTGATGAAGATGAAGAGGAATCATCATCATCAAGGCTTTGATTTACCCATGCTCTGAATTGGCGTGTGGGGGTGTCCATAGGCTAGCCAGTGGCAAATTGAGTCTTTGTCAGCCATGTGATTGGACTATGATCCAACCAGCAGGCTCCTACCGGCTTCTTTCACCCTGGATCTACCTACACTTCTGGTTGTTTATGAAGAGTGAAATAAGCGGTGACTTTCATTAAAGAGCTGGTGCCATAGTTTTGTAATTTTCCTGTCTATGGAGTTAACATGAGTCTAATAGACCCCCAGGTGTGGTTATAATAAGCAAATACTGTCCTCCCTGTGTATTTGATTTCTTCCCGAAAGCTGAAAGCATCTGAGTCAAAAGGCCCAATTGAAATACACCGTTTTAATGACATCATAAAATCATCCCCTCCCCATTTTACCATACAGCAACACTGTGGTTGTGGCTTACTTCAGCTGGGCCACCACCCACCTGACAACCAGGCATACTTAATGGACAGGTGGGTGTGACCACATAAATGAAAACATAATTTTAACACTTTCTGTACACTTTTTTTGAAGAAAATCGCACCGTGGTGTCAAACACGACACACGTGCATATCTCCTTGTATGGGCTCTTCTGTCCGTGACATCAGCTGTGGTGATGTCGGCCTCTTCGTACTTTCTATGACGTTAGTCTTGTGTGGCGTTAGTCTCACAATAGAGAAACGAAGCCATGTCGTCATTTGTGCGTAATGACGCCCTCTAGGGGGTTCATGCTGGTATTGTTTTGTATTCAAATCGCCATTGGGAAATTTGCGATTGCCGCATATAAGGACTGTGTTAAAAAAATAAACACACCATGTGCGCGTTTCTGTCAGCGGGGGGGTTCTGCATAGTTTATGATATTCATTCATATCTGATATAGCCTGTTGTCAGAGAAAATGTAATCAACGCTGTCCTAAATGTTGGAAACTACAGAGAGACACTCGTGTCTGGGACAGACTGTCGCTGAGAGCATGTCCGCGCACATGGTGTGTTTATATTTTTAACACAGTTCTTATATGCGGTGATCGCAAATTCCTCAATGGCGATTTGAATACAAAACAATACCAGCATGAACCCCGTAGAGGGCGACATTTCACGCCATTTCACGGAAGTGACATCACACTTCGCTGCTGAATAAGCCAGACGTATAGGAGTGGTTAACAGCGCTCAAAAAATATTCCTCCAAGTATTAATCATAATACCTGATGATCATGTTGTGGGGGGGGGGGGGAGGGGAGCTTGGCCGATGCCATGCTCTGCAGGATGGACATACATTTTCTTTTTTATTTTGTAATATATTTTATTGATTTTCAAAATATTTATTGGACATGGGACAAGACATTACAACCAGTTCATGAGACATTAATACAGCTGGAATCCGTCACTATATCCTCTCAGTCATCTAAGGATCTTAGAACACACTAAACAAACAAAAACAAGACTATAACAAACAAAAAACTAATCGAAAACATAACAAGGCATCACAGGGGTCTATACATCAAATCTCAAACAGTTCTCACATATTCAAACAAATACAAAATGACACAAACTATACAGAAGTCAGATCCTGTAGGGCACACAGGGAGAGAACCCAGGCCCAGAGCTGATGACTGATGGGAAAACAGAGGACGGACGTACATACAGACAAAGCCAATTGTAGGAGCGGTTAAAGGATAACTTTGTTTTTTTGAAGCGGTGAAAACCGCTTCCAATGAGTGGATTTGTGTGTCCCACGCCCATATATGGTCATTTCAGTCCAGAATGAACATGTTTTTTCAAAAACAAAATGTGTGTTTCATGTCCATATATGGTCATCTCAGTCCAGAATGAACAGGTTTTATCAAAACAAAATGTGTGTCCCATGTCCATATATGGTCATTTCAGTCCAGAATGAACAGGTTTTATCAAAAACAAAATGTCTGTCACCTCATGTCCATATATGGTCATTTCAGTCCAGAATGAGTGTGTAGTGTCCGTCCCGGTCTGATGATTGGATACTTTGAGGATTGGTCAAGCTTCACATGACAATTCGGCCCTCCAGATAAAATCATTCATTCATTCAGAATATAAAGAATGTATAGATCACAGAGTTCATAACTCTAGAACACAGAATAAAAGTTCAGCGCTTCACTTCGAACCGAGGTTTGATTTTTACCACAAGGGTTCATATTTTAGATAGTCATTAGAGAAAATAAGAGTGTTAAAATGTTTTCATTTACTTCTACTTTCTATCCTTTTAGTGATTTTAACGATTTTGATTTGCATCCATGCCCAGGTTGGGGGCATGGATGCAAGTGGCTAAATATGTATTTTTTAGACACAATAAGCCCATTCCCAAGATGCACCGCAATCTTTCATGGGCAGATGTGACTTATGGGGGCTGGTGTAAATACAGTAACAAAGACATTGTCAGCTTATTGTTTCTAAAAATACATATTGAGCCACTTGTACGCATGCCCCCACCCACTGAAATCAAAATACTAAAATGTCTAAAACTATAGTAAGCAGTAAATGAAAACATTTTTTAACACTCGTCTTTTCTTTTCTCTAATTACAATCTAAATGATTAACCCTTGTTGTAAAAAATTAAAATAAAGTTGTCCTTTAACTCCGCTCAAAAAAAGAAAAGAAAAAAAGAACACATGTTATGCCCAGTCTTAAAGTTTAAAATAAGAATTGAATACATTAATTATCAATATGAGGCATCTAAAAAACAGTGTTTTCTATGGTAGTGTGATGTGTGTGGAGCTGATCACGGTTACGAGTACATCCGATAACAGGAGTATTGCACAGTAGGTGGTGTGTGTATTCCCCACTTATATCGTTCATGTCTTTCATGTCCCCAAGTAGGCCGGCGCCCATAATTATTACTTGCGCAAGCAGAGCATGCAAGTATTGCGATCGGTATGTAGGTATACATACATACATACTGTACATACATACATACATACATACATACATGTACATACATATATACACATAATACATACATACCATACATATGCTATACACTTAAACTTTATGTTGGTTTGTTTACAGTTGAGAGCGAAAACAATGTTGCACATTAAGTTAATCATCTGGGGACCGCCCAAAATAATTTGGGGACCCGACCCACAGGTTGAGAACCACTGGTCTAAATGACATTTTAACCTTTGCATAAGGGTTCTAGGGTCAAGTCCACGCTAGGGCTAAGGTGGAGTCTGAAGAGGTGAATCTTCCTTCACATTACAAGATTTCAAACAGACTCTACCCATTGTGATGGTAAATCACAATGGTAAATCACAATGGGCGATCATAATTAAAGGGAGCCTCTGCATATCCAAAAACTGTGCAAAATCAAGTTCTTTATTTTTTAGTTTAGACAAAGTGCAAGCTTTTGGTCATAGACCTTCTTCAGGCATGAGACAAATAAAACAAAGGACACACTCACAATTTCTGCACGTTTTATCCCTGTCACTCTTTTGTAAATGACAGTATCTGTATTTTCAATTCACCAAACCATAACATATGGCTTCATTGGTTAATGTATGTGTTGTAATAATAATAATAATAATCTAAATCTGCAAAGTAACAAGTAACAAAATATAAGTACAGTATTAATTACATATTATTACACAATAATTCTCAGGTAAAATATACTAAAAATGCTTAAAGATTGCACCAGTGGATTTGGTCAGATTTGTACAGAGACAATAAGTGTTGATTTAGATTATTTTTATTTGATTGCAATAACATTGGAACTGTAACACACAACACAATGCACTAGCAGCAGATACATTGTATTAATCAAAGAGCGAAAAACTCATCTTTTAAAGAAAAAAACAAAAGAAATTGTCCCGTCGTCACCAACTGGGAAAAAAACAATGACGAAACAAAAGCAACCAATAGGTTAGTCTATTTACAAGTCACGAGTAGCAGCCGCCTGAAGGTGACTTTTCATACCAATTTTGAAGGAGGCTAGGGATTTGCTCTCCTTTAAGGCTTGCGGAAGGGCGTTCCACATGTTGGTGGTATAGCAGTACAATTGCAGTGTTGTTTTTGACAGCACATTTTGATTTCGTTTTAGTCATAGTCTTTGGAATAAAATGTCTTTTAGTTTTAGTCATAATTTAGTCACCCCGAACAGTTCTAGTTTTAGTCTAATTTTAGTCGACTAAATATCATAATGTGTATTTTTGGCAGTCCTTGATGGCATCGTAATGACTGATTTTACACTTGGTTGCGTGCTGAAAATAGCCGATCTACAAGCTCACAACGCGTCGCACTGCGACGCGTTGTGAGCTTGTAGATCGGCTATTTTCAGCGCGCAACACCTGAGAGCAACCAAACATAAAATGACTGTCTTATCCACTAGTCCCTCCCTAAGGTTTTAGTCTAGTTTTTATTTTGTTGACGAAATTGGCAATATATTTAGTCTTAGTTTTAGTCATCATAGTTTAGTTTTTATTTCGTTTTTATTTCGTTTTCATCAGTGAAAAAAACGTAGTCGACAAACATTTTTCGTCCTAGTTTTAGTCGACGAAATCAACACTGTACAATAAGATTACATGGGAAATACAACTGATTACATGGGGAAGACCAGGTAACCGCTGTATGTCGTTTGTTTCATTTCATCATCGTAGACCCCATAGCCTGCAGGGAGCTTTATGTAAACCCTGTCGTTTTGCTGCAGCTCTATGATCAACGAATTAGAGATGTAAACGTGTGCCATGGCTATGTCGTTCCAAAGAATCAAATTCTCCGTACCATTGGCAGGTTTATGGTACAGTTTCACACCCATAGACAGATTTTCGCGGCGGTCGTGAACGGTGAATCGGATGGAATACAGTCCTCGCACTGGAGCTTTGAACTCGCCTGCAGCAGAACAGAACAAAACAAACACACACATTTGGTGGATCAGAACATTCCACCGATATCTCAGAGCGGCAACCACAACTGCTTTTAAAAAAGATATATTCAAAGAAAAAAAAAGAGTCAAGATTTTTCAAAAATAGTAGATCTACAAGCGGCACCGTGAGCTTGTATATCTGCTATTTTTCAATAGTTAAAGCATTAAATAAGTCTAGGCCTAAATGGGTTTTAATGGAGTTGAGAAGGGCAGTACCTGTAGATGGTTCGTAGGCGCCGCCGATGTTGGTCAGAACCTCACTAAACTTCAGTATTTCGTCGTTTGCATAGGGTCCCATGGAGCGCTGGTTCAGTCCAGCAGAGAAAGCCACCTTTCGTATGCCTGTGAACATCCAGAACCCGGAATCAGAAAGTCTTTATTGTCATTGAGGTAGAAGTTCCGTTTCAACAACAAGGAGAACATGTCACTCTGAAGTCATCGTCAGCACCGTAATTGTTTTTATTTCAACTCGGAGGAGAATTCAACCTTTGTCAAGTCCCGCCTATTGTCCCGCCCCTCTTCACATCCATTGGTTGCTGTGTCTTGGTGGGACACTCGGTGGGACACTCCAACCACTACCATTTTAATTCAGTTGCTTCGTTCTTGTTATTCTGTGTTCAATTCTAATTTCAAACTTGGTTTCAGTAAAATGGAGCTGCTCAGTGGCAGTAAAGTGACTCAGCATGTTTTAAAATGTTGTTATTTCTCCAAAAATTACGTTTTAGCAAATTCAACATAAAAGGCGGAACCAGGGCAGGACAAGGCAGATAGAGCCTGTCAGTCAGGGACCAACCAGAAGGCTAATAAAGGGTGAATTGAGGGGCAGGCACTCATTTTCAATGTAGCCGAGATACAATGCAATGCTCAACACTCAATGCAATACTTAAGAGTCATTCATATATACATATGAAATACGAAATACATGAATCAGAAGACAGAAAATACTCTGAAAACTAAGAGACAAACCAAAAAATGTAATAAATTCCTGAAATTGCAGATAGCAGTGCTTATCACCAAGTAATTGTGTTCACCATGTTTGAAGTTACTGGACTGTTGAAGAAATAATCTTTAGATATAACAAAAATTGTTCACCTGATGATCCCACGTCCAGGGCCGACACAGCAGTCTGCAAGGCTGTAATCACATGAATTAAGCCATTTAGACCGGGGTAGCAGATATTTGAGTTAAAATGCTTTTAAAAATATATATTCAAGACTTGTAAAAGAAAACACATTTTCAAAAATAGCAGATCTACAAGCTCGCAGCGCTGTGAGCTTGTGTATCTGCTATTTTTCAATAGTTAAAGCATTAAATAATTCTAGGCCTAAAGCTTTTATGGTCTTTTAAATCAAGCAAACAGAGCAAAGCAACACATTAAGAAGAAAATAAACAAGAAAAGTGCAACTGGAATTGTATATGAGGGGGGGGGGGGGGGGGGGGGAGTTTTGAAGAAGGGGAGTTTTGAAGAAAACGGTAAATGGTGGAAAATCTAGTGTAATTTTGGTTCAAAACGTAATGTGGGCTGTAGTGCCACCATGAGGCCGATTCGAAAGCTTTGAGGTGCAAGTTCATCCTTGGCCAACTGGGAGTGGACAAGCTAGGAACGAACACACACACACACACACACACACACACACACACACACACACACACACACACACACACCGGCCCGGCAGAGACAAAAAGCATGGACACATAATATTATTCTCCGCAGAACCATCTAGTCTACTTGCCGCCCATAGAGCCCCATTGTGAACCCGGACATATTGAGTACACCAATGTTTTATGTTAGAAATGTTGAGTAAGGGTCCCCAGCATGTAGAAACTGCCGGATGCTAACTTGCATATGTTGAGCAATTTTCATAATTTGCATAATTCGATTTATTTAGCATAATCCCCCATAATAAGGGATAATATGTCAAAAACTGATTGGCCGATTTGAACAATATTAGAGTGGTTTTGGGGGTTATTGAGGATGCTGAATCCATTTTCTAAATTCAAAATGGCCGTTTTAAACCGGAAATGGCCTTATACCAACTTAAAGTGGGGTGATTTTGATACTTTTTTGTTGATTTTCCAGTTGGTATATGGCCATCGGTTTAAAACGGCCATTTTTAATTTAGAAAATGTCAGAAATGGATTCAGCATCCTCAATAACCCCCAAAACCACTCCAATATTGTTCAAATCGGCCAATCAGTTTTTGACATATTATCCATTATTATGGGGGATTATGCTAAATAAATCGAATTATGCAAATTGTGAAAATTGCTCAACATATGCAAGTTAGCATCCGGCAGTTTCTACATGCTGGGGACCCTTACTCAACATTTCTAACATAAAACCTTGGTGTACTCAATATGCCAGGGTTCAGATTCTGGCAAGTGGACTAATCTCTTAAAGTCTATGTGAGATAAATTCACCTGAGTTCTGTGTCTTCAGGGCTGACGTGTCATTCTGCAAGGCTGTAATGGCATGAATTCAAACATTTATATTAATTGGAATAATACTTATATAAATATAAATAGCAAGGTCACATGTCAAAAAGACACATGGATACACATAATGTTATTCTCAGGAGAACCATCTATTAGAGTTCAAACAAGCATACAGTACATATAAAATGTAACCAGCAAACATAATTAACACAATACGTGCTTTTCCCAACTTAAGTAGGGATATAACCGTAGTGTGTGGTCTGTGGCACCCTGCACTGATACAAAAACTCAAATTCCCATAATCCTTCGGGAGATGTAGTCATCCGGAAATGAAAACCTCCGTTTACTGCAATGGATTGCTGTGAAGGAAAATGGATCGTATTATATCTCCAGATCATATTCTTGTTTAAAACAAGCCCTTCTCTAAGGACCATAACAAAATCATGGATGGCAGCGGTTGTAATTTTTCTCTTCTGGGTGAAAGAAAATACCATTGCGTCCGAGCGGAAGTAATCTAATTACATTTGTACCGGTGGGGCGTTCAAGGAGCTTCGGAAATAAGGTAGAAACACTGAAGAAGGGGGGGGGGGGGGGGGGGGGGGGGGGACACATCTGGAGATAGATTACAAGATAAATAATGTTTCCTTCACAGCAATACATTGCTGCAATCATTTCCTGATTATGTGATCAGTTTTTGCATCAGTGCCGTGCCGTGTGCCGTGGTGCCAAGGCTATACAGATTAATATAAGAAACGTTATAATGTTTTGGGATGAGCGTTTTCCCCAACTGCCACTTAAAGTGGCTACTGGCCAAATATTGGATCTGGTCTTGGAATGATCTCCAGACTAAATTTACATTGGCCTTGCTAATCCCAAGGTTCAAAAGGATCATTGTAGATTGTACATGTTATTATCATACCTGTGGTAGTTTATAGTATCCTAATGATTATAGGTTATTAGTCTCATCATGTTGCCTAAAGTGTATCACTTTGGAGTTTTTATAAGGTTGTTTGCTGTGTATCATGGATGTACTGCTGTTGTTTTGTTTTGTATTATGTACAGCGGAGATGTGAAATTTTAATCTGCCTCTTGGCCAGTTCCCACACAGATTTTGTCTCTTTTTACTGGTCAAATAAAGGTTAAATAAAATTAATTCTCCAAATATTCTCCATGATTTCAAGGCTTCATGCGGTGGTGAGTAGCCTACAGTAATTAAAAGAAAGTACTACTGGAAAGTCTATGGAAATGAATTCACCTGAGTTTGCTGTCTTCAGAGTCGACATCTCATTCTTTAATGCTGTAAACACATGAATTAAAACTTGTTATAGTCATTTAACAAGTTGTATATATTAAATCTATCGTCACGTGTCAAAAAGACTGGATAAACATAAAAGTTATTCTCAGCAAAACCATACAAGATGAACCATGGTTATCGACCAAAACTTTGAATAATTTGAGGCATGGGTTTACTTTGGCATAGTTGGAGTGTGCACAGCCCCCCCCCCCCCCCCCCCCCACACACACACACACACACACACACACACACACACACACAC
The DNA here is from genome assembly GCF_963921795.1 of Nannobrachium achirus. Taxonomy (NCBI): domain Eukaryota; kingdom Metazoa; phylum Chordata; class Actinopteri; order Myctophiformes; family Myctophidae; genus Nannobrachium; species Nannobrachium achirus. The sequence goes on along the minus strand of NC_137817.1, from coordinate 55,469,338 downwards.
ACACTTGACTCAGCAAAGACCCTAAATGGCAGAAAATCTTAACGTTATAGCGCCACCAGGATGCCAAATTGAAAACTTTGAGGTGCAAATTCTAATGTTATTCTCAGCAGAACCATCGATGCAAGTTTATATAACATGAATTCACCTGAGTGCTCCACCATCAGTTCTTCCAGGTCCCTCTCTAGATCTGTACACACATGAATTGAAACTTTTATAGTGATTTAAATTCATTTATATAGTAAATATAAATAGATCGAGGTCACAAAAGACTGGATATACATAATAGTTAGGGGAAGTTAGCCGAATTTTTGACCAATCTGGGAAATAAATGCTTACAATAGCTTTCTTCACAAATGTGTTCATAAAGGTGTCTACTATCACCTTTGTACCAACCCAACTCCCTTGGGAAACTTTGTGGGAGCAAATCAAAGTTGGGGTTCCATTGACTTTACTATACTATATACTACTATACTATATTGTTTTCCTGTATATTAAAGTCAATGGGACCCAAACTTTGATTGGTTCCACAAAGTTTCCCAAGGGAGTTGGGTTTGACAGGTTCAGAGGTGATAGTAGACACTTTTATGAACACATTTTTGAAGAAAGCAATTGGTAAGCATTTATTTCCCAGATTGGTCAAAGATTCTTTCCCTAACTATAATGTTAGTCTCAGCAGAACTCTCTATTAAAGTTTATACAAGATGAACTCACCCGAGTTCTTTTTTTCCAGAGCTGCCACATTTTCCTGTAATGCTGTCAACACATTCATTTAAACTTTAGTACGGTATTTTAAATCAAACAGACATAGCAGAGAGACACTTTAAGAAGAAAATAAACAAGAAAAGTGAGCCCCTCAAAACTCATGTCTCCGCCAGCCCAGGTTGTCTAACCAGGGTCCGCAAAATTGGACGGCAGTTAGTTATATTATATGCATTTATAGACATTTAAGTAATCCACTTATATAGCAAATATAAATAGTTCAAGGTCACATGTCAAAAAGACTGGCCACACATAATGTTAATCTCAGCAGAACCATCTATAAAGTTTATACAAGATGAACTCACCTGAGTTATTTTTCTCCAGAACTGCCACATTTATCTGTAATGCTGTGAACACATTAATTCAACATTATAGTATTTTAAATCAAACCGACATAGCGGAAGACACTTTAAGAAGAAAATAAACAAGAAAAGTGAACCCCTCAAAAATGGAAGTTACATTATAATATAGACAACTGGAATATTTTGTGTCTTCCGGAAATATATTTTGTTTCTTTTCTATCGATTACTGTAAAATGAATTCACCTTCGATGCCCTTCCTCCATTCCGGCGCCTCCTTCAACAATTCTGTAAAACACATGAATTTAAACTTTTATAGTCATTTAAGCGATACATTTATATAGTAGGCCTAAATGTAAATAGATTTAGATCACACGTCAAAAAGACTGGATACACATGTTATTCTCAGCAGAACAATCTATTAAAGGTTATGTACGATGAATTCACCTTCTATGTCATTCCTCCATTGCGGTGCCTCCTTCTTCAATTCTGTAAACACATGAATTTAAACATTTGCAATAATCTACACAGTGTTCTTATACATACATAAACAGAGCGAGAGCAGGCACACAACACATGTGATCAAACAGATGGAAATGATCGCCATTAAAGGAATAGTTCACCCCCCAATTTATTTTTTTCCTCCTTTTTTTTCCTATCAATTATTGACCCCATAGAGACTTCCATCCGGAATCAATGTTTGTACATTTATTATAAGATTATTGTCTAAGGCAGGGGTCTTCAACATTTTCACAATCTGTTAATAGATTCCATATACAGTAGTTTCATCGTTTGACAGCGCAAGCATCAGTGTATTTTGGAATCATGTCAATTTGTGTTTTCAGATAATTAACCACTTGAACCGTCAATACTTAATAAACCTGACCTTTCACTCTGTACTTAGTCTGCTTTTTTCCCCCTCTACACCAAAGCTCTTTGCCAAAAATAGCCGATCTACAAGCTCACAACGCCTCGCGCTGCTCTGTGAGTTGTGAGCTAGTGTTTAATATAACGAAAAGAGAATAAAAAAGTTTCTATCACACAAAGATTTGGAGGACCCCCTGTAGTAACTCTGAGGACCCCCTGGGGGTCCCGGACCCCTGGTCTAAGGAATGCGAAGAAAAAAAGAGAAAGAAAAACTCCATGGGGTGAGTAAATTATAGGGGGGAAAAGAGTCATTTGGGGGTGAACTACTCCTTTAATTGTCTTCTCAGCATTAAAGGGATATAGTTCCAACCCATTTTTTTTTCTTTTTTCCTATCGATTACTGTAAGATGAATTCACCTTCGATGTCCTTCCTCCATTCCGGCGCCTCCTTCTTTAATTCTGTAAACACAGGAATTTAAACTTTCATATAGTAATTTAAGTGATACGTTTATATAGTAGGCCTAAATATAAATAGATTTAGATAACACGTCAAAAAGACAAATGGATACACAAGCTGTTATTCTCAGTAGAACCACCTATTAAAGGTTATATAATGTAAGATGAATTCACCATCTATGTCCTTCCTCCATTCCGGCGCCTCCTTCTTTATTTCTGTAAACACACAAATTTAATCTTTTATACTAGTCATTTAAATGATACATTTATATAGTAGAAAGAAACAGATTGAGATCACACGTCAAAAAGACATAAAGACCACATAATGGAATTCTTAGCAGAACCATCTATTAAAGTTTATATAAGATGAATTCCCCTGAGTTATTTGTCAATCGGGGCCGACACCCGACACAACACTCTCTAGTGCTGTAAACACATGAATTCAAACTTTTAATCCAAGTAATCGTTTTCATACATACAGAGCGAGGGCAGGCACACACCACATGTGATCAAACAGATGGAAATGATCGGATAGCCATTAATCATTAAGATCACCGCATTCTGGGAGGATGTTTGTTGTTGTTGTCATTTGTCCTTTAGAGTAGCTCTTAATAAGGCTTTTAAAGGGAATGACAGCAGCCACATTGATTGGTTTGATTAAATTAACGGAACGCCCAAACACGCCCCTGACTAATTCAGGGCCTTTTGCGCACATCGCCTTCCCATAGTGCCACAATCATAATAGCAAAATGGCAATTGGTCACTCCTCCACAATAAGCCCATTCCTGGTAGTAGTGTTACTGTAAATAGAAATAAAGCAATCGGCAGCTTATTTTGTCTAAAATAAGCTGAAATCAACATCGTTAAAATGGCTAAAACGATAGAAAGCAATATTAAAAAACATTTTAACACTCATCTTTACTTTTCTCTAATAGCAATCTAAAACATGAACCTGTGTCTGTGTTGTTAAAACCAAAGTTGTCCTTTAATATCCTTCTCAGCTTTAAAGGGATAGTTCACAGCAAAATGGTTTATTTGTCTTTCTATCAATATACTGTAAGAGGAATTCACCTTCGATGTCCTTCCTCATTTCTGGCGCCTCCCTCTGTAATTCTGTAAACACATGAATGTAAACTTTCATTGTCATTTAAGCGATACATTTATATAGTAGGCCTAACTATAAATAGATTGAGATCGCACGTCAAAAAGACTGAATACACATGATGTTATTCTAATCTATTATATTAAAGGTTATATAATTCACCTCCGATGTCCTTCCTCCATTCCGGTGCCTCCTTCTTTAATTCTGTAAACACAGGAATTTTAGCTTTTATAGTCATTTAAGTGATACATTTATAGATAAATAGGTCGAGATCACACGTCAAAGAGACTGGATACACGTGATGTTATTCTCTGCAGAACCACCTATTAACTGGATGCCGTCGACACGTTTGGCGAGTGACTCTTTGATGTCCCTGCGTGCCGTCAAACGCACCGTGATAGGGTTTTATAATAAACCATAACTTGCTGTCTGGGGCAGCCGCGACTGAAGAGAAAAACTCAAATTCCCACAATGCAACAGGAGATAACTCAATCAGGAAATCCGGTTTTCCATACAGCCCAATGTCATGAGATTCACAAAAGTGGAATTATCTCAAAATCTAACTCCAGACCACGTTCATGTTCAAAACAAGCCCTTCTCTACCGACCGTTACCGGCCACATCTGTGCAAAATTTGGCGCTTTTAGACTGATTCGCACAAAATGACAATTTTATCCCCCTAAGACCCCAGACTACTGACACTTTGCAATTAAATCATTGTTTAATCAACGGCATCCAATGTGTTAAAGGTTATATAATGTCAGATGAATTCACCTCCGATGTCCTTCCTCCATTCTGGCGCCTCGTTCTTTAATTCTGTAAACACAGGAATTTAAACTTTTATAGTCATTTAAGTCATACATTTATATAATAGGCCTAAATATAAATAGATTGCGATCACACGTCAAAAAGACTCAGCAGATGGCTATTAAAGGTTATACTGTAAGATTAATTCACCTTCGATGTCCTGCCCCCGATCAATTGCCTCCTTCGTCAATTCTGTAAACACATGAATTTAAAATGTTAATCATTTAAGTGATCCATTTATATAGTAGGCTTAAATGTAAATAGATTGAGATCACATGTCAAAAAGACTGGATACACATAATGTTATTCCATGCAAAACCATCTATTGAAAGTTATAATAATGTAATATGAATTCACCTTCGATGGCCTTCTCCCGCTCATACTCCTCCCTCTTCAATTCTGTAAACACATGAATTTAAACTTTTAAACTAAATATAAATAGTTCGAGATCACGCGTCAAAAGACTGGATAGGCCTACACATAATGGTATTATCAGCAGGATCATCTATATTAAAGGTTATAAGATGAATTTCCGCAATTATTTGTCATCGGGGCCTAATACTCGTCACTCTCTAATGCTGTAAAAACACGAATTTAAACGTTATAGTCATTTAAATCAAACAAATATAGTGAGGAGACACGGGAAGAACAAAATAAACAAGAACAGTGTAACTCATGACATATTCTGCACGGCTCCTAACACATACATTGAAACTTCACTTCATTTAAATCAGTGGTTCTCAGCCTTTTCAGGTCGGACCCGCAAAATAATCATATTTGAACTGGAGACCCCCCTCCCTCACCCACCCTGATGAGCATTAAGAGTTGAGGTAGGCCTATTACATTGTGTACACGGTTCTATTGTGAAAATAGCAGATCTGCAAGCTCACAACACCTCGCATATAGATCGGCTATTTTCACAATTTCTGCCTCTAATATTTGACAATTTGAACATTTTGGCCAATGAAGAATTTGTCATTTTAGAGGTATGTGCAGATACCCTCTATACACTTAAATGTTATGTTGGTTTGTTTACTGTTGAGAGAGAAAACAATGTTGTACATTAAAGGACAACTTTAGTTTTTTACAACAAGGGTTCGTATTTTAGATTGTAATTAAAGAATTTAAAAGGTGAGTGTTAAATTGATTTCATTTACTTCTTTCTATTGTTTGAGATTCTAATTTCAGTGGTTGGGAGCATGCGTACAAGTGGCTAAATATGTCATTTTACACAGAATAAGCCCATTACCAAGATACAACGCAACCTTTCATGGTTGGATGTGACTTATGGGGGCTAGAAGTGTTACTGTTACTGTAAATGGCAATAAAGAAACTGCTGGCTTATTGTGTCTAAAAAGACATATTTCGCCACTTGTACGCATGCCCCCATGCGTACGCATGCCCCACATTTTAGTACGGTAAACACGATAAAACAATAGAACGAAGCAAATGAAAACATTTTAACACTCACTTTTTCTTTTCTCTAATTATTATCTAAAATATGAACCCTTGATGTAAAAAACCAAAGTTGTCCTTTAAGTTAATAATCTGGGGACCTCCCAAAAATAATTTGGGGACCCCCCCTGGGGATCCCGACCCACAGGTTAAGAACCACTGATTTAAATTTTTACATTTTTACATCTATATGGTAAATATAAATAGCCTAGATCGAGATCATGTCAAAAATGGATACGCATATATTTATTCTTTTAAGGTTTTGTAAGATGAAATCACCTTTCTCCAGAGCCTTCACCGCGTCCAGTAATTCTGTAAACACATGAATTGAACATTTTATAGTAATTTAAATAATATATTTATGTATTAAATAAAAATAGATTGAGATCACACGTCAAAGAGACTGGATTGGATACACGTGATGTTATTCTCTGCAGAAAGAAGATGAATTCACCGTCAACGTTCTTCTTCCGGTCATTCACCTCGTTCTCCAAACCTGTGAACACATGAATTTAAATGTTTATAATCATTTAAGTGATACATTTTTATAGTAGGCCTGAATATAAATAGATCGAGATCACACATCAAAAAGACTGGATACACATAATGGTATTCTCAGCAGAACAATCTATTAAAGTTTAGTTTAGGCTATATAAGATGAATTCCCCAGAGTTATTTGTCATCAGGACCGACATTAATCTAAAGAAATGTTTTTGATCAATGATCGGATAGCCATTAAAGGAATATTTGACCGCCATAAAATGACTTTTTTCCCCTATCATTTACTGACCCATGGACACTTGAGACCCAATCAAATCATCGTCTTAGAAACCTTACAATAGTGTGTGTGTGTGTGTGTGTGTGTGTGTGTGTGTGTGTGCGTGTGTGCGTGCGTGCGTGCGTGCGTGCGTGCGTGCGTGCGTGCATGTTTGTGTGTGTGTGTTCAATCGTTATTATTATTATTTATTTTTTGTATTTGTCACATTCCTAAGACAAAAATTTGATTATAGTATATTTACCCCCATTGATTCCGGAAGGGTGGGGACCCAAATGCATTTCATCCGGAATCAATGGGGGTACATTTATTGTTATCCAGTTATTGTCTTAGGAATGCGACGAATACAAAAAATATATTATTGAACTCAAGTCTCCATGGAGTGAGTAATCAATAGAAAACAAGTCATTTTGGGGTGAACTACTCCTTTAATGTCCTTCTCAGCGTTAAAGGGATAGTTCACCAAAGATGTTTTTTTCTTTTTTAATCGATTATACACCCCATGCAGACTTGAATTCATGGATGTTTTTGGCGCATTCCTAAGCCGATATATAAATATAGCCTATATTTTTAGCTCCATATAGGGAACAAAGCTGTCTCTTTGTGTCTCCATAGGGAACCACTGCTGGTCATCAAATTATTGGCTTAATAGGAATGAGACAAAAACTGAAACTAAAAAAATATCAATGAATTCAGGCCTCCATGGGGCGAGTAAAAGATAGAAATGAAGTTATTTTGGGGGGTTAACTATCCCGTTAACAACTATTAGTAACTAGTTAAATGGGAGAACCACCAATTTTCAACATTGAACTGTGTCAGTAATATATACCTTTGAGTTGTTATGTGGAAATAAGAAAAGCCCCCCCCCCCCCCCCCCCCCCCCCTTCTGTGTTGCCTAAAACTGGAGGGTTGATTTGGGGGTTTGTGATGACATCATGACATAGTTCAATGTTGAAAATGGGTGGGTTCTCCCCTTTAATAACGATTAGAGTTTGTCTTACCTTGCTCTTGCTTGACCATCCTGGTTTCCACTAGCTTATGGATCTTGTCATTATATTCTTTATGAAATGCGTTCATGGTGGTCATTAATTGCGTCTGCTTTTCCATCTCCTGGGCCATTATACCCGTCTGGTTACCTATCACTTCCATTGGTGTTTGAGCCATCACCTCAATCCTAGAAAAACACAACAGCGCCCCCAGATGGAGCAACAGAGTAACAGCAGCCTTCATCCTAAAAAAAATCTCTAACTTTGCTCTCTCTCCTGGGCGATGAGAATGGATGGTTCGGCCTTATATAGCTCAGCACAAGGTCATGAATATTTAATTTGTATCAGAGTTTGTGGGAAGTCCTGTGCTCGCTGCGTCTGCCTACAGGCGTTGCAGTGGCGTCAATTCAGCAAAAGCTAAGGTATGGCAACATGACTGGTGTCTTGCAAGACACCAGTCACATTGCCATAACTTAGCAACAGGCATGATGAATTCATTTTAAGAAGTAGGCCTAATGTATTTTTCTCCCTGTCTCCAGCTGCCATACCTTGCTATACCCAATTGACGCCTCTGAGGCTTTGGTAAACATGTTGAAAAGTGTGCCACGCTGAAAAGGTGGTATTCCATGGATCTTCATGCGGGCGTGTACACACACACACACACACACACACACACACACACACACACACACACACACACACACACACACACACACACACACACACACACACACACACACGCACACATTAATATTCAACGGTAGCAACTAAATAAACAAAAATCATTTAATTTACACAACAGTGATGATTGTGCTGTAAAGCAAACGTATGAAGCCATCAATTCCTTTGAAAGCTAGTCTCAAATCACTAAAAGCCACTGAAAACAGTGCATGGTTCTCAAAGTAGGGTCCCTGAAAGGGATTCCAGGGGGTCCCCAACAACATTATTTAGTATATTACCATCAAAATCAGTTGGACCACTTACAAACCTAAGGTACTAGGCATACATCAGCTATTTGAAAATTGACAAATCTGCAAACTCAGTGTGGCAATGAAACAACGTTTTCATGGTTTAATATATCGTCACTGTCGGGCAGAAACCTTGTATCTCCAAGTTTAAAATGTGTACATTTTTTCGCAAAGTAAAGCACTGCTTCATCATATGGCCATCGCACAAAAGTAGTGAAAACAGATGATCTACAAGCACACAACGCGAGGCGTTGTGTGGGCATTATGTGTGTGAGTAGAGTATTCATGCTCTGCACTCTCTATTATCGTCATTGCGCGTGTGTTAGGGTTATAGGTTTATGCTAGCCTATGTTTACTTCTTTGACATGGACATTACAATTACATTGGATGAGCCAGATGCATTGATTAATGTGAATATACTGTAGCAGCACAAGTGCTAGTTTTCATCATCTGTCCACAGGAGGCTTTTCTAAATTACAATAATACCAATCTCAGACCCAATCAAGTACGACAAAAGATATGTATACTACTAATAATTAACAAACATAACAAATATCTGACCCGATACATCAGAATCAGCTTGTGAAACAAATGATGTTTGGGTCATAATTATGGGTTATCCACCTGTTTCCGCCAGAAATTACTGTAGCATTATTTGCGGGACACTTCCGGTTAACAGCAGACATACAAGCTCACGTCGCGTCGCAGTTGCAGCCGCTGTGAGCTTGTAGATCACACTTGGCTGCTGCGTCAGAAGCTGCCTGCACCTTCTGCGCAATGCACGATGGGACTTTGGAAAGTTGTGGATAAGATTATCCACAAGTTTCCTGTGTCCCATGACTCATGAGCCCTTGCGAGGAAGGCGGGCATCACTTCCTGTTCCTCATAGCAGTTTCATTCTGATTGGTTGCTGTTGCTGCTGTGAGCCTGTGACACCTGAATCTCTGTATGGCGATTACATAGTGCTTGTTAAGTGATTTGAATCAGCTGTGTGGAGGAAGTAAAGCCCACATTAACACTCACCCTTTTCCCCAGTAAACCTGTTGGGAAACTTGTGGACAGGAGTGACATTTATCTTCTTGACCCAGTAAATGCATGTGTTGTTGAATCCCTCTCGTCTGCATACAGGAAGCACATACTGATACAACTTGACTCCATGGCCATCCACGCCTTTATCAGACATCTGTTGTGTTCCTAGCCTACTCACACTGTTCTTCACAAATGCTCATGTGTTCCGGACACCTCCTGTGTCCAGTACTGAATATAACATTTTCTATGTGTGTGTAATAAACGTATGCGGAATGTAATTTCACATGTTTTTGCAAGTTAAAAAAAACGTCTTTGACTCATGGTTACGCAGTAGGTTTTGTAATATTAATCTATATCAACAAGGTAACGTTTAACTAAAGTTTCCAAATAGCTGTAGTGGAATAAAAGGTTCGATATCTGCCTCTGAGATGTGGTGGAGTCGAAGTATGAAGTATTGAACAAAATATGTTAATGTTAAGTAAAGCATAAAAGCACCTCAAACTTGTACACCACTCTGTGTAGGCAGAGTGGTGTAAAGTAACCAAGTACATGTACTTAACCAATGTACTTAAGTACAATGTTGAGGTATTTGTACTTTACTTGAGTGTTTCCAATTGCCAATACTTTTACTTCTACTCCACTACATCTCGGTTCAAAAAAATCTACTTTTACTCCACTACATTTATTTGAAAAATGTAGTTACTCGTTACTTTGCGGATATAAATTATAGTATCATAAAACCACTTTAGCCCTATTTTATACCTATAGGCTGTTTGAAAATAGCCAATCTACAAGCTCACAGCAAGCTACAAGCTACGCTTTGTGAGCTTAAGTAAAATATATGAGTACTTTTCCCACCACTGGTAATTCTTTATGTGTTTCTGGTAATTGTATTGTCTGCACATTTGTATGTCCATGGCAAAAATATAATTTCAACCAGAGTGTCCACCACACGCCAGCATGGAGAATTGGAGATGACCCATGACTGCACTTAATCCAAGGTTGAGATATTTGTTCATGTCATATATAAACTTATTTTCACTGCTCACATTTGTAAGTGTGAGCAGTGAAATGTTGGAGTGACCTGCTCTGCAGACTGTACTAACAATAAAAAAACACAAGATAACAGACTGTACCAAAAAATAAGATATAGCAGCAGGCATGTGCACACATAGACATCAAAGGGGGCTCGAGCCCCTGCCCTTTTATCCGCCTGTAAAAAAGTGCCCTAGTCTCCAGACCATGAATGCAGTTTTTACTAAGGTGAAAGAAATGCCCTCTTTCCATGCCATACCTGAAGGCAGCATTCAAGAGAACTGCCTTGTCTCCCTCTCTGCCCTCTGTAGAAATCCATACTGTACGTACACCACATCTCCAGTATTGACTTGATTATGTTCTTGACTTGTTTAGTTCAGTCAGTGTGGTGTCAAGCACTGAAAATAGCCAACCTCCAAGCTCACACCGCGTCGCGTTGTGAGCTTGGAGGTCTGCTATTTTCGATATTTTCACCAAAAGTCCCTATTAGAAATTTCAGCCCCTGTCTCAGACCCTAACATTCTCTGCACGTATACAAATGTACTTTGACCCTGCATGACACTCTCTGACAAGTGACAATGTTGCTGAAAACTGAATGCTGCATGATGTTATGATGATGAGTTGCAATGTGGTGCGTTCTTTTTCTATCTACACACTCGCCAAAAATAGCCGATCTACAAGCTCGAATGCATTGTGGGCCTGTAGATCTGCTATTTTTGGCAAACATTTCCCCAGAATATGGGGATGCTGGGGTTCAAGAAATCCAAAATGGCAAGGGTAAAGTTGCAGTCTGCTTTAATAGAGACAGATATCCTCTCAAGTTTTCCAGTGTGACATAGATAGGCTATACTGTATCTTATCTTAACAATGTCATTCAGGGGCAGTGGTGTAAAGTAACTACTGTAAATACATAAACCGCTTTAGACCTATCGTTTATAACTTGGCTATTTGAAAATAGCTGATCTAAAAGCGCTGTGAGCCTGTTTGTGTGTGAACATTTTTACTTTTACTTTTGGTTGCCTACATTTTGATGCCAACACTTTCATACTTTTACTGAAGTACATTTTGAATTCCGAACTTTTGTAACAGAGTATTTCTACATTGCAGCATTGATACTTTTACTTAAGTAAATGTGAGTGCTTTTTCCACCACTGTTCAGGGGTGCCGTGGACGAAAAAGTTATTTACAGGGCTGACCTGAGCCGACAAAGGTTTGTGAACCACTGAGATAGACTGACGTCTGTGGTCAATGATACCAGATATTATTATCCTGCCTGTTCAGTCTCTATAGCAGGCACATGCACACATAGACATCAAAGGGGGCTTGAGCCCCTGCCCTTTCATCTGTATAAAAAGTGCCCTCTCAAGACCATGAATGCGGTTTTTACTATGGTGAAATAAATGCAAATGCCCTCTTTCCATGCCATACCTGAAGGCAGCATTCAAGAGAATTACCTTGTCCAAACTCTCCTGAACTTGAATGCAGCATCTTATGTTGAAAGACTTGCCCTCTCTGTACTGTGTAGAAATCAAGCATCGAAAATAGCCGACCTCCAAGCTCAGGTCTGCGACGTGTTGTGAGCTTAGAGGTCTGCTATTTTCGATATTTTCACCAAAAGGCCCTTTTAGAAATGTCTCTCTATAGTAAACCACAGCAAAGACTGCACTACCTCCGCTGTCTGAGGGTTCACGGTGTTGACCAAAGGTTTATGCTAGTGTTCTACTGAGTTGGAAAGCCTTGTCAGATTTGGCAGTTTGGTTTGGCAATTGTTCAGATTGGTGCAGACTGTAGGGAAGCTCATAGGGGTAAGACAACTCCCCTCTCTGCAGTCTATTTATGAGCAGGCGACAACACTAATGCCTCATTCACACTACAGATATATAGTTGAACGTTTAGCTTGGTAATTCAATGTAATCTCAATGGAAACCAGCTTTAAAGCTTTCAAAGCTTTGCTTGGAGCGTCTCCTGTATCTTTAAAGCTGGTTTCCATTGAGATTACATTGAATTACCAAGCTAAACGTTCAACTATATATCTGTAGTGTGAATGAGGCATAAGACAGACAAAAAAAAAAGTTAGTGATGTTACCCATGTTTTACATGGAGAGTTTGTACTTCTGCCCTCTGGCAGAAGGTACAGCGAAACCAAAGTTGTACCGGCGTCAACTAATATGCCGAACGAGGCTCTGAAACAGCATTGACTGCAAGAGATTAGGTGAACCACTATCTGTGCACTTGTTTAATGTTGTGTCACTTGTTTAAGTATTTCTGACTATTATGTCTTCTGTCACGATGATGTTTTGTGTGTGGCTGCAGCAGGGGTGAGAAGCCAAAAGGGGTGAAAAGACAAATTTCCCTTGTGGACAATAAAGTTTACCTTGACCTTGATTCTGTTCTTGTCCTTGTCTCATATCTCCTGGTGGTCACGTCATGGGTTCATTATACTGTATATCATTCTCTATGTGTGTATTAACCCATTCAGACCTGAAAAATCACACCCAATGTGAAGTGAGCGGTGGTCGTGCTTGTATAACATCTTCAGACTAGGATTTAAGTCTAGGATGTACAGGCTATGCTACACACACATTTTGCTATGGCAAAACGCTGAGGAACAAGGCTACAGACATACGACATATGACATCCCTAGACAAACATGATGCTACGCACACACATTTTACTATGGAAAATGCTGAGGAAAAAGGCTACGGACACACGCACTGTCATGATCTGGTGTGGCGGTGGTGAGGACCCAGATGCAGAACTCAAAGTAAAGGCAGGAAACCACGGAGGACAGGTTAACGAAGACTTTACTTAACTTAAATCATAAACACAAGCACACACACAGGAAACAAACACTACAGTACAACACACCCAACTGAGGAACAGACAGAAATACATTGATCCAGCACAGAGAGCAGGTACAAGGAGGATTAAATAGTCTCTGAATCAGGAACAGCTCACAGCTGTGAAGCAGGGAGTAGTTCAGAATTCACTTCAGATTGTCAATCAGGTACTCACTGGAGGGGAGGGGGCGAGCAAAGTGTGGTAGAAACATGGGACGGGCAAGGGCCAGGCCCAGACTGTGACACACACAGGTTTGCACCGCTCAAAAACAATTAAAATAATTCATGTCAAGGACCCCCTACAATTAATAAGTACAAAGAATGGAATGGAATGGAACAAGATATTTTCAGATGGGGCTCCGCGGGCGACCATCAGAAAATATGTTGTTCCAGGGACCAAGAGAAAGAAAGGTTTGTGTTACAAATGTTTGGTTTAAAAAAGATATACACTCAAAGATTCTATAAATGACATTATAGAAATCATCCTACCAACCACTGAGTTCAATGGACCTTTTCTGTAACCTTTTCTGTAACCTTTTCTGTAACCCCAAAAACCCCATTGAGTTCAATAGAGGAGTGGGGCGAGCTTGAGGATTGGTCAAGGTTAGCCCCGGCATGTACTAAAGTATTCAATCAATCAATCAATCAATCAATCAATCAATCAATCAATCAATTAATCAACCGTCACTGACTTGCGGCCGCCACCTTCACTTAAGGTTAATATTAGAATACTGATAGCCTATATTATTGATTTCAGCTGTTACAATTCCAAACATGCAAACATGATCCGTTTTAATTAAGCTACTAAATACTCTGTAGAAGCTTAAAAGACTAGTACTAGACTTTATTTATGTCCAATGTATTTGTAGTTAAGTTCATAGTTATCTGCATTTGAAATTAAATAGAAATTATACTTTTCATCGTTCCATAAAAAAAATTGCAAAAATAGCAGATCTACAAGCTCAAAAGGCATCGCACTGCGACGCCTTTTGAGCCTGTAGATCTGCTATTTTTGACTGTATATGCATTGTTAGCGTTAGAGAACTCTTTTTAACGCTATGGAGAGCTAATGGATTGTGGCCCTCTGGAGTGAGAGTGAAGATATATCATCAAAGTTGCCCACCCATGTACAGTATTGGGACATAAGATACTGTACATCACTGTTTCCCAAGCACTGGGTCGGGACCCATTTTTATGGGTCCCTTCATTTTTTTAGTTTTCTACATTCTGTTTTTAATTATTATTTCAAAACATTTTCAAAAAACATTCCCAAAAAAGATATGGTTTTCATGAAGAAAAAAAAAATGCAATGATTTTTCCAAGTAATTTCATTCATAAATAATAAAGGAAAAATCGAAGAAACTCCATAAATTAGAAAACAAATATTTAAAAATATTACTGTACATACTACTGTACATTCAGTAGACATATTACTCACGTGACTGTGAGCTTACACATGTACTGTACACACACACCCACACACGCATGCATGCACACACACGCGCGCGTGCACACACACACGCGCGCGCACACACACACACACACACACACACACACACACACACACACACACACACACACACACACACACACACACACACACACACACAGTCACACACCCATGCATTACACAACATGCACAGAGGAAGGCATTAACTAAATGTAGGCCTAACTCTGATTTGAAGCCTTAAAAACCTATGGCCGATTTAAAAATTACCCTGTTTTTTCAGGAAAACGTATTACTCAGCCTCTGTAGAAACAAAATTCCAAAACTATTTGATAGCTTACACCTTTGGCTTTCATAGAACATTTTCAGAGAAAACTTGTACTGTACATGTACTGTACTACACAAAAATGTGTTCCCGGCCTGAGGGGTAAAAGCACAAAAGTGTGTTCCTGTCCATAATGGGTTTTAATCCTGGCACAATTTGGGGCATGACATTGTAGGAAAAAAAAATGTACAAAAAAAAGTATCTATTTTGGAAATAATGTAAAAATTGTGGTTAGTGGTTAATGTAGTTAATATCATCATCATTATTGTCTTGGCGCACACAGTCTATCTATCTATCTATCTATCTATCTATCTATCTATCTATCTATCAATCAGAGGGAGGGAGGGCCGGGTGTCAGCCGCTGCGTCTGCCTTGTCGGAGCGCGCTGCGCACGTCTTCCACTCCTCCACGTTGAGACGCCAGTCGCCACGGAGCCGTATGGGCCTGCTGCCAAGGATCCTCTGCACCGGCGGCGAGTCGCTGAACGCCACAAAGCCACAGTTGAGGACCTTACCACCGCTCTTGATGCTCACCTTCAGCACGGTGCCGTACTGCTCGAAGAACCTCTTGAGCTCGGCCTCCTGCACGTCATACGGGATGTTCCCGACGAACAGACGGTGGGCGTCGGGGTACCGGGCTCCCTCCGCGTGCGTCTCCCTCGTCTTCATGGGCTCCACGTTGAGGTACACCTCGTCGCGGAGCTTGATGGGCCTCTTGCTGAGGACGTTCTGCACAGACGACGCGTCGCCGAACGCCACAAAGCAGAAGTTGGGCACCTTCCCGCCGCTCTTCATCCGGAGCTTCAGGACCGCCCCGTACTGCTCGAAGAACTCCTTGAGCTTGGCGTCGTCCACGTCGTGAGGGATGTTCCCCACGAACAGCTGGTGGGCGTCGGGGTACCAGACCCGCCGCCACTGCGCCTCCTCCTTCTTGGGCTCCCGCACTGGCCTGGGGCCCCTGAGCACGGGCGGGGGGCCTTCGAACTTCTGCGCCATAGACCTCATCACCCCGCTGGCGGAGAGAAGATGCCTGCCGGTGACTTTTGCTAATGAGACCGGGCTGTTTGCCTTCGGAGCGGAGGGGGCGCGAACGGCAGAGGCCGTGGAAGCGGCGGGGTCTGTTGCGACTGAGGCGGTGGGCTCTTCAGCCAGCTGGGGCTCAGGAAGGTTCTCTGCTTTGGTTTCCGCGACAGCGGGCTCCACTGTCTTGGGAGCCTCCGCCTCACCGGCTTCGAGGCTGGCACTCGCGGCGGCCCTTTTGGAGCGCGAGCGGGTCATCTCCTCCACGTTGAGGCGCCAGTCGCCTCGAATCTGTATGGGCCTTTTCCTGAGGGTGTTCTGCACAGACGCCGGGTCGTTGAACGCCACAAAGCCAAAGTTGAGGACCTTCCCGCCGTTCTTAATGCTGAGCTTCATGACCGTTCCGTACTGCTCGAAGACCTCCTTGAGCTCGGCCTTGAGCACGTCGTGAGGGATGTTGCCCACGAACAGCTGGTGGGTGTCGGGATACCTGACTCCCCACGCCTGTGCCTCCCTCTTGCCCTCTCGCACCGGCCTGGGCCCTCTGAGTACAGGACGAAGGCCTCCGGGTCTATGTGCCGCTGCCGTTGGCTTCGGCACCCCGCCGAAGGAGAGGTTCTTGCTGGCGATTGACACCCATGACACCGGGCCGTTTGGAGCAGAGGGGACCTGACTAGGAGTGGGGCTCAACTTCGCCGCAGGCTCCTCGGCCGGCCGGGGCTCCAGAAGAACGTTTGCTTTCGTCTCCACGAGAGCAGATTCGACCTCCTTCTGAGCCTCCTCGGCTTCCGGCTTGGCTTCTGACCTCGCCTCATCCTCCTCCTCCTCCTCAGCTGGGGAGTCTTTCTCTGGACAGAGTGTCTGGCCATAGACATGAGAGAACTCAAACTGGGACACGTCGGAAGCAACCCTCTCCTCCCTCTGTTCTGCCTCCGCCTCGGACCTCTCAGAGGATTCTGCGTCGGAACCCTGGTAGCGGAACGTTCCGTCGCTGTGGACATAGCACTTGAGCGCTACGGTGTCCTTGGGCGCGAGCATGAACGACTGCTCAAACTTCCTCATTGGCTGTTCATTGTTGGAGAGCTCGACCATCACCTGCACCACTTCACTTCTCTCTTCTCCTCTCCTGTCTCTCTCCTTTCTCTCTGCCCTATTCTCTCCTCTCCTGTCATCTCTCTCCTCTCCTCTTTTCTCTCTCTTCCAGGTCCAATAGAAAAGAAAAAATGCAATTATCGCAACCAGTCCACCACCAATTACGGGTGGGGTTGTGTACTTGTCCATCTATTCTCTCTCTCTTCTTTTCCTCTCTCTCTCTCACTCTCTCCTTCCTTTCTTATCTCTCCTTCTCTTTTCTCTCCCTTGTCTCTTAGTCTCTGTCCTCTTCCGTTCTCTGTCCTCTTATCTCTCCTCTTTTCACCTCTAATCTTCTCTCTTTTCTCTCCTTGTCTCTCTCCTCTCTCTGTTGTCTCTGTCTTCTCTATGTCTTTCTTTATATTCACTTCTCACTTTCTCTCTTTCGCTATCTCCCGCTCTGTCCTAATCCCTATACGTTTCTGTACCCGCTCTGTCGGCTCAAAAACGATGTATGGCTGCCTTTAAAAGGACCACGTTCACCTACACGTGATGTCACCACTACGTCACAAAGGGCAAGTCGTACGTGGCACTTGCTCAGGCCCGAATTACAGAGCATGTGCCATGTGCTTGCCCTGTCAAAATCTTGATATTCCGAGGTAGTTCAGAGGTTTGGGTTTAGACTTAGGGCATTCACCAGCGTCGGCAGGTTAGCATTCACCAGCCTCAGCAGGTTAGCATTCAATAGCGTCGGCAGGTTAGCATTCACCAGTGTCGGCAGGTTAGCCTCGGACTACTGGGACCTCGAAACAACGGGACCTTGTCGGAATAGCGCTACGCCCCCGAGGGAGGCGGGGGAAGAGCAGCGTGCAATTCATTCTCTATGGAAGTCACATGTTTTGAAAGAGCAAGCTTGCTCTAGCTTGCCTTAATGGCTGCCCTTAAGGCAAGGAGCAGCCGTAAGTTTATTTTTCAAAACCATGTAACGTCCACAGGGAATGAATTGAACGCTGTGCTTTCCCCCGCCTCCCCCCAGGGCAAGCACAGGGCTCATGCTTTTAATGTGTAATTCCAGCCCCAACCCGCTTAGCCTCACCCATTGCACGCATGCATGCACGCACACGGGCACCCCAGACTGTAACTGTTTGGTTGCCTATGCTGTTTACCGCTCCATAGAATGGCTGTGTGTGTCTGTAGCCTTTTTCCTCAGCGTTTTGCCATAGTAAAATGTGTGTGTGTAGCATAGAGCTCCATAGAGTGCTCTGCGTGTGTCTGTAGCCTTTTTCCTCAGTGTTTTGCCATAGCAAAACGTGTGTGTGTAGCATAGACTTAAATCCTAGTCTGAAGATGTTATGCAAGCACGACCACCGCTCACTTCACATTGGGTGTGATTTTTATTATTATTAATAATTGCCAAGTTTGATTCAAGTTTGATAATAGTTTATACAATTGATTTATTCAATGCAGGGGTCTTCAATAGAGGTCATACCTATGCCTCAGAGTTTTACTACAGGGGAGTAACCAAATCTTTGTGTGATAGGACTTTTTTTTCCTTTTTTTACTTAAACCATGTGAACCCTAGAATCCCTATTCCAAGGGGAAACTTTAGCCGACCAGTAAGACTCCCTAATCAGGAGATAAGTGACCGTCCGTGTTGATGACATGCTTTAGAGATTTTGTGTACCAGCTTTGCCTGATTTTAGGGCAAAATCTGTAGGAGCAGTGTCCAAAAATGTGTTTTTCTTAAATCAGCCTGATGGTGGCACTAGAAGAGGGCCATGTGAGAAATGAGGGGTGGAGGTTGAGGTTTGCCATCCAAGGAGTGTGTGCAAAGTTTGTCATGGATAGGGGCAATGGTGCCGGAGATAAGAGTAGGGCAAACGTGTGACGTGACGTGACGTGACGTGACGTGACGTGACGTGACGGACGGACAGACAGACAGCCGGTGGAGCTTTTCATAGTAACTTGCGACCTGACGGTCACAAAAACAGCTGCTCGGCGAAGAAAGGGAGAAAAGAGCAGACAAAGTACATAGTGAAAGGTTCTAATTTGAATCCTGAAAAGCAACAGATTTGGACATACAAGGTTTTCACCCGATCAGCTCCTTTTACAGCTCTCAACACTTGTGCCAAGATCGCGGATCTACAAGCTCACGGTGCGTCGCAACGCAGCATGTTGTGAAGCTCTGTGAGATTTGAGAGCATTGTGAGCTTGTAGATCTAGAGCTTGTAAATATAGATATATACCGATAGGCCTTACCTGGCTGGTACAGAAAAGCAAAACTAAAAGATTGGTGAATCCTAAACGTCCTATACCAAATAAGAACAAATGGTTAAGAACATGGATAAGAACAAAAATAAGAGGAAATGTGTTCGTACTACATGACTTGGCAGCTATATATATATATATATATATATATATATATATATATATATATATATTATATACGGCATTGAGTAAAAAAAAACTAGTGGTTCGATATGAAGTTGGAATGCAAATGAGGAACATAAAACATTTAACTGTTCAACAATTCTCCTAACTAGCCTATCCAGCCTGTCCTGCCAGCATCCAAAATGGACAAATATGTTATCCGGATGGTAGCTATAGATTAAAACTAAAAATGTGTTTTCTGAATGAAGCCCATTGTCTGATATTAACAGCAGTAGATGTGGCTGGAATGGGCCAGGCCATCCTTAAACCAAGAAAGTTCTTCAATTCCATATGCAGGGGTCACATACAGTATGGAGGCCAGCAGAGGCTTGGCAGCAGTGAAGATTCAAGAGGTTTTATTTGTCACTGACTTACAAAGGTACAAGCAAAGAAATGCTGTTGGGACTCGTCCCGCAGATGTGTTGGTGGTTAACGTTGGTGGTTACCGCTAATCGCCTTCTAAGTGTGGGGTGGCTCACAGTAGCTGACAGAGTACAACATCTTGCAATGGGCCTGGTGTATAAGATACTGTACACTACACCACTAGGATACCCATGTACCTGACAAAATACTTCCAAAACATCTGTGTTCTCCTGTTATGCCGCTAAAATGTGGAACGCCATACCGAAGGCCTTAAAAGGAGTGTAAATCCCCACCTTCCTTTAAAACAGCACTAAAAAGCAACTTAGAGCGGCTGCTACTCAAAACTGGTAAATGAAAACAAAGCCTATCCTTACCTCCCCCTGACCTTTCTATTGTAAATACCATTTATTTTGCATTGTGTTTTTTTACGACTGTTTTTCTGATATCTTCTGCAAAGTACTGTGTTCTATCTGTCTGTCACTCAATGTTATACGAGTTAAAAAAGAGGATCTCAATTGAAACCAGAACTGCACTCTGTCGAGGTGCCAACTTGCGTCTTGTGCACAAGTAGGCCATACATGGCCTACTTGTGCTACTACCATGCTAGGCCAAAGTAAGATGATGACTTCAATGAACTGACATAGATGTCAGTGCCACTGACGTCTCTGAGATTAATACAGTCAGTGAACTGGGGCATTCGGGACCAAGCTTGTAACCCGTAGAGTTTTTAGTGACTTGATTGATGGTTTCCAGTCCACACCACCTGAGCACTTAGCCAAACTCTTCATTCAGGTTGTAGGAAATTCTCTTCTAGCTCAACCTAGCCTTCTCCCACTTTCTTTTCTTCATTTCCCATCAAGTTCTCATAGTCCCGCTCACACTGAGACAGCAGACCTAGGATCTCCTCTTCCTTCAACCGTTTCATAGAATTATTCATTGCTTTCTGAAAGGGGGCACCTTTCCCGAGGAAGGTCTGAAAGGCGGCAGACCGCAGTCTCTCATACTTCTCCAAAAGAAACTTGTCATCTGGAGGGTAAATTCGTTTGTAGTTACCCAAATGTAGTTTTTCATGCTCTTCCCTAGAGATCTGCTTCTGGACCTGTGCCAGATGCTCTTTCAGTTCTTTTTTCCTCTGTTCCAATACGAGCTTCTGTTTCTCCTTGCCTGATGAATTGGCTGTCAACTTAATCACAGAACCGTGTCCATAGAGCCGTGTCTGAGCATCCGCCTTTTGCTGAAGCAGATTACGCTTCTTATCACTGGCCTTGATGTTTAGCAGTTTAAGGGCATTGAGAAGCATCCCCTTCTTCACGTCGTAATCTACCTTGCGTCTAGTCCCAAAGCTCGGAGTTCGATTGATCTCCAGCAGCCAGGGTTTGAGTTTGCGATCCAGGATAATATCAAAGCCCAGCACCTCGAAGCAGACACTGTCACTCCCTGGTGGCTGACCAGGGCGACACATGCGGTAGGCGTGCAATAGATGGGGCTCAGCCACAATCAGAGTCTTGACTACCAGTTCAGAGATGTCGCCCCAGAACTTGGCCACGTCATAGTTCCTGGCACGGAGGAACTCGGTGAACCAGCTAATGGATCTCTTGTTGCCTTTGTCTGCCGTCTCGCCATGCTTGAATTTTTCATTGTGTCTGTTGACCGAGTAGTTTGTTAGGTGCATGTAAAGCTGGCTCATGTTGCCCTCAGTGGGTGCACGATACTTCTCAGTGCACATTCTCACCAAGCCGTCATTGTAGAGAAAGATGCGTAGTGGATCACAGGAAGTGACCAGGACGTACATGCGGAGGTCAAACTTGTAGCCCTCCAAAAGGAAGGGCTTTTCCAAATACTCCTGGACAATTAACTGCTTATGTGCAGGTATCTTCTCACAGTTACGGATCAAATAGATCCCACGACCCTCTGCTTCGTTGACGGGTTTGACAATGAACATCTTCTTCTTGCGTTTCCTGCGCAGATCTGCGACGTAGTTCTGGAATTGAGTGTACAACGAGGGGATATTCCACACCTTGGGGGTGAAGTTGTACTCATGAGGTTGGCACTTGAGCATCTTGGCCATGTTTCTTGCCAGTAGGTCTTTCTGGCAGATCTCTCCCATGCCAGGGTAGTGGTTAATTCTCTGGTAATCCTTGAGCTGAGCGATTGTATCTTTCTGCACTACTGCGTCTTTCCAGATGAGGTTGACCACCTTGTCCTTGTCCCAGGTCTTGATGAAAGCCAATTCAGTGATGACCATTTGAACAATCTCGAATTTGGTGCCACCCACGTAGGCGCTGGCAGCGCACTTCCTCTTGGGGAATACCATACTTGTCCCAATGCTCTGGCAGAAGTCTGCAGTCTGCCCATTGTCAATGGATGATCCACCAAATGTGCTTCCTCCCCATATACTCTCCCCCGCTTCCATCCCCTCCTGTTCTTCAGATGAGGAGTCGGAGCATTCAGAGCTACTCCCACTAGTGAATTCATTGAGATCTTCTGGTCTCTGTGTCCTGACTGCCAGTGAGGCTCCGCCAGGTCCCCCGGCTTGGAAAGTCTTAAAGGCAGCAGACAGCAGCCCATCATACTTCTTCAAAAGCTTCTTGTCTTCTGGAGGGTAAATACACCTGTAGTTCCCCAGATTCTGCTGTTCATGCTCGTGGATCGCCACCAGTTGCTCATTCAATCTGTCTTTACTCTGTGTCAGGATGTGTTGCTGTTTCTCCCTCTCTGTGGAGGTGGCTGACCGCTTCTTCATGGGGTCATGTACATAGAGCCGTCTCTGAGCCTCCACCCTCTGCTGAACCAGGTTACACTTCCTATCGCTGGCCTTGATGTTGAGCAGTTTGAGGGTGCTGAGAAGGACCCCTTTCTTGACGTCGTAATCTATCTTCTGATGAGTCCTAAAGCTTGGAGTTCGATTGATCTCCAATAACCAGGGTTTAAGCATATGATCCAGCAGAATATCAAAGCCCAGCACCTCGAAGCAGACACTGCCACTCCCTGGTGGCTGACCAGGGCGACACCTGCGGTAGGCATGCAGTAGATGGGGCTCGGCCACAATCAGAGTCTTCACTACCAGATCGGAGATGTTTCCCCAGAATGTATTGACATTGTAGCTGTTGGCATGTAGGAACTCAGTGAACCAGCTAATAGATCTCTTGCTGCCTTTGTCTGCTGTCTCGCCATTCCTGAAGTTCTCGCTCTGCTTGTTGACCGAGTAGTTGGTCAGGTGCATGTAAAGCTGGCTCAGGTTGGCTTCATTGGGTGTGTGATACTTTTCAGTGCACATTCGCACCAAGCCATCATTGTAGAGGTAGATGCGTAGCGGATCACAGGAAGTAATCAGGACATAGATGCGGAGGTCAAACTTATAACCCTCTACCAGGAAGGGCTTGTCCAAGTACTCCTGGACGATGAAGTGCTCTTGAGCAGGTAGCTTGTAATACTTACGGATCAGATAGATTCCTCTGCCCTCTGCTCCGTAGGAAGGTTTGATGATGAACGTCTTCTGCTTGCCTTTCCTGTGTTGCTCTTTGACATAGTTCTGGAACTGAGTGTACTCAGTGGTTAGGTTCCACGTCCTAGGAATGAAGCTGTACTCCTGGGGTTGGCACTTGATCATTTTGGCCATGTTTCTTGCCAGTAAGTCTTTCCGGCAGATCTCTGACATGCCGGGGTAGTGGTTAATTCTCTGGTAGTTCCTGAGCTCTGTGATTTTCTCGTGCTGCACCAGTGAGTCCGTCCAGATGAGGTTGGCCTCATCCGCACCCCAAGTTTTGCGAAAAGCCATTTCATTGATTACTATATGTAGAATGTCGAATTTGGCCCCAGCCACATTGGCGGTGATGGCGTTTTTGTTCTTGCGGGAAACTTTCCTCTTCCCGTTGCTCCAACTTGCAGATGGCTCATTTTCGGATTCGTCTTGATCCTCTCCATCATCATTGGAATGAGAGGAAATGTCGGAGGCCAGCAGAAGATCGAAGGTTCCAGCCTCGCTCCCCCCCTGACTCAGCTGCAGAGTTGTCTGCTCCTCTGTGACTTGTTCAGGCTTTAACAGAGCATTCATTCTATTGTATTGTACTTCGTTCTGTGATTCCTGCACATTCACATGCCGGTGCAAGACAGCTGCATGGCTGAAACTTGCCTTTGAAAGACTCAATATTTCGACACTGTTACGACACTGTTACCTGGCAACGGGCATGAACCAGAAAATGAGTAGGGCATGTCCGTGCACACTGCCACTGATTCCTTACAGTTTCTAGGACCCTGGCATTACTTGCGTACTGCGTTCAGGTTTCATTTTCTGGCGGTATCTGTGCGTCTGTGTTTACGCCCATAGCCGATCAGGTAGCAGCGTTCTTGGTGTCACCACCAACACGTGCAACCTGATATAAATATTAGGGATGTGCGTGAATATTCGGGTGTCCGACTATTCGTTTTGAAAATACAATTTGGTTATTCTACTAAATATATTTTTAATTATTTCGATTATTTATTAAACATTTACATTTTTTCAACCATAATATTACTGTCATGTCTTAATAAAATGCTACTTTTAAATGTAAAATAAGCGAATTGTGTGGTTGATTGGGAAGCCTGACTGTCACACTGTTCAATGTGGTCGTATCGAGGCAGCAGGCAGGCTGCACTTCTGCCCAGCACCACTCATTACTCTTAAAAAAGTTGCTACTGTACATTGCAAGGTTTGTGTGAGAACTTTGATGGCAAAGCTTTGTGATGGAGAAATCACATTCAATAAGACCTTCTTGTGAATCACTCTTACCTCGTTACTGCCCGCTGCCTCTGTCCGGTTGATTTGAAGAATTAAATCCATTTTGAGGTGAGAGCATGGATGGAGCATGCAGAGTAGGCTTAACCCATTTAGGCCTAGAATTATTGACTGCTTTAACCAGTGAAAAATAGCAGATATACAAGCTCACAGCGCGGCACCGAGTGCCGCGCTGCGAGCTTGTAGATCTGCTATTTTTGAAAAAGTCGTGAAAATGTGTGCAAATGTTTGAATATATATATTTTTTCAAAGCGAACGTTTTTAACTAATATTTTGCTTCTGGGTGGTCCCTGGAACTAGATATTTTGAAATGGGAGTCCGTGGCCAAATAAATATCCTTCACATGAAAAGGTTTGAGCACCACTGACATAGTAGTCTCTCAAGAACAGACTAACTGAGCTCCAGTTAAGTGAAAAGGACCTTTTCTTTGACGATGGCTGGCCAGATTGCTGACATAGAAACATAGGTTTTTTCCAAAAATCTTAGAAGGATTCAAAAGACACTTATAGAATCGGGTCAAAATTCTAATTTTCACGATTTTTCAAAAATAGCAGATCTACAAGCTCGCAGCGCGGCACTCGGTGCCGCGCTGTGAGCTTGTATATCTGCTATTTTTTATATTTAAAGCATAAAATATTGCGTCATAATGGATATGTTGGCTGATAATACAATAGGATAAATTATGATTTAATGTAATGTTGAGGACTGAGGAGAGCTGGTTAGTGCATGGTCAGTACTAGTGGTGCTTTGGGATTCCAGTCTCACCAGCTGTGTGCGGGAGTTAATTGATTTGACCTAGATGTGCACATTTTGCTGCATGATGTAATTGATTATTTGAGCAAGATGTCAATATTATATAAGATTTTAAAAGGCTTTTATATACTCTTGACACCTTTTTCAAATGAGGTTTGCCCTAATAGTTCGAAATGTGCTCAGTTTTGGCTATTTTCTGTGTGAAATTACAATTAAAAAATAATTTATTTTTGGATAGTGGGATATTCGGTTTCAAAATTGTCGTGTACAAGTCAGTGAAAATAACCGCTAGGAACATCCCTAATAAATATCAAGGCGCAATTTGGCACCTCGGCAGAGGCCACCCACAATACAGACAGCCCCGAACAGCATCATTCGCTGTACTTACACGCTCTGCTGGCGCACAAGAAGGCCATACATGGCCACGAGTGCACAAGACGCAAGTTGAAGTTGGCACCTCGACAGAGTGCAGTCTAGTTTACGGTTGTGTCGGGACAGGGGTGTGCACTTTTATTTCTCCACACAACACTCGAAACCGATGATAACCTTTTCCGTCCACCATATGACTTGCCAACTCTGACTTGTTTTTTCAGAATCAGTGAAAGGTCAGGTCATAGAAACCAAGTATTTGCAACAAACAACAATAAGCAAAACATCTATGCTATTTAAAGTGAAAGTGAGCAAAACCACTTATGTTGCACTATTTGCTGACAGAATAGAAAGAGACAAAATATGGATGAGGGTCTGAATGTGAGTCTGTGACCATACATACCGTATTGTAGCATTGGAATGATCGGAGAGAATTCTATAGGCCATGGAAGTAACCTTGTGTTCCTTTTTTCAAGGAAATAATTGAAGGCACAGAATGGTCCATTTTGGGTCCATTTGTACTGTACACTCTCAGAGTTAAATGAACACTGAGGTCACTGTGGGTGGAAACGTACAAAACGTAACTTTTTAGGAAAGGGGAAGAAGAAACTGTGTTCTATTGAATCCAATATAAAACAGGTCACAAACTCTATTACTGTACTTTTGATGGAGACAGAGACAGAGAGACTGAGAGAGAGAGAGAGAGAGAGAGAGAGAGAGAGAGAGGCAGAGACAGACAGACAGACAGACAGACAGACAGACAGACAGACAGACAGACAGTGTAGGAGAGACAGACAGGAAAGCTGAGAGGGAGACAGTGAGTGTAGGAAAGACAAAGAGTATGAAAGCTGAGAGGGAGACAGTGTAGGAGAGACAAAGAGTATGAAAGCTGAGAGGGAGACAGTGTAGGAGAGACAAAGAGTAGGAAAGCGGAGAGGGAGACAGTGTAGGAGAGACAGACAGTAGATAAGAGGGAGACAGGAGGGAGGCCAGTGGGACTCATTGTTGATATTATTAAGATACATTTTGAGTGTTTTAAATGATTATAATGTTTTTAATAAATATATAATTTAATAAACAAATTGATTAATTATCTATCCCTCTTTTGGGTTTATTAAAGGAGTAGTTCACCCCCAAAATGACTTTTTTCTATTGATTACTCATGCCATGGAGACTTGAGTTCAATGATATATATATATATATTGTTGTATTTCCCTGATGTCATCAATATTAAGCACATATCTTGGAATGCCCATATATGGACATAATACTGTGTCAAGTGCGTGCCACCAAAACTGTGGGAAGCATCTTACCATCAGACCAAAAGGATATCCCTATGGACCGAGGAAGATAATAGACTTTTGAGGCCATCAAGCTGAGGCAGTGGGAAAATGCAAAAATGAAAAATTTCCAAAATATGGTGATGACTGACGTCATAGACCACATGAGACCGACACAGTATGTCCATATATGGGCATTCTAAGATTGGGTTTAATATTGATGACATCAGGGATCTCCATATATGGGCATTCATTTATTAGTGAATTAATTTTCCCCATTGACTTGAATGGGGAAAATTCAAACTCGCGCGGGTCGTGTCACTGCAACCACACATCTTTCTCGTTCTAAAATGTAATGTACTGTCAACGTACCCATTGGATCTGTCTGTAGCTTTTGTGCCCATATATGGAGATCTCTGTATCTGTCTGTCTGCCTGTGTACCTTTTATGCCCATATATGGAGACCTCATCATCCCTCCTTTGTGACCTTGATTACAGACTACCTGACAGGCAGTGGTGTAAAGTAAAGTACATTTACTTAAGTAGTGTACTTACAGTAAGTACAATTTTGAGGAATTTGTACTTCACTTCAGTATTTCCAATTTACGATACTTTTAACTTCTACTCCACTTACATCTCAGTTCCAAATATTGTACTTTTACTCCACTACATTTATTTGAAAACTTTAGTTAGTTCCTTTGCAGATAAAAGAATATAATATTACAAACCATACATTAAGCACTTTAGCAGTGACGGATGGACAAAGATGCTAAGAGGCAGAACAAGCTGGTGAAGGAGGCTGGCTCAGTTCTGGGTGAGAGGAACGTGAGGCCGGACTCGCTGGAGTCTGTTGTGGAGAGAATGCACACACAACAAGAGGCAGGCTAGGGGTGGGCGATAAGGAAAAATACAATATCACGATATTTTTCCAAGCTGTATCACGATACACGATTTTATCACAATTCTTTTTTACGTTGGTTTTTATGGTTATTTTTCAAGTTCCTTTTGGTAGGTCTAAATTGTACTTTACAAGTATTTAACTCTGACAGTATACAAATGAAACCAAATGGATTTGGTTTCATTTGTATACTGTCAGAGTTAAGTGGAGACCTTGACATTTTAAAGTTTGAGAACTAAATGCAGGTTTAAATTGCATTCTGCAATGAATCTCTGTATTAACAATTAAACAGGATTTCTTACAAGGCTCCCTCATTGTATTGCGATACATACGATACCTCTGAAAAGGCATATCGTGGAGACATTGTATCGTCTCAACGAATACGATAATTATCACCATATCGCCCACCGCTAAGGCGGGCCATAATGGACAATGTGAGTCATCCTCTCCACAGCATCCCGGAAGGCCGGAAAAGCAGTCTCAAGGATCTGTCCCATTGGTTGTCTTGCAATAATGAACCGTTTAAGAACATTTTTGTCCCAACAGCTATTAGGCTCTTTAACCTTTTATGTGCAATAAAAAAGGACTATTATCCCTTTTTTAAATGTATCTATCTATCTATCTACATATCTATGGGCATATCGTTGGATCGCTGGTTCTGGACAACTGGATGTCCATGCCTATATAAGGGCACGTTGTTATACATTGTTACCAGGTTCTATTTTGTTTGTTTTTCTTTTTTTCCTTGCTTTAAATGACTATAAATATACTTGGCAGCAATCTAAATCCTTAAGGCGTGCCCGACCCGGTTATGCAATACCTGTTTGTTTGGGTAGCAGTTGTACACGTCTGTGTCCATTTTGTGTTCATATAATTATGGAGATCTCTGTATCTGTCTGTCTGCCTGCCTGTGTCCCTTTTATTACCATATTATGTGGAGATCTCTGTGTCCCTTTTATTACCATATATGGAGATCTCTGTGTCCCTTTTATTACCATATATGGAGATCTCTGTGTCCCCTTTATTACCATATGGAGATCTTTGTGTCCCTTTTATTACCATGTATGGAGATCTCTGTGTCCCCTTTATTACCATATATGGAGATCTTTGTGTCCCTTTTATTACCATGTATGGAGATCTCTGTGTCCCTTTTATTACCATGTATGGAGATCTCTGTGTCCCTTATATTACCATATATGGAGATCTCTGTGTCCCTTTTATTACCATATATGGAGATCTCTGTGTCCCTTTTATTACCATATATGGAGATCTCTGTGTCCCCTTTATTACCATATATGGAGATCTTTGTGTCCCTTTTATTACCATGTATGGAGATCTCTGTGTCCCTTTTATTACCATGTATGGAGATCTCTGTGTCCCTTTTATTACCATGTATGGAGATCTCTGTATCTGTGTCCATGTCTCTTTTATGCCCAAATATTGAGATCCCTGATGTCATCATAGTGTTGATACCGACAGCAAATTTTGAATGAAAGTCCATTTAGTTTTAGTCATATTTTAGTCATCTGAAATGTTTTAGTTTTAGTCTAGTTTTAGTCGACTGAATATTAAGACTTTAGTCGACTAAATCTACTGTTGATTTTGGCGACGAAAATGTATTTCAGCGGAGTCCGACGTCTCATTACTCCGACTACATGGCTATGCGTGTGGTCAAGGTTAGGGTTAGAGATGGGGTTAGTCATGTGTTTGGGTCAGAGATAGTAATGGGGAGAATCCAATCTGGCTAGCCAACGTCAAAAAAAGTTCCTTGTAGCATAGTGTCTGACTGTTCTTGAGAGATTAGGGAGAGTCAGACAAACGCAACGCACCCGAATTGAGCGGTGCTATTTATGAGTTAAATTCATGTGACCCAGGGTGTACAACCAACTTTGAGCCAGATGTAGGCCACGCTTCGCGGAGAAAGCCAGATGTTGGAGCTCGGCTCCTTCCAGGATCGAGCACCGCTCAAAAAATAAATGAAAAAAATGATTTCTTTGAACACCAGAAAAAACCCATCTTTTATTTTCTCTTCTCCCCTCTATTCTTCCTTCCTTCTTTTTCTTTATTATTATAATATTTTTCTTTTCTCGTCTTTCTGTCTCCTCTTCCTTTTTTTTGCCTTTTTTTGTTCGTTTTTTTGCTTTATATGTGCTTGCTTTGCACACCGATACAAGCCTTCTCTTTAAAGGCTTACATTTGCACCGTCAACAACGGCCGACAATTGCCTCATATCGTCGTCGCTGAAATGAATGATATTATCGGCCGCGTTGCTGCCCTGAGAAACCGCCGCGCCGGGGTGGGGACCGCGCATCTGCTGGACGCACTGCTGCTGGCTGTAGTGCTCTTGCCCTGGCTGCAGGTGGTGCTGGTAGTAGGCCTGAGGCTGCTGCTGCAGCGGGTACAGGACATAGGTCTGCTGCTGCCCGCGCTGCTGCTGCTGCTGGGCATAGATGGGCTGATGACCCTGTGGCTGGGGCAAGGCGTGCTGGATGGGCTGGAAAGAAATCCCCTGGGCCTGTAGCTGTTGCAACTGGAACTTGTCAATGACGGGGGTGTCAGGTGGGCAAAAGGTTCCCGGCGGCAACAGAGTGATCGACTGCTGGTTTTGGGGGGCAGGAGAGGGCCTCCCTTGCACAACGGCGGTGGCGACTGTGGGCATCAGTGTTGACTTGAAGTTGATTCCGCCGCTGCCGTTGCTGCTTCCGTCCTTGCTTATCGTGAGTTGCTCTGGATTAAGAGCGTCTGCGAAATGGAAAAATTGTAAATTGTTGCCGGCAGCCGGTGGACCGGCCCTGCCGTTGTTGGAGACCCGCTTAGTGCGCTTCCCCCGGGAGCTCTGCGACAGGGAGGTGGTCTCCTCCTTTTCCTTCTTAATGACCACGGCGCTCGCACGCTCCTCCTTGGCGGACGCGTCACGCTGCCGCGGCAGGTGCTTGTACGTGCGGAGACACCTGTTGATGAGGGCCTGGCCCTCTTCGCCTGTGACCAAGGGCTCCAGCTTGTGGGTGGCCCAAGAGTAGACGCGCTGCGTGTCACTCGCCACTAGCACCGCCACCTGGGTCCCGGTCAGCGTGGCGAGCTGCATGGCCTTCTTTATCAGGCCGCCTTTCCGCTTGCTGAAGATCGTTCGCCGCCTGAAGGGGTCGTGGATGTACGCGTTCTCCAGCTTGACGCGGCCGCGTGACGCCTTGGGCTTGCTGGCCTGATGTGGGACTGCTGCCGTCCCGTCCCCTCTTTGGTGCACCTTCCTGGGCTTCCTTTCCCGCCGGACCGCTGCCGCCACCCCTCCCCTCCTCCTGCCGCTGGCATTCTTGGTGGGACCCGCGGGGCCGTCGTTCTCCGCCCTTGAATTTGATCCGTTTTCTGTGCCGTCTCCCTCCGTGACAACCGCCGGCCCGTTGATGTCGACCAAATCGGGACGAGTCTGGCTCCCTTCAGCAACAACTCCGGGATCAACAAGACCCGTGCCGCTGCCCCCGTCTAAAACGGGCCCGTTTGCTGCGGACTGTGACAAGTCTGTAATTATCATCCTTTTATGGAACTAATTTATCAAAGACCAGCTCAAAATAAGGCTCTTCTCTCCTCAAGTGTGGTTCACTGTCTGACACAGGTGTGGCTGTGGTGTTGCCTTTTAAAGACATAAACGCACCTCTCACGACGTGGCCGTTGTGACGTCTACATCTACGTCACAACATGGCCGTCAGCGTGACGCAACAGCTGTTTCTGGATCAATTGGCGAATGTAAATATTTGAATATAGCCGAGAGAAACGAGGGCAGCATGGTTCCAGGCTTCCAGCTAGAGGGAGGGAATATAATCATCCAAGTATCCAGGGGGTTCTTACGAGATTACGACTTATTTTTTTATTGGCCGATCTACAAGCTCACAAAGCGTTGCATCGCGACGCGTTGTGAACTTGGAGATTTATACATTTCTTCCTAACGGCGCTAGATGTCACTGTAAACCTGCCGTCTATTTCACTAGGCAGAAATACACACGAGATGGAGGGAGGGTGGGAAAGTAGGTTAGCCTACTCAAATGTTTTACTTGAGTAAAAGTATCGATGATGCAATGTAGAAATACCAAATAAAAGTATTTGTATCAAAAGTAAAAGTAGACTAGGTTCAGAATGTCCCATTTCGAGTTTTCAAATGTAAAAGAAAAGAAGAAAGAAAAATGTATAGGCCCTATGTTTTGTAATAATAATCCAACTTATAAAGTCTCAAATAATGTAGCCTACAATATTGCCTCTGGGATGTGGTGGAGTAAAAGTAAAAGTATTGGATATTGGAAATATAGACTACTCAAGTAAAGTAGGCCTAGGCCTATACCTTAAAATGTTACTTATAGGTGTATGAGTAAATTTAGTTACTTTATTCCAGTGGAAAATAGCAGATCTACAAGCAAGTTTGCGAGCTTGTAGATCGGCTATTTTCACTAGGCTACTTCTAAATTATTATTATCTTGAATTCATGGAATTTCTTAAATTTGTTTGTTTATTCTAAAATTGATGTAGCCTACAATTGTTAAAAAAATGACGGAGGGGAAATCTTTTTGAAATGCATAGCCTAAATATATTTATGTAGGAAAAGAGATTTTTACTCGAGTCGTGACCCATAAAAAATTGTCCGTGACCCACAAACGGGTCCCGACCCACTGTTTGGGAAACAGTGCTTTACACCACCGGAGTGAGGAGGGAGGGGGGCAGAGAGACATAGGCTATACATAGGCTACAGAGAGAGAGAGAGAGAGAGAGAGCGCGCGCAGCATCCATTGAAGCAGCAGCAGCAGCACCATCATCAGTCCATATTCTCTCTATCTGGACCACGCTACATTTACCAAGAGGAGAGACGTTGACAACAACCAACCAGAGGCTTGTTTTCAGGTAAAAACAAACAAACAATGTCGCTATTTATTGATCTATATGCATTATTAATATGATTATGTTGTTTCGCTGTGGACTGAGCCTGCGTTAATGTGTCGTCAAAAGATGGAGATGCTGATGAGAGGCTCTGTTGTAAAAAAGAAAAGGAGATTATGTGGCGTTTTTCTCCCCTGGATTACATAATTATTAGCCTATATTTATGATAAACGTGTGTGTATGAAATGCAGTCATCGTTGGCGATCATTTAATAACGGCGTCTTTTGCTATTTCTACCAATATTTTTTAAAAAATAGCGTATTTTTCTCCATTGTTTGTCAACGGCCGGGGCGTTTTTTCTCTCTTCCATCAGTTTAACTACGCACATTGGCCCAGCTGCCCAAGTCACGGACGGATCACATTTTGAGCTATACTACGCTGTCTACGCTACGCATATAAACACAGACAATGAACAGCGTGAATTTAACATGAATAGCTATAGACGTGATGACATGACGTGCCGTGCTGTTTAGATTATGCATTTATTTTGGATTTGATTTGGAGCTGCTATTGGCTCTGTTTAGAAGAAGTTCTCCTTCGCTGTGTCACTGGTGAGCCCTTGCGCCGCAGGAAAGGCTGCGCACCTATCGTCTGTAGTAAAAATAAAAGAATACACTTTCGCGACTCACCAAAACAAAGACGGTTCTAAAATGTTGAAAGCCTACTCTCCTTAG
Organism: Nannobrachium achirus; assembly: GCF_963921795.1. Classification (NCBI taxonomy): domain Eukaryota; kingdom Metazoa; phylum Chordata; class Actinopteri; order Myctophiformes; family Myctophidae; genus Nannobrachium; species Nannobrachium achirus. The sequence continues at coordinate 55,435,635 of NC_137817.1, read as the reverse complement.
TGGCAACACTCGGAGCCCCCCAACTCACTTCTAAAATACACATTTTGGCCAGAAAAGAAAATATTTCACCGGATTTGTACCTACTCCACAGCGCCCTCTACAGTTCTTATCAATAGAAAACTCCATTGACTAGATTTTGCCTTAGGTTGAAATGTTTTCGTTTCTGGATAAAAGGTGTATTTTAGACGTGAGGTGAGGGGTTCAGAGTGTTCCCACTAAAGAAAGTAGCCTTTCAACTCCCTAAAGCCGTCTTTGTTTAGGTGAGTAGCGAAAGTGTAGACCTATCTTTTAATTTTTTACTACAGACGAGAGGGTAGCCTACGCAGCCTTTCCTGCGGCGCAAGGGCTCGTCTGTGACATAGCGTTAGGGAGACGCCATGGACCACTGCTGTTATTGTTTTTGTAAGATGGAGGATAGCTGCCTGCCTAGCTCTGCTGCTGCTGCCCCATCAGTCATGATGGGCCGAGGTCTCGTCTCTTCCACCTGCCTACTGCAGTGGTTCTCAACCTGTGGGTCGGGACCCACAGCCAGGGGGGTCCCCAAATTATTTTGGGGGCTCCCCGGATGATTAAGCTTAGCCTAATGTGCAACATTAATTGTTTTCTCACTCAACAGTAGGCCTATACAAACCAACATAACTTTTACGTGTATATGCACTATGCACATTTCCAAAGTGACAATTTAAGGACTTTTCAATACCTCTAAAATTATAAATTAAACATTGGCCAAATTGTCAAATATTAGGAGCAGAAATTGTGAAAATAGACGATCTACATGCTCACAACGCCTCGCGTTGTGAGGTGGCGTTGTGAGCATGTAGATGTGCTATTTTCACAATAGAACAGTGTTATACAAAATGTAATGCCTCAACTCAAGTGCTTGTCAGTGTCTAGGGGTCCCCATTTCAAATAGCCTATGATGATTTTGGGGGTCGCAGCCTGAAAAGGTTGAGAACCACTGGCCTACTGTACATTATTCAGTGTTCAAGGTTTTTTCAGACCAAGGACCCCCTTACATATTATTATTATTATTATTTCATAGATAGCTGACCTGTTTGACAGCACTATCAGTGTTACGTTATGGATTCATGTTCATGTCTCGTCTGTATTGTTCCAGACATTTAAACGCTTAAAAACTGCAGATCTACAACGCCTCGTAGCGCTTGTAGATCTGCTATTTTTTTCAAAAGTCAAAATAGACATAGGTTCAAGTGGTTAATGTTCCTATCACAAAGGATTTAGTGGACCCCCTGTAGTAACTCTGAGGGGCCCCGGACCCCCTGTTGAAGAAGACCCCTGGAGGCCTGGACTGGTGTAGACCTATACAAATTAACTCTGCTGGCGGTGTAAAATTGATTAATTTTATTAGAGGTTTGCAAAGGCAAAGGTACACGACTGTACAGTTCACTGGTACAAGGTCAAATAAAAGGATAGACACCACACAAAAAAAAGTCTTATCGGCTTGTTTACATTGGGGTCCCTATTTAAACTCATATATGACATTGAATGACAGACAAAAAAGGCTAACTGCACTGTAGACCGGAGTGGTGGATTCTGCTACTTAAGACAGTTTCGATATGCATTAAGCCAGTGGTTCCTCTCACAGTGGAGGACCCCCAAGGGGCTATGAGCTTGTAGATCTGCTACGTTTGAAAAATCTTGAAAATCTGTGCAAATCTTCGAATATATAATAGGGGTATATACCGTATATTTTTTAAAGCTAACATTTGTTACTCAAATCTTTGCTTCTGGGTGTCCCTGGAACTAAATATTTTCAGATGAGGGTCCGCGGCCAAACTCATATAATTCTGCAGGGTCTGTACATGAAAAGGTTTGAGCCCCACTGAGATTAGTATGCAGACCCTCTTTGCTGGGGCGGGACCGCAATCTGTACTGTAAAATTCACAAGGTTAATACAGGTATAATCCTCCTGAGAGAGTGGTTGAATTTACAGTACACTTTACAGTACACTTAAGTGTTTCAGACCTGTAAAGGTCCATAATAATGGTTCCTTTGTATCGATTGATCGAATACTTTATAAACAGTTTGCAATTGTAAAGAAGGTTTACATGGATTGTTAAAAGGATAACAATTTACGATCAAGGCATTGAGCAGACGCTCTTAATCCAGAGCGATTTACAGTAAACAAGGACTACACAGGGTAATACAAGATATCACAAAAAGCCCAAGGGGCTTTTTTCCATCGTGCTCCTGTCTATTCAATTCATCAAGACATTTAAAGACATACTATACAATAAAAAAAACAAGACGTAATCAACACTAGTAGCAATGAATGTGTAGGCTATACTACAGTATATGTGGGGGCGGTAGTGGCTCAGGGTTAGAGAAACCGTCATTAGAACACGGAGGGTTCCCGAAGGGTTCCCAGTTCGATCCTGGGCTCCCCCAGCGTTAGTGTCGAAGAGCAAGACTTTGAACCCCTAGTTGCTCCCGGTGAGCAGGTTGGTGCCTTGCATGGTCTCTATAAAGTGCCTTGGATAAAGGTGCTATATAAATGCACCATTTACAGTAAACATTTTGGGGGGGGGGGGATTATTTCTGGTGTCAAGCTTAGTTAGAGGGCTTTTCTAGGACCATTTACAAACGTCTGATTTCTATTGAAGGGATAGTGATTGCCGATAGGTGCTCTTTTATGGTAGTTTTGAAGGAGGGTAAGGAGTTACTTTTTGATGTTTGTTGAAAAGGACATTCATTGTACATTGTGGTGTCATAGCAGTAGCACTAATTTGACCCCATGTCAGGGGTCATCGCCATGCTGGCTTGTGGTGGACATTTATGTCAGAATTCTATTTTTGTCACAGACATACAACATGGTGAGTGGACAATAATATCTTACCAGAAACATAATGAGATAGCCCTGAATGACCATAACAGGTCTGTTACTCTGAGAGTGTACAACCCTAAACCTATCCTCAGCGAGGGAACATAGGGTCGAGGGAACATAGCCATGATGCCTTTGGTTCCATTTGTACACTTGTCTTATGGTGGTCCTGGCATTTCCATACAGTATGTGCATTGGTGGGTTAACAGAGTGATCTTGTATTCTGTCCGGGAGGAGATGTGTTGTGCCTGTGCGTCTTCCACAATGTATGGAGATCTCTGTATCTGTCTGTCTGCCTGTCTCCCTGTTATGCCCATATATGGATATCTCTATCTGTGTATCATTGTCCCTTTTATGCCCATATGGAGATCTCTATATCTGTGAGTCATAGGCCCTTTTATGCCCATATATGGAGATCTCTATATCTGTGTGTGTCATTGGCCCTCTATGCCCATATATGGAGATCTCTATATCTGTGTGTCAATGTCCATTTTATGCAAAGAAAGACTAATGCACATCCTCTGTTGTTTGATGCTGAGCCAAAAACTGTCAAAGCAGTAATACTAGGAACAGAAAAGGGGGGCTCGCAACTCAAAAAATATATATACAATGGTTAAAAATATAGTTAAAGTTATCTTTATATTTATTGTGCCCGGTGGGAATGGTGCCATCAAAGTCATCAAATGGCAGGAGTGGGGAATTCGACAGGAATTCGCTGGGAATCGCTGGAAATCCAAATCAAGCTATAGCTGGGGTAGCCATGTTACAATAGGGTGTGCCAAATGTAGTTCTAAGAGCGGCCATTTCTTGGGTAAACACAGCCTTACACAGGTGTTCTGATTAGACTATAGCATTAGTTCTGGGTCCGCATCGGTGTTCCGACGGGCCGGTATTCCGACACTAAAACTAACACCCTAACTCTACCCCCAACCCTAAACCTAACCTCAGTAAACCTTACCTCAGTAACTAACCTGCCGACGCTAAGTAACTAACCTGCCTTACGCTAAGTAACTAACCTGCCTTACGCTAAGTAACTAACCTGCCGACGCTAAGTAACTAACCTGCCGACCATGTCGGAACAGCGGATAGTCGGGATAGTGAGCGCTTCCCATTAGTTCTATGCAATCAAACAATTGAAACACCTGTGTTTTGACCCAAGAAATGGCCGCTAAGGACTACAATGACGTAGCCGCTGGCACACACTATACATCCAGGGAGTCTCTGTACGTATGCATACTGTACGTTCGCAATCCACGACTCTCGAGAATCAAATTCGACACACGTGAGTTCAGTGCCCGGCGCCGAGTTGCTCAGATAGGCGGTTTGTCCAGAACCACCAGAAAAGGCTCTGGACATGGCCCAAATGAGCCAATAGGCCGTATGCACGGGGACTGCCCGTATGCACATCAGCTATTTTGGGAGAAGTTGGGTCTTTTCTCAATTCCTTCACAGGTGTTACCAATATTACTAATGAAGGCTCTGTTCCATTCTGGTCAAACAGATTCAGGGTGCTGATATTGTGCATGTTGGCTCACTGGAAACACTGGTGAGTAACTCTCAGAGTTATGGGGGTCCTTAAAATAAAAGGTTTGAGAACCACTGTGGTACATGAAATGGAACAGAGCCTTCATTAGTATCATTGGTAACAGTGAGAAGAGACCCAACTTCTTCTGCCATGGCAACCCCATGCCGTAGCTTTATATAACCTCGCATAGCCAGGTTTACTCATCTGCGAAGAGAAAAGCCTGGTCATGATATGAGGTAGAGAGTGGTTAGAATGGTGGGACTTCCGCTGTGTGAACTTTCCCGGAAGTTGACTTTTTTTTCACAGTGCGGTATTCCTGCAAACGTATTCCCAGCAAGCTTTATCTATGGCTTAGCTTGATTCCCCACACCTGCCGAATTCTCCTCACCTGCCATTTGATTAGTTAGTCAGTCAATGGACTGACTAACTAATCAAATGGTTTTTCAGTCAGTTTGCACTCTTCACACATTCCCCACAGACATTTAGGCCTACCACTCACTGCACAAGGTCTTTCCACCACAGACGATCCCCCCATATACCCATATATAGGTATGCCCATATTTGCCCATATACTGATAACGTCAGGGATCTCCTTATATGTGCATAAAAGGGCTACAGGCAGACAGGCAGATACAGAGATCTCCATATCTGGGCACAAAAGGCAACAGACAAATGGTTACAGCGGGTATCCGGGAAATGCATAACAGGGTAAAACATTTGGACCACCGCGGCCAGAGCATTTTCTGGAGGTTCTGGATAACCACCTATCTGACCGATACAATACAACGTGTTAATTTGACTAGCCTATTATATCACCGGCTAGAAGTTGCGAGAATAAGAAAATAGTTATACTAATTCAGATCATAGGTTACCAGAGGTTCCCAATTTTTTTTGGCTCAGGGCACCCCTATAAGTATTTTTTTCATCCGAGGCACCCCTACATTATATTCATAATTTTCACTCCCAGCACCTTATATTTATAGCATATTTTAGCGATTATGTTGCGAGGAAAACGTTGAGATAATAGCCATTTTGGTTAAAGCTGACTGAAAATAACTTACTTCAAGTTTAAATTTTTGTTTAAGTTTCCAAATAAATTCAAAATATTATCAAATTATCTCGCGGCACCCCTGGACTGCCATCGTGGCACCCCAGGGTGCCCCGTCACCCACTTTGAAAACCCCTGACCTAGAGTTTCTGCAGTATTAGGCAAAGAGAGGGAGAAAACAGCAGACTAAAGGGATATTTCACTTTCAAAAATGTTTGAGGTAATGTTAACAGTTTTTTATTATAACAACATTGTCCATAAAGGTCATGCATTGATATGTCTTAGCTTAGGCTATGTTTGCTGTATCTACACTTCTACATTTTTGTAGTATGAAAACCTGCAGGTAATGTTCGTCCGTCCCTCCGTCAATGTTGTGCTAGTTACTAGAAACTCAGTTACTTTACTGATTACTTACACCAAAAAGTAATGCGTTACTGTGATCTTTTTAGTTACTTAAAAAAGGGGCTCCATGTAATGCATCACTTGATATGCACTGAGCAATGTGGTCTATACCAGTGATTCCCAAACGTTTTAGCTTGTGACCCAAAAGAGAAATTAGACATTTGCCATGGCCCAAACTAGTGAAAACAGCACATCTACAATCTCACAAAGCACCGCTATTTTCACTACTTCTTAAATATTTGTGTTCTAATTTATGGAATGTCTTAGATTTTATTTATTATTTATTCATGGAATTACGTACAAAATAACTTTGAAATTTATTTTTTATTTGCAAGCAATGTAAAACATCACAAAATAATCGTATTTTCTAAGACATTCTGAAATAATGTGCAATGCATTAGCAGCAGATACCTTTTATTTAAAATTATAAAATTACCTTACGACCACAGGAAGTTAGTTATGATATATTTCAAAGCTTTCTTCTAACAAAAATGTCATGGTTTGATAACTGAGCCTTAATGAAATAGATGCCGATGACGGATTTGACCGCGAGTCGCGACAACACATGCATCAACGGTGAAAAAAACAGCACAGAGGACTTTGATTTAAACAAATAGTGGCGAACAGTAACGCGTTACTTTGTAACGCGTTGACTAACGTCAACGCTGCCCTCCGTCACATGTCACTTCTTCTTTCGTGTATCATCCTCCTTGACGATTGGTTGGTGACATTTTATTTCACAAGAATTCTTGTTACTTAGGGGAGGCCATGAGGTGGCTGTCATCTTCTCCCCCTTGCTGTCACATATCAGCGTGACCCCTCAAACACAGTCTTTTTCTTTTTGTTAACAGTTTTATTTATCCATGTAATTATTTATTAGTTCGTTTTCAAAATTGTATGGTTTTTAAAGCGGTCATATCTGCAGCTTTAGCGTTTCAAATCCATGTTCCGCGTCGGTCTTCCTGAGGGTACCCTCCGAGGCGAGCATTGACCCCCTTGCAGTTCTCACAGGTGCAAATGTTCTGTTACAGAACATTGTCTCTGCTGCATCTTGCCAGGCATCCCACAGATCACAGGTCCTGGGTGGGTGTCAACAGATCACAGTTCACTGGCAGTAAAAAGTGAGGACGTTCTGTTGGTTTCCTCGGATAAGCACAGCGGGGCAGTGGAGATTGCAGGTCAATGTGTCCAGCCAGGCCATGTAGAGAGCACTGGGACAGTCACTCTTGGGCACCGGAAGGCTCACCAGAACGAGAGCAGCTTGTTGTGAATTCGTCCGGATGAGTTCGTTCAGCCTCACCTTTTTCTCAGACTTGAGTCTGAAGGCCTCCAGCTCCCTGTCAGATATCTTCCAGGGACAGCGTTGTCTCAGCTCTTCAACGCCACCGTCTTCTTCATCCTGCAGTCTGAACAGAGCCACGTCGTCCTCAAACCTCCTGAGGTTTTCGGCGTGAGGGGGTTTCTCGCTGTCCGTCATTACGATGACGTCGTGAAAGTCCAGTCGGAACCTCGTTAGCAGCGAAATCATCTCATTGCGGGCTTCCTCCATGTTGTGTTGGTCTCCTATGATGAAGACCCGGACTTTGCTGCGGCTCCAGTGCTTTCTCCTGGTGAGCAGGTAGGGCACGAGTAGTGTCAGACCTCCATCATCTGCGACCCAGTAAACATCTATGGTCTTCTCGCCTTGGTCACTTTGAAACGCCGTCTTAACCTGCTCACCGGTGACATTCTCACAATCACCTGAGATCCTGTCAGGGGAATACCGGTCCTCATCAGGCTCAGCGGCCTGGTTCACCTCACGGTCAACCTGCTTGGAGACGTCCAGTCCGTCCATCATCCTCAGCAGACATAGGGAGTGGTTAGAGTCAAACGTATCATATATGGTCTTGATGTAGTCGTCCAGGCTCTCAGGAGAACATTCTCTCCAGTTGTTCTTAAAGCCCAGAACCAGAGTGTTGGGCCTCAGCTTTCCAAGACCGGAAGCCTGAAGCAACTGTCGAGCTCCGCTCCTGAGAGAGTCACTAGCGAAGGGTGTGTAAAACGAACGCACCTTCCTCTCGTTTAGCCATTTCACCAAACTGTCTGTCGTGTGCTGGGGCAGAGTCTGTCCGTCCTGGTCCATGAGTATGTGTCCACAGATCATCAGGCCTATGTTCTTGGTGACGGAGCCAACAAAGTCCACCAGGGCCGGGCGTTGGTTTGGGGGCCCAGTTAAAACCAGGCACTGGGGTCTGAAGTTCTTGACGTGATCCTCCACCCCTGAGAGGGAGAGAGAATACGACAGAGCCTGATTGTATATGCCCGCCTGGACCGACGAACCCCAGTTCACCTTGGGTTTGTTGTAGATGACATATCCGAGCAGAAAGAAGATGATGCAGATGGTTGCCAGAGCTGCCCACCAGGTCAACGCAAACATCAGTGCAACCGAGATCACAGCACCAAACAGAGCCGTCCATTTACTGTAGTATCGAAATGACGGTCTCCAGCCGGGGGAGTTGGTGATCGATGCGTGAAAGCAGCTGAAGTTGATGAGGGCATACGAACAGAGGAAGAAGTTCGAGATGAGAGCCGCGATGGCATTTAGCTCAGCAATGAGAATGAAGGCCGCGGCGATAACATAGCAAAGTAGATAGGCCCTGAGTGGCTCGTCATTTTTGCCGTATCCCTTTGCAAAGAATCCAATGTATGGGTAGATGTTGTCCCTGCACAGACACTGAAACACTTTGGGTGCGGAGACGAGGAAAGCGAGGGCCGACGACAGGCTGGCCGCAATTACACCGGCTGTGATGAGGTAGTAGAACCCTGACACCTGGGCCAACACCTTTACGTTATTGGCCAGGCCAAACTCACAGGTCTCTGACTGGATGCAGTGTGTGAAGTTCCAACCCAGGCTGCATCCCAGACCCACGCAGCCCTGCGTGTCATTCCCTTTCAGGGCGTCACTCAGGCTGCCTGAGGCGTCCCGCAAGACACATGACCCCATGGTCGCAGAAATGGCAAGGTAGCTGACAGTGGTCCAGAAAATGGCCATCAGGGTGCCTTTGGGGATAGCCGTTGCTGGGTTTTTGAGGTCTCCAGAGATGTTGGCCCCAGACAGGATGCCGATGGCAGAGGGGAAGAAGATGGCGAACGCCTGGAAGAAGCTGCCTGAGGCTCCTCGCCAGTCTGGCAGCAGATTAGTCATGAATATCTCCCGGTTGTAGCCAAAGATGCCCATGGCCTGTTTCTCTGGAGTCGTAGGAATCACTGTTCCCACAAAGTAGTTGGCGAACGAGACCAACAGAACCAGGAAGAACACGATCTGAGCCTTTGCCTCCCACTCCATTCCGGCCAATGAGATGATCAGAAGCAGGGTCAACGTGACGACACCCACAATGCGGACGTCATTGATGTTATCCACCATAACGACTCCAAACTCCTGAAGTAGGTCACGGACTGTCTCTGCGAAGCCCACGGTGTTGAGAGCACAAGCCAGGGCATTGGCGAAGGAGAACACCATCCCGATAGGCCCGCCCATCTCAGGGCCAAGGGTTCGGGAGATCATGAAATAGGCTCCACCCGAGACCACCTTTCCATTGGTGGCGATGGCGGAGACGGAGAGGGCGGTCACTGTAGTCACGACTACCGACAATGCAATGATGAGCCAGGTCAACAAGATGCCTGCTTGGGAGGTGATCCATGATAAACGGAGGAACAGAATGACACCCCAGATGTTCAGCATGCAACGCATCGTGACTCCAGTCACCCAACCAAAGCGTACAGGGCCAAAGCGTACAGGGGCCTTCTTCTCTGCCTGTGAACCTTCTGCCTCCTCCGATTCACTGTCTGTGGTGTTCCCTGACCCGTTGGCGTTGAAAGCTTTGCGGAGAACCTCCAGTGAAGGCCGGTTCCGTGACTGCTCCCCGGCATGCAGAGTAATGGAGTAGTGGTCCATCTGTGGTATCACGTCCACCGTGCTGTAGATAGAATTGGAAGCTGTCCGGTTCGAGTCGTCTGCCTCCGACATCTCAATCACAACAGCAGGGGGAACTCCTAGATGTGCAGAATCTTGGTTTGGTCCGGTGGGGTCCGATTGGCGGCGGGATGAGTGCCTCGGGGGACCTTCCTCGCTGGCGCTGAAGTGTATTCGAGGGTGAGCCTGTCGTTGTCGGTCTGCCTCGGCGCCTTTGGATGTGCGCTGGCCCATGGTCTCACTACACAGTTCTGATCAGAAAGGAAAAGTATTTTTTTTAATTATTATTGGTGAGACATAGGTGGTACAGTAAGAGTTGTTTATATTGCTATAAACTAGAAAAGCAAGTCTGGGAACTTGCGAGTGTGCCTGCCTATGTAATGGCTCTATGGTCTAGGTCTCAACCATTATTTTCACCATTTGATGTCATATATTTATACCCTAATTTTATGACGTCACATTTTATGACGTCACATTTTATGACGTCATATTTTATGACGTCACACCACTCCCCACCCCTATGGATGCACTCTCCCATTGAACTCACTGGGCTTCCTCTATAATGGTGACATCACCGAGAATGCTGCTTCCTGATTGGCTATGAGTTTACCCAGAAAGAAATGTTGTTTTTCAAGGGTTTGCTACTTCCTGATTGGCTACGAGTTTACACTCTAGGAAACTACACTAATAACTAGACCAGGTCAACCTGGTTGTGCCAGACCCCCTGTCTGTCATCATCATTTATGACATCATGCCTTTTGTAGGCATGTCATCATCATGTCATCATCATATATACCCTTTATATAGAAAACCCGGACAGACCGACATTTGCTTATGTAGGCCTACCCATTTCATGGGTCTGGCAATAACTAAAACACAGTGGGCAAAGAATAGCGTCAGGGTATCTAGGGCGCTCACCAGAATCGTTTATTATCTTTTGGATCAGTCTGGGTCAAGGGAGGTGAAGGTTTACTATTATTATAGGTTACCATCTGTCGTAAAAGTTGGAAATAGACATCAGATCCCTTAAGCCCATATCTGGGAATGCCCATATATGGACATACGTATTGTGCCAGTCTCATGTGGTCTAAGTACTGAACTGAGGGTTTAAATGTCTGAAAATACACATTAACACGAATCCAACATACACTGATGATAGTGATGATAGTGCTGTCAAACACATCTATGAAAAACATGTTAATTTATTTTTATTTTTTTCCTTTTCCCCCATGTCCCATGTTTATGTTGTTACATAATGACATACGGCCACGTGGGCCTGTGTACACATGTGGATGTGTGTCCTGCAGGGAAGTGCAGAGAATGTTAGTGAAAATGGTGAAAATATTGAAAATAGCCCAATTCCAAACTCTGTGAGCTTGGAGGTTGGCTATTTTCGGTACTCGATACCCCACAAAGCATAATTAATTGAGTACTGGAGATCCGTGCCGTACAGGCATATGTCATGGATTTCTACACAGAGAGCGCAATTCTTTCAACATACTGTAAGATGCTGCATTCAATTTCAGGAGAGTTTGGACAAGGCTGAATGCTGCCTTCAGGTGTGGCATGGAAAGAGGGCATTTGCATTCTTTCACCATAGTGAAAACTGCATTCATGGTCCTGAGAGGGCACTTTTTACAGACGGGTAAAAGGGCACACAGGGCTGATGTCTGTGTGCACGACATATGTGCTTGCATATATGCACAGTACAGTAATACGGCCACGTGGACCTGTGTGTATTGTCACACATGTGACTGTGTGTGCTGTACGTCTGTGCTTATATGCATACAGTAAGCTTGCTTGTTGTGAATTCTGTGGTCAAGTGAGGTTCCTGTTTGCGGTTCCATGCCCAGGGCATCTGTGCTCTGTGTTGGCTCACATGGCTGTGCTGCACAACCTTTATCTCTCTACGCATCAATGAAGTACTAAAAGTCCTGTCCTGCACTTTATTATTATCATTACTATATTATTACTGTATGCCCTGAGAGCAGCCAAATGACAATCGGCCTTTGTTACATAAATCATATCAAGGACAATATGAGAGAGAGAGAGAGAGAGAGAGAGAGAGAGAGAGAGAGAGAGAGAGAGATTGGTGGATGTATGAAAGGAGAGAGAAACAAATAGATAGACTGAGCATAAAGCAGGGAGAGCAGACCCAAGTACAAGTTTTGAGGGTTTCTATGTGGTTAAATGTCTGATAATACAAATTAACACGAATACAACACTACGCTATGCATTGGCAGTGCTGTCAAACACGTTGAGTGTTGCTCACAACGCCTCGCATGTAGATCAACTATTTTCACAATAGAACAAAATGTAATTCCTCAGCTCTTATAGTGCTCGTCAGGGTGGGGGATCCCCAGTTAAAATATGATAATTTTTGGGGTCGCGGCCTGAAAATGTTGAGAAACACTGGTATAAGAGATAATATAAGATAGAGGATGGAGCAAGGGATAAAAGGGATGGATGGAGAGGTCAGATGGATGGGTCCCGGCCTCTTGTCCACTCTGCTAATGTTGAATATAGATTCAATCCAATTAGAGGTGTCGACGGCTCCTGATGGACTGGCTGAGTGTGGCGTTAGCCTCTTTAGCCTTGTCATTGTGCGTACAGACAGACTAGCATTCTGCAGCCAGTTCGCCTGCTCAGTAGTCTGGCCGTCTCTTCATTTCTTCCTGACTATGTATCTTGTCTTTCCAGCCTCGGTCAGTGACTCTCTCTTGTCTCGCTCTCTTTGTGAACCTTTATGACTTTCACTCTCTCTTTCCAGTACCGTGATTTGTAGGGGTGCAACGATACAGTTTAACAACGATACGATACGCATCACGATACGTGGTTGACGTGACGATACAATTATGCCAAGTTTTCTCAGAGTTTTACTTTTTACCTAATTTTCAACTGCAACAGAAAAGCACCATGTGACGGATGTAAACACAAGCTGTCTTTTCGTTCACCGGAAAAGAAAAATTATAACTGCGTTGTTTTGACCAAAAACACAACCTGAGAGAAGAATCCGAGATACATACCATTTTTTTCTGATTTCATAACATTGACTCAGATGGAAAGGAGGAATTGGGGATAACGATATTTCCGTTTGCATCATGGGAATTGTAGTCCTTGGATAACCCTTGTGTGCGGGAGAACAGCGCAGTCTAGGGTAAACCACCGGAAAAAGCAGTTTGACGTATAAACACGTCCATGGTGGTGAATGTGTTTATGTTGCTGCTATAATGATATAGCAACATCTGAAATGGCACAGATGCTGCCCCGGAATGAAATGTACAGTATAAAAGGCTAGCACCATATATGGTCACAAAAAGGGAGCATGCAGATATATGGGCATGTCATGGGCATGGGACATTGACTGACAGATACAGAGATCTCCTTATGTGGGCATATCGGTCCCCATATGGAGATAACTATGTATGTATCTGTGTCATTTGTATGCCCATATATGGAGATTTACTGTATATACTGCATCTGTCTCTAATTTAACTCTTTTATGCCCATATATAGAGATCCCTGATGTTATCAATACATGGGCATATATGGGCATACCCATATATAGGCATGTGGGCATGTCCCTTTTACACCCATATATGGGCATGCTCTGGGCAAAGTGATTGGCAGTTCTGATGAGTCCCTCCTTGTGCAGTGGTAAATTAACTCCCTATTTGATCATCAGGCACGTGCACACATAGACATCAAAGGGGGTTTGAGCCCCTGCCCCTTTATCCGTCTGTAAAAAGTGCCCTCTCCAGACCATGAATGCAGTTTTTACTATGGTGAAAGAAATGTAAAATGCCCCCCTTTTCTTTCCATGCCATACCTGAAGGCAGCATTCAAGAGAACTGCCTTGTCCAAACTCTGCAGCATCTTACTGTATGTTGAAAGAATTGCCCTCTCCATGTAGAAATCCATGCCGAAAATAGCCGACCTCCAAGCTCGCAAGCTTGCAAGCTAATAGTGCAGGTTGAGAAAAATGGAGGGCTGTCGCCGTGAAAACCTTTTAGTTGATGCGATTCATTGTCATTCAAATTATTGTGATTCAAACGCCCGGACTGGTATGCGCCCGGGCCAGTAGGCCAACGGACGCCCCTTGATTGAATACTTTATTATCAGTTTGCAAAACAAAAGCACAGGAAAGTAAAGTTCAATACAAGGTCTGCTAAGAGGATTTTAAACAAGAAAGCACTATGGCTTGTTTCCATTGGGTCCTTTGTACTGAATTCATCGTATTGACTGTTTGCACCCTGTGGTGGAATTCAGATCAATCAATAATCATGAGAAAATTAGGAGACAAGACAATTATATTAGGTGGTGGTGGTCACGTTTATGTAAACATGATATCATGGACACATGGTACAGTTTAACACTCTGGGCAGTGGCGAAGTAGTTCTGCCAAGAAGAATGGTCCGACACTAGAGTTATACTGTGTGGCTTCAATGCCTCTGGAACGAGCTGTACCATAACAAGATAGGCTTTACCAAAACAATAGTTACTGAGGCCTACTGAAGACCTCTCTACTCCTAACTATCAAGTATTAGTATCATCATACAGACCTAGATATTAATATAATCAATGAATACATGATCTATTCTATAACGTCACACATAATCAATCATGATAACCTCTGACCAGGCATGCAGGAAGTCAGTCTCCCCTAGGCCTGATGTTGTTTTGGTACAGCCTATCTATCTCGTCCAGCTCGTCCTTGAAGCAGTGACAGTAGAACCGTGATCTCTGACTCCTGCATGGCAGAACTACCTTACCACTGACATGAGTGTTAGTGGACTTCTCCCCATGATATCCTGTACATAAAGCATAACCATCTCCACCTAGAATATTGTCTGGTATCCTAATTGCCTTATTACAGGGTTCCACGGTCATGACATTCCTGGAAATATTTTGAAATTAGAAAACAATTTTTCCAGTACTGGAAAAGTTTCGGAATGTATCAAGGGTCCTGGAAGGTCCTGGAAAAAATAGCTATGCATTGTCTTTGGTTATTGATTGTGTTAATACCTTTGAAATGACAAATTAAACATGGGCCAAATTGTCAAATATTAGAGACAGAAATTGTGAAAATAGCCGATCTACATGCTCACAACGCCTCGCGTCGCGAGGCGTTGTGAGCATGTAGATCTGCTATTTTCACAATAGAACCGTGTTATACAAATTCCTCAACTCTTAGTGCTTGTCAGGGTGCCGCGTCCCCAGTTAAAACATAATTATTTCGGGGGTCACGGCCTGAAAACACTACACTACCTGTCTTTGGGCATTGCACATGGGAGTAAGCGACCTGTTATCGAGCTGAATTATTGTTATATAGTCCTGGAAATTGGGTTAAATATTCTGGAAAAGTTTTGGAAAAGTTTTGGAAATGAATTGCTAAAAAATGTGTGGGAACCCTGCTTACAGGTATAGATTAACGATTGATCCAGAATTCCACGACTAATGGACATTTGAGTACTTTTTCCATCACTGGTCTTTTTTTTTGTCTCCCTCTCTCTCCTCCTCAGGCCCAACAACAACACCATCAACAACATGACCAAAGGGGAGAAGCTGGAGGAGACGGAGGCCCAGGAGAAGGAGAGGCGCGAGCGGGAGGAGACGGAGGAAGGCCGTGTGGAGAAGGAGGAGGAGGAGGTGCTGACGGAGGAGGAGGAAGAGGAGGGGGAGGAGCAGGAGGAGTACGAGGAGGAGGAGTACGAGCTGGAGGACGAGAGGGAGGACGAGAGGGAGGAGGAGGAGGAGGAGGAGGGCCGAGCCCAGGAGGGAGGAGGAGGTAGACTTTCTTAATTGTTGAGTTTTATTGCTTGTGTTTGACATGGCGGTGAGATACTTGTGTAGCACTGACAAGAGCTTAAAATTTCAGCCCGAGCCCGACGGGTCGGCGCGGCGCGGGCTGGGCCGGGCTCAATTCACCCTTTGTCAAGTCCCACCCGTTGTCCCGTCCCTCTTCACACCCATTGGTTGCTATGTCTTGGTGGGACACTCGGTGGGACACTCAGTTGCTTCGTATTGTTATTCTGTGTTCAATTCTAATTTCAAACTTGGTTTCAGTAAAATGGAGCTACTCAGTGGCAGTATAGTGACTCAGCATGTTTTTATTTCTCCAAAAATTATGTTTTAGCAAATTCAACATAAAAAAGGTGGAACCAGGGCGGGACAAGGCAGATAGAGCCTACTGGTTGGTCAGTGAGGGACCAACCAGAAGGCTAACAAAGGGTGAATTGGTCACGTATATGTCGGGCTTTGGGTTGGGTAGGGCTTTTTTTAATCCTGTAGGCAAGCAGAGCGCCGTATCATGATGTCTCTGTTACTTTGTAAGCTGCGCGCTCACAATTCTATGGCTGCACCGCTGTGCTGTTGCGCAATTTAAGACAGTTAAGCGTGTGTGAGGCTGGCTGGCTGCTGTGGCGTGTGCAACTGTGCATGCATGCACTGGCCGAGCGGAGGACATCGTTGAAACAGTCCACAGACACTTTTGTATATCCTAATAATAATAATAGACGTTGTGTGAACGTTGTAGCTATAATAGCCTGTACACCTGCTGCCTGATTTAGCGGTGGCTGTTAGCTGTGTTTTTCTGATGTTTATTTGTTCCATAATTAGAACGGTGCTTGCTACAATTTCTTTTAAGACAGTTGGAAAAGGACTCTGTTCTTAAAAAATCACAAAATAAGAAAAAAGGTTGTGGAAGCTATTAAGCTTG
Source organism: Nannobrachium achirus (assembly GCF_963921795.1). Classification (NCBI taxonomy): domain Eukaryota; kingdom Metazoa; phylum Chordata; class Actinopteri; order Myctophiformes; family Myctophidae; genus Nannobrachium; species Nannobrachium achirus. The sequence goes on along the minus strand of NC_137817.1, from coordinate 55,419,148 downwards.
TTTATAATGTCAGGCTGCGGGCTGTGTCGGTCTCCATTTGTCAATTATGTATCAGGCTTTGTGTTGGTCCCGGGCTGACGTTCTGCCGGGCTGGGTTGGGCGAGGCTCACTTTTTTAGGCCTGATTTAAGCTCTGGCACTGACCTCGACTGTTTGGACACTTTTTGTTTGGCACTGCATCGATAAGTTGTACTTTAAGTAGCTCTGGTCCAGAGTGTCAGCAAGTTCTCACCAACGCTCTGACTGGCGGCTGACTCACAGACAGGACCAGGAATTTCTCTGCCCTACGAGGGCTCAACTTCAGTCACATAACTACTTCGCTACTCACCTAAACAAAGGTAGTTTTGCGTTGTTGAAACGGTGGGAAACCTCTCAGCACCCCACCCACTCTGTAAAATACACAATTTTTGTCATGAAATAAAACTTATACAACTCCACCGCCGCAGACACAACCCGGAAATAAGAATACTCAACTGCGGCGGTCGAGGTGGATGCGTTTTTATTTCATGACAAAAATAGTGTAATTTACAGAGTGGGTGGGGTGCTTAGAGGTTTCCCACCGCAGAGAATAGACTTTCAACAACGCCTAACTACCTTTGTTTAGGTGAGTAGCGAAGTAGTTTTGTTTATTTTGACTGAAGTTGAGCCCTGGTAGGGCAGAGAAATTCCTGGTCCTGTCTGTGACTGAGCCGCCTGTCAGAGCGTTAGTGAGACCTCGCTGACGCTCTGGACCAGAGCTAGTGTTTGACATGGGGGTGAGATACTTGTGTAGCACTGACTAGCATTGACTGTTTGGACACTTTTTGTTTGGCACTGCATTGATCATTGATCATTTGTGCTTTAAGTATTGCTATTTGTGTTGTGACGTGACGCTTATGAGTGTTTACTGTTTTTGACACTTTGGGCCCTATTTTCGTCCATGCTAAACTTTAACCCCCTAAACTTCTTTGCCTTTTTTGAGCGGTGGTCACAACGCTCCTATACGTGGCCGTGTGTGTGGGTATGTCTGTCTGTCTGCGTCCGTGTCTGTCTGTCTGTCTGTCTGTAGCCTACAGTACCTTTTTTGACCACACATGTTAAGGGAGGGGCGCTGTTGTTCAGGCCAGACCACACACACACACACACACACACACACACACACACACCACACACACACACACACACACACACACACACACACACACACACACACACACACACACACACGGATGGATGGATGATGGATGGATACCAGTGGCGGCCTGAGTGACATGCATTTTATTATTAATATTTTGTTTAATATTGTTTTAATATTTTTTATTATATATATATACAGGTATATATATATTTGTTTTGCTGTTGCGCAGCCTCCACGACCACCGCTCAGTTCACACGGGTGTGATTTTTTTTACTATTTTGAAAAACATTTTAAAATACTTCAAATAGCCAATCTACATCAACTCGTTGTGAGCTTGTAGATCAGCAATTTGAACTATTAAGGGTAATAATAATAATAAATAATAATAAAAGGCAAAGAAGTTTAGGGGTTTAGCGTTTAGCTTGGCAAAAATAGGGCCCTGTATGTACAGTATATATTCTTCTTTTTTGTGCCTTGCACTGTACACAACAGTACTTTTTTTCACCCTAGCCCTTTTTCATACTTCTCTGTCCATCCGTCCATCCAGGAGGTGGGGGGGAGCAGGAGGAGAGAGGAGAGGAGGGGGTGGAGGCTGTGGCGGATCAAGTGGAGCAAGAGGAGGCGGTGCCTGGAGGAGAAGCACCGGAACCGGACCAGGAGGACGAGGCGGAGCCGCTGTCGGTGTCAGAGTACCAGAGCCCGGTCCACGATCCGCGCCGCAGGCCCATGGTGCACCTGTCCGCGCAGGCCCCTCTGCCCAAGGACTACGGTAGGTGCTACCACCTTAAAGACCTAGTGAAATCAACAATATGTTTTTCACACTTTTAGAGCAGTGGTTCTCAAACGTTTTGGGCTTCAGTACCCCTTTTTGAAGCGGTGAAAGCCGCTTCCAAGGTGTGGCTTTGTGTGTCCCGTACCTGTCCCATGCATCTCTGCGCTGTGATTGGTTAGTTTTGTCTGTCCCGCGCATGTCCAGAATGAAGAATTGAGGATTGGCCAAGCTTCACATGGCAATTTGGCTCTCCAGACAAAATCATTAATTCATTCAGAACTAGAACTAAAGCACATAGAAAGTATAGATCACAGAATGTATAGATCTAGAACACATAGAATACGAATTCACCGCTTCACTTCGAACCGAGGTTTGATTTTTCCTGATAATATGAATCCAAGTACCCCCTTTAATCGACAACAACATTTTGACTTGAAAATACTGACATAAAAAGTCGAGTTTTTATGTCATTATCTTGAAAATAAAAGTAAGTATAGTATATATTATAGTATACATAGTAGCCTGTTTTCTATTCAGTAACAGTAATACATTGTACTTAATTTGGTTTAAAGCTTTATGGAGCAGCACGTTCACATACATTTGTCAATCTTTTATCATTACACATAACAGTTTCCATTTTCCACCTGACCGTCGCTTATCTCCCGATTAGGGAGTCTTACTGGTAATGTCAATATGCGATTGGGCCTTACAGGCCGGGTTGCTGCTATTCAGACCGCCGGGCTCATTGGTATTCAGTGGACAAACGGTGGAGTTGGTCAGTTCCTTTATACGCTTTGTGTGTGTGTGCGGAGAGACAGACACTAGGAAAGCTGAGAGTAAATGGTAAATGGTGCATTTATATAGCGCTTGTATCCAAGGCGCTTTACATAGATTGTGCATTACATTCACCCATTATATAGAAATTCTTTATTAGGAATAAACCATTGAGATGAACCATCTCGTTTTCAAGGACATCCCATTCACACCAATGGTAGAGGAAACCATGCAAGGCACCAACCTGCTCACTGGGAGCAACTAGGGGTTCAAAGTCTTGCTCAAGGACTCTTCGACATTAACTCTGGGGGAGCCCGGATTCGAACTGGGAACCCTTCAGGATCAGGGTGGTCCGTTAGAACCAACGTCTTCACTGTACATTTCCAGTAAGATCCCGCCTACGTCCACAGCCAAGAGAAACACCAACTTGACACCTGCAAGACAGTACCATACAAATGATTGCTGTCACTTAGTGAAATGAAATATCCATGTGAGTCAGTACTGCTGGCTTGTTTTCTGTAAGAGAAACTGCAAGCCACGCAGAGTAGATTTCCGCTAAGATGAGAGGAGTTCCCATCTATAGTTAAATGTTTGCTTCCTCTTCTCTGCTGTCATCCTCCTCTCCTCTAGCCTGGAACCAGACCAAACTGGGCAAAAAAACTTGCCCATGGCGAATATGGGTCTGGCTCTGCTCAATTGTGAATCCATTTCCTCTCCCCCAAAATTTGGGGGAACCAATCAGGGCCCGGCATTGGTCTGGTCTAACCAATCGTGTCCAGAGCCATTTTTTTAACCCACCCCTTGGAAATGAAAATTCTGCTCGCGAAGTCCAGACTAATATCCGATACGCAGTGAGGAATTAGTATGAGCAACGCCAGGCTACCTCTCCTCTCCCTTTTATGTTGTCATCTCCCCTGGTTTCCATTTTAATTCCCTCCTCATCCCTTCCTGTCCTTCCCTGTCATCTTTAATGTCTCTCCTATCTTTTTACTCATCCATCTGTCTTCTTTTCTGTCTTTCTCTGCCTCTCTCATCTCCTTTTTCCACTTGGTTCTTCAGGCTGCCGCGGATTTGTGGCTTTATTTCTTACCAGACGCAGAGACCATAAATAGAGGTCTACAGACACCCACACCTTCATAGTGTTCTTGCGTTGCGTTGTGTTGTGTTGTGTGGATGTTCTCGTCTGTCCTTCTGTGTTCCGTTACGCAGATGCACTCAAATTACTGCCAATCAGTCGGCAGCAGCCACGTGCACACATACTGTAGACATGAAAGGGGGCTTGAGCCACTCCCCTTTTATCCATCTGTAAAAAATGCCCTCTCCAGACCATGAATGCAGTTTTTACTATGGTGAAAATGCAAATGCCCTCTTTCCATGCCATACCTGAAGGCAGTGTTCAAGAGAATTGCCTTGTCCAAACTCTCCTGAACTTGAATGCAGCATCTTATGTTGAAAGAATTGCCCTCTCTGTGTAGAAATCCATCTCCAGTATTCACTTGCTTATGCTTAGTTCAGTATGGTATCAAGCACCGAAAATAGCCGACCTCCAAGCTCACAACGCGTCGCGCTGAGCTTGAAGGTCTGCTATTTTCGATATTTTCACCAAAAGGCCCTTTTAGAAATTTCAGCCCCTGCCTCTCTAACATTCTCTGCACGTCCCTGGTCGGCAGTTTGAGACGATAATAAAATCTATAATGTAAATGTGCTCTCTCTCTCTCTCTCTCTCTCTCTCTCTCTCTCTCTCTCCCCCCCCCTCTCTCTCTCTCTCCCTCCAGCCTTTACCTTCTTTGACCCCAACGACCCGGCCTGCTTGGAGATCCTGCTGGATCCAAAAACCACCATCCCAGAGCTGTTTGCCATCATCAGACAGTGGGTCCCCCAGGTCCAGCACAAGATAGACGTCATCGGCAACGAGGTTAGACATTATGACATAAACCAGGGGTAGGCAACGTTAGGCCCGGGTGCCAACACTGACACATGCAGGGGAGGGTGATCACTGGCAGAAGTGTGAGAGAGAGGATTCTTTATTTTAAATCAAATATTGTTTTAAACATGGTCAATTAAATGAAGTCACCTAATTTGCAGCAAATTGCATCCTGCACATAGTTCTACATTCATTAGAATTCGGAACTTTGTCTGGGGAGGGAGTCGGGGAGATAGGTGGGTTATTGATTTTTTGATGATCGTTATGACAATGTCCTGACAATCAAAATATGAATAATTTGATGGGGTGTCATTTGTTGACGTGGCACACTGACTATCTAGAAAATAAAAACATGGCACTTCATTTCAGAAAGGTTGCTGACCCCTGACATAAATTGTCTACCGGTATATATTTTTCCACTGACGAAAACAAAACTAAAAACTAAGCTATGATGACTAAAAACTCCAAATAAAATCCAGACTAAAATGTTAGGGAGGGACTAGTGGAGAATTCCAGGATGCAAACAAGTGTAAAAATTGGCACTATGAGGCCATCAAGGCCTGCTAAACATACATTTAAGTGTGACTAAATCAGCTGTAGATTTAAAACTAAAAACTAGACTAAAACTAAAGTTTTTCAGATCACTAAAATGTGACTAAAATAAACTGAATTTTATTAAAAAGGCTATGACTAAAACTATCAAAAGGCTATGACTAAAACTATGTCTAATTTTAAAGTAAAAATGAACATGAACGCGAACGCACTGTGAGCCTGTAGATCTGCTGTTTTCAAAATATATTTTATACATAATTATGATAACTTGTGAAATGGGACATATTTTGATGCCAATACCCTTACTTGTAACAGAGTATAGCTCTACATCGCAGTATTGTTATTTTTATATAAGTAAAACGTCTCATATTGTAAGCAAACAAAGAGCGCTGAAGAAACTCAACAACAGACAGAAAGACAGATATTGATTCTATCTCTCCTCTCCTCTCCTGATGCTACTATTAGGACAGATGGATAGAGTTACTGCTCAAAAGCATAGATGGAGCATGTGTGAGTGTGTGCTTGTGTTTGCGTGCGTGCATGCGTGCGTGCATGCGTGCGTGTGTGCATGAGTGCTAGGGCTGGCACGATATGGGTAGCTCACAATACGATATCTGTGGTGATAATGTGGCCCTCGTTAACGATAATATCACATGATATCTGCGATACTCGATATACTGCCAGAAATTTCATCAACGATATCACAATATCTGTAACTGGAAAAAAAAAAGAAAAAAATACCCATAAAAGGTAAAAATATGGAATTATGCAGTTAATAATGCAAAATCTTATTAGATTTTTGTCCATAATAAATTATGTACAAAAAGGTGCATGGATAGTGCCTCCTATGTAAAACACTGACTGCAACCTGTAAAATAACCTAATGATCTCTAAAATATATCTTTGCAAATAAAATGTATAGAAAGGACAGGCCGCATGAAGTACTGCACTCTGAGGCAACCCAGGGAATCCATGCATGGTGTCATAAAATATCGATATTCGCCAGCAGCTATCGATATATTTATCGATATATTATATATCGCAATATCGATATTTTGGCACACCCCTAGTGAGTGCATACTGTATGCGCGTGCGTACTGTATATGTGGGGCTACACTACAGGACGTGTGAACATGTAAGATTAACTGGAGCCCGTTTTTGCGTATTCTTCTAAAATAAGGTTCACAGTGGCTCTCTAGTTATATGCTCTATTTGTCCTATTTCTGTTCAGTGTTCAGCTCTGTTGGGTTTCTGGAATGGTCACCGGTAGTGTGCGTGTGCGGGGGCGTGTGTGTGTGTGTGCGTGAGCGTTTGTGCGCATGCGCGCGCACGCGCGTGCGATTTACTGGTACGCTGTCAGGATTCAGCATCCACTGTCACTGTCACACAGGAAAAGTGCTTGTTTAACTCTGAGAGAGTAAAACCGGAACAATTTGAATTGCATTGCACTGTCACTGAGGAGTCTGCACTTCACTGTGACCCAGATTCGCAGAACAAAGAAAAGACAGTTAGCTGTAGTGTACACAACGTCTATGAAAAGCCACTGTGAGATCTACCACTTTCACCACATCTCCCTCAGCACCTCAGCATGTGTGGATGACTAGACTCACTTTCAGTAGCTCTTATTTGGCTGTCAGTGGTGCAATATTCTAACTCTAATCGAATAATGATAATTGTTGTGGCCTCGCTGAAAGCGAGCACACGTATGTTATCTTCATTATTTATCTATCAAGTTCTCCTCCACGGTACAAAGGCAAGGCCCTTAGCCAATGAGGTGCAGCCAAAGGGTAGATCTTTATGCCCATACTGTACATGGTGATACATGCGAGCCCACACTGTTTCGTAGGAACAGTATTTCTAGTTCATATTGGGATACCAATTCTATCCAATCAGGAGAGGCAATCACACAGATATCTATTTGTGTGACTGTTACTCTTCTACAGCAGGGATTGTGAATTGTAGAGCTATTTTACTTACAAATATCACTAACACCACTTATTATGACACATTGTGAGCTTGTAGATCGGCTATTTTCAGAGCGCAAACACCCGAGCGCAACCAAACAATAAAATGAATGATAAAATGTCTTTTAGTTCTATACTGGATCTCTTCTCCACCAGTCCCTCCCTAACATTTTAGTCTAGTTTTTATTTGCTGACGAAATCGTCAATATATTTATAGCCTTAGTTTTAGTCATCATAGCCCAGTTTTTACTTTAATGGATTAATAATAATGGATTTAATTTTTATAGCGCTTTTCCAAGTGCTCAAAGCGCTTTACAATGGTCCATTTGTTCTTTGGTTTTCGTCAGTGAAAAAGAAAGTTTTTCCGCCATAGCTTTTTGTGTCTACGAAATCAACACTGCATGACGAGCCACGAGAGAGGAAAGATAGATGAACTGTGGTGAATCAGACACGAGAGAGAGAGAGAGAGAGAGAGAGAGAGAGAGAGAGAGAGAGAGAGAGACGTTGACACTGACAGTCAGTGGAGAACTATGAGAGAGCAGCAGAAAGAGACGGAGAGAAAGGGTCATTGAGGTACAGACCAGGCACGTGCACACATAGACATCAAAGGGGGCTTGAGCCCCTGCCCTTTTATGGTGAAAGAAATGCAAGTGCCCTCTTTCCATGCCATACCTGAAGGCAGCATTCAAGAGAATTGCCTCGTCCAAACTCTCCTGAACTTGAATGCAGCATCTTACCGGTATGTTGAAAGAATTGCCCTCTCTGTGTAGAAATCCATGCCAAACGCCACACACACACAGTATTGACTTGATTATGCTTAGTTTAGTGTGGGAACTATCAAGCACCGAAAATAGCCGACCTCCAAGCTCACAACGCGTCGCAGATATTTTCACCATAAGGCCCTTTTAGAAATTTCAGCCCCTGCCTCTCTAACATTCTCTGCACGTCCCTGGTACAGACGGAAAGGATGAGAGGGACACAGATATGAGAGAGAGAGAGATAGAGAGAATGACGCAGAGGAGGAATGGTGCTGTAGTATGACTCAGCAGGAGACCAGCCTGGGTATATTTAATACAGACAAAGAGGATTCACAAACCGTAAGAGAGTGCTGAGCAATAGGGTCGTAACTGGAGTCCATAACCTGCATAATAATTATAAATACTTCATTATGGGGTTACAGCTCTGTTACAAGCTTGACTTTGCAGTTCGCGATAACCTTTCTTTTAGTCGCTACCAAAATGTGAAGCCTGACTTGTTTGTACGCTAATAAAGTAAAGAGTAATTGTTTGATTCGTATTTTCCGTGATGGACTTGGTTTGTCACAGTAGTCCATGTCACAGGGGCACCTAACTTTGTGGCCGGTAGGGCTAGCCAGCTTGCCAGCTAGTAGTGCTCTCTCGTAGAGTGCTCAACGGGCCTGAAAATTAAGTCCCAGCCTTACTGGGCCCTAACTGGCCCGGCCCGCGGCCCGGCTCCACTATTTATTATTATTTAATTATCATATATTTTTAAGCCCTGCCCGGCCCAAAAACTTCAGGTCGGGTAATGTCGGGTTTGGGAAGAATTTGCGAACTCTATCACAGAGTAAAACTAATATAAATAATGCAAGATTATCTTTTCTGTTTTCACTGAGCCCGAGGCCCGGGCTCAGTGAAATGCTACTAATTAGCATACATATTTCAGGCCCAACCCTACCCTAAATGCCGAGTTGGGTTCGGGTAGGCTCGGGTTCGGGCAGAATTTGAGAACTCTACTCTCTCGTCCCTCTCTCCCAGATCCTGAAGCGAGGTTGCCATGTCAACGACCGTGACGGACTGACAGACATGACCCTGCTGCACTACGCCTGTAAGGCCGGAGCCCATGGAGTGGGTAAGTTAGATCACATTTAGCCAGACAGACGGACAGAACGTTTCACCCCACACCACCCCAAAACAGTAACCTGCGATCAGTGGTGTAAAGTAAACAAAGTACATTTACTCTGGTACTTCTATTTCCAGTTTTCAGTGCATTTATTCCACTACATCTCAGAGGCAAATGTTGTACTTTTACCCCACTACATACACTATGTGCATACGTTCTCCTTACAGGATTGGGATGTTCAGAGTCTGCAAAAAATGTCCCTTAGAAGCTGAGTCAAATTAGGCCAATCCTTATTCTTAAACTACATTTCATACACTGGGAGAGAACAAATTGTCACGGGATACATATCACGATACATGGTTGACGATATGATACATGGACGATATTGGTTCATTCTAGGGTTGTTCGATTAATCGATTTTTAATCGTAACCCGTTTTTTTTCCTTTGGAAGATTTAAAAAAATGGAAATCGTAAAATCGATTTTCACTTTAATTAGGGAAATTCTTACTCATTGGAGCCTTGCACGCGCAAAAAGTACACAGCCCCGTCCTCCTAAAGCAGGACGACAAGGTCCGACACCAAATTAATAGACCTACTACTTTCTATCTGATGTGTAATTTCTTTGATGCGCGTTTAGCGCACGTCAGACTGAGCAGAGTTCACCGCACTGCGCTCACTCGCGATGGTTCAAGCAGCAAACAGAACAAAACGCTGCTGAGCTGGTAAACTTACTTACTTGTTGTAGTTTGAAAGAAGCTTATTAATTCTGTGTTACCCACCTACTGACTGTAGTCTTCTCCTACTGTCCCTGTCACTGTGTTAATTTTGCGCCGGGAAGCGAAGCGCTTCGCCTCCGTTTACAATCAGTCAACATCTCCGTGCATGAGTGGTGCAGGGCAGGGGCGTAGCCAGGAATTACATTTTGGTAGGCGAAATGCCTACCAAAATGCCTCACCAGCCTCCAAGAGCTGGCTTGTTTTGGCTGTTTTGTCACTCACTATTGATAATGAAACACTAAGGACGAAGTTGTATGTGATTGTTGCACAACTAAAGTTATTATTATTAATACCCTTATTGTTTTATTGCATTTTGCTATTTGGCTATATAAAAAAAATCAAAAAATGAAACAATAATGAAAAAAAAAATCATTTCCTTGCATTTTTTAAATGAAAACAAAATAGTTGAAACAATGTATTATTCTTTTAACAAAAAATCGAAATCGAAATCGAAAATCGCGATTTCAGAGAAAATAATCGAGATTTTATTTTTTGGCCATATCGAACAACCCTAGTTCATTCATGGCGATACGATACGATTCGATTCAATGATTTAAAATCGATATAGAGCATCGCAGTTGAAGCCCCACCCCGTCCTCACTCTGGTGTCGGAAGCATTTTCCGCATTCATTTCTTCCATAGACATTTCATAAAGTATTTATTTAAACGTTTTTAAGCCTTGGACAAAGCCACCTCGGCTGGAGAGGGATCGTGTCAATATTCTCATTTTTTTTAATGCAAAGATTAATTAGAAAGCTGAAAAAAAGGGCAGGGTACAAGACTGTGTACATCATTATTTTTAAAATTGCGGAAACTACACTCCCAGAATGCATAGCGAATGTTGTTGTTGTTTCCTGAAATAAAGCCCTTAAATCACGCTCAGTTTAGTTATCCAGGCCAGCATACGGCCTGAAATGTAGTGATTGTCATCTCTGTGGACGCTCTTATCGTCATCCTTAACATAGTGGATCATATTTATAAAAGAAAGACGATCGCTCACGTTGTTCTGCTGACGTGCAATAATCTGCCGGGAAGACAGGGGGCAGTAGCTACTTCCGCGGTAACAGCAAGATACATGAAAGAAGAAGAAGCTAGACCAATCACAGACGTCGATTTCACCGGATGTACATGTTTAGCAGTATGGGAAATGCAGTTCTTCTCCGTGCGATCTTGATTAAAACGTGTTTTTACTAAAACTAGAGTGATTGCATACATACTCGGGGGTTCTACAGGAGCATATGGAACCATTTTACAACCACCAGCCTAGTGGTAAGTGTACATTGAATTGCTACGACTTTGTGGCTGATAATGAAAAACGCTATGGTGAAAATGAATGGGTTGTTTACTTCCGACACCGCACTGCGATGCTCTATAGTAACTATTTAGCAAAGAAATTAAATCTGTGTGAAAGGTGTGGATAGTGCAGGTTTTTACAGGAAACATGTATTATTATGGATATAAATAAGTAAACACAGTGATTATCTGCCAAATACATGGACATTGTATATTGACAAACCTGCACCTTGAGATGAACCCAGAGATTACAAACATTTATCGATAGACCAGTGTAGCTATATGGAAAGGAAACGTAATTAAACCCCTCCTTTTCATTTTTTCTTCTTAAAAATGGTAAATACAATGCACAAGTAGGTAGTATCGATACAATCGATTCTTTACACTGCCGATTCGATACGATACAAATTCAAACGATACGATTCGATTTTAGCTGTTTTCATTTCGATATACTTAGATTTTTTAAGTTAAAAACAATATTTCGATGCAGTTACTATATCGTTACACCCCTACCTACGGCCCTAAAACTCTCAAGTGTTTAGCTGGTGAGTGTGACGGATGACAGGAATTCGGTTAACAAACCAACATTAAGTTTAAGTGTATAAAGGGTATATGCACATTTCTAAAGTGACAATTTAAGGACTTTTTAATACCTCTAAAAAGGCAGAAATTGTGAAAATAGCCGATCTACATGCTCACAACGCCTCACGTTGTGAGCATGTAGATCTGCTATTTTCACAATAGAACCGTGTTATACAAAATGTAATGCCTCAACTCTTAGTGCTTGTAAGGGTGGGGGGGGGGGGAGGTACCCAGTTCAAATATGATTATTTTGGGGGTTGCGGCCTGAAAAGGTTGGGGACCACTGCATTAGGTCATGTTTGTGATACATGCTTTTTGGACATGCGTGTGTGCCTGCGTGTGTGTGCCTGTGTGTGTGTGTGTGTGTGTGTGTGTGTGTGTGTGTGTGTGTGTGTGTGTGTGTGTGTGTGTGTGTGTGTGTGTGTGTGTGTGCCTGTGTGTGTGTGTGTGGTACAGGTGATCCGGCAGCAGCGCTGCGTCTGTCCGCTCAGCTTATCACTCTGGGAGCCGACGTGAGTCTGAGGAGTCGCTGGACCAACATGAACGCCCTGCACTACGCCGCTTACTTTGACGTCCCAGAGCTCATCAGAGTTCTGTTGAAAGCAGCCAAGCCCAGAGGTACAGTCTACAGTACACACACGCACACATGCACTCACACACACACTCACACACGCACACACACTGACACAGTGACTATAGGGATGGAGCTCAGAATTTGTCATTTCACATCTTTCCACAAAATATTTAAGCAATATTAGACGAGAGGGTGTGCATTATCACGGTTATTTGCACGCCAGCCTCGCTGCAGGAAGGAGCCGAGGGCGAGTTCCGTAGGCAGGGCTGAAGTGCAACCGTGATAGGGCAGACCCTCAAGTGTAATATTGCGATTATACAACAGTTAACCTTTAAAAAAGAAACACGTCAACTTCATTTAATTGAAATTAAGATATTAGATAGGAATTTGTTATTTTTCTAACGCCTCATTTAGCTACTTTAGCCCCTTTTCGACTGCAGTTTTAGCACCACACCACACCACACTACACCACACCATACCGCACTGGTACATAAAAATATCTACATTTTCCATTACACAAAAGTACTGTGATTATAATACATAATAGATTTGTATTACAACTATCCTAATTATAATGCACTATAATGGATTATAACTGTGATTATAATACATTATAAAGTATTAATGTATTACTATGATAATTATAATACACTATAATAGATTATAATAGTGGTTATAACACAATAGAATCTATTATCATGTATTACAACTCTATCCTGGTGGTCTAAATGAAAATCCAGTGAGTGATCAGTCATTATGATGTGTTTGGCCCTGTTTGGCCTAGCTCAGACCTACTCTAGAGTGGATACTTTTTAGTACCCCGTTTAGTACCATTTTCACACCACTCTACCCAGGTCTTTGTAGTGGAAAACCTGGCACAAGTGGGCGGTGTGGTGTGGAGTGGTCTGGAGTTGGGCCAGTGGAAAAGGGGCTTATGTCCCTGAACTTCACATGAAAACTGCTAGCCTAGCCGCCTAGCATAGTGTGGGCAGAGGGAGAGCTTCAGCTCTTTCTCACCAGCACAGCTGAAATCTTTGATGAGACTCATTATAGTAGTGCTCATTATCTGCACTAGAGAGCCTGTTCTACCCTGAGAGCCTGACTACCTGTTGTATAATTGAAAACGCTCAATAGTGGACCCGATAAAAGCCCGGCTCAATAAGCAGGATCGATAAGGTCGATAAGGTTAATAACAATTAACGAGCTCCATCCCTAACGGAGACACCGGTGTTAATCCAGTGTCATTTTGATTACCCTTCTATATTGACTTCTCATGTGGTCTTCTCTCCTCACAAATGTGTCTATTGTTTTTCAACCCTCTTCATATCAAGGGCCATTATTTATTCAACATAATATTGAGCCGCAGTCCACCATTTGATGAGTTTTATCCTCTCAAACCCAAAACTTTGAATATTTTGTTGTCTTGGGTAAGTACTTGTCCTCAATTCCATGCTGTATTGATGTGGTACCATATAGGAGTAATCTCTCAAGAATAGACTAACTGAGCTGAGGAACAAAACAGAGAGGGCGCTGTTTTCCCTTTTCTTTGACGATGGCTAGCCAGATTGCCATGGGAGAGATAACAGGCACACATTGATCAAAATAACAATTCTTCTACATTCTCTAACTGTGTAGACTTCTTTTAAATTAAGGAATGCAGACATTTAACAATAAGTTTACACTCTCAAGAGATAAAGATCTATAAGGCTCCATTTGGTTACCAACTCTCCATCATTTAGCTGGGGACCACCTGGAAACCCCTCAAGAACAACTGGTGGTCCCCGGACCACTGGTTGAGAACAACTGGTTTAAACTGATCGTAGAAATAAACCGCCACACACCTCTACCATTATTTGCATCCCTTTTATGGTAAAGGCCAGTCATGTAAAAACATGAATACATCTCATGTCTTGTGTTGTACGAAGTTCCAACACATGGTCGCTGGTTTAATACCTGGAACAGCAACATATCGTGTTGAAGTGACCTTGAGCAAAGTACATTTTATCAGTATTTAATGCTGGAGAGCACACTGACAGAAGACAGCTGTCAAAACAGCCGTCCCCATTAATATCAATGAACCTATACCCACACCGACTGTTCTATTCCCAGGTGTTGCCGCGGGGTGAAAAATGGCCGGCAGCCTGTCCGCAGTCAGTGTGTGTTCCCCTTTAACTTATGCTTCGTCTCACGGCGGTGCCACATGTTCGAAAATAGACACCCTACAAGCTCACAGCGGCTCGTTGGTCTGCTGTTTTCGCGCTTCAGAGTGTTGTTGAAGCGCCGCATTCTGCTATCCTAGTTACCTCCAGGGCCTCCTGAGATGTCAGCCACTTAAACCCCAACACGGTCCCATGGTAGTTGTTGTGGTGGTTGAGCAGCTTTAATGGGGCGTCATAAAAAATTATGTGTGGGCCCAATGCCCATTAATGGTGCTGTGGTCGGGACATTCACATTGTCACCGGCATACAGTACAGTAGTCCTTCAGGGCATTGCTCCAGGGGCGTCACAAGGGGGGGAAAAGTGCGACTGAGTTACTAGGGCCCAAGGTGGAGGGGCCCTAATTATTTTATACTTTAGCTATTGAAAATGGCAGATATACAAGAGATTGTAGATCTGCTATTTTTCAATAGTTAAAGCACAAAATAATGCGTAATAATGCGTTCCCAGTCTAGATGGGTTAAATCCCCTCCCCCTATGAAGAACATTCATGGGAGGCCCACAGTGAATACTTATACCCAGGGCCCAGAATTTGGTGCGACACCCCTGCATTGGCTCACATTCAGCCTCCCTCCTCTGCTTTCCTGCTGTCTGTCTCTCCTACACTGTCTTCTCTGCTTACTGTACCCTCCGAAACTGTAACAATTAATCACATTTTGTTCCCCACTCCTTTGCGGTATTTGTTACTGCGTATCTAGCATACACTGTGAAATGTCTCCCCAGCATTCGACCCATCCTGTAGCAATAGGCGCTAGTGTTCACTGCACTTTAGGATTTTAATGCTCAAGATTTTATCCGATAGTTATTTTATTGTACACTGCTGGTCCTGAGTACGATTTTTGTTTCATTCATGTAAAATGACATATATAGAGAAAGAAAGAAAGGAAGAAATAAAAAATAAAACAAACTTACAATGGAATGATGTACCGTACATTTTAAATCAGACTTACTTTGCCATTTAGGCCAGTTGACCTGAATAAAGGCTAAAGGGGGACACACACTGGCTGTGGACGGCACGCGTCAAAACAGCCTCCCCCATTAATATCAATGAACCTACCCACACCGGCAGCATCAGAATCGTGGAGGCGCACATTCACGCCTCGCCCGCTGCTCCGATACGCTCCACTGTTCTATTTCCAGGCGTTGCCGCACGGTGAAAAATGGCCGGCAGGACTGTCCGCAGTCGGTCTGTGTTCCCCTTTAACTTATGTTTCGTCTGACGGCGGTGCCACGCGTTCGAAAATAGACACCCTACAAGCTCACAGCGGCTCGTTGGTCTGCTGTTTTCGCGCTTCAGAGTGTTGTTGAAGCGCCACATTCTGCTATCCTAGTTACCTCTAGGGCCTCCTGAGATGTCAGCCACTTAAACCCCAACATGGTAGTTGTTGTGGTGGTTGAGCAGCTTTAATGGGGCGTCATAAAAAATGATGTGTGGGCCCAATGCCCATTAATGGTGCTGTGGTTGGGACATTCACATTGTCACCGCCATACAGTACAGTAGTCCTTCAGGGCCTGGCTCCAGGGCTGTCACAAGGGGGGAAAAGTGCGACTGAGTTACTAGGGCCCACGGTGGAGGGGCCCTAATTATTTTATACTTTAGCTATTGAAAATGGCAGATATACAAGAGATTGTAGATCTGCTATTTTTCAATAGTTAAAGCACAAAATAATGCGTAATAATGCGTTCCCAGTCTAGATGGGTTAAATCCCCTCCCCCTATGAAGAACATTCATGGGAGGCCCACAGTGAATACTTATACCCAGGGCCCAGAATTTGGTGCGACACCCCTGCATTGGCTCACATTCAGCCTCCCTCCTCTGCTTTCCTGCTGTCTGTCTCTCCTACACTGTCTTCTCTGCTTACTGTACCCTCCGAAACTGTAATAATTAATCATATTTTGTTCCCCACTCCTTTGCGGTATTTGTTACTGCGTATCTAGCATACACTGTGAAATGTCTCCCCAGCATTCGACCCATCCTGTAGCAATAGGCGCTAGTGTTCACTGCACTTTAGGATTTCAATGCTTAAGATTTTTTATCCGATAGTTATTTTATTGTACACTGTTGGTCCTGAGTACGATTTTTGTTTCATTCATGTAAATTACAAGTAAAGTGAACCTTGAACCTTGAAAACATTAAAATAAAATATAATAATAATGTAAAAGCATTTTAACCCATTTAGAACGGGTACACATTGTGTATCATTATTTTATGCTTTAACTATTGAAAAATAGCAGATATACAAGCTCACAGCGCGGCACCAAGTGCCGCGCTGCGAGCTTGTAGATCTGCTATTTTTGAAAAATCGTGAAAATTAGAATTTTTACCCGATTCTATAAGTGTCTTTTGAATCCTTCTAAGGTTTTTTTTTAAAAACCTATGTTTTTATGTCAGCAATCTGGCCAGCCATCGTCAAAGAAAAGGTCCTTTTCACTTAACTGGAGCTCAGTTAGTCTGTTCTTGAGAGACTACTATGCCAGTGGTTCTCAAACCTTTTCATGTGAAGGACCCCCAAACTGATATTTATTTGGCCACGGACCCGCATCTCAAAATATCTAGTTCCAGGGACCCCCCAGAAGCAAAATTTGAGTTACAAACGTTCGCTCTAAAAATACATATTCAAAGATTTGCACGCATTTTCACGACTTTTTTCAAAAATAGCAGATCTACAAGCTCGCAGCGCGGCACTCGGTGCTGCGCTGTGAGCTTGTAGATCTGCTATTTTTCAATTGCTAAAGCATTCAATAATTCTGGGTTCATGTAAACTTTGGCTGGTAAACTGAAGGACTCCCTATGCGTGTTCTCTGTGCTCTCCCCATGCAGTGCTGAACTCCACCTGCAGTGACTTCCACCACGGGACGGCGCTGCACATCGCCGCCTCCAACCTCTGCCTGGGCTCCGTCAAATGTCTGCTGGAGCACGGAGCCAACCCCACCGTCAGGGTGAGGACACAACCACCTTCTGTTCTGTGCATATTTACTGTACACTCTGATGTCACGTCCCTGTTCAGTCACTGACTAGTCTCGCGTAGCCAGACAACCAGGCACGTGCACACATAGATATCAAAGGGGGCTTGAGCGCCTGCCCTTTTATCGGTCTGTAAAAAGTGCTGTTCTCCAGACCATGAATGCAGTTTTTACTATGGTTAAAGAAATGCAAATGCCCTCTTTCCATGGCATACCTGAAGGCAGCATTAAAGAGAATTGCCTTGTCCAATCTTTCCTGAACTTGAATGCAGCATCTAATGTTGAAACATTTACCCTCTCTGTGTAGAACCTGACTTGATTTTGCTTAGTTCAGTGTGGTGTCAAGCACCGAAGATAGCCGACCTGAGATGGAGGTTATTGGAGGCTATTTCTAAATAGTGCCACCAGGAGGCCGACTTATGTAAAACCGTTTTTGGTAGCACTTTATAATGAAGTACCTCAATAAAGGCTAATTAACTGCTAATAAGGCACTTATTAACAATGAATTAACAGCTAATAAGGCACATTAAGTTCTAATAGTGCATTTATAAACCCTTTACTATGCACTTATTATGAGATCAATTAACACTAACAAATCCTTAATAAAATCTTTATTATAACAGTATAAACAATTAATTAAGCCTTTATTAACACTTTATTAGGCAATTTAAAGCCACCTATTCTAAAGTGGGAACACATCGGGTACACCCGCCACTCTGACATGTCGGTTGAGTCCTAATTGTGCATTTAGAAACCCTTTACTATGCACTTATTATGAGATCAATTAACACTAACAAATACTTAATAAAATCTTTATTATAACAGTATAAACAACAACAAGTCATTAATTAAGCCTTTATTAACACTTTATTAGGCAATTTAAAGCCACCTATCCTAAAGTGGGAACACATCGGGTACACCCGCCACTCTGACATGTCTCCTTTCCGACATGTCAGAGTGGCGGGTGTACCCGATGTGTTCCCACTTTAGAATAGGTGGCTTTAAATTGCCTAATAAAGTGTTAATAAAGGCTTAATTAATTGTTTATACTGTTATAATAAAGATTTTATTAAGGATTTGTTAGTGTTAATTGATCTCATAATAAGTGCATAGTAAAGGGTTTATAAATGCACTATTAGGACTTAATGTGCCTTATTAGCTGTTAATTCATTGTTAATAAGTGCCTTATTAGCTGTTAATTAGCCTTTATTGAGGTACTTCATTATAAAGTGCTACCCTGTTTTTATATTACTCCTTCAGATTTCATCCAAATTTCACCCTAAATGGCAGACATGATCTTTATAGTCTGCTACACACACATGGCCACGCACACAGCCACGCACGCACACACACACACACACACACACACACACACACACACACACACACACACACACACACACACACACACACACACACACACTAGAGCTGGGATCGGGCCCATTTTTTCTGTCCTACCCGAACCTGTGTCCGACAGTTTTCTGTCCGACCCGAGTCGACGTCCGAGCATTAATCATGAAAAAGCGTCCGACCCGAGCCGAGGCCCGAACCTTATGTTTTCAACGCTTTTTCGCCTCGTTTCTTTTTCTTTGAGGAAGCCACTGCATTTACACTCACTAGCAAACGTGTTATAATGTGCAGTGAGTGCATGCAGCGTGCCTGTTTGTTACCCTTAATAATATTAAGCCACATTGTGGCTTGTGAAAGTGTTTTAGATAATTACATAAGTAGGCTACGTTGATATTAAATAATAGGCTATAACGTGCACTGCGCGTCTGGTGACTGGTCTGACTGCTGTCAGTGACTCGCTGCAGTCACACACTTAAAATCCTCTTTTACAAACTGTTAATAAAGTATTCACACACAAACCTTTTCCACAGTTCAATCAATATCAAAATGTATTCAGTCTTACCAGCATAGACGAATCTGACATCTGCTCTGCTTTTAATATCCAGCGTCCACAAACTCCAGTCCACGTAACAGCGGCCTTGGCCGTCTTTCTTAATCAAAAACTATTATTAATCCAACCATTATGGTTTATGGGTTTTAGGCTTAGGCTACATTCAACATCGGACTTTTTAATTATGTCTGCGTTGACAACTACGTTGAAATGCGTCCATACCGCTGATTTCCCTCTTTCGTTTTCAATTGCTTTAAACTTTCCCGTAGACAAGTTAACTTTTATCTCGGCTGGCGGCAACATTATCTCACTCATTCGCCTTTTCTTCTCGTGTATCTGTTTGTTTGTTTGTTCTCTGTCACATATGACACTCCCACTTATTCCTTTTCCCCATGAACATGTGCATGGTTGTCAAGACAACGCACTGAGCGTAGTCACGTGCAGTGCACCAGAAAGACAAGGAAATAGCACACACAGAGACAATAGTTGTATCGTTTTACAGTTTATTTTCTATAAATCAAAATTATGTCCGACCCGAATCGACGTCCGACAATTAATTGTGAAAATGCGTCCGACCCGAGCCCGAGCCCGTCGGGCTTGTCGGGTCCCGTCGGATTTCGGTCGGGTATCCCAGCTCTAACACACACACACGCGCGCGCACTTGGTTAGATTTTCTCTAGTTCATTCTGCTGTGCCATCCTTCTGTATAAGGATATACTGTACAGTAGCGATAGGAACTCTTTATCAATCTAATCTTTTACTGCATTTAATCCTCAATCTCTCTTCCTCCCATTCTCCTGCCCCCTCTCTCATCCTCCTCCTCCTCTTCCTCTCTCTCTGTCAGAATGAGAAGGGCCAGGGGCCGGCCGACGTGGTCCCCGACCCCATGGACATGACTCTGGACAAGGCAGAGGCGGCCATGGTGGCCAAGGAGCTGAAACAGGTACAGGGTCCCCCAACATTTTCCCCCAACGGGCTGTGTGATTGCAGCCTAATGTGTCTCAGACCTCAGATCTACAAGCTCACAACGTGGTGAGCCATAGCCTGAGCCTATGCCATAGGATAGGTGGTGTGGAAAAAGATTTGGCACGAAATTAATACTATTCTATATAGAATGGTATAATTCCATTCCAAATTTCGTGACAAATCTTTTGCTTTAGTCTATGCTTTATTTTTGCTACACTGCTGTCTTTGGGCATTGCACATAGGAGTGATATAGGGCTCTATTTTTGTCCATGCCTAAAACTCTTTGACTTTTTTTTACCATTTTAAAATACCTGTACTTCAAACCATTCAAAAATGTTTTAAAATGTTTTTCAAAATAGTAAATAAAGGCAAAGTAAGGGATAAGGCGTAAGGCATGGACAGAAAATATAGCTGAGATATACAGAAGGCCTGGAAGTTGTGTTAAATATTCTGGAAAGTTTTTCTAAATTCATTCTAAATTCACTCTGACAGAACCCTCGCTAAAAACCCCAGGACAAAAATTCACTCGTCCTAGACAAGTTGCCCTCTTGGCCCCCAAACTGTGGAATAAACTCCCTGTCACACCTAGAACTACAGATTCACTCCCTAGCTTCCGCCGTGGAAGGAAGACTCATCTAAACCCATAGCACTACTGTAACATTCCCTCCCCTCAATGACCATACATGAAGCTAGATTGCATTTTTAGGTTTTAGAATCATTTTTGTACTGATTACATGCGTGGTCTACCTATGTTATTGTTTTTCTAGATTGATATTCCTATGCATTGTTATATTGTTGTTGATGTACTGACATATTATCTTGCTAATTGTATTGATGTATTACCTGCTTATTGTAAGTCGCTTTGGATTAAAAGTGTCTGCTAAATGCCTAACTTGTAAATTGTAATTGGTAAAACTGTGTGTGATCCCTGCCAGGTGCTGCTGGACGCGGTGCCGCTGAGCTGCAACCTGCCCCGGGCCACCCTGCCCAACTACGACAACATCCCCGGACACCTGATGCTCAGCTCCCTGGGACTGAAGCTGGGGGACCGCGTGGTTCTGGACGACATGAAGGTACACACTACACCAAAACCACAGTGTGTTTTGTTTTGTTTTAAAGCAGGGGTCTTCAACAGGGGGCCCGGCCGGGACCCCTAGGGGGTCCTCAAAGTTACTACAGGGCGTCCTCCAAATCTTTGTGTGATAGATTTTTTTTTCTCCATTTTTACATTAACCACTTGAACCCTAGCGTCCTTATTCTGAGAACTGTAGCCAAAAATAACAGATCTACAAGCTTGTAGATCGGCTATTTTCGGCAAAGCGGTTTGGTGTAGAGGGGAAAAAAGAGCAGACTAAGTACAGAGTGAAAGGTCAAGTTTATTAAAGTTATACCATGTAACTTTTTTTATAAAACAAATCTTAAAATTGTCCTAACTGTTAAATCGCTAAAGTTTTAGAACACCCACTCCGTTATTTTCAGCTTCTAAAGCCTTCTCTTTATATGTTTTCTATGATCCTGACCGGGCCCCGGTTTTCGCGGCAAAATTACGTCATCACACTACCGGCCAATCACAGCGAGGGTTATACACTGCCGGCCAATCACAGCGCATCTTGGAGTGGGGTCGCTAGGGCGGCCATATTTGTAGTCTCCCGTGTGTCTCTATACTCGGGTGCACGGTGAAGCATGGGTGAAGGAGTGTATCTCCGGAATGGCTGAACGCACAGGAACCAGGGACCCCTCAAAAGATAGATCTCGGCGAGGTGGAGGCAGACGGGGTGTGAGAACCGAAAAACGGCCGAAAGACGCGGACGCGACCGAGGTTTGCTATAGAGCTACTGACCACAAGTTGAGCAACTTAAACAGTATAGCTTTAAGTATTGACAGTTCAAGTGGTTAAATATCTGAAAACACAAATTGACATGAATCCAAAATACACTGATGATTGTGCTGTCAAACGATGAAACTATATGGAATCTATGAAAAGGTTATGGGGGTCCCTGCTTCATCTCTCTCTCAACTAAGGGGTCCTTGGCCTGAAAACGTTGAAGACCCCTGTTTTAAAGGACAACTTTGTTTTTTTACAACAAGGGCTCATATTTTAGATTGTAATTAGAGAAAAGAAAAGATGAGTGTTAAAATGTTTTCATTTACTGTTTTCTATCGTTTTAGCCATTTTAGCTATTTTGATTTCAGTGGTTGGGGCTATGCGTACAATTCTAAATAAGTCTATTTAGACACAATGGACCCGACTCATCAATCTTGCCGTAAACATAGTGTAAATAAAGTGACTAAATCTGGCATATATTTCTGTCTTTCCTTCAAAATCCCTGACAAAAGAACGTTGCTGAATCCGACCCCTAACTTGGGAATTGTCCTAAATGCCGGTAAGATCAAGATATGGGTGTAATTTGGCCGTAAAGTGCTTGATGAATCGGGCCCATTAAGTTGGTGTTTTCTGTATTACCATTTACAGTAACACTACTAGCCCCCATAAGTCACATCTGCCCATGAAAGATTGCAGTGCATCATGTCTAAAAATTCATATTTAGCCACTTGTACGCATTCCCCAACCACTGAAATCAATCATTAAAATCGCTAAAACAATAGAAAGCAGTCATCTGCTTTCTATCATCTTTTCTTTTGTCTAATTACAAATCTAAAATATGAACCCTTGTTGTAAAAAAAACAAAGCTGTCCTTTAAACTCGGAGGTACAATACATATAAATACAGTGCAACCCAAAGTTTTTGATTGTCGGTTGAAAGGCCCATATTCTCAACCACTTAAACCCCAGCATCCGCTTTCGCAGGATTATAGCCGATCGTCAAGCTCACAACGCTCACGAGCTTGTCGATCGGTTATTTTCAGCGAAAGCTTTTCCCCACAAAATCGAGGTCAACCAAATGGGACAGTGTTGTATGGCCAAAAATAGACGATCTACAGTATGCAAGCCGATTAGGCGTTGTCGGTTCGGACTCTGGTGGGTAGCGTGCGTGTGTGGCATTGTGGGTGTGGACACGAATGGGTCTGTTCTCACTGAGTAGCATCTGGGGAGCCCATGAAAACTTCAACTTGTTTTTTTTGCACTTTATCCCTTTTTGCCCGTACATTTACATTCTGAATTCAAATAAATAAAGTTCTTACTCCACAGAGATCTATTAAAAGACGGAGATCTATTAACCTGATTAATATCGCCGTTATGTACAGTCCGAGCGATCCTCGGTTGCTGTGAGACGAGTGCATATACAGAAATAACCCAGAAACAAAACAGACTCCTCCATCCCGTTCAATAATTCTTCTGCAGAAAAAAACAAGCTTCCCTCTGGTTCTAGCTCTGCACAGCTCCACACGCTTTTTATTTAACAATACGGAAGATATGAGTTGAAACGTTCAGATTTGAAATCTGAACGTTTACGTGGACGTACAGGACCCAAAGTTTTTTTGGCGCTTGCACCCAAAGTGCAAGCGCCAGGTTGAGGTTGCATCCGTGACGGTGTATGGTGACAGATGGCCGTGTTGTGATCCATGGCTAGTGGGTGTAGCGTGTGAGGTGGTGCATTGTGGGTGGACTGAACGGTCTGTTCTCACTGTGTAGCTCCATAAAGACGAGAGCAGTGAAGACAGCTCTTCTCCAAGCCCTCCTGCACAGGTTGGTATGGACTGGACTGGACGGGACGGTACACCCACCTGGTCAACCTGTGACGCCAGGAGTGGAATCGTACCGGGTTGTTACCAAAGTTCACGCCCCCCCCACTGCCCCAGTCACTGCGCGATGCAGAAGGGAGGCGAAGGGAACACTTCTTTGGTATTTTATGAAAATAGAAAGAAGAGAAAAAAGAATTTACCTACGTCATCCCACAAGGGAAATTCAGTTTTCAGCTTAACCTAGCGCTGCCCACAAGGAGCGCGGGGGAGGGGAGCAGTGATAGCTGGAGCGGGGAATCGTACCTGCGACTTCTGGGACCTCTGGAGTCCTAGGTATGGACACTAACCACTCAGCTATCACTGCTTAAAATGCCGTTACACCCAATAAAAAACCAAACACTTCTTATGCAAAGAGAAACACACACTCGAAACTGGTAAAAGATAACCTATCCTTACCAAATTTGCAATGTGTTTTACCACATCATTCTATATGTTATAGAGTTAAAAAGGACCCCAATTGAAACAAAAAAGCACAAAAGCTTTAGTTTAGGTATCCTTTTAGTTGACCTTGTACCAGTGAAAAGTATACCGTCATGAAACTGTACTGTCTGTAAACTTTACCCATGCAAACAAAAGCTCCCAAACCGCGAGGGGCGTGAACTTTGGCAACAACCTGCACCGATTCCATTCCTCGCACCTGTGACACCTGCTCTACCACAGCCACCTGCTGGAAGGAACTTTTACTAAATCTATAGGTTTTTGTCTGGGATTTGTGTTCTTTCTTTCTTTCTTTCTTTCTTTCTTTCTTTCTTTCTTTCTTCTTTCTTTCTTTTCGTGTTGTCTTAGGGGACAGTCCCAGTAGACATCTTAACTCAGTGGTTCTCAACCTGTTGGTTGGGACCCCCAGGGGGTCCCCAAATTATTTTGGGGGGTCCCCAGATGATTAGCTCAATGTGCAACATTGTTTTCGCACTTGGCAGTAAACAAACCAACAAAGTTTAAGTGTATAGAGGGTATCTGCACATTTCTAAAGTGACAATTTAAGACTTTTTAATACCTCTAAAATGACAAATTAAACATTGGCCAAATTGTCAAATATTAGAGGCAGAAATTGTGAAAATAGCCGATCTACATGCTCACAACGCCTCGCAACGCGAGGCGTTGTGAGCATGTAGATCTGCTATTTTCACAATACAACCATGTTATACAAAATGTAATGCCTCAACTCTTAGTGCTCGTCAGGGTGGGAGGGATCCCCAGTTAAAATATCAGCGGCCTGAAAAGGTTGAAAACCACTGTCTTAACTAATCATCAGGAAACTGTTAGACTAAATCATACTAAAACCGTTTATTTATGCAAAGATCTTGAGGCATTTTATTTGTCTTCTCAGAATCTGAATGTGGTGACAGTCACTCAGTCAGTGTGTAAATGTACACATCTTCCTGAATATGTGAAGCTGGTTTCTATTATTTATAAACTTCAGAACATGGTCTTCCATGTGGTAAAGCAGGTATCATAATGATATGAGGTGTGTACGGTAACATGTATTACTGTATAATATTGCTGTGTGTATTAGGCCTGTCCACGACTAAGGACTTCTGTAGTCGAATCTGATTGGCCAAATACGATTGGCCTATTTTAGGTCGCACTATTTTGTTGAACTTGGCTTATTTTGTGTTGCACTCTGACAATAGCAGATCTACAAGCTTGTATATCTGCTATTTTCAGTATTCAATGAAGTGTCAAATCAGGCATTACAATGCCATCAAGGTCCTCCAAAATACATGTTGTAGATTTAGTCGACTAAAAGAATCTTAATGATATTTAGTTGTCTAAAACGAGACTAAGGCTAAAACATTTCAGATGACTAACATTTGACTGAAAAGAAGTGGAATTTTAGATTTTAGATTTAGATTGGTAGTCGAATAATGCATGATTCAACTGAGATTGGCAGTCGGCTCAGTCTGATTCGAACGCCTATCTCTCAGTCGACTTGTGCAAAAAAAGGGTTATGCAATAGAGGATCATTCCATTTGGGCTGTAGGGCTGCTTAATGTCTGGTTTAACATACTAATAAATCATGATATATATGCTATTGTTGGCAAACTATTAGTTAATTAATACAACAAATTAGGCCAATCTCTCAGTCGAATCATGCAAAAAAAAAAGTAGCACAAAGACTATTTGACTAATCGAGGTCAGGCCTTCTGCCTTTGTCCCTAACGCATACCTGCTGAAACCCTAACATACATTATGCACATACTGTGATTCACCAAATACATGCCCACTGTGCACTTCTCTGCTCTAGCTGTGGTCAATTAGAAGGAGTTCTCCATGACGCTATGTTGAGAACCTGGTCTGGTCTGGTCCGAAAATAACAAAAACTATTTCGCTACTCACCAAAACAAAGGTATATGTGGTGAGTTGAAAGCTTACTCTACTTAGTGGATACACCCTGAGCCCCCCACCACACGCTTAAAATACATTTCTAGGGCCAAATGAAAAAGAATTGGAGACACTCTTTAGTTTTTTTTTTTTAGTTTTTATACAGTTTTTATGAAACAACGCTTCCAACGTCGCAGAGCCGAATAACACCCAACGAGACTAATGCTCTGTTTATGCGGTGCATTGCCCTCTGACCTGCGCGGCAGTAGTGAGCTGACGCCGTGATGGCGAGGACAAATAGTAAAAAACTAGAAGAAATGGTGTCTCCATCCGGTGGATTATGTTTCCTTTTTGCCCTATAAATGTATTTTAAGCGTGTGGTGGGGGGCTCAGGGTGCATCCACTAAGTAAAGTAAGCTTTCAACTCGCCACAGACACCTTTGTTTTGGTGAGTAGCGAAATAGTTGTTGTTATTTTCAGACCAGACGAGAGAGTGTGCAGACTTTGGACGCGCCGCAGCGGACGGCGTTAAGGAGAACTCCTTCTAACGCTAATGGACCAGGCTGGTCCATAGCGTTGGCTGCCTGACACCGTACAATACATACATAACTTAAAGCTATGTGCTGTAGCAATGCTTTGTGCTGCTGCTTTGTGTGTCTAAAGCTTTCTCATTTGGTTTAGTTTTTCCGCTTTTCTTTTGCTCTCCCACCAAAAATATACTGCTTGCTAACTTTCTCTCCATCTCTCATTTGTTTTATTCCACCTTTCTCTTTCTTTATTATACCCCTCTCTCTGTCTCTTGTCTGTCTGTCTGTCTCTCTCTCTCTCTCTCCCTCTCTCTCTCTCTCTCTCTCTCTCTCTCTCTCTCTCTCTCTCTCTCTCTCTCTCTCTCTCTCTCTCTCTCTCAGACTGGTACCCTGAGGTTCTGCGGGACCACAGAGTTTGCCAGTGGTCAGTGGGTGGGAGTGGAGCTGGACGAACCAGAGGGAAAGAATGACGGCAGCGTTGGAGGCGTCCGATACTTCATCTGTCCTCCCAAACTAGGTAAGGCGGCCTCGCACGCCCGCCTAGCTTCATGTCGGAGTCCTTAAACCATCTGGACAGGGAATCTAAAAAATAACCTGTGTTCCTATGTGTCCTATGTATTTATTATTTAGTTACTTATTCATACTTTTCATTGGTTAAATATTTATAAAACCCACAGACACATTACTCTTAAAGCGTTGGCTGTTTTGGGCATATCATGATAGGTTTCTCGGTTGTTTGGCCAGAGCAAATCAGAGCAGACGTGAGCAACAAGCCAACGAAATATAGAACAAGGACACAGACGCAATGTTGAGACTGAGAGGGGCTAGAAATCCTCCGTTTTTGTTTTTGTCTTGCCAATTGTGCTGCAGGGAATACAACCCAACATCCAAGCATATTTACAGATTGAGATTGAGAACATACAGAGAAAAACTGATAATACACACAGCAAGTTAACCAGCTGTTGTTTGAGCCGGTCTCGACGCCAACAGTGCATAAACTCATACAGTGCATGCTGCCTACACAGTAGTATCAGCTACAGCCTGGTTTACATGGATTGTTAGAAAGCGGCAAAGCGCTGATAGAAAATGCTGCCTTGCCTAGCTCTGTATGAGCAAATGGAACTGTGAGCGCCTGCAGGAAGTCGCTTGAGCGACTGGTAGGGACTAGAGCAGGGGTCTTCAATAGGGGGATCCGGGACCCCTAGGGGGTCCTCAGAGTTACTACAGGGGGTCCTCCAAATCTTTGTGTGATAGAAACTTTTTTTTTTTTTTTCTTAACCACTTGAACCCTTGTGTCCAGATTCAGAGAACTTTAGCCAAAAACAGCAGTCAAACAATGAAACTATATGGAATCTATGAACATGTTGTGGGGGTCCCTGCTTCATCTCTCTCATCTAAGGGGTACTTGGCCTGAAAACGATGAAGACCCCTGGACTAGAGTCCAGATGTTGTAATCGTGACAGCTCTACTCAGAACTTGTTTAGGGTTTCCTTTCCTGAAAGACTGTCTGGTGTGTCTCTCTCTCTCTCTCCCAGGTCTCTTTGCCCCGGTCTCTAAGATCAACAAGGTGACGGACATGCTCCCCTCCTCCGTCACCTCCACCCCCCGGACCCCCCGCATGGACCTGGCCTCACGAATCTCCTCCAAGGCCAAGAAGGAGAAGAAGGAGAAGGAGAAGGAGAAAGAGAAAGGTAGGTACTTCACGTGTGGCTGGGGGGTCAGGGTTCGATCCCCGGGCCAGGTCATACCAAAGACTGTAAAAATTGGACCCAGTGCCTCCCTGTTTGCTTGGCACTCAGCATCAAGGGTTGGATTGGTTAGACAAAGAATTATTCCCCAGCGTGGCTCCAAGAGTAAAATGCGGAGAACAAATGTCATTAGGTAGAACACCCTTTGGATCGACCACCAAACTCTAACCCAAACCCTAATCCTAACCTCAGTAACACAACATATTTTGAGATGGGGGTCCGCGGCCAAATGCATGTAATTTTGAGGGTCCTTGACGTGAAAACGTTTGAGAACCTCTGATGTAGAAGAAGGATTTAGAAGACATTTATAGAATCAAAGTTCAGAATTCTAATGAATGTAGAATTATGTGCAGCATGTAATTTGTTGCAAATTGGGTGACTTAATTTAATTGACCAAGTGTAGACAATACAGTATTTAATTTTAAAATAAAAAATCCTCTCTCACACACTTCTGCCAGTGTGCCAGTGATCACCCTCCCCTGTGCCAATGTTGGCCCTCGTGCCTAAGGTTGCCTACCCCTGTACTATCATTGTTGTGTTCCTGCCCCTCCTCAGCCCAGAAGAAGAAGAAGACCTCCCTGGCCAGTCTGGACCCAGACGGGCTCAACGTGGAGGTGGGAGACCAGGTCCTGGTGGCGGGACAGAAGAACGGCATCGTGCGCTTCTACGGCAAGACAGACTTTGCCCCAGGTGTGTTGTTGTTGTTGTTGTATGTGGGGAGATTACAGCATCTTAATAATAATATTTATTGTCCCCCGAAGGGATATTTGTCTTCACATATCTGTTCGAAAACAACAAGAACAACACATAACCATGTAACAACACATCACAAAGACAAAACATGAGGTCTCCATTGTAGACAGAAAACAATCATATCGACGGGGCAGTTTGTTTAGTGCAGAGATGGCCGAGAGGACAACACTCCTGCTAAGACGACCCTTGTTCCACTTCAGGGTTCTGCCCCGATGGCATGAGGTGGAAGTAGCGATACAGAGGATGATCATTGTCATTTGTTATTAAAAGTGTAATGGCCTTATTGTTCTTATCAGCAAGTGTGGGTGTGGGACGTCAAAACAAGTGTAGCTTTTCTACAGAAGTTAAGAGATGGACTGGATTTTATCGGGGCGGCAGTGGCTGGAGAGGTAGAGCCAGAATCCCAAGGTTCCAGTGTCGTGTCGAAGTGCCCTTGAGCAAGACCAGGGACGTGCTGGCCATTGGGAAAAGCGGGACAACTCCCGAACGGCCGGTTCATTCCCGGGCCGGTCCAGGCCGGCCATTAGGAAAAAAGATTAAATAAAATGATGGCCTTCGTTCCATTTTGGGGGCTGGGCGGCCAACAAAGTAAATCGTCACTGTCGGGCAGAAACCTTGTATCTCCAAGTTTCAAATTTGTACATTTTCTCACAAAGCAAAGCCCTGCTTCATCATAAAAGGCTGTCGCACAAAAGTTGTGAAAACAGCAGATCTACAAGCACACAACGCCTCGCTGTTGTGTGCTTGTAGATCGGCTGTTTTCACTAGTTTAAATCATTTTTTAAATGATAAATACAAAACAAGCAGTTTTGGACATACAAGGTTTCCACCCGACAACGACGAAATATAACTCATGTAATTGGCCCACTGGCTTGTCACTTGTCATGATCTGAAATGGCAAATCTTTGAGTAGCAGCAGCGCTATAGAGAGAGATCTCTCTCTCTAGCGCACAATGAGGGCCTCTCCAACTCTTTTTCCCGGGCTGAATCAGGGGCCCAGCACGTCCCTGAGCAAGACACCGATGAGCAGGTTGTTGGTGCCTTGCACGGTTTCCTCCACCATCGGTGTGTGAATTGGTGAATGTTAAGTACATTGTAAAGCGCCTTGGAGAAAAGCGCCATATCCTATAAATGCAGTCCATTTACCGTTTATGGCTGATCACGTGTGCTCGGGTGTTTGTGTGTGTACTTGACTCTATCGCAATACCTGTGAAAGGTTGTAGAATGTGATAAATAGACGTTGTGATGAAGATTTTCCAGGTCCTGGGGATTTTCCTGGAGAAATGGTTGTAGATCTACTGTACTATTTTCGACTTCTTTTAAAGAAAAAGCATAGAATCACAATGAAATGACATTTGTATTACAATACAAACGTGTGTGTGTGTGTGTGTGTGTGTGTGTGTGTGTGTGTGTGTGTGTGTGTGTGTGCGTGCGTGCGTGCGTGCGTGCGTGCGTGCGTGCGTGCGTGCGTGCGTGCGTGCGTGCGTGCGTGCTTGTGTCTGTGTGCGTGTTTCCAGGTTTCTGGTTTGGTGTTGAACTGGACCAGCCGACGGGGAAACACGACGGCTCGGTGTTCGGCGTTCGCTACTTCAACTGTCTGCCTAAGTATGGCGTGTTCGCCCCACCCTCCCGTGTCCAGAGGTAAGGAGACGAGATACCTTCAAAGTGTTGTGTTGGTACAGCAAGTGTCTTCAACAGGGGGTCCGGGACCCCTAGGGGCTCCTCAAGAGTTACTACAGGGCGTCCTCCAAATCTTTGTGTGATAGAATATGTTTCCCCCTTTTTCACTTGAACCCTGGTGTCCTTATTCTGAGAACTTTAGCCAAAAATAGCAGATCTACAAGCGCACAACGCCTCGCAGCGCGAGGCGTTGTGAGTTTGTAGATCTGCTATTTTTGGCAAAGAACTTTGGGGTAGAGGGGAAAAGAGCCGATTAATTACATGGTGAAAGTTTATTAGGTATTCAAGTGGTTAAATATCTGACAACACAAATTGACATGAATTCAAGATACACTGATGATCTTGCTGTCAAACAATGAAACTATATGGAATCTATGAAAAGGTTGTGGGGGTCCCTGCTTCATCTCTCTCTCTCTCAACTAAGGGGTCCTTGGCCTGAAAACATTGAAGACCCCTGTGGTGCAGTGTTACTATTGTAGTGTAAGTGTTGTGTTGGTACAGTTTTATTGTAAAGTGACATGGTTTTGTTGCCGTCTCAGAATCGGAGGTCCTGTCGATGGTTCGCAGAACGACAACAACACGGTGAAAAAAGTGCACCAGGTCACCAGTAAGTACAGCCCACTGCGTGTGTGTGTGACGTGTACGCGTGTGTGTGCGTGCGTGTGAGCACGCTTGTGCTCAAGAGAGACAGTTCAACGCTACAACAAGTTGTGTTGCTTTTTGAGAGATAGAAATTGAATTCATTGCCGGACAGAATTATAAATTCCTTACACTATTTTTTATCCTTAGCATTTGAAACGATGAAATCTTCAATATTCTTCCATGTCCTGACCTGTGCGTGTGTGTGTGTGTGTGTGTGTGTGTGTGTGCGTGTGCGTGTGCGTGTGCGTGCGTGTGCGTGTGCGCGTGTGTGTGTGTGTGTGTGTGTGTGTGTTCTGCAGTGGCCCAGCCCAAGCGTAACTTCAATACCATGCGTTCTCCTAAAGACCTTACATCTGAGAGCTCCATATCCAGGTACGCTAATGTTTTGAATTGTCACTTCACTGTCATCTGGGGACCCATAGATTTTAACCACTTTAACCATTATTTTAGATTTTGACTATTCAAAAATAGCAGATATACAAGCTCATAGCGTGTCACTTGGTGCCACGGCCGCTGCTATTTTTAAAAAGGATTTGTGCAAATCTGTTAATTTTAAGCCAACATTTTTAACTCAAATCTTAGCTTCTGGGGGGGTCCCTTGAGCAAAACTATTTCTGTTGTCCACGACCAAATATACATACTGTACGTAATTTTGAGGGTCCTTGACGTGAAAATGTTTGAGCACCACTGATATAGAAACGTTCTTCTACATTAGGATTTAGAAGATATTTTTGGGATCAACCTCAGGTCTTAGGCCTAGAATTATTTAATGCTTTAACTATTAAAGGAATAGCAGATCTGCAAGCTCACAGCGCGGCACAGAGTGCCGCACTGTGAGCTTGTAGATCTGCTATTTTAGAAAAATCTTTGAATATATCTTTTTAAAAGCGAACATTTGTAACTCAAATATTTGCTTCTGGGTGGCCTCTAGTCTCTGGCACT
Organism: Nannobrachium achirus; assembly: GCF_963921795.1. Classification (NCBI taxonomy): domain Eukaryota; kingdom Metazoa; phylum Chordata; class Actinopteri; order Myctophiformes; family Myctophidae; genus Nannobrachium; species Nannobrachium achirus. The sequence goes on along the minus strand of NC_137817.1, from coordinate 55,386,592 downwards.
CTGTGCCATGCTGTGAGCTTGTATATCTGCAATTTTTTAACAGTTACAGCATAAAATAATGGTTAAAGTGGTGAAAATCCAAAGTTACACAGATTTGCGTTCAGGCCTAAAATTAAGGGGTCAAGATCTTCCTAATCCTTCCCGTTCTCCCCCAGGTTGTTGTTCTGCTGTTGGTTTCCGTGGATGCTGCGTGCTGAGATGCAGTCCTAACTCCTCCGCCGCCGCCACCACGCCAGTCTCTCTGCTCATCGCTCATTCTTTCGCTTTGGTTTTTACCGTCTCAGACTCATCATCGCCGTGTTCTCCAAAGTCAAACGTCGGTCGTCGTGGTTGGACTATACGTCCATGTGTCCGTCCCTCCTTCCCTAATTCCCTCCTCTCCTTCTCTTCCTCTCCTTCACTCCAGTCCATCCATAGCTTCCATTCTATAGCAAGATCTAGTGCCTTGTGTCTCAAAACAGCAAAATGTCCTGCGTTCTCTGTGAAACACACAGAGAATCAGATCATTTATGTAATCAATCCAAGTACTCCTTCGAAAGCGGTCCTCCCCAAATCCCTACAGTTTCAACCTATATAATTTGTCCCACTTTAGTTTTTTAAGGAGTTCTAAACTGCTCACTTTTGCTAAACTGTCGTATATACTGTAGCTTGTTTCCCTTACAAATCTCTGTTGGATTAGTTGTGTCAAGGTCGTCTACAAGGAGGCTAATGCTGCTCACGCTGCTACAGTACAAGTTCTATCCTGCTGCTGCCATCCTTGGGTTGAATAGTACAAATAGGGTGAAACACTCCATGGTTCGTCTCATTCTGTTTAGGTGCCAGATGGGTGCGATTGGTGTTATATGGTTGACGGCAAAGTATTAAAAGTAAATCAATTTTGAATATTCTCTGTGATGGACAGTTTAAAGACATGATTTGACGTGGCCTGATGTAATATGTCGACCCTTCCCGTCGGATGGTGAAAACACACAGAGAATTATTTTGACTATTAACAACTACCGTATTTAAGTCTGGTTTTCTGCAAAATACTGTAGTTTTGCGTGTTAGAGACCATACGGTTCTCTGTAGTCATTTCTGCCAGCTTTGGTTTGAGAAAGAATTGTGTCAGAGTTTCATTGAAAAGGACGCTATGTCCGATTCATACTTCATCGCACGATGGCGTCGTGCATCGAAAATAGCAGATTTAGATCTACAATGTTTTCGGTGTGAGACACATCGTCATCATACGACGGAGAATACATTTAGCACAATATGCCGCCTATCTGGAAAATGTTCAACAAAATGGCAACAACATTAGATATTAGTTTTTTGTTATTGGTTCACCAACAAAGAAAGAAATACATGAGACAACAAAAGGTGATGACAGCTCTTTTTGTGGTGACATATGGCAGCATGTCTCCCGTAATAACAGGCCTCCTTTCTACCATGACGTTAGGAGCCATCTCAGATGTCAAACAGAAAACAGGGTCAAACATATATACGTATTTTTCAGGGTTCTCTCACCATTTCTTGTATAGCCTTTTTGAACTTCAAATAGGCCTAATTTTGCCATTGTGTTTTTGGTCTCCAGTGACAAGTGATATGTTTCCTTTCTTTTGGAAACATATAATAGATCTCGTTTACCTTAGATTCAGTCTCATTTTGATTTGATTTTATACGCTCGACATGGCTTGAATCTAAACACAGTCGATAGATTCCAAAATGTAGCATCAGTTGCAAAAGGCAGATGTGAAAGCATGGGAAACACACAGATCTAAGCAACAGTGCAGAAAATATGACATTTGTGACTGAACACTCAATACATTATGTCCGTCATTATTAAGAAGTATAATGTCCAATGCAAACCACCATTATGATGGTAAAGTGTGTAGGGTTACAAATGCATATGATACCCTTGGAAGATTTAACGTCATGTTAATCAAACTGGCCAGCAGCACGGAAATGAAAATGTTTCCACTCAGCGTAAAATTTCAGCCCTGTTCCTATAGCGAATATTGTTTTGTAGTCGAGTATGATCACTTAAAGTCCTACCATTGTGTTCATATCACAAACAAACATCTTCAGTCATTCTCAGCTTTAAAAGTACTCTCAATAAATATATATATATAAATACACAATCAGATGGAAGTTGAATACTTTATATAAAAAATACACATGTGAATGATAATCAAGTCATACAGCTCTATGTGTCTAGACCAAACAGTACCCTCCTCCTCCTCTCCATCTAAATATTTGACTTTATTTGTGTAAGAAAGCAACTTTTTTATGAAAATATAAAATCTTCAGGCTTGATTTAGATATTTAAAATGCTTCTCCTTTACCTTCCCTCTATCCTGCCCTTACTCGTCTTGTCTCCTCTCTCCTCCTCTCCTCTCTACGCAAATAAGACTTTGGTATGTTTTGTGAACGTGAGCATATCCCCCTCCCCCCCAAAAAAAGAAATGACTACTTAACCTAATGTTACATGTGCTTAATCTTAAAATCTCTCTGATTGCGTGCATAATTGAAAACATCAATATGTAAGCAGTGTATAGCTGCAAGTGTCTGTATCTGTGTTTGGCAGTGGTCCATGTCATGTGTTCCTACTACCCGCACACTGAAAACACACTTAATACAGAGAGGATCTTAAACATCACTTATCATTGTTATATAACTATATTACAGTACTGTCGGCTGCACCAGGGTGTGAGAGTGACAACATCTACTGGCAAAATTTTGTTAAATCTTTTACTGGTTTTGAGGAAGATTATGTTATGTTTTTTGTTAAAAGGAAGAAAAACACATTGGCTGATGATGTAGTAAATATGGCTGTTGAAATTTGGAATCAACAGTGTAGAAGGGGAAAATCACATTCATATTTCTGTGGATTCAGAACCGTTGGATAGCGTTAAGACTTGCTTGTATGATGAATCTAATCGTACTGTAGGTCCAAACCGTGGCTAAAGCAACATGCTTGGCGGGTTGCTCCTGCACTTGCTCCTTTTAAGACGTAATACCGTTTGTGACAAATGTTGTGTGTTTGTGTATTTACTGCACCGTGGATTCAGCTTTGAGATCACCATAAAATTATTACTCTCATCTGAGTGAATAGCTGCCTGTTAGCTACCGTGCAGTTTAGCTCAAACACCTTCGTTCCAACTCTCACCATATGGTCATGAAGTGTGGGTCATGACCGAAAGTATAAGGTCTTGGGTACAAGCGGCCGAAATGAGTTTTCTCAGAAGGGTGGCTCGTATCTCCCTTAGAGATAGGGTGAGAAGTTCAATCACCCGAGAGAGACTTGGAGTAGAACCTGCTCCTTCACTTGGAAAGGAGTCAGCTTAGGTGGTTCGGGCATCTAGTACGGATGCCCCCCGAGCGCCTTCCTAGGAAGGTCCTCGATGCACGTCCCACTGGGAGGAGACCCCGTGGCAGACCTAAGACCAGATGGAAGGATTATATCTCCAAACTGGCCTGGGAAAGCCTCTGTATACTCCCAGAGGGAGTGGAGGAAGTTGCTTAGGATAAGGAAATCTGGAAGTCTCAGTTGGAACTGTTACCCCCGCGACCCGATTCCGGATAAGCGGTTGAAGATGGATGGATGGATGGACCACAATGTAGAACAGTGTTTCTCAAAGTGGGTGCCATGGCACCCTCGGGTGCCATGACACAAGTCCAGGGGTGCCTCGGAATACTTATATTTGGAATCGATCGATCTTCAGTTTAACCACTTAGACCTTCTATACTGAGTAGACTTGCACTTGGTGCGTTCTTTTTCAATCTACCGATCTGCCAATCTACAGCTTGTAGATCTGCTTTTTTGTTGTCCTTAAAGCCTGGTGTAAGATGCATCATACGACAGTGTCGCTCGCCGAGTATTATCCGATCTTATCCGCTTGTAGATCGATTATATTAGGAGGATAAATTGGATGTCATAGGCAGGTCATCCATGTCTGCTCTTCACGTGCTTGCCATCTCACGTGAAAGGATTTGCCTGACGTTCAGACAGTTCGTGGTTGGCAGCCAGGTTTTGCTGATGCTTTCGTGAGATGGAGCAGTGGTACTTAGTTTTTTAGGAAATGTTAACTTTCTTTTCTGCTATGCTAGTGAATTGCATTCACCTAGTGGTGTGTGTGCCACGTAAAGCTATCTCTGAGCCCAGGACTCGAGTTGAAACGACAGGTTTATGCCTCATTCACACTACAGATATATAGTTGAACGTTTAGCTTGGTAATTCAATGTAATCTCAATGGAAACCAGCTTTAAAGCTTTCAAAGCTTTGTTCTGAGCATCTCCTGCATCTTTAAAGCTGGTTTCCATTGAGATTACATTGAATTACCAAGCAAAACGTTCAACTATATATCTGTAGTGTGCACGAGGCATTAGAGTTGCCCGCTGTCAGTACTGAAATAATATTTCTTTAGACCCCTGTTTGTTTCCCCATATGTTTTATTTGTTTCCTGAACGAGCAGATTTCAAGTCTTAACATACACATAATGGTGGAGCATTTGTTATTCTGTGTGTGTGTCCACATGTTGGTATAGCTAGCGTCATTCATCTCATATCCCCATACTAAAGAGGCTAATGATAAGTAGGCTACCAACACCTTGCCTGTGTCACTGTAGGCCTATGTTTGTTGTCTCTTCAATAGCAACACACTCGCTGGTGTACGTGTGTCTTTTTGTACAGTGAATGTACAGTTACATTAATATGTCTCAGTGACTGTTGACTTTTTAAAGGTGGTCTTACTACTAACGTGGGCGGGATCTCATGGAATGCTCTGTAAAGTGTTTATTATTCACACATCATCTTACAGTAGGAGCTTTATTGATACACGTCTGTGCAGCCTTTACTATGTCGTCTAGAAAATGCGCTCTTTTAACAACATCAACGATCGTGGAACCGTTCTCATGCAAACTAACTCTACACTAATCCACACGCTATGGTTGTTTTTAAACATACTCTTTTAAGTCTTTAAAAAAAAAGTATAATAGCCTATATTTTGATAATTTCACAAAGTGTACTTTTTATTTGACAGTTTTTATTTGGTAGCCTGTAGCCTATGTATGTATGTATTATTATCAACTTATTCTGTGCTCGGTTGTGCAGTCCACGTGTGTGATACACTCCTGTTTTAAAGTGTGTGAAGCCTGATGGACGCTAGGGTGGGGTGGGATGGGTGAGAATAAGTATTACACCGCTGTCCTCGTCAAAGTGAATTTTCATTGCATGCTCTCTGCCTCTCTCTCTCTCTCTCTCTCTCTCTCTCTCTCTCTCTCTCTTTCATTCTATCTTTCTCTGTCTCTTAGTATTTTGGGGTTGTTTGATTCGTTTTTTTTGTTTGTTTTTTTCAACCAGTGTACCTTCTCATCAGCATGGAAATTATTATAACAATAACAACAGTGACCACTCTATGAATATAATAAAGAATTCGATGTTGTTTTCTATACTTGCACTGTCCCATGTATGGTCTCCTTTGCACCGTGTGTGTGTGTGTGTGTGTGTGTGTGTGTGTGTGTGTGTGTGTGTGTGTGTGTGTGTGTGCGTGTGCGTGTGCGTGCGCCGTGCGTGCATATGTCTCAGATTATTGCAGTCAGCACATCTTTATTAGGGCAAGCTAATTAAATCAGATGTTGTGATGTTGGAGTGGAATGAAAATTAATCCCCTGATATTCAGATATGAAGCTTATATATAGATTATAAACCTAAAGGCTATTGCTCAGTTCAGTTGATGACCAATTAAAATTCCAGTTTTGTTTGATTGATTGTATTTAAGTATGTATTAGATATCAGATAGAACACAGTATGTAGATAGATCTTATATTTACAATGGGCTTATTGCCGCATCCCACTTCCACGCCCCCTTTACATCCACTTCAATTCATAGGTAGTCGTCTAGGGCGTAAGGAATACCGCCCCTAACCCTATGCCGTCCGCTCATTCGCTAGAGAGCAAGAGAGAGAGAGAGAGAGAGAGAGAGAGAGAGTCTCAGGTTACAAGAGGGAAGGGGGGGGGGGGGGGGCGCTGCACAGGGGGAGAGAGAGAGAGAGAGAGAGACTCAATCGCTAGCCGAGAGCCTGTATCTTACAAGAAGTTCGCGGCCCTTCGGGCCACTCACCTCTAGAGTTCACAGCAAGATACTGTCTGTCTGTCTGTCTGTGTGTGTCTGTCTGTCTGTGTGTGTGTGTGTGTGTGTGTGTGTGTGTGTGTGTGTGTGTGTGTGTGTGTGTGTTGCTAAAATGAAAACATTGAAATAATGAAAATAAAACATTGGCAGGCCTATTACAGTAACAATAATAACACAATTAGGCCAAAACTTTTTTATATTCAAAAAAATATATTTTTTTTTCAACAAAAAAAAATTATTTTTTAACTTTTTTTTTTTATTAAAAAAAAAAAAAAAGCGGGCGTGGACTCTAGATGTGAGCGGCCCGAAGGGCCGCGAACCTCTAGTATAAGAAAACTGTTGTAAACAAAAACAACAATGAAAAACAAAAGGTATAGTAGGGTCAGGGGGGGGTTATAGGCTAGGTTTACTGTACAGTCTCGAGTAGCAGCCGCCTGTAAATGGTTTTTCGGAGCGGTTTTAAAGGAAGGTAGGGATTTACACTCCTTTAAGGCCTTCGGTAGGGCGCGGTCAGAAGAATTTAAGAGACTAGACAACACATCAAGTCAGTTCATGTGCATTTATTTCAGATCAAACAAATTACATGGATGCATACAAACAAAGCCAATGCTATATGAACTACTGTAGGCCTATATGAACTACTGTAGGATTATATTTACTACTGTAGGCCTATATGAACTACAGTAGGCCTATATGAACTACTGTAGGCCTACCGTATATGAACTACTGAAGGCCGGCCAATATGAACTACTATAGCCTGTAGCTGTAGGCCTATATCATGGCGCATATACAGTAGACCTACGCACCTGCTTCACATTACATATAACTTTATGCACCTGCTTCAAACTTTGACGTTATGAAAATCTATGTCCACCAGGGTCTGTGTCTAGGGAATCCAACTCCAATCATGACAGACATACTTTAATCATATTAACAAAGGCTATAGGCTATCCTATAGATTGGTAAAACAATTATAATCCTAATGTTCATTACAATACGTCCTGGTTTGTTGTTGCAGTTGTGCTAATAAAATAAATAACCAATAAATAAAATAGCACAGTATTCAAACAAACAATTACAGACTTTATAATCAAACACTTGCTCTTAGCATGTGTTGTAAAAACAGTGCAAGTTTATTTGGGGGTATTTTTTAACCGTGATGACCAAAGGCAGCCATAGCCTGGACACTAGCTGGTTCCTTGAATATGCGTTAATGCTGCCATAGGCTAACATATCCCATATACATTATGGCCCCCTGGGGCTCTGATAACATACTGCTAGTTAGGCTAGGTAGGAGCTTATTGTATCAGCCATATATGTCAGTGCAGTCCGGTGGTCTTGGACGCAGCAGGGGGGCGAGAATAGGGAGACGGGTCCACTCTGCTGCAATGCTTCTTCTTGCTGCGAGCCCTGCGGTTCTTAAACCAGACCTGGAAGGAGACAAAAGAGACCCGTATGAGTTTATGCTGTTCACTGGAGCGCAAAAAGGCCGACGACGCGCGCCGCCGTGCGTAAAAGGAACGATTTGGATAGGTTTTTACGCACTCAATTTGTACTGTATAGTGTAGCCTGTGATGCCTGTGATGTTCTTACCCGAACGGTTTCTTCAGTCAGCCCGGCGCTCCGTGCCAGTTGAGCCCGGGTCTCCACTCCGGGGTAGTTGGTGACCTCAAACAGTTTGTCCAGATGTTTGCTCTGACTGTCTGTGAACACTGTCCTCATCCGGCCTGTTGTTGCTGGACGAGGCTGCTGCTGGGAACTGGAGTTCTCCAGGGAAGACAACGGCTGGCGCCCTGCCAATAAAAAGAAACGCGCATATACGTTAGAGATATTGTGAAAGTATGAATCACGTTAAAAACAACATAGCAAACAAGCACTTGTATATCCAAGGTTACAAAGTGCTACATAAAAGCAAGGAGCAGAACAAGAATATGTGAATTAATTACAAAACTAATTGTGCAAAGGCCATAACGTCTTACCTGTGTCTATGTGGAAGCCTGCAGGCCTGTGCACAGTGCTGTGCACAGCATTGGGATAAAGGCTGAAGGCTGCGTAATGCAGACCGTGCGCCCTGGAGGTTGGGAAGCTGTCGGCTCCAAAGCCAAAATCCATCCCATGATATGTGCCTCTGCCTGGGAGCAGCACTGCTGGAGGCCTCGGCACCCACACCCGTCCAACGGTACTGTAGTCCAAACAGTCCAGGCTCCTGGGATGAGCGCTAAATCCATGGAAGCATCCTCCAGCTAGATCTCCTAATCCTAATCCAACAGTGTGGATTACAGGTTCACGAGGAGGAGACGACGGTCCAAACCCAGAGCCCAGAATGTCATCGATGCTGAAGTTAGAGAACTTCTTGGTCGCTTCCATTTTATATAATATAATAATAGTTCTCAAAAGTGCCAAAGAAAACGCGAGTCAGGGAAAAGTTCAGTGCGCAACACAAGAGTCCTTCTTATAAGCAAGCAGCTCACCTGTCCAGAGAGAAGAGAGAGAGTGACTTCTGGACGTTCATGTCCAGTTCTTATAGCCCTGGTCCAGTTCAGACATTATCAGCCCATCATCATCACATCAAACAAGGTGATCAGCGCATCGTTAGCGCTCCTCTGTGTTCAATGGAAGTCCACTTTGTTCTTGTGTCCAGTCAATGGCTCCGTGTCCACTTCAGACACACATGAAGGCTGACCTGAGCCTTTGGTTCAAAGAACCAGGGACTTTGATCTGACCCAGAATCAGACACGAAACCAGGGATCTGGACCGTCGAAATGTGTCCACTTGATCAAGTTTGTTATAGTGTATACTGGGTCTGATCCTCGCTGTATGACAATATAGTCCTACCTACAAGGAAACTAAGTCTACTGCTGTAGTGTAGCCTACTGTTATGGGCTATAATTAAACAGAAAGGCCCTATCGCCAACCCCACCTGTGGGTGCTGATGACATTTGAAAATCTATGATAGACACGAGAGCCTATAAAGTCAGACATAAATAGTAGCTGATAGTTTTGATCCAATTAAACACAAACACCTCACATTCATAGAGAAGTTATAGCATTGGTCCTCAAAGTGGGGTCCGGGGACCCCCAGGTGTCCTTGAGGGAGTTACAGGGGGTCCCCAGTAAGGAATCAAATGGACCCTTATGGATATGTAACTCAGAGAGTGTGCAAATGCATTTGTACACTCTTTGATTTCACAATATAAATTGGGGTCTCAAGATAGAAATGCCATTGTGGGAATGAATGGTTCACTGTAGGCAGGGATATCATCATCATCATCAACAATGCACATATTATGTGCAGAGAATCAACCTGTTGGTTGATCCAGTCGACTCGCCAAAAATCCAAGTCGCCAAATTCGCGGGACATGTCGCCAAAGACAGGTCGCCAACCAGTCGCGGACATCTCGCAAAATTCCTGAGTCAGCTCGCCAACCAGTAGGGAATATCCCGTAAATGATACACGTTCATGGAGGCTTATTCAAGGGCACAAGTGTTTAAGAATGAAGAGTGTTGTGTGTGTGTGTGTGTGTGTGTGTGTGTGTGTGTGTGTGTGTGTGTGTGTGTGTGTGTGTGTGTGTGTGTGTGTGTGTGTGTGTGTGAGTGTGTGTGTGTGTGTGTGTGTGTGTGTGTGTGTGTGTGTGTGTGTGTGTGTGTGTGTGTGTGTGTGTGTGTGTGTGTGTGTGTGGAGGCTTATTCAAGAGCACAAGTGTTTAAGAATGAAGAGTGTTGTGTGTGTGACTGCATGACTACACTGTATGAACACAACACATCCACACATTGGACCAAATTAACACTTCAGTCAGGCTTATTGAGTCCAGTTTTGGTTGCACACACACTGCAAAGTGATCCAAGAATGATTCTCTGCATGGCAAATAGTACAAATAAATGTAACAATTAAAGTTTAAATAAAGCATTGGTGATTTATTGTATAGTATAATATATTATGTGGCTTGTTGAATTATAGGCTACAAGAAGAAACTGGTGAGTATACATATCTAAAAAAAAATGAATATTGTGTAAAAGTAAAATGTCTTGAAATGTTCATATATTTCCTGAAACTTTCATATATTCTAGATACATTGCACACACACACACAGTGAATTATTCCAAACCTTTTTTTGTTATTTATGTTATGGCATACAGCACATGAATATCAAAAGTGAATATTTCAAAATGTTACAATATTACACAAGATCACTCAAAAGGATTTATAATAGAGAATGTCAGAGTAGCTTGAAGTCCAGTGGGAAGTTTATGCAGTCAGTTATGATTTGGGGTGATATGGCATCTGCAATGCTTTTTTGCACAATGTACAGTATATCTGAGCTGTGTTTCTTTCGTTTCCTATTTTGATTGATTGATTTTGAACTTTAAAAAGACAAAGACAAAATAAAATACAAAGAAAACAAGCAATAAAACCGTATTAAGAACAAAATAGACATAAAGCTCAATTGATAGGTTGAATGAATACTTTATTAATTGTTGGCAAAATAGTACAGAGCCTATAGGCCTACAATATTAAATGCTTAAAGCATGAACACAAAGTCTAAGGATTATTTCCATTGTGGTCATGTGTGTTCAATTCATCCAGACCTCCAGTCTAGGGAATCCACCTCACTGCAGAGGTGGTAATCATATGAAGGCATATAATACAGATTGATAAACTAATTAAATAATATAATATTAATTAAAGTAAGTGCCGGATTGTTGCCACCACTGCACACACATGCACAGACTTAAGTCTGTTACCCTAGTTATCTGTCCAGAGCATAGGGTCCAGAGTCAGACTCCAGGTCACCATGGTCCATGGGTGATGTGTCTGTGGTCTGCATACGTGTTGGGTGCACTGTGGAGTAGCCTGGGCTATGGCGCCATCTGCTGGATGCACTGGAATTGTCCTTTCTGGATAACTCGGAGAGTGTACAAATGTAACCAAATGGACCCTACTACTACGGGTTCATTTGGTACTTTTGTACACTCTCAGAGTTAGATTAACATAGATTTTACAATATAAACTGGCTGATAATCATAGGTTGTGGGAATGAATGGTTCACTATAGGCGGGGATATCATCGTCAACAATGCACATAATTATGTGCAGGGAATCCATTCCACAACATGCATTAACACATCCACACATTGGACCAAATTAACACATCAGTCAGGCTTAGGCCCAATTAGTCTTTGAGTCCAGTTTTGGTTTACACACTGCACAGTAATCCAAGAATGATTCTCTGCATGGAAAAAAATAATACAAATAAATGTAACAAATAAAGTTTAAATAAAGTATTGACGATTTCTTGTATAGTAGATATAGTATTCATATGGCTTGATGAATTATAGACTACAAGAAGAAACTGTGAGTTTAAAGATATTGTGATATTGACATTTTCTTGAAACGTTCATATTTCTTGAAACTTTCATATTCTAGATACATTGCACATGCAGTGAATTATTCCAAACTTTTTTTTTGTTAAAATGTGAAAGTCAAGAGTTGCTTGAAGTCCAGTGGGATGTTTCTGCAGTGCAGTGCAGGGGTGATATGATTTTCTTCTTTTTTTTTTACACAATATTATATATTTTTTAGATTGATCTGTACAGTATATACAGTAGGCTATATGTAGTGATACGCGGAAGCGGGGATTGAACCCGGGACTCCCACTCGCCAGTCCAACGCACAACCAGTCGTGCTAATAGGGCTGAGCCCGATTAGCAGGGCTGTTGTCGCTGGTTCATGGCTGATATTAACTGTGGGGTGCTACATTCACCCCCCAGGTCTTTTGGAGCGCGCCCTCGCGGTTCACACATCACGCCGCGGACCACCGCACACGACGTGGCACTGTTCCTCCTCACGAGGGCATCACGCTCCTCATCCTGCCGACAACGCCAAATGTAGTGATACGCGGAAGCGGGGATTGAACCCGGGACTCCCACTCGCCAGTCCAACGCACAACCATTCGTGCTAATAGGGCTGAGCCCGATTAGCAGGGCTGTTGTCGCTGGTTCATGGCTGATACTAACTGTGGGGTGCTACATATAGATGTACAGTATATCTGAGCTGTATAGCGTTTTTGATTGATTGATTGATTGATTTCGAACTTAAAAAAACATAGACAAAATAAAATATGAAGACAACAACAGCATTAAAAACAAAATACGACCTAATTCTCATGATTGGTTAAATGAATATTTATTAACAGTTGGCAAAATATACAGAGGTACAATTATACAATAATATGCTTAAAGCGTGAACACAAAAGGGATTATTTCCATTGTGTGTTCAGTTGCTTTAGGCAGTTGTGCTAATAGTCAATAAATAAACATATGGTAAATTCAAACAAACAAGACGTCAAATGCTTATCACATTGTCGTCGTGTTCAATGGAAGTCCACTTTTTTGTGCAAGAGGAATTCAAGCAAACCATTACAGACGTTATAATCAAACACTTACTGTTAGCATTATTGTGTTGTAGCCTAATTAAACAAGTGCAGAAAGTCCATTTGGGCATATTTTGAACCGTGGTGACCACATGGCTGCGCAGCCATAGCCTGGAGTCCTGGAAACAGGACGGTGTACCATTCAGAGGAACTGTAAAGGCTCCACGCCGGTGATCCCCACATTATCAGCCGATTGAATAGGCATATTCCATACATTATGGCCCCCTGGGGCTCTGATAACATACTGCTATAGACTCAGTAGGAGCTTATTGTATCAGACTATCAGCCATATATTTCAGTGCAGTCCGGTGGTCTTGGACGCAGCAGGGGGGCGAGAATAGGGAGACGGGTCCACTCTGCTGCAATGCTTCTTCTTGCTGCGAGCCCTGCGGTTCTTAAACCAGACCTGGAAGGAGACAAAAGAGACCCTTATGAGTTTATGCTGTTCATGAATGGTGAAGCGCAAAGGGCCGAGGATGCGCGCCGCTGTGCGGAGCGCTTTGGATAGGTTTTTACGCATCAATGTACTGTAGCCTATAATGATGTTCTTACCCGAACGGTTTCTTCAGTCAGCCCGGCGCTCCGTGCCAGTTGAGCCCGGGTCTCCACTCCGGGGTAGTCGGTGACCTCAAACAGTTTGTCCAGATGTTTGCTCTGACTGTCTGTGAACACTGTCCTCATCCGGCCTGTTGTTGCTGGACGAGGCTGCTGCTGGGAACTGGAGTTCTCCAGGGAAGACAACGGCTGGTGCCCTGTCAATAAAAAGAAACATGCATATACATTAGTGACAGTCAAAGGAAATTATAAATCAATTCATAGATATTATATTGGATTAAAAAACAACATCGCAAATAAGGTTACAAATAGAAACACAAAATCAAGGAGCAGAACAATGTGAATTAATTACAAAACAAGTCATTGCGTAAAGGTCAATATAAAGTCTTACCTGTGTCCATGTGGAAGCCTGCAGGCCTGTGCACAGTGCTGTGCACAGCATTGGGATAAAGGCTGAAGGCTGCGTGATGCAGACCGTGAGCCCTGGAGGTTGGGTAGCTGTCGGCTCCAAAGTCCATCCCATGATATGTGCCTCTGCCTGGGAGCAGAGCTGCTGGAGGCCTCGGCACCCACACCCGTCCAACGGTACTGTAGTCCAAACAGTCCAGGCTCCTGGGATGAGCGCTAAATCCATGGAAGCATCCTCCAGGTAGATCTCCTAATCCTAATCCAACAGTGTGGATTACAGGTTCACGAGGAGGAGACGACGGTCCAAACCCAGAGCCCAGAATGTCATCAATGCTAAAGTTAGAGAACTTCTTGGTCGATTCCATTTTATATTATATAATATAATAGTTCTCAAAAGTACCAAAGAAAACGCGAGTCAGGTAAAAGTTCAGTGCGCAACACAAGAGTCCTTCTTATAAGCAAGCAGCTCACCTGTCCAGAGAGAAGAGAGAGAGTGACTTCTGGACGTTCATGTCCAGTTCTTATAGCCCTGGTCCAGTTCAGACATTATCAGCCCATCATCATCACATCAAACAAGGTGATCAGCGCATCGTTAGCGCTCCTCTGTGTTCAATGGAAGTCCACTTTGTTCTTGTGTCCAGTCAATGGCTCCGTGTCCACTTCAGACACACATGAAGGCTGACCTGAGCCTTTGGTTCAAAGAACCAGGGACTTTGATCTGACCCAGAATCAGACATGAAACCAGGGATCTGGACCGTCGAAATGTGTCCACTTGATCAAGTTTGTTTTAATGTAGGTCTATACTGGCTCTGATCCTCACAATATAGGCCCAATAGGCCAACAGACCTACAAGGAAACTGAGTCTACTGCTGTAGTGTAGCCTACTGTTATGGGCTATAATAAGTGCTAAACATTTCCCAAATGCGAATCATTACGTTAACTTTCAATTACAGCTTAATGGTTATTGTCTGGGACTCATGAGTAATTTTACAATCTCTTTTGTACATAGACAGGCCTGATAGTGTTTGTATTTGTTGATGACATGTATGAATGTGCTCATTTTGCATGCTATAATTCTATATAGAAACATCTGTACAGCTTTTTATGAGTAGCATGAAGGAATCACACATGTCTAGTGTCCACACAACACAACACAACACAACACAACACAACACAACACAACACAACACAACGAAACACAGTAGCCTGGGTGATGAGACGTGACTACTAGTATCATAGATGTAAATTTTCTTTTACTCGATTTTGACATTTGAAAATCTATGATAAAGTCAGACAGAAATAGTAGCTATGATAGATCCAAGCCATAAAGGCAAACACCTCACATGCATAGAGAGGTTAGTAAGGAATCAATGGACCCTTATGGATATGTAACTCAGGGAGTGTGCAAATGCATTTGTACACTCTTTGATTTTAATATAAATTGGGGTCTCAAGAGATAGAGATGACATTAAATGGGAATCCGTAGCCCAAATGCATGTCAAACTGGGGTCCTTGTGCATCAACAATGCACATATTATGTGCAGGGAATCCATTCCACCACATTCATTAGCCTAAACACATCCACACATTGGACCAGGCTTAGGACCAATATAGTCTTTGAGTCCAGTTTTGGTTGCACACTGCACAATGATCCAACAATGATGAGCCTAAACACATCAAATTAACACATCAGTCAGGCTTAGGCACAATTAGTCCTTTTTTGAGTCCAGTTTTGGTTGCACACTGCACACACAGTGATCCAAGAATGATTCTCTGCATGGCAAATAAAAATAAATGTAATCCATAAAGTTTAAAAAAAGGTATTGACGATTTCTTGTATAGTATAGTATGTATACGACTTGATGAATTATAGACTACAAGAATAAACTGTTGAGCTTGTGTCAAAGTAAATGTTCTTGAAACGTTCATATTTCTTGAAACATTCATATATTCTAGATATATTGCACATACAGTGAATTATTCCAAGCCTTTTGTGTTCGAATTTGGAATTTATGGAATACAGCTCATGAATATCATATTTCAAAACATGGATTTATAATACAGAAATGTCAACGTTCTGAAGTCAGAGTTGATTGACGTCCAGTGGGAGATTTCAATTCGGGGTGCTATATATATGGCATCTGCAATGCTTTTTTTTTAACACAATATTATATATTTTTCTGTACAGTATATACAGTAGTAAGCTATATATATCGGAGATGTACAGTAGGCTATATCTGAGCTGTGTTTCTTTAGTTAGCGTTTTTGATTGATTCATTGGTTGATTGATTTCAAACTTTAACCCTTAGATGCATAAGTGGGGTCAAAAATTCATTTCATATACCAGCTATTTCTCATAAAACATGTTTGTGAGGCCATTTGCATTTGTATTTATGTTTTCATTAATTTTGATAAATTGCAGTTTTTGTATAACTGGAATTGTCCCTTGTGGATATGTAACTCAGAGAGTGTACAAATGGAACCAATGGACCCTACTACAGGTTCATTTAGTTCCTTTTGTACACTCTCAGAGTTAAATTAACATTGATTTTACAATATAAATTGGGGTCTAAGGGATAGAAATGCCATTAAATAGGGGTCCGTAGCCCTAATGCATCTGGGGGTTCTTGAAATTAAAATGGTTGATAATCATAGGTTGTGGAAATGAATGGTTCACTGTATAGGCGGGGATATCAATTCATCAACAATGAACATATGTGCAGGGAATCTATTCCATTGCATTCATTAGCCTAAACACATCCACACATTGGACCAAATTAACACATCATTCAGGTCTTTGAGTCCAGTTTTGGTTGCACACTGCACAGTGATCCAAGAATGATGAGCCTAAACACATCCACACATTAACCCAAATTAACACATCAGTCAGTCTTAGGCCCAAGTAGTCTTTGAGTCCAGTTTTGGTTGCACACTGCACAGTGATCCAATTATGATTTTCATGGCAAATAAAAATAAATGTAACAGATAAGTTTAAATAAAGTATTGATGATTTATTTTATAGTATTTATTTGGTTTGATGAATTAAGTCGTTACATGTGTAACGGAGGTGATGCAAACCTCCCCACCCGGGCTTTTGGGCCACCCGCGTGAAAGTCCAATATCTTAAATGGATGAAGCCCGCTGAATGGGCAGTCAGCATAATCTCGAGGGGGTCAATGCGGTTGCATTCAGTTTCTGTTACAACGCTATTACGCCAGTCTTGCGTCACAGGTGACGTGGCAGTCAGCTGATCATTGCCAACCTACTTAAAGCCTGCTCAGTTGTCTCTTCCTCCTGCCTTGCTGATTGGCTGCTGGCACTTGCTTGCCCCCACCGCCTCCCCAGCACCACCAGTAGGCTCTGCTGCTAATTCTGTTCCCCATGGGGGGTGTAATAATATAATCAAACACTTGCTCTTAGCATGTGTTGTTATTAAAACAGTGCAAGTCTTGGGGGTATTTTTGAACCGTGACGACCAAAGGCAGCCATAGCCTGGACACTAGCTGGTTCCTTGAATATGCGTTAATGCTGCCATAGGCTAACATATCCCATATACATTATGGCCCCCTGGGGCTCTGATAACATACTGCTAGTTAGGCTCAGGAGGAGCTTATCAACCATATATTTCAGTGCAGCCCGGTGGTCTTGGACGCAGCAGGGGGGCGAGAATAGGGAGACGGGTCCACTCTGCTGCAATGCTTCTTCTTGCTGCGAGCCCTGCGGTTCTTAAACCAGACCTGGAAGGAGACAAAAGAGTTTATGAGTTTATGCTGTTCATGAATGGTGAAGCGCAAAAGACCGACGTCGCGCGCCGCCGTGCGTAAAAGGAACGCTTTGGATAGGTTTTTACGCATCAATTTGTACTGTAGCCTATAATGATGTTCTTACCCGAACGGTTTCTTCAGTCAGCCCGGCGCTCCGTGCCAGTTGAGCCCGGGTCTCCACTCCGGGGTAGTAGGTGACCTCAAACAGTTTGTCCAGATGTTTGCTCTGACTGTCTGTGAACACTGTCCTCATCCGGCCTGTTGTTGCTGGACGAGGCTGCTGCTGGGAACTGGAGTTCTCCAGGGAAGACAACGGCTGGCGCCCTGTCAATAAAAAGAAACATGCATATACATCATTAGTGATAGTCAAAGGAAATTATGAATCACTTTATTAATATTATGGGATTAAAAAACAACATCACAAACAAGCACTTATCCAAGGTTACAAAGTGCTTTCATAAAAAGATACATAAAATCAAGGAGCAGAACAAGAACATGTGAATTAATTACAAAACAAGTAATTGCGTAGGCCAATATATAGTCTTACCTGATGTGTCCATGTGGAAGCCTGCAGGCCTGTGCACAGTGTGGTGCACAGCACTGGGATGATAAAGGCTGAAGGCTGCGTGATGCAGATCGTGAGCCCTGGAGGTTGGGTAGCTGTCGGCTCCAAAGCCAAAGTCCATCCCATGATATGTGCCTCTGCCTGGGAGCAGCGCTGCTGGAGGCCTCGGCACCCACACCCGTCCAACGGTACTGTAGTCCAAACAGTCCAGGCTCCTGAGATGAGTGCTGAAACCATGGAAGCATCCTCCATCTCCTAATCCTAATCCAACAGTGTGGATAACAGGTTCACGAGGAGACGACGGTCCAAACCCAGAGCCCAGAATGTCATCGATGCTGAAGTTAGAGAACTTCTTGGTCGCTTCCATTTTATATAATATAATGGTTCTCAAAAGTGCCAAAGAAAACACGAGTCAGGTAAAAGTTCAGTGCGCAACACAAGAGTCCTTCTTATAAGCAAGCAGCTCACCTGTCCAGACTGAGAGAAAGGAGAGAGTGACTTCTGGACGTTCATGTCCAGTTCTTATAGCCCTGGTCCAGTTCAGACATTATCAGCCCATCATCATCACATCAAACAAGGTGATCAGCGCATCGTTAGCGCTCCTCTGTGTTCAATGGAAGTCCACTTTGTTCTTGTGTCCAGTCAATGGCTTCAGACACACATGAAGGCTGACCTGAGCCTTTGGTTCAAAGAACCATGGACTTTGATCTGACCCAGAATCAGACATGAAACCAGGGATCTGGACCGTCGAAATGTGTGCACTTGATCAAGTTTGTTTAAATGTATACTGGCTCTGATCCTCACAATATAGGCCCAATAGGCCAACAGACCTACAAGGAAACTGAGTCTACTGCTGTAGTGTAGCCTACTGTTATGGGCTATAAAAGTGCTAAAAATGTCCCAAATGCGAATCATTACGTTAACTTTCAATTACAGCTTAATGGTTATTGTCTGGGACTCATGTGTAATTTTACAATCTCTTTTGTACATAGACAGGCCTGATAGTGTTTGTATTTGTTGATGACATGTATGAATGTGCTCATTTTGCATGCTATAATTCTATATAGAAACATCTGTACAGCTTTTTATGAGTAGCATGAAGGAATCACACATGTCTAGTGTCCACACAACACAACACAACACAACACAACACAACACAACACAACACAACACAACACAACACAACACAACGAAACACAGTAGCCTGAGTGATGAGACGTGGCTACTAGTATCATAGATGTAAATTTTCTTTTAATCGATTTTGACATTTGAAAATCTATGATAAAGTCAGACAGAAATAGTAGCTATGATAGATCCGAGCCATTAAACACCTCACATGCATAGAGAGGTTAGTAAGGAATCAATGGACCCTTATGGATATGTAACTCAGGGAGTGTGCAAATGCATATTATGTGCAGGGAATCCATTCCACCACATTCATTAGCCTAAACACATCCACACATTGGACCAAATTAACACATCATTCAGGCTTAGGACCAATTAGTCTTTGAGTCCAGTTTTGGTTGCACACTGCACAATGATCCAACAATGATGAGCCTAAACATCAAATTAACACATCAGTCAGGCTTAGGCACAATTAGTCTTTGTTTGAGTCCAGTTTTGGTTGCACACTGCACACACAGTGATCCAAGAATGATTCTCTGCATGGCAAATACAAATAAATGTAATCCATAAAGTTTAAAAAAAGGCATTGACGATTTCTTGTATAGTATAGTATGTATACGACTTGATGAATTATAGACTACAAGAATAAACTGTTGAGCTTGTGTCAAAGTAAATGTTCTTGAAACGTTCATATTTCTTGAAACATTCATATATTCTAGATATATTGCACATACAGTGAATTATTCCAAGCCTTTTGTGTTCGAATTTGGAATTTATGGAATACAGCTCATGAATATCATATTTCAAAACATGGATTTATAATACAGAAATGTCAACGTTCTGAAGTCAGAGTTGATTGACGTCCAGTGGGAGATTTCAATTCGGGGTGCTATATATATGGCATCTGCAATGCTTTTTTTTAACACAATATTATATATTTTTCTGTACAGTATATACAGTAGTAAGCTATATATATCGGAGATGTACAGTAGGCTATCTGAGCTGTGTTTCTTTAGTTAGCGTTTTTGATTGATTCATTGGTTGATTGATTTCAAACTTTAACCCTTAGATGCACAAGTGGGGTCAAAAATGACCCCATGGGTTGTTATTCTTCAAAATCTTCATTAAAAGTTTTAATATTTTCATATACCAGCTATTTCTCATAAAACATGTTTGTGAGGCCATTTGCATTTGTATTTATGTTTTCATTAATTTTGATAAATTGCAGTTTTTGTATAACTGGAATTGTCCCTTGTGGATATGTAACTCAGAGAGTGTACAAATGGAACCAATGGACCCTACTACGGGTTCATTTAGTTCCTTTTGTACACTCTCAGTTAAATTAACATTGATTTTACAATATAAATTGGGGTCTAAGGGATAGAAATGCCATTAAATGGGGGTCCGTAGCCCTAATGCATCTGAAACTGGGGGTTCTTGAAATTAAAATGGTTGATAATCATAGGTTGTGGTTGTGGAAATGAATGGTTCACTGTATAGGCGGGGATATCAATTCATCAACAATGAACATATGTGCAGGGAATCCATTCCATTGCATTCATTAGCCTAAACACATCCACACATTGGACCAAATTAACACATCATTCAGGTCTTTGAGTCCAGTTTTGGTTGCACATGCACTGCACAGTGATCCAAGAATGATGAGCCTAAACACATCCACACATTGGACCAAATTAACACATCAGTCAGGCTTAGGCCCAATTAGTCTTTGAGTCCAGTTTTGGTTGCACACAGTGATCCAAGAATGATTCTCTGCATGGCAAATAATAATAAAAATAAATGTAATAAATAACGTTTAAATAAAGTATTGATGATGTATTGTTGATTGTATAGTATGTGGCTTGTTTAATTATAGGCTTCAAGAAGAAACTGGTGAGTATACATATCTAAAATAAAATTGTGTAAAAGTTACATTTCTTGAAACGTTCATATATTTCCTGAAACTTTCATATATTCTAGATACATTGTACACGCAGTGAATTATTCCAAACCTTTTTTAGTTATTTCTTTCATGGCATACAGCACATGAATATCAAAAGTGCATATTTCAAAATGTTAGAATATTACACAAGACACTCAAAACAAGGATTTATAGTAGAGAAATGTCAACCTTCTGAAGTCAGAGTAGCTTAAAGTCCAGTGGGAAGTTTATGCAGTCAGTAATGATTTTCTGCAATGCTTTTTTTACACAATATTCTATTTTTTTAGATGGATCTGTACAGTATATAGGCTATACATATCTGAGATGTACAGTATATTGGAGCTGTGTTTCTTTCGTTGCCTATATTGATTGATTGATTGATTGATTGATTGATTGATTGATTGATTGATTGATTTCGAACTTTAAAAAGACCAAGACAAAATAAAATACAAAGAAAACAAGCAATAAAACAGCATTAAAAACAAAATAGACCTAAAGCTCAATTGATAGGTTGAATGAATACTTTAT
Organism: Nannobrachium achirus; assembly: GCF_963921795.1. Taxonomy (NCBI): domain Eukaryota; kingdom Metazoa; phylum Chordata; class Actinopteri; order Myctophiformes; family Myctophidae; genus Nannobrachium; species Nannobrachium achirus. Next base: position 55,365,169 of record NC_137817.1, on the reverse strand, counting down.
TAACAGTTGGCAAAACAGTACAGAGCCCAATTATACAATGCTTAAAGCATGAACACAAAGTCTAGGTATTATTTCCATTGTGGTCATGTGTGTTCAATTCATCCAGACCTCCAGTCTAGGGAATCCACCTCACTGCAGAGGTGGTAATCATATGAAGGCATATAATACAGATTGATAAACTAATTAAATAATAATATTAATTAAAGTAAATTCCCCAGTGGGAATGGGCATTTACCCTAGTTATCTGTCCAGAGTCTAGAGCAGGCTGCTCTAGACTCTAGACTGGGGGTCACCATGGGTGATGTGTCGTGGTCTGCATGTCTTGGGTGCACTGTGGAGTAGCCTGGGCTATGGCGCCATCTGCTGGATGCACTGGAATTGTCCTTTCTGGATATGTAACTCAGAGAGTGTACAAATGGAACCAAATGGACCCTACTACGGGTTCATTTGGTACTTTTGTACACTCTCAGAGTTAAATTAACATTGATTTTACAATATAAACTGGCTGATAATCATAGGTTGTGGGAATGAATGGTTCACATAGGCGGGGATATCATCGTCAACAATGCACATAATTATGTGCAGGGAATCCATTCCACAGCATTCATTAACACATCCACACATTGGACCAAATTAACACATCAGTCAGGTCTTTGAGTCCAGTTTTGGTTGCACATGCACTGCACAGTGATCCAAGAATGATGAGCTTAAACACATCCATGTTATGTTGGATCAAATTAACACATCAGTCAGGCTTAGGCCCAATTAGTCTTTGAGTCCAGTTTTGGTTTACACACTGCACAGTGATCCAAGAATGATTCTCTCCATGGAAAATAATAATACAAATATATGTAACAAATAAAGTTTAAATAAAGTATTGACGATTTATTGTATAGTATATAGTATTCATATGGCTTGATGAGACCACAAGAATAATCTGGTGAGTTTAAAGATATTGTGATAGGCTATTGACATTTTCTTGAAACGTTCATATTTCTTGAAACTTTCATATTCTAGATACATTGCACATGCAGTGAATTATTCCAAACCTTTTTTTGTTAAAATTTGAAAGTCAGAGTTGCTTGAAGTCCAATGGGATGTTTCTGCAGTCAGTTATGATTTGGGGTGCTATGATCTTTTTTTACACAATATTATATATTTTTAGATGGATCTGTACAGTATATACATAGGCTGTACATAGATGTACAGTAGGCATATATCTGAGCTGTATAGCGTTTTTGATTGATTCATTGATTGATTGATTGATTGATTGATTGATTTCGAACTTTAAAAAACATAGACAAAATAAAATATGAAGAAAACAACAGCATTAAAATCAAAATACGACCTAATGCTCATGATTGGTTAAATTGAATACTTTATTAACAGTTGGCAAACTATACAGAGGTACAATCATACAATAATAATGCTTAAAGCGTGAACACAAAGTCTATAAGGGATTATTTCCATTGTGTGTTCAGTTAATCCAGACATCAAATTAGTAAATCCCGGATTGTTGCTTTAGGCAGTTGTGCTATTAAATAGTCAATAAATAAACATATGGTAAATTCAAACAAACAATTACAGACGTCAAATGCTTTATGCTTATCACGTTGTCGTCTTGTTCAATGGAAGTCCACTTTGTTGTTCAGTGTCCAGTCTATTGCTCCATGTCCACTCCAGACAGACATGAAGGGCTGACCTGAGCCTTTGGTCCAATGAACCAGTGTTGCTCGCCGAATATATCAGATATAAGCTCACAATGCTTATAGGGCATATTTTGAACCGTGGTGACCACAGGCCCTGGGCAGCCATAGCCTGGAGTCCTGGACACTGGACGGTGTACCATTGATTGAATAGGCATTATGCTGCCATAAACATATCCCATACATTATGGCCCCCTGGGGCTCTGATAACATACTGCTAGGCTCAGGAGGAGCTTATTGTATCAGCCATGTATTTCAGTGCAGTCCCGTGGTCTTGGACGCAACAGGGGGGCGAGAATAGGGAGACGGGTCCACTCTGCTGCAATGCTTCTTCTTGCTGCGAGCCCTGCGGTTCTTAAACCAGACCTGGAAGGAAACAAAAGAGACCCTTATGAGTTTATGGTGTTCATGAATGGTGACGCGCAAAGGGCCGCCGACGCGCGCCGCCGTGCGTAAAAGGAACGATTTGGATAGGTTTTTATGCGTCAATTTGTACTAGCCTGTATGTTCTTACCCGAACAGTTTCTTCAGTCAGCCCGGCGCTCCGTGCCAGTTGAGCCCGGGTCTCCACTCCGGGGTAGTCGGTGACCTCAAACAGTTTGTCCAGATGTTTGCTCTGACTGTCTGTGAACACTGTCCTCATCCGGCCTGTTGTTGCTGGACGAGGCTGCTGCTGGGAACTGGAGTTCTCCAGGGAAGACAACGGCTGGCGCCCTGCCAATAAAAAGAAACATGCATATACATTAGTGACAGTCAAAGGAAATTATAAATCACTTTATGGATATTATATTGGATCAAAAAGCAACATCGCAAACAAGCAATATAAAGTCTTACCTGTGTCCATGTGGAAGCCTGCAGGCCTGTGCACAGTGCTGTGCACAGCATTGGGATAAAGGCTGAAGGCTGCGTAATGCAGACCGTGCGCCCTGGAGGTTGGGTAGCTGTCGGCTCCAAAGCCAAAGTCCATCCCATGATATGTGCCTCTGCCTGGGAGCAGCGCTGCTGGAGGCCTCGGCACCCACACCCGTCCAACGGTACTGTAGTCCAAACAGTCCAGGCTCCTGGGATGAGCGCTAAATCCATGGAAGCATCCTCCATCTCCTAATCCTAATCCAACAGTGTGGATTACAGGTTCACGAGGAGGAGACGACGGTCCAAACCCAGAGCCCAGAATGTCATCGATGCTGAAGTTAGAGAACTTCTTGGTAGCTTCCATTTTATATAATATAATATAATATAATAGTTCTCAAAAGTGCCAAAGAAAACTGTGCCAGGGAAAAGTTCAGTGCGCAACACAAGAGTCCTTCCTATAAGCAAGCAGCTCACCTGTCCAGACTGAGAGAAAAGAGAGAGTGACTTCTGGACGTTCATGTCCAGTTCTTATAGCCCTGGTCCAGTTCAGACATTATCAGCCCATCATCCTCACATCAAACAAGGTGATCAGCGCATCGTTAGCGCTCCTCTGTGTTCAATGGAAGTCCACTTTGTTCTTGTGTCCAGTCAATGGCTCCGTGTCCACTTCAGACACACATGAAGGCTGACCTGAGCCTTTGGTTCAAAGAACCAGGGACTTTGATCTGACCCAGAATCAGACACGAAACCAGGGATCTGGACCGTCGAAATGCACATGTGTCCACTTGATCAAGTTCAGTCGAAACGACTTTAATCGATGTTAGTTTGTTTTAATGTATAGGCCTAGTGTATACTGGGTCTGATCCTCGCTGCCTATATGCTAATAATACAGACAAGGAAACTATAAGTCTACTGCTGTATAGGCTATAAATAAAGTGCTAAAATGTCCCGAATGTGAATTAAAGCATAATGGTTACGGCCGGGAATGTCTAATTTTACAATCTCTTTTGTACATATATATAGGCCTGATAGTGTTTGTTTTTGTTGATGACATGTATTATTGCGTTAATCTTGTATGCTATAATATTAATGAATTGAGGATTCACAGGACCTGTGTAAAGTGTAGGCCTACAATCAACCAAACAATCAAAAAGCGAAATACTTCAGCTTATATCATATTGTCCTTACATTCCCTGTTCAAATGGTTTGAGAGTGAACTGAAGTTAATTAAAGTTAGTGCCACTTTCAGATAGTGTGTAGTGTTCATAGAATGTGATGTGTAGGCCTAAAAAGGCCTTCGGAGACAAATACTTTCAATTGCAGTTCTGCATGCAGCAAAAAAGAAAAGAATGTGAATATAATTACATTCACAGTATTTAAATGAACACACATTATTATTTATTATTATTACCTTATTAGCCATGTAATTGTGTGTATTGCTAGAACCATTGCGCAGTAGCCAATATGCATTACTCTTCATTGATAAGTCATTAACCATCGATTAAAAACCAAATCAGAGAGAGTTCAATGGTGACCAAAGCGATTGATGGTCTATTTATCTTCTATTGATCTTGATTTGCTCCAAGTCTGAACGGCTCGTGTTGGATTTAAGCAACAACGGGCTAATAATTATAATACGAAGAGGGAGAAACTAATGAAGATTAACCAAATGTAAAGAACTGCTGGATATAACGGACCGATATGAAAAGTGTTGGGGGAAAATAATACCCTGGACTGGAAATGCACCAGCTGATTGACTGGCCGGGTTTCCAAAAGCGCAGTCGTACGTCGTGGCCTTCGTAAAGGATCTAATGTGAGTTTATTATGTCTGCAAGACTGCAACGAGGGTAGCCTTGTTACAAGCCTATGGTAGAAGCAAATGAAGAGGCTTGATTCATCAGGCTGGCCTTCATAGGCCTATCTATGTATAAAGTTACTGGGTGAAGATGACGAGAAGTTGGCAATACTATATAGGCCTACTACTAATATACTACTAATGAAAGTTAATTAAAGTTAATAAATACATTATATTGCCAAATATTATGTGTATTCTAAGAACCTTCGCGGAGTAGCCAATATGCATTAGGCCTACTCTTCATTGATGGGCCATTAACCATCGATTAAAACTAATTGATGTTAGATCAGATGAGAGAGTTTAATATTAAGCAAAGTGATTGATCTTCTATTGATCTTCTCCGAGTCTGAACGGCTTCTGTTGGATTAAAGCAACAACAATAATAGGCTAATAATAATAATAATAATAATAGACCTACATCAAGAAAATGAGGAGTTGATAGTGTATTCCAGAGTAAAGAACCTCATGTGTTTAATGGAGAAGTGAATATGAGTGATAGGACTATAGGGTGGAGATGAACGGATTGTCTGCATGCATGGTATTATAATCAGGGGTCATCAACCCTGATTATCAACACGTTTGTCCGTGGTGACTTGGTTTTGTCCGCGGCGATTTAGATTTTCTTTTTACACACCATTATAAATGTTTTAATTTCATCATTAGACCAAATTACTGAATATCAGTCATGTGACACTGATTTACTATGACACTATTATGAGTCCACTATATAGGTCTATACTAGGCCTACTAGTGGTTCTCAAATGTTTAATTTGCAAGGACCCCCATAACACTGCACTGGACAAATGGAACCAAATGGTCCCGTAAAGGGTCCATTTGGTTCCATTTGTAGGCCTATTCTCGGAGTTACAGACCTGTTCATCGGTCATTCAGGGCGATATCTTTATGTGTTTTTGGTAATTCGTTTTGTATGTGACCCCTGATTATAAGGTGTCAGGCATATTCGCCTAGAACATATTCGCCTACACGCATTTGGTCCTTTCGCCTGGCATTTTCGCCTTGGAGGAGAGTCTTTTCACCTACCTGTCTGAGCCATTTCGCCTACCCTCAATTCTGCTGTCAGACTGTCCATGTTTTCATATTATCTCTTTGTCATTTAAATATTATAGTGACTGTGACAGTGGTGTTACAAGTCAAACATACACAAGGCTATCCTATGCACTAGTAATCACATAAATATCAGAGCTATTGGAATCAGGTGCGCCCAAATAATGAATTAATCCATGTCCCGATACTATACATTCTTTGGTGCAGTATTGAACAGTATTGTAAAATGAACAGTATTGTAGGCCTATATTGTTTTAACATTAGGCTATACAACATATATATGTAGGCTATTAGCCTATATAGGTCTATACAGGGGCGGTGACGTTTCAATATTCAAATGGGTGCTCGTTTTTGACCCCGCCCCGCCCCCCCCCCCCCCTCCCCCCCCCCCCCGCCCCCGCCCGCCTGCCTGCCTGCTCGGCCAGCCGCTTAGACAAAATGATAATGACCATTGCTATGTTTGGCCACTAGAGGGCACTGAAAACCCACAACGCTAATATGTTCCCCATTTTCAGCAGTTTTGTGACACTTTGGTATCATGCCAATAAAGCTCCTTTGAATTTAATTGAAAACCAATGAAACAGAGCAGCCTGAATTAAAAATGCAGACAGGCCTATACTTGAGTAACTGTAAATGTACAAACGTATTGGTATCAAAATATCCCATTTCATGTCAGCAAAAGAAAAGGCATTTTTTTTTCCATCATTGAGTACTTTATTTACAGTTTGCCAATAGTACAGTGGTACGATAACGATGTCATAAAATGAATGCACTGTAGGAATTTTTTATGACACACGAGCAATCATGACTTTTCAGCAATCAGTGTGTTTCAACATCTTAACACAGTAATTAATGCATGATATTGCACCTACATTAACATGCTACAAGCAGAAACAGACCTTTTTTTCCCAAGATCTTTGTCTATTTTAATTGTGGAGGAACATGTTTTTTTTTTTTATGTAATATTTTCTGTGTAAAAAGAAAAAGAGAAAAAAAAACCCTAATAAATATTGTCAAAAAAAATGTGGACAATAATGTGTGAGAGATAGGCTACACTGCTGTCTTTTTATCCTTTACCTGCCAGGTTAAGACAATGCCATACATTAGCATTTCTAAAGGACAAGGGCACCTCGGCACAGGATTGGACGCTAGTTTGCTTTGCTGATCAGTGGGGGGAAAAAGTTTTATTTAGTATCACTTTAGTTAGTAGGCCTATCACTACAATATAGAAATACTCTGTTACAAATATAAGTCCTGAATTAAAAATGCTGGCATGCTTACTTGAGTAAAAGTCCAAAAGTATTGGTATAACATAAAAAGCCTACAAAAAGGAAAAGCTAGGCTTTAGGTCTATACTGTATAGACCTACTGTATATTTGTGTATTTATATTTTTTTGGCACTGTGTTGATAAGTAGTTCCTAATGTTTGGATGAATGGACCATTGTAAGTTCTTTGAGTTTGCAATATGCTTAGAAAAGTCACTTAAAATTGCAATCCATTATAGAAACGTTAAGCACTACTATTCTTTGTTGTGTTGTGTTTTTTTTTTTTTTCAAACTGTTCTCGACACTCGGCTGTACACAACAGTCCTTTTTATTTTTCTTACTGTCCTGTAACCTTAACTGGGTGACTTAATTTCCCCTTCCCCTTCTTTGTATATACTTACTGATTGTTTAGACTTACTGTTTTCTCTTTTATTATATATTTTTTCTCTCTCATTTTCTTTTCTTTACATATCTACTGCATAGTACTGTGTTCTATTCGTCTGTGTCATTCAATGTTATATGATATACTTTAATGGTTTCCTGTTGAAATAAGCTTAGTCTTTTCAGGATCTCATTTTAGTAGACCTTGTACCAGTGAACTGTACCGTCATGAAACTGTACATTTTCCTATGCAAACTTCTAATAAAGCCTTCAATCAATCAAATAGGCTTTAGGCTACATCAATTATATGTAATTCAAAGGAGCTTTACTGGCATGATAAAATACTATAATGCCTCATTCACATAGGGAGCAGCAAAGCTAAAGTTTAGCTTGCTTGGTCAATGTTATCTCAATGGAAACCAGCTTTAAAGCTTTCAAAGCTTTGTTCTGTGTATCTCCTGTATCTTTAAAGCTGGTTTCCATTGAGATAACATTGACCAAGCAAGCAAAACTTTAGCTTTGCTGCTCCCTATGTGAATGAGGCATAAGAACAGTTCAGTTGAGATTTTTTTTTTATTATTTTGGAGGTGGGGGTAGAATACTGTAGAGCTACATGGCTACATCACACAGAGTAGACATACAGCCAGGATGTGGAGGCGGGCTATGACGCTGGGTGACGCCCTCGAAAGGGACAAAGCCGACGTGTGATATCGGCCGAGTGCCAGGAATGCAGTTTGGCCAGTTTGGGGCGAACGACTGAGAATCAATGGGCTCTCATAACAGTACGCTCAAGCACTCACGCGCCCCCTATGTTCCCGCCGCTGGGTCTATATAAGATATAATGCTACACATAAATAGCCTATAGAATCAACCTTGCCTGTCAACAGGCATAAAAAACTATTTTGCCATTTTTTTAGGAATAAAATGTGATGTAAATAATAAATGTCAAATAAACTGTTAGATTCACTTGACACCACTGTCACAGTCACTATAATATTTAAATGACAAAAAGATAATATGCAAACATGGACAGTCTGACAGCAGAATTGAGGGTAGGCGAAATGGCTCAGACAGGTAGGTGAAAAGACTCCGTCAGGCCGCTTTTTTCAAACACATTTTTGGACACTGCTCCTACACATTTTGGCCTAAGATCACGCTGCGACCTGCAGGTCGCTTATCTCCCGATTAGGGAGTCTTACTGGTATTTAGCTCTGTTTATATGTGCAGTGTAGGTCACTCAATAGTTTGTCTTGGTCTATATTCCATGCTTTGTGAGTTTAAAGATAGGCTTTTATATTCAGACTTGTTTGCAATATTCAATTCAATATTATAGCATACAACATTAACACAATTATACATGTCATCAACAAATACAAACACTGCAGGCCTATCTTTGTATGTACAACAATTACAGACAATAACCATTAAGCTTTAATTGAAAGTTAACGTATTCACATTTGGGACATTTTTTGCACTTTAGCCTATTATAGTTTCCTTATATGTCTTTGTTATTAGCCTATTAGGCCTATATTGTCTGCGAGGATAGCCTAAAACAAACTTGATCAAGTGGACACATTTCGACGGTCCAGATCCCTGGTTTCGTGTCTGATTCTGGGTCAGATCAAAGTCCCTGGTTCTTTGAACCAAAGGCTCAGGTCAGCCTTCATGTGTGTCTGAAGTGGACACGGAGCCATTGACTGGACACAAGAACAAAGTGGACTTCCATTGAAAACAAAGGAGCGCTAACGATGCGATGATCACCTTGTTTGATGTGAGGATGATGGGCTGATAATGTCTGAACTGGACCAGGGCTATAAGAACTGGACATGAACGTCCAGAAGTCACTCTCTCTTCTCTCTCAGTCTGAACAGGTGAGCTGCTTGCTTATAAGAAGGACTCTTGTGTTGCGCACTGAACTTTTCCCTGACTCCTTGAGAAACTATTATATTATATAATATAAAATGGAAGCGGCCAAGAAGTTCTCTAACTTCAGCATTGATGACATTCTGGGCTCTGGGTTTGGACCGTCGTCTCCTCCTCGTGAACCTGTAATCCACACTGTTGGATTAGGATTAGGTGATCTAGCTGGAGGATGCTTCCATGGATTTAGCACTCATCCCAGGAGCCTGGACTGTTTGGACTACAGTACCGTTGGACGGGTGTGGGTGCCGAGGCCTCCAGCAGCGCTGCTCCCAGGCAGAGGCACATATCATGGGATGGACTTTGGCTTTGGAGCCGACAGCTACCCAACCTCCAGGGCGCACGGTCTGCATTACGCAGCCTTCAGCCTTTATCCCAATGCTGTGCACAGCACTGTGCACAGGCCTGCAGGCTTCCACATGGACACAGGTAAGACTTTATATTGGCCTTTACGCAATGACTTGTTTTGTAATGAATTCACATTGTTCTGCTCCTTAATTGATTTTACGTATATTTCTATTTAACCTTGTTTGCAATGTTGTTTTTAATCCAACAATATTCATAAAGTGATTCATAATTTCCTTATATGCCTATCACTAATGTATATGCATGTTTCTTTTTATTGGCAGGGCGCCAGCCGTTGTCTTCCCTGGAGAACTCCAGTTCCCAGCAGCAGCCTCGTCCAGCAACAACAGGCCGGATGAGGACAGTGTTCACAGACAGTCAGAGCAAACATCTGGACAAACTGTTTGAGGTCACCGACTACCCCGGAGTGGAGACCCGGGCTCAACTGGCACGGAGCGCCGGGCTGACTGAAGAAACCGTTCGGGTAAGAACATCATCCTAGGTTCTCCTAGGCTACAGTACAAATTGATTGCGTAAACATCTATCCAAAGCGTTCCTTTTACGCACGGCGGTGCGCGTCGTTGGTCCTTTGTGTTTCACAATTCATGAACAGCATAAACTCATAAGGGTCTCTTTTGTCTCCTTCCAGGTCTGGTTTAAGAACCGCAGGGCTCGCAGCAAGAAGAAGCATTGCAGCAGAGTGGACCCGTCTCCCTATTCTCGCCCCCCCTGCTGCGTCCAAGACCACCGGACTGCACTGAAATATATGGCTGATACAATATATTGAGCTCCTCCTGAGCCTAGCAGTATGTTATCAGAGCCCCAGGGGGCCATAATGTATGGGATATGTTATTTATGGCAGCATAACGCCTATTCAATCGGCTGATAACGTGGGGATCGCCGGCGTGGAGCCTTTAGTTCCTCTGAATGGTACACCGTCCAGTGTCCAGGACTCCAGGCTATGGCTGCCCAATGCCTGTGGTCACCACGGTTCAAAATATTCCCAAATGGACTTTCTGCACTTTTAATTACAACACAGTAATGCTAACAGCAAGTGTTTGATTATAACGTCTGTAATGGTTTGCTTGAATTCATTTTAGGGTTATGTTATTTATTGATTTATTATTTATTGGCACAACAACTGCCAACTATATATATAATGCATATTATTATTTAATTAGTTTATCAATCGCTATTAGTAGGCCTATATGTTCATAATATGATTACCACCTCTGCAGTGATTGGAGATTTCCCGTCTGGATGAACTGACTGCATGACCACAATGGAAATACGCCCTTAGAGTAGACTGTTTGTGATTATGCTTTAAGCATGTACCGTACTATAATTGTAACAATGTACTATTTTGCAAACTGTTAATAAAGTATTAATTCAACCAATCAATTGACCATTAGGTCCTATTTTGTTTTTAATGCTGTTTTAATCAATCAATCAATCAATCAATCAAAATAGGCAAAAGAAACAGCTCAGATACATCTCAGTTATATATAGCCTACTGTATAATACTGTATTGGCCCATACTCACCAGTTTCTTCTTGTAGCCTATTTACATGTGGCGGAGAGAGTCGCAGACTCGCAGCCCCAGCCTGAAGCCTCAGAAATTCAAGTATCTCCCTCGTTCCATAGGGATATCCCTTTGGAGTAATGGTTAAGATATTGGACTTTCACGTGGGAGGCCTGGGTTCAAAGCCCGGGTTGGGAGGTTCGCATCACCTTAGTTACAATGGTGCGGTGACCCAGATCGGTCTTCCCCGTAGGAGGAGGTCTAAAGGGGGGTGAGTGTGACGGAGAGAGTCGCAGCCCCAGCCTGAAGCCTCAAAAAGTCTAGTATCTCCCTCGTTCCATAGGAATATCCCTTTCGAGTAATGGTTAAGATATTGGACTTTCACGTGGGCGGCCCAAAGCCTGGGTGGGGAGGTTTGCAACTTTGCATCACCTCTGTTACACATGTAACGACTTAATTCATCAAGCCATATACTATAAAATAAATCGTCAATACTTTATTTAAACGTATCTGTTACATTTATTTGTATTTGCCATGCAAATCATTCTTGGATCACTGTGCAGTGTGCACCAAAACTGGACTCAAAGACCTGACTGATGTGTTAATTTGGTCCAATGTACAATGTGTGGATGTTTTTAGGCTCATCATTCTTGGATCACTGTGCAGTGTGCACCAAAACTGGACTCAAAGACTAATTGGGCCTAAGCCTGACTGATGTGTTAATTTGGTCCAATGTGTGGATGTGTTTAGGCTCATCATTCTTGGATCACTGTGCAGTGTGCACCAAAACTGGACTCAAAGACCTGACTGATGTGTTAATTTGGTCCAATGTGTGGACGTGTTTAGGCTAATGAATGCTGTAGAATGGATTCCCTGCACATATGTTCATTGTTGATGAATTGATATCCCCTCCTACAGTGAACCATTCATCCCCACAACCTATGATTATCAACATTTTAATTTCAAGGACCCCCAGTGTGTCATGCATTAGGGCTACAGACCCCCATGTAATGGCATTTCTATCTCTGAGACCCCAATTTATATTGTAAAATCAATGTTAATTTAACTCTGAGAGTGTACAAAAGGAACCAAATGAACGCGTAGTAGGGTCCATTTTGTTCCATTTGTACACTCTCTGAGTTATATAATAAGGGACAATTCCAGTGATACAAAAACTGCAATTTATTAAAATTAATGAAAACATAAATAAAAATGCAAATGGCCTCATTTCACAAACATTATGAGAAATACCTGGTATGAAAATATTAAAACTTTTAATGTTAAAGATTTTGAAGAATAACAACCCATGAGGTCATTTTTGACCCCACTTATGCATCTAAGGGTTAAAGTTTGAAATCAATCAACCAATGAATCAATCAAAAACGCTAACGAAAGAAACTGTGTTCCATAAATTCCAAATTCGAACAAAACATGTTTGGAACAATTCACTGCATGTGCAATATATCTAGAATATATGAATGTTTCAAGAAATATGAACGTTTCAAGAACATTTACTTTGACACAATATCCTTAAACTCACCAGTTTATTCTTGTAGTCTATAATTCATCAAGTCATATAAGTAGATACTACTATACAAGAAATCGTCAATACTTTATTTAAACTTTATGCATTATATTTATTTTTATTTTCCATGCAGAGAATCATTCTGGGATCACTGTGTGTGCAGTGTGCAACCAAAACTGGACTCAAACTAAGACTAATTGGGCCTAAGCCTGACTGATGTGTTAATTTGGTCCAATGTGTGGATGTGTTAGGGTCATCATTCTCATGATTTTTCAACCATTTTAATTTCAAGGACCCCCAGTTTGACATTAGGGCTAAGGACCCACATTTAATGGCATTTCCATCTCGTGAGACCCCAATTTATATTGTAAAATCAATGTTAATTTAACTCTGAGAGTGTACAAAATGAACCAAATGAACCTGTATAGTGTCCATTTGGTTCCATTTGTACACTCTCTAAATTATATATCCATAAGGGACAATTCCAGTGCATCCAGCAAATGGCGCCATAGACCAGGCTACACATTGCACCCAACACATGCAGACCACAGACAAATCACCCATGGTGACCCCCAGTCTAGAGTCTAGAGCAGGCAGCAGTCAGCAACCTTTTTGAAATGAAGTGCCATGTTTTTATTTTTTAGATATATCAGTCAGTGTGCCATGTCAACATACATTATAATGACACCCCATCAAAATTCGGACATATTTTGATTGTCAGAACATTGTTATAAGATCATTAGACTCAATAACCCACCTATCTCCCTGACTCCCTCCCCAGTCAAAGTTCAGACTTTTAATGAATGTAGAATGGTGTGCAGGATGCAAATTAGGTGGCTTCATTTTATTGACAACGTTTAAAACAATATTTGATTTTAAAATATAAATCCTCTCTCTCACACTTCTTCCAGCATGCCATGGCTTCTGTCTGATTCTGGGTCAGATCAAAGTCCCTGGTTCTTTGAACCAAAGGCTCAGGTCAGCCTTCATGTGTGTCTGAAGTGGACACGGAGCCATTGACTGGACACAAGAACAAAGTGGACTTCCATTGAACACAAAGGAGCGCTAACGATGCGCTGATCACCTTGTTTGATGTGATGATGATGGGCTGATAATGTCTGAACTGGACCAGGGCTATAAGAACTGGACATGAACGTCCAGAAGTCACTTTCTCTCTTCTCTCTGGACAGGTGAGCTGCTTGCTTATAGGAAGGACTCTTGTGTTGCGAACTGAACTTTTCCCTGACTCGCATTTTCTTTGGCACTTTTGAGAACTATTATATTATATAATATAAAATGGAAGCGACCAGGAAGTTCTCTAACTTCAGCATCGATGACATTCTGGGCTCTGGGTTTGGACCGTCGTCTCCTCCTCGTGAACCTGTAATCCACACTGTTGGATTAGGATTAGGAGATCTAGCTGGAGGATGCTTCCATGGTTTCAGCACTCATCCCAGGAGCCTGGACTGTTTGGACTACAGTACCGTTGGACGGGTGTGGGTGCCGAGGCCTCCAGCAGCGCTGCTCCCAGGCAGAGGCACATATCATGGGATGGACTTTGGCTTTGGAGCCGACAGCTACCCAACCTCCAGGGCTCACGGTCTGCATCAAGCAGCCTTCAGCCTTTATCATCCCAATGCTGTGCACACTGTGCACAGGACTGCAGGCTTCCACATGGACACAGGTAAGACTTTATATTGGCCTTTACTCAATGACTTGCTTTGTAATTAATTCACATTGTTCTTTGTGTATATTTCTAACCTTGTTTACAATGTTGTTTTTTACATTTTAATCCAATATAATATCTATAAAGTGATTTATAATTTCCTTTGACTGTCACTAATGTATATGCATGTTTCTTTTTATTGACAGGGCGCCAGCCGTTGTCTTCTCTGGAGAACTCCAGTTCCCAGCAGCAGCCTCGTCCATCAACAACAGGCCGGACGAGGACAGTGTTCACAGACAGTCAGAGCAAACATCTGGACAAACTGTTTGAGGTCACCGACTACCCCGGAGTGGAGACCCGGGCTCAACTGGCACGGAGCGCCGGGCTGACTGAAGAAACCGTTCGGGTAAGAACATCATCATTATACGCTACAGCAACAGTACAAATTGAGCGCGTAAAAACCTATCCAAAGCGTTCCTTTTACGCACGGCGGCGCGCATCGTCGGCCCTTTGCGCTTCACCATTCATGAACAGCATAAACTCATATGGGTCTCTTTTGTCTCCTTCCAGGTCTGGTTTAAGAACCGCAGGGCTCGCAGCAAAAAGAAGCATTGCAGCAGAGTGGACCCGTCTCCCTATTCTCGCCCCCCTGCTGCGTCCAAGACCACCGGACTGCACTGAAATACATGGCTGATATAATAAGCTCCTCCTGAGCCTAGCCGTATTAACGGACCCCTATATCGGGCCATACTCAGTGTTGCCGTGGTCTTGGGTCGCGCGCCCCCGACGACCCATATCTTTTTTGAGCCAGGGTCTCGCACCCCCCAAGTTAACACCTCGACAACTGTTTTAACAAAGAAACAAGCCTATTTTCATATCAATAGACCTGTATAGTAGGTGTTGAGCGACGTTCGCGACCCCCCAAACATTGAATCACCACTGCACCACTGGCCATACTGTATGGGATATGTTATGTAATGTATGTAATGTATGGCAGTTTAGAGCATATTCAATCGGCTGATAACGTGGGGATCGTCGGTGTCTCTAGTCTTTAGTTCCACTGTTCTGAACGGTAGAACCCTTGACCGTCCAGTGTCAGGGATATGGCTGCCTGTTGTCACCACGGTTTAAAACATTTATGCACTTTCTGCACTGTTTTAATTACAACACGATGATGCTAACAGCAAGTGTTTGATTATAACGTCTGCAATTCTTTGTTTGAAATCTTAGGGTTATGTTATTTATTGACTAAGTCTAAACAACTGCCACAAAAAGTATCCCTAAGCATTGTGAGCTTCGGCGAGCTCCCTTCATGTCTGTCTGCGTGTCTGGAGTGGACATGGAGCAGTTGACTGGACACTGAACAACAAAGTGGACTTCCATTGAACACGAGGACAATGTGATAAGCGTTTGAATTGTTTGAATTTACCATAGGTTTATTTATTGACTATTAGCACAACTGCTTGGAAATAAGCCCTTCTAGACTTTTTGTGTTTATGCTTTAAGCATATTGTATAATTGTACCTCTGTATATTTTGCAAACTGTTAATAAAGTATTCTTTCAACCAATCAATTGAGCATTAGGTCCTATTGTTTTTAATGATGTGTTGTTGTGTGTTTTCTTTGAATTTTATTTTGTCATTGTCTTTAATGTTTGAAATCAATCAATCAATCAATCAATCAATCAATCACTCAATCAAAATAGGCAAAGAAACAGCTCAGATATACTGTACATCTCAGATAGCCTACTGTATACTGTACAGATCCATCTAAAATATACAATATTGTGTAAAAAAGCATTGCAGATGCCAACTTCCCACTGGACTTCAAGCAACTCTGACTTCAGAAGGTTGACATTTCTTTATTATAAATCCATGTTTTGAGTGGTTTGTACCTAATATTGTAATATGTTGAAATATGCACTTCCTATTCATGAGCTGTATGCCATAAAAATACAAAATTGGAACAAGAAACGGTTTGAAATAATTCACTGCATGTGCAATGTATCTAGAATATGAAAGTTTCAAGAAAATGTAGGTATTTTACACAATATTCAATTATTTTAGATGGATCTGTAATATCTGTAGGCCTATATATAATTTATAAACTTTATTACAGGCTCAGGGCCCACAGGGTAGAAAACAATACATTTACATTACAAACATAATAAAAATCGAACCTCTGTTCGAAGTGGAGCTGTGTGTGTGTGTGTGTGTGTGTGTGTGTGTGTGTGTGTGTGTGTGTGTGTGTGTGTGTGTGTGTGTGTGTAACAGCGCCCCTCCCTTAACGTGTGGTCAGAAAAGGTTACTGCAGGCTACAGACAGACACGGAGACAGACAGACAGACCCACACACACGGCCACGTATAGGGAGCTTGTGTTCCACACAGCTCCAAAAATAAAAATCAAACCTCGGTTCGAAGTGGAGCGGTGAATCTGAGCAGCTATTCACGATATTCCTGGCCCCGCCCCCGGCTTCCTGTTCATATCCTGAAAGAAAATAAAAAACATCATTTGGTTTCCTGTGTCCTTGCATTAAAGTGTCAGTAGAGGCGCTCTGGGCTCTTGGCTCTGAATGAACCGGTGTTGCCATGTCTGCTTATAATAAGCAATTGGTGTCGTTGTTTATTGGGCTTACTTTCTAATATTTTTTAAACCAGTGGTTCCCAAATCTTTTCATATCAAGGACCCCAGATGAACAGATTTGTCCACAGTCGCAGACCCCCATCTGAAAATATGTGGTGCCAGGGACCGCCACACAGATTTGTGTTGTTAAAATGTTTCAAAAATATTCAAATTATTTTAGTTTTTTCTTTCCTCTATATTTTTTAAATAGCAAATATACAAGCTCACAATGTGTCACAATGTGACACATTGTGAGCTTGCTGATCTGCTATTAAATGTAAAGTAGTAAAACTGAACCTAGTTAATTCTATTGGGCTTATTATTCATAGACCTGGCCGCTTGTCTCTGGCAATATCTGGCAACAGACAATTCCCTGTCACTTCCTTGGGATCTCTTGTTCTTCGACTTGGGAGGAAGTGAAAAGATGTTTAAAAATGCTCCAGCGCCCTCTGTAAAAGGAAAATGGCAGCCTCCATAGAATGGCCAGGAATATCGTGAATACCCTGTGTGTGTGTGTGTGTGTGTGCGCGTGTGTGTGTGTGTGTGTGTGTGTGTGTGTGTGTGTGTGTGTGTGTGTGTGTGTGTGTGTGTGTGTGTGTGTGTGGTGAGTGTGCCTGGCCTGCACAAAACAGCGCCCCTCTTTAACTAGTGTGTTGTGTGTGGCCACTCAAGGTATTGCCAGGCTACGGACGGACGGACACGGCCAGCCAGCCAGCCAGCCACATACCCACGGACATACCTGTCTATTGGGAGCGCTTTCACCGCTCCAAAAAAACAGAAACAGTACATATACCCAGCCCCACCGGAGTAAAAAAAGGCACTCATGCCAGTGTCCTCTTATAGTAGACATGTACCGGACAGAGCTACGTCCAGGGTCGGACATCAGTCCAATTAATCCATTTAAGGAGCGGTCCAGTCTGCACATGAACTTATAAGTAAGGTTCCTTAATAGAGCCATGAAGGTGGTGAGACCTAAAGAAACAAAGAGCTCACTGGCGCCCTTGTGCTCCTGTTTTTTTTTTTTTTTTTTTGCAGTATTCGAAGGCAGTCATTGTAGGCTACTGCAGCTTCCGTAAGCTCTCTTTCTTATACTTCACCCAAAGAGGGGCTGTATATAGAGGGGTGCAGTATACTCACCAGTTTCTTCTTGTAACCTATAATTCATCAAGCTATAAAAATACTATATAGGCCAACAAGAAATCATCAATACTTTATTTAAACTTTATTTATTCCATGTATTTGTATTATTATTTTCCATGCAGAGAATCATTCTTGGATCAGTGTGCAGTGTGCAACCAAAACTGGACTCAAAGACTAATTGGGCCTAAGTCTGACTGATGTGTTAATTTGGTCCAATGTGTGGATGTGCTAATGAATGCTGTGGAATGGATTCCCTGAACATAATATGTTCATTGTTGAAGAAATTCCACTCCATTCATTCCTACAATGATTATCAACTATTTTAATTTCAATGAAGACCCTCTGTTTTAAGCTACGGGCCCACATTTAATGGCATTTCTATCTCTGAGACCCCAATTTATTTAGTAAAATCAGAGTTACATCCTGTTTGGCCCAGTGGGAATGGGCCTTTAGGGTCCATTTGATTCCTAACATTCAGCTGGGGACCCCCTGGAACTCCCTCAAGGACCCCTGGGGGTCCCCGGACGGTCGGACCCCACTTGAGGACAAATGCTACAACCTGTGCTGTCCTGCAATTCTATAGCCTATAGCACAGCAAAAATTCAGGAGTTGAAATATCAGGGTTAAAAATTACAGAGTTGATTTCCACTCCCAAAGTGTCATTTTAACACATTCCGATTCAAATTGGGTTCAGAGTTGGAGTTATTTGAAAGAGTTGATTATGTCAGTGTTACCAAACTCTGCCCTGAGTTCATTCACTGTGTTTGGAGTTATTTTATAAAGTTGATCTCTGGGACTTTCCACCCGGAGTTGAAATGAACTCCCTTTGGAGTTATTTTATATAGTTGATCTCTGGGAGTTTCCACTCGGAGTTCATTTCAACTCCCAGAGAGTAATTTGAACACACTCAACTAACTCATCAGAGAGTCAATTAAGCCCCTCCTGCCCACACCTGCATTCATTTTGAATTGATTGATGAAGAGAACAGACCAACGGTCACACAGTGAACTTTTCTTCAATGTGTTCGTCTTAAACATAATTTGGTAAGTACAGACTTTATTTATTAAAATAATTGTATTTGTGTGCTGCACACTGCAGTATGTAGCTACAAGAAAACATCCATGAAGCGATGTAGGCCAATTGCTAGGCCTATTACACAATGTTTGTCTAAACTAGTAGGCCTAGGTGTAATGGTGAAGTGAACATGCTTTGCACAAACCATGGAGTCTGGTCTCCATGGCCGTTTGTGCCGAAAATATACGTTTATTCTTAACAGTGATATTATTATCTCACTCAAGCCCCACTTACTCAGGTATGACTTAAATTATTTCACAGTGTAATGAAATCAAGACTAGCTCCCGGTTGTCATTCGGTCTTTAGCCTACTCAATTGTTAATTCATTTAACCAAGTGCGAGGTGGTGGTTTTTATTTTGACCCTATTTCCCCCCCGATATGATCCACATATTGTGCAATGACGTTACAACCAAACCGGTCCGGAACGTTGTGAACCAAACGCTATTCATTAGAGGCTGAGCAGCCCAGTGTCCACCCGCCTGGTGCCGACTAGACTGGAGTGGAGAGGAGAGAGCGAGGAGGAGGAGGACCTCGCTGGGGGTTTCACGGGACTGCGCCCGCTCTCCTCGCCGCCCCAAAACGCGTGGCTAACCCGCCTCTCATTGAAAATGAATTGCTAGGAGGCGCGTAGTGTGGAACCAAGCGGTTGTTTCATGCCGTGGTTTATGTTATGTACCGTGGGCTGGAGTGGGATTTCGAGTGTCTTCCAATGTGATGTTGAGGCATTAACTTTATAGGAGCTCATCTCGGAGCACAACAGTACAGTATGCAGCGACGGGTGCACTGTTCCATGGGGCTATGGTGGGAGAAGTACTCAAATGGTTTACTCAAGTAAAAGTATCAATACTGCAAACCGCGTCGCATTGCAATACTGCAATGCGACGGCTTGTAGCTTGTAGCTCGGTCATGTCCTAATATTTCTATATACATTTTGCATATTTCAGTATTTTCTACATTTGTACTTTTAAGTGTACATTTTGATACGAATACTTTGTACAAAATGTACTCAAGTAAATTCCGGACATTTACTTTTACAGTTGCTATATTGCAGTAGCTTGATACTTAAACCTATTGATACTTTAAGTAAAATGTTAAGTACCTTTTCCACCACTGCCACCACCTGTTGCAAAAGCTCTGAAGGCATGATTTTAGGAGGATGGCTTTATTCATTTACTACAAATGTACTGTGTATCATTAATGTCAATGAAGGTAGGATGGGGAGATTCTCTAACATTGTTTTCTAACCAAATAACCATGTTTTTCCCCAATGAAATTTCCAATTTTAAAAGCTTTTTTGCCTACTGTATCTACATGTAGTAACTAAGCTTAATTTTAGTTAATTTACTTTTATTTTATTGCAGGTTTGAGTAAACATGCTGGTCCAGGTGAGGTACAGACAATTGCAGAAGTATGTGAAATTGGAAGAAGTTGAAGGACGGTTTGACTTTGTGCAGTTTGATCTAAAAGGTAACAATAAGCATAATATCATGGCACATTGATTTTGTAAGGGACCATGTTTTGTAAGGGACAATGTTATAGGTTTATTTTTGCAACCATTGACAGCCCATACATCCAAACAGAACAGTTTAGATGAATCTGATTGTATTAAACACCAACTGGCCAACACTGTCACTGTATGGAAAGCTTCCATAGAAGTCTCGTTATTGAAAATGAGTGCTTCCAAACTCCAACACTTAGAAAAAAGAATCACCTGCACATGCTCATAACACACATTGCAGATAGAAAACCATACAACTGTAATGTTGAGTATAACATTGTTTAATGCAGTGGTTCTCAAAATGTGTGCCTTGATAGAAGTCTAGCGGTGCAGCAGAATGCTTTGATAATATTTGGAATTCATCAATATTGCTCCAGTTTAAAAATAGCTTATCTAAAGCTCACGTGTCACAAGCTAGTAGTTCTGCTATTTTTGGTGAATGTTATCCCAGAATAGGGATGCTGGTGTTCCATGGGGTTAAATGTCAAGCATAAAGTCATTTTCAATTTGTCTTAATGGAAGCAGATTCTCTCAAGTTTTCCTTGTGACACGTATTGTATCTTTGGGGGAAACATTTGTATAAATTATGATTGTATTAAAAACATAATTTAGAGTTGCTTACGGCTAGGTTTATTTAATAATTTTACAGTAGATTTAATGGGAAGTAATTTGCTGTCAGACAAACAGCTGTCTTGAAAAGCACATTCTTCTTGACTTGATCTTTTCCAGTCAAAGAGAGATTTTGCCTGCCACCCGATGCAGCCGTTACTTACAAGGATGCAACAGGGACTGATGTTGATCCTGAAATATTCAGCGACCTCGTTGGACTGGGCAATGTGGTCCTGACAGTTTTCTCGAATGACGGTGAGTTCTAAAGCAGGGCATCTAAGCAAGCGCTCTACAACCTACAGAACACAAATATTTAGTCTACCTCTTTTTTTTCTTTAGAATTTTCAGATTCCTCCACTTCTGCTTCTGAGATTTCTGACTGCAGCTCCAGCTCAAATGCATCAACACTAATCTTAGATGAGGCCCCTAGTAAGAGACCAAGAATTGAGGAAACATCTGGTGCAGTGTCTGCTAAACAGGTATCAGTTTTATTCTCATGTGTTGCATCAAATGTTTTTTACATTCAGTCTTTGGAAAGGTGATTTACCACCAGTGTTTTGTGTGTTCTTTCTTTTGCTTTTTATTAGTTGGTTGAAGCTGTGCTACGAAGCAAGTCTGGTGGTCAAAAGATTCTAAATGAGTACCAAACAACAGAGACCCTAACAGATGGGACAAGACGAGAAATGGTTAACATCCTGGTATCTCACATAGTGGATAATCATGAGTATGTTTAGTTCTTATTTATGTAAAATAACTGCATGGGCTTGGCATATCTTTACGGTAGATGGTGGTTCTCAACCTGTTCAGGCCCCAAAATTATCACATTTGAACTGGGAACCCCCACCCTGATGAGCACTAAGAGTTGAGCCATTACATTTTGTATAACACGGTTCTATTGTGAAAATTGCAGATCTACATGCTCACAACGACATTGGGAGCATGTAATTCTGCTATTTTCTCAATTTTTGCTTCTAAATTTGTCCAATGTTTAATTTGTCCTTTTAGAGGTATTAAAAAGTCCTTAAATTGATACTTAGAAATGTGCATATACCTTCTATACACTTAACACTTTGTTAGTTTGTTTACTGTTGATGAGAAAACAATGTTGAACATTCAGTGAATCATCTGGGGACCAACCAAAGAGACCACCAGGGGGTCCCCACCCACAGGTTGAGAACCACTGATTTAGATTACTAATTTAATATATCCTCACAGGTTCCTCCCCACTAAAGCAACCAGAGAAGAGTATGCCCTTGGGATAGTGATGCTTTTCCCTTCCCTCAAGGATCCATATTCCAAGAAAGGCTATGTATGTAATCATTATTATTGTTTGCTATCATATCCTTCCATTATGTGTTAAAGCTGTGTGCATTACACTGACAGTTCTTGTGAGCCAATTATGACAACACATTTATTTATTTTCAGGAACAGTTCTATGATGCTCAGAGCAACACAGGATTCATTGCTTGGCGTCTAAAAACTGTCAAAAGGAAGTCCAAACAAAGTCCAGGATCTGCACCGTCACCAAACAGCTCTACTGCTCAATCTGGTCCAGGTGAGGTACAGACAATTGCAGAAGTATGTGAAATTGGAAGAAGTTGAAGGACGGTTTGACTTTGTGCAGTTTGATCTAAAAGGTAACAATAAGCATAATATCATGGCACATTGATTTTGTAAGGGACCATGTTTTGTAAGGGACAATGTTATAGGTTTATTTTTGCAACCATTGACAGCCCATACATCCAAACAGAACAGTTTAGATGAATCTGATTGTATTAAACACCAACTGGCCAACACTGTCACTGTATGGAAAGCTTCCATAGAAGTCTCGTTATTGAAAATGAGTGCTTCCAAACTCCAACACTTAGAAAAAAGAATCACCTGCACATGCTCATAACACACATTGCAGATAGAAAACCATACAACTGTAATGTTGAGTATAACATTGTTTAATGCAGTGGTTCTCAAAATGTGTGCCTTGATAGAAGTCTAGCGGTGCAGCAGAATGCTTTGATAATATTTGGAATTCATCAATATTGCTCCAGTTTAAAAATAGCTTATCTAAAGCTCACGTGTCACAAGCTAGTAGTTCTGCTATTTTTGGTGAATGTTATCCCAGAATAGGGATGCTGGTGTTCCATGGGGTTAAATGTCAAGCATAAAGTCATTTTCAATTTGTCTTAATGGAAGCAGATTCTCTCAAGTTTTCCTTGTGACACGTATTGTATCTTTGGGGGAAACATTTGTATAAATTATGATTGTATTAAAAACATAATTTAGAGTTGCTTACGGCTAGGTTTATTTAATAATTTTACAGTAGATTTAATGGGAAGTAATTTGCTGTCAGACAAACAGCTGTCTTGAAAAGCACATTCTTCTTGACTTGATCTTTTCCAGTCAAAGAGAGATTTTGCCTGCCACCCGATGCAGCCGTTACTTACAAGGATGCAACAGGGACTGATGTTGATCCTGAAATATTCAGCGACCTCGTTGGACTGGGCAATGTGGTCCTGACAGTTTTCTCGAATGACGGTGAGTTCTAAAGCAGGGCATCTAAGCAAGCGCTCTACAACCTACAGAACACAAATATTTAGTCTACCTCTTTTTTTTCTTTAGAATTTTCAGATTCCTCCACTTCTGCTTCTGAGATTTCTGACTGCAGCTCCAGCTCAAATGCATCAACACTAATCTTAGATGAGGCCCCTAGTAAGAGACCAAGAATTGAGGAAACATCTGGTGCAGTGTCTGCTAAACAGGTATCAGTTTTATTCTCATGTGTTGCATCAAATGTTTTTTACATTCAGTCTTTGGAAAGGTGATTTACCACCAGTGTTTTGTGTGTTCTTTCTTTTGCTTTTTATTAGTTGGTTGAAGCTGTGCTACGAAGCAAGTCTGGTGGTCAAAAGATTCTAAATGAGTACCAAACAACAGAGACCCTAACAGATGGGACAAGACGAGAAATGGTTAACATCCTGGTATCTCACATAGTGGATAATCATGAGTATGTTTAGTTCTTATTTATGTAAAATAACTGCATGGGCTTGGCATATCTTTACGGTAGATGGTGGTTCTCAACCTGTTCAGGCCCCAAAATTATCACATTTGAACTGGGAACCCCCACCCTGACGAGCACTAAGAGTTGAGCCATTACATTTTGTATAACACGGTTCTATTGTGAAAATTGCAGATCTACATGCTCACAACGACATTGGGAGCATGTAATTCTGCTATTTTCTCAATTTTTGCTTCTAAATTTGTCCAATGTTTAATTTGTCCTTTTAGAGGTATTAAAAAGTCCTTAAATTGATACTTAGAAATGTGCATATACCTTCTATACACTTAACACTTTGTTAGTTTGTTTACTGTTGATGAGAAAACAATGTTGAACATTCAGTGAATCATCTGGGGACCAACCAAAGAGACCACCAGGGGGTCCCCACCCACAGGTTGAGAACCACTGATTTAGATTACTAATTTAATATATCCTCACAGGTTCCTCCCCACTAAAGCAACCAGAGAAGAGTATGCCCTTGGGATAGTGATGCTTTTCCCTTCCCTCAAGGATCCATATTCCAAGAAAGGCTATGTATGTAATCATTATTATTGTTTGCTATCATATCCTTCCATTATGTGTTAAAGCTGTGTGCATTACACTGACAGTTCTTGTGAGCCAATTATGACAACACATTTATTTATTTTCAGGAACAGTTCTATGATGCTCAGAGCAACACAGGATTCATTGCTTGGCGTCTAAAAACTGTCAAAAGGAAGTCCAAACAAAGTCCAGGATCTGCACCGTCACCAAACAGCTCTACTGCTCAATCTCCCGGAGGCCCAACTGCCCAGAGGGTCGTTAATACAGAAGAGCAGCTTGATGGGGATGCTTGCAAAGAGGCCATGTCTTTGCTCAACCATACCACTGACAACTCCCAGATCTTCCAGAAGATGAGACAGACCTTTCAGCACCGCCAGAAGCTTGTTAATGACCCCAGCAAAGGTGATGTCCTTGCTGCCTTCCCAAGATTCCTGGATACCAAAGGATTGGTAAGTTGCAATGAAATGTTTAGACTAGACCTGGGAGAGTACTTGTTCTTTTTAGTTTTAGTCTTGCACCGACAATGGACACTCTTTTTTTTCTTCTTTTTTTGGCTCTGCACTATTAGGTTGTTGTAATAGCATTATTTGGCATGGCGATGAGTTACTTATAGCACTGACTAGCATTGACTGTTATGGACACTTTCGTTTGGCACTGTATGTGTATAAATAGTTGTGCTTAAGGATTGCTATTTGTTTAGTTGGCCATTTTCAATATGAGCATTGACTGTTTTGTATATATTCTTCGTTCCCTTTTCTTGATGCACCTTGCTCTTTACTGTACTGTTTTTTTTATTCTTTTCATACTTCTCTGTAAATATCCTCATCTAGACTTGCTTGAAATTTGAAAGCCTTTCTGTTGTAGTAATGTACAGTAATGTTTTCTTTAAAGGTGGAGCAAGACTTCGTTCTCCTTTTTAACGAAGACATCTCGTCCCAGCTACTGAAGAAGTGGGATTCCATATTTAAGGAAGCCATCATTAAAGAGGCCTCAAAGCTCACTGCAACACCTGAGGTGCGTCGCTTGGTGCAGTCAGCAGAAAGTCCCCCAGGAAGTGATCCTGATGATGCAACAAGTGAGTTATTCATTATAACATTTGCAAAAACGGATGAACAAATAGAACCGAAAGTGTTACCTCTCGTCCCCAACTAAACTACTCCCATGTTCTCTGTTGTTTTGACTCTATCCTTAGTCTATGACCCAGAAATGGCCTCCCTGCTGTTGCTGCTGCATCTCCTTCCACCACCACCTGGGGGTCCGAAGTCTCACAAAGTCAGTGCCTGTGATGCAGTTGAGAGACTTGTCGTCTTTCACAAGGTAATAATTGCGACTGTGAGTTAGTATGAAAAGCTCCACTGGCTGTCCGTCCGTCCGTCTGTCTGTCATGTCACACCTTTGCCCCTACCCTTATCTCTGGCACCATTGGCCCTATCGATGCCAAACTTGGATGGCAAAGCACAACCTCCAGCCCTGATTTCTCACATGGCCCTCTTCTAGAGCCAACATTAGGCTGATTTTTGCAAAACACATTTTTTGACACTACTTCTACAGACTTTGGCCTAAAATCACACAAAGCGGTACACAGTATATCTAAAGTCATGTCATCACCATGGATCTGTCCCATCTCCCATATTCCCTCATGATTGCCTACTATTGCCTTCTAAAGTTTGTGTATGCAACCTGACGGTCTTTTCAATGTTCATGTACAGCTGTAGATCTGACCCCCAGTGTAGCACTCTGTCCAGTCCAGAGCCTGAACTAGCCAGTGAGGCAATGTAAATGGTCAGAGTGATATTATCCATGTGATCTTTGGGATGGGCTCTGTCCATTTGCAGTGTGATGTACTGTACAGTGTCAGCCAACATCTTCATAGCTGCACATTATTCTTGAATAATTTCTGTTTTTCTTTTTCTTTTTTTTCCTTTTTTTTTATCTCATCACTAGTCATGCTGCAGTTTGGAGGAACAACTGAGGAACCAAAAGAATGCACAGCCGTACCTCCTTGCTGTTGGTCGTCAAAAGAGCAAGATTGACAGCTTCTACATCGTCCTGGATCACCATCTGATACCATGCCAGGCAAATGGGTCGCTCGGAGCATTTGATGAGCTCTTCAAAGCTCATTTTGTGTTTAATGTTTCCTATGATGCTGCACTTGTTAGCTTTTACACATTCCTGCAAACGACTGTGTACAACATTGATGTGGGGAAAATGAAGGAAACACCCAGAGTAAGGGAACTGAGAGCCAGGCTTCTGAACCAGTTCGTAATAGCTATATGTGAGTAAGTGGCTTAAGTGATGCTGACCTGTTTTATGTGTCAGAAAGGCTATCCCAGTTGTCAAGAATTAGTATCACATATAAGAACTGTACATAGTTTCTATCCTGGTGGTAAATTCAAATTGCTTTGTTCTCAGCCAGGCTGTAGGCGTCAGTTCTTAACATTTTACGGTTTTTGGAAGCACCTTAACAGTGTTCATCATGCTGAGCAAATCTCTCAAACTTCAAATGTTAATGTTGAGAGTTCCAGTGAGCCAGTTGCAAGTTCCAGTGAGCCAGTTGCATCTTCATCTCAAGCCTTGGCTTTGGGGGATGAGTTGAATACCCACATCAATGTTGCTCTTCCAGTGTTGTTTCTTTTGAGAACAATGATTCAGGACTTCCTATGGATACAACCAAAGACATGTGTACATCTATTGTGGCTAAATTACAGGGGAGTGGTATTTCCAACAGCTTGGTAACCTCAATTATAGGGGATCTGGAGGAACTTACAAGCGAGCTTCGCTCACAAGCAAAACAGGCTATCATCTCTGCTTTACCTAACCCTGACATATCTGTGATAAATGAATCTATGAACCGTTTAGAAAACCCTTTCACAAACCTGAATACAACCACTTGGGTTAAAGTTAATGGTGTTGAATTTAAAGCTGGACTTGTGTGTAGGGCATTAGAGGAAGATATGCCAGTCTTCTGTCAAATAAGTGATGTACTTTTAGTTGAGGAACACATTTTCTTTTTGTCAAGCAGGCTGTTTACAGAGCAATTTGATGAGCATCATCATGCATTCAGAGTGTCAAGAAGTGATGAAAGACTTGTAATTAAACTGGCTGACCTGAAGTTTTGTACACCATTTGACATGCAGACTGCCTACAGTATTTCAAATGAATCTTTATATGTGATCACTCCATTCATTCTGTTGGAATGAAATACTTGACTGTTTTATGGACTGGGATTTTTATGGCCGAAATAAATGTTTTTAACTGTTTTGAAGTATTATTTGTCTGATTACTTGTCTGATTGCTTTAACTCTGGTAAAGAGTAACATTAACTCACAGTAGTGTTATTTAAAAAAATGTATTTAACTCTGGTAAAGAGTGAAAAAATGTATTTAACTCTGGTAAAGAGTAAAATATTAACTCACAGTAGTGTTATTTAAAAAAATGTATTTAACTCTGGTAAAGAGTGAAAAAAGTATTTAACTCTGGTAAAGAGTAAACATTAACTCTGAGGTGTGTTAATTATCTAACTCTGGTAAAGAGTAAACAGTCAACTCAGAGCACAGTGTTATTTGAAACTCTGGGTAAAGAGTTAAAGAAGGAACTCCTGGCTAGTGTTAAATAAAGAACTATTTCCAAAGTGTTAATTTGACTCTAGAAAGTGTGGACACATAAACTCACAGA
Organism: Nannobrachium achirus; assembly: GCF_963921795.1. Lineage (NCBI taxonomy): Eukaryota > Metazoa > Chordata > Actinopteri > Myctophiformes > Myctophidae > Nannobrachium > Nannobrachium achirus. Next base: position 55,336,851 of record NC_137817.1, on the reverse strand, counting down.
AAGAGTTGAAATTGACTCTGTGGGAATCAATTTAACACCAGACTTTTTAAGAGAGAATGCATGTCAGTTGTTAGGGGCCTATTATACGGAGACGAATTTGTAATTACCAGGTAGTTTTTACTAGTAAAACGGCCATTTTGACACACGGAGACGCGTTTTTATGACCCAATCCGACACTTTTTTGAATTCGGGTCTGAAAGTGGAAAAGTGCGTTTTCGCATCAAATACGCAGCTGTGTAATAAAGGAAGCCTTATATGTCTTGGATCAAGACGATCGTAGGTACTATTTTGTCTGATTTTAGGCCTACAGCCTACTCTTGTCAAACTTGATCACTCAGGCTACTCTGACTCTGTTGTGTTGTGTTGTGTTGTGTGAACAACACTGATTGGACACTAGACAGGTGTGATTCCTTCATGCTACTCATAAAAATCACACCCGTGTGAACTGAGCGGTGGTTCCTCCCCCCCCCCCCCCCGTGTGTGTGTGTGTGTGTGTGCAGGCGCGTAGGCAGCGGTAGGCGAACGAGGCGACCGCCTACCAACTGAGAAATGATCTGGCAAAAAAAAAAAAAAAAATCTAAAAAAAAAAAAAAAAAAAAAAAAAAAGTCTCTTATTTCCATTGTGTAAAGGCCTGACTGGGCAGTAGGCCTACAGTGTGGAGAAGACCATAGGCCTATAGAATGTCGCTCAACCAGTTCCATTCATTGACTAGTAGGCGGCCTGGCCATTGAGAAAGTGTTACCCTTTTAGAGATGTAAATTTGACTCAAGTCGAAACAGCAGAGACAATAACACACTGAACAAAGTCCATTCTGCTTTCCTCCTACCTGTAGGATATCCTCTGTTCCAAATGAATAAAGTCCTTAATGTAGTAGGTAAACAGCTTCCAAACACAATACGTGATCATTGTGTTGTTTAAATCCAGCACTGCTGGATTAAGAATTGACATCTTTTTGTCTCTCCAGCTGTAGCATATTAAAACTCATTAAGCAAGCCTCTTCCATAAATGTAAGGCCCATTCCCACTGGGCCAGATAACAGATAAAAAATATATCTATAATATCTACCACAGATAAAAGTACCTGTGGCAAATATCTGTGCATGGTAGATATATATTTGTTTTATCTGTATCTACCATCCACTTTGAATGGAAAAATATCTAAAGAAAGATTTTTTTTATCTGTTATCTGGCTCAGTGGGAATGGCCCTTAAATAAAAAATAAAATGTATTTCATTAAAGGAGTAGTTCACTCTCAAAATTATCGATATTTTCAAGCTCAAGCCCCGCCGCATGTTGTTGTGAGCCATGTATTTTGGGACACATTATGTTTACTTTTAACTAATTTAGCTAGTGTTGTAATCACAAGTTGAAATAGGCCTATATGTCACTATTTGGGAGCAATGTTCGCCTTGTTTGTAATGCTCCATACTGTGCTTTTTGAAAATAACTAGCCCTTACAGTGAATATACTGGAATAGTGTTTTAATTATAACCTTGGGGGGGGGGGGGGGGGGGCTGGCATTTCGCCTACCAAAATTTAATTCCTGGCTACGCCCCTGTGTGTGTGTGTGTGCGTGTGTGTGTGTGTGTGTGTGTGTGTGTGTGTGCCTGGCCTGGCCTGGCCTGAACAACAGCGCCCCTCCCTTAACATGTGTGGTCAGAAAAGGTTACTGCAGGCTACAGACAGACAGACAGACAGACAGACAGACAGACAGACACGCAGACACGCAGACAGACATACCCACACACACGGCCACGTATGCGTTGTGACCACCGCTCAAAAAGCTGTACAGACGTTTCTATATAGAATTTAGTTTTGCTATCAAGCAAGTGCCCAGTGCACCCAGCAGATGGCGCCACAGCCCAGGCTACTCCAAAGTGCACCCAACAAATGCAGACCACAGACACATCACCCATGGTGACCTCCAGTCTAGACTCTAGAGCAGTGGTTCTCAAACTATTCAAGCCGCGACCCCCAAAATATTCATATTTTAACTGGGGACCCTACTTACATAGGATAACATCAATTACAAAAGCAGGAAAATGGGGAGAAAAAAATGGTTGGGGGGGGTGGAAAAATGGGGGCTTATCTATTTACAAGCAGCCGCCTGAAGGTGACTTTTCATACCAATTTTGAAGGAGGCTAGGGATTTGCACTCCTTTAAGGCTTGCGGAAGGGCGTTCCACATGTTGGTGGTATAGCAGGAGAACGAATTAGAGCCTTTTATAATGTTAAATCTAGGTGGAACATGATTAGTGGAGCTGCCTTTGGTGTTGTGATCGTGGACATCCTTGACCTTTAGGAAGTAGAGTTTGTCAGGTATGGGTATCTTTGAGGTGTTGTGTATCTTACACCTGGGTTTGATGCCTGGGGATCTCCATATATGGGCGTAAGGGGGTACCCTAACAGGGCATCATCTGGGAATGCCCATACTGTATATGGACATTTTATTAATTTACTGATTTGGTCCGAAAGCACCTTCATGCATCATGTTATTGCTTTTAACATGCACGAGAGTGCATGTGCGTGCATGCATGTGTGCGTGCGTGTGTAGGCTATTTTACAGACAGTAAAATAGGCAAGTACCAGAAACTAAAAGCACAGTATGGCTATGAAGCTCAACACGGTGCTGCTCTGTGTTTGTGTATAGCTATAAAAACTGAATAAAGCTGAATAGCTCCCAGCTGAATATATGATGGTCTATCTATCATGGCGACGAGGAAGTCTGTTACTGTTGATGTCCAGTGCTGGAAAGTATTTACTCAAGTACTGCACATAAAAGCTGCACTATGCACGCAGTGGTGGGAAAAGTAGCCTATACTCACGTGTTTTACTTATGTAAAAGTAACAAAGCAGAAATACTCTATAGTCAAATCGTGAATAGCCTACATGCCTTTTACTTGTGACCAGGCACGTGCACACATAGACATAAAAGGGGGCTTGAGCCCCTGCCCTTTTATCCGTCTGTTAAAAAGTGCCCTCTCCAGACCAGGAATGCAGTTTTTACTATGGTGAAAGAAATGCAAATGCCCTCTTTCCATGCCATACCTGAAGGCAGCATTCAAGAGAATTGCCTTGTCCCAGCTCTACTGAACACAGCATCTTATGTTGAAAGAATTGCCCTCACTGTGTTGAAATCCATGCTGTTACGCCACATTTCCAGTATTGCCTTTTTTATGCTTAGTTTAGTGTGATATCAAGTACTGAAAATAGCTGACCTCCAAGCTCACAACGCGTCGCAGTGCGACGCGTTGTGAGCTTGGAGGTCGTCTATTTTCAATATTTTCACCAAAAGGCCCTTTTAGAAATGTCAGCCCCTGCCTTAATATTCTCTGCACGTCCCTGCGTGTGACAGAGTATTTTCTTTATTGTGGTATTGCTACTTTTAATTCAAGTGAAAACTCTGTGTACTTCTTCCACCTCTGTTGAAGTCCAACATCAGACGTTCAGACTTCTTTAGAGGCGAGACTGATCAATAGCAGATCAATGTCTGCCTCCCTGCTAAACCCCTCTGATCTGCTCCTTAATCAACAAACACCAACCCCGCTTGAAACCCGGGAGTGCAGCGTTATTACGACCTATTACGTTTCTCAGTGTGGCAGTATTGTGATTCAGACAACTTCATTTCCATGTTGTTGCTACTTTCATATGTAGTGACACGCGAGGAGAGCAGAGAAACATACAGTGCGATGAAGCCATACATCACCAGTAAGACTCCCTAATCAAATACTCAAAATTTAGAAGGCAGTCGTAGCCAATCAGGAGGGAATATGGGAAATGGGACAGATCCATGTTGATGACATGACTTTAGAGATACTGTGTACCGCTTTGCGTGATTTTAGAGCAAAATCTGTAGGAGCAGTGTCCAAAAATGTGTTTTGCAAACTTTGGCCTCATGGTGGTGCTAGAAGAGGGCCATGTGAGAAATCAGGCTGTTGTTTGCCAGCCAAGGAGTGTGTGTGCAAAGTTTGGTATGGATAGGGGCAACGGTGCCGGAGATAAGAGTAGGGCCAAAAGTGTGACGTGGCGTGACGGACAGACGGAGGGACGGACTGATGGACTGACGGACAGCCAGTGGAGGTTTTCATAGTAACTGCGACCTGACGGTCGCAACAAAAACCCTTCTATAACTAGGTAACACTAGGAGGTGGGCAGACGTGTAGAAAACTCACGAACAGAGTGCCTTCCATGTACTTCATGATCTGAGTAGGCACTGGTATAATAATAATTTATTTATTAGTCAGACACATTGCTGTGATTTGAAATTTGTTCTCCGCCTTTGACCCATCTCTTGGAGCGGTGAGCTGCAGCCGTGCCGCGATCGGGAATCAGTAATGGTGGTATGGGGTTTAAGTGGTTAACTGTCCTATGGCGCGTCTGTCATGGACCCCGCCCCCGATAGCTCAACGTGCCCCTAATGGATTTCAAATCACTTCATTATCATATCTTAGCAATGAATGTTGGTGGACAAAATAGACCCAGTTAGCGGGTTAACGACTGTGTTTAACCTCTCTCCTCTCATTTGCAGGTACACATAGACATCAAAGGGGGCTTGAGCCCCTGCCCTATAACCCGTCTGTAAAAAGGGCCCTCTCCAGACCATGAATGCAGTTTTTACTATGGCGAAAGAAAATGCAAATGCCCTCTTTCCATGCCATACCTGAAGGCAGCATTCAAGAGAATTGCCTTGTCCAAACTCTCCTGAACTTGAATGCAGCATCTTATGTTGAAAGAATTGCCCTCTCTCGAACTAGCTTGTGATTGGCTCCTGTGGTCTTTAAAGATGGCTGCCTCCAGTGTTCCACAGATGTTTTCCTCCTAGCCATCCTCAAAATATCACCAGTCCTGTGTTGTCAGGCAGTGGTTTTTAGCTTTTGTAGAGTGTTTTTAGAGTTATGGGTTTTCCATTTCCATTTTTCAGTTCAGTTAGGTAGGAACCTTGTCTTTCTGTTTGGGATACAGGAAAGCATAGGGTTTTAGTTTTGAGTGAGTGTTATGTACAGGGGCCCACCCCGAGGTAATTTTACCCATGTTTTAAACTTTGTTAATAAATCACTGTTTTTGGACTTTTAAACTGGTGTTGATGTGGTTGTGTTTTGTGACTGGGTAGGAGGGAGACAATTTCTTGTTCCGTAACGGCAACATCTCCAGTATTCACTTGATTATGCTAAAAAAAGGGTGATTTTTGTCTGAACATGGTTTTGTCGGTAAAAGTTTTTTTCTCAACTGATTCTTATAGCTTGGGGTCACCTCTTAAGGATTCAAGATGATGACCAGTGATATCCATTGAGCATTTATTATTATTATTATTATTATTTGGCTCCCATCGACTTTCTATGCAGGAGGAAAATACCCAGAAAAAGATTTTTTTTCTGGGTATTTAAGGAGGATCTGAGGGGTCTAACTAGGGGTTTGTCATGATGCTGAATCCATTGCAGGCATTTGTTTTGCACAAAAAACATTCCGTGGGCTAGAAATGGCCTCAGAAAACAATACACGTATGGGTGAGTATTCATGTTAGTTGGAGGCCTTAGGTTTTTTTTTCTCGTGCTAATCAGTCTAAAAGTGCAACATTTTGCACAGATGTAGCTCAGGGCTTGCTCTAATGATTTAGCTAGGGCGCCCGAGTCTGCGACATTCGGGGTCGCCACAGCGGCCAAATCAAGTTGGGCTCCCATCGACTTTAGTGATGAAAAGTGATGAGTCATCACTTTTCAGAGTTTTGTGGGTGTTGTGGTGACCCCGAAGGTCGCCGACTCGGGCGCCCTAGCTAAATCATTAGAGCATGCCCTGAGCTACATCTGTGCAAAATTTTGCACTTTTAGACTGATTAGCACGAGAAAAAAAACCCTAAGGCTTCCGACTAACATGAATACTCACCCATACGTGTATTGTTTTCTGAGGCTATTTCTAGCCCACGGAATGTTTTTTGTGCAAAACTGCCTGCAATGGATTCAGCATCATGACAAACCCCTAGTTAGACCCCTCAGATCCTCCTTAAATACCCAGAAAAATAATCTTTTTCTGGGTATTTTCCTCCTGTATAGAAAGTCAATGGGAGCCCATGTTTCAGGCATTAAGGGGTTAATAATAAAAAAATGCTCAATGGATATCACTGGTCATCATCTTGAATCCTTAAGAGGTGACCCCAAGCTCAAAGAATCAGTTGAGAAAAAAACTTTTACAGGCGAATCCACGTTCACCCCCAAGGCTCCCAGACTATAGTTCAGTGTGGTATCAAGTACTGAAAATAGCCGACCTACAAGCGTGACGTGTTGTGAGCTTGGAGATCTGCTATTTTCAATATTTTCACCAAAGGCCCTTTTAGAAATGTCAGCCCCTGCCTATCTAATATTCTCTGCACGTGCCCCTAATGGATTTCAAATCACTTCATTATCATATCTTAGCAATGACAAAATAGACCCAAGCTAGCAGGTTGATAACGACTGTATTTAACCTCTGTCCTCTCATTTGCCTCTTCTAGCCTCGGGTTCAGGGACGTGCTGGGCCCCTGATTCAGCCCGGGAAAAAGAGTTGGAGAGGCCCTCATTGCGCGCTATAGAGAGAGATCTCTCTCTATAGCGCTGCTGCTACTCAAAGATTTGCCATTTCAGATCATGACAAGTGACAAGCCAGTGGGCCAATTACATGTGTTATATTTCGTCGTTGTCGGGTGAAAACCTTTTATGTCCAAAACCATTTTAAAAATTATTTAAACTAGTGAAAACAGCCGATCTACAAGCACACCACGCCTTGCGGTGCGACAGTGACGATTTACTTTGTTGGCCGCCCAGCCCCCAAAATGGAACGAAGGCCGACATTTTATTTTTTATTTTTTCCTAATGGCCGGCCTGGACCGGCCAGGAATGAACCGGCCTTTCGGGAGTTGTCCCGCTTTTCCCAATGGCCAGCACGTCCCTGCTCGGGTTGGATGCATTCATGACGTCCATGGTGGAATTAACCCCCCCACCTCTCTCTGTCTCTCTCTGTCAATCTCTCATTCTTTCTCTCTCTGTATCTCTCTCTATACGTTTCTCTCTCTCTTTCTTGGGGCCTATGTTTACATTGCCTCTCTCTCTCTGCAGTTCATTAATTGACCAGCAGAGGGCACTAGAGACAGCGATACTCAGCTCATAATCAAAGGCTTCTAAAATAAGTTATGTAACGTCATCATGGTGGTTGCCCCCTCCCCCACCAGATGATGTGTGTGTGTGTGTGTGTGTGTGTGTGTGTGTGTGTGTGTGTGTGTGTGTGTGTGTGTGTGTGTGTGTGTGTGTGTGTGTGTGTGCGCGCGCGCGCGCGCGCGCGAACATTAACAGCAGAGGATACACAGTGTGGACCAAATTTCACACAAATCGGTACACAATATCTATAGTCATCGTGTGATCAACACAGATCTGTCTGATATTTCATATTCCATCCTGATTGGCTAACAATGGTTTCCAAACTTTGTGAGATTGGTCCACTATGAATAAAATGCCTCAAATCATGAACTTTTGCACGCACATTCCCACTTGGTCGAGGAACAAATGCTACCCTTTTCTCCTGTGATAGCGTGCCAACGTAATTAGCAAAACCCCCTTTTTGGAACGAAATGCCTCAAATCACGAATGCAGCCTCCGATTGCCGCGAAAGGCCGAAGAAGACATGGCGCCCTTTTCACATTGGCCTGTTTCAGTGCCACCAGTATAACAACCTACTGTACCTGAACTGGCGGAGACCTGTGCTCCGAGGAGCACTTTTTCTTGTTCCTCAGTTTTTCTCTCCTAAATCAGCCATTATTCCCAGCCCGCGGGCCGGCCTGCACACTGCTGGTGGGCTGGGAAGATCTACTGCGAGAAATAAGTAGAAAAACTGTGCCATTCTTGATAATACAACATTTATACCTTTTTTTAAATAATGTAAAATTGTCTGCTTTTTTCTTTACACCACTACAAGACAGCCACTCCTGAGCCACCCGAGCAATGTTCCGCCAAACAGACTAATTGCAGGGGTCATCGTCCTGCTGGCTCGTGGTGGACACTTTTGTCAAAATTCCATTTTTGCCATGGACATAGAAAACAGACAATAATATTACCAGAAGCACATAAAGAGATTGCCCTGAATGACCATAACCTAACCCTGTACTTCTGTAATTCCTTACGGGTCCATTTGGTTCCGTTTGAACACTCTCAGAGTTAAGGGGGTCCTTGCAAATAAGACATTTGAGAACCACTAGTACGAGTCGGACTCCTATTGTGTCATATTAGTAAATAAGTGTCACACATCATTTCTGAAGACTTGACATTCAGCAATTGGTTCTTATGATCAAAATAAGAACATTTATAATGGTGTGTACAAGTCTTTCCCACGGATACATATTGATGACCGCCAGGGGTGTCGCACCAAATTCTGGGCCCTGGGTACAAGGATTCACTGCGGGCCCCCCATGAATGTTCTTCGTAGGGGAGGGGGTTTAACCCATTTAGACTGGGAACGCATTATTACGCATTATTTTGTGCTTTAACTATTGAAAAATAGCAGATAATAAGCTCGCAGCACGGCACTCGGTGCCGCCCTGCGAGCTTGCAGATCTGCTATTTTTGAAAAATCTGTTTCTATGTCAGTGGTGCTCAAACCTTTTCATGTGAAGGACCCCCAAAATGATATGTATTTGGCCACGGACCCCCCCTCTCAAAATATTTAGTTCCAGGGACCCCCCGGAAGCGAAATTTGAGTTTGAAGTGTTCGCTTAAAAAAATACATATTCAAAGATTTGCACACATTCTCACGACTTTTCAAAAGTAGCAGATCTACAAGCTCGCAGAGCGGCACTCGGTGCCGCGCTGTGAGCTTGTATATCTGCTATTTTTCAATAGCTAAAGTATAAACTAATTCCAGGCCCCTCCATCTTGGGCCCTAGTAACTCAGTCCCACTTGTCCCCCCCTTGTGACGCCCCTGATGACCCCTGGGCCCTGACTGAATGTTTAATGGAGTATCGGAGAGTTTCCTATTTACCAGAGCCGTTGGGATAGAAATGCTTGAGTCTTTAGCTGGGAAACAAAATGATTCTGTTCTATTCTTGATCCAATTTCCTCCTCGGGCACTGATAAAGTCAAAACCCAACCTTATCTTCCTCATTACTCCCTCGTCAATCATACGCAGTGTTTTCGACCTTTTTCTTATCAAGGCCCATTATTTATTGGGCATTTGTGCCACGGGCCACCATTGGATGAGACTTAGCCTCTCAGACACAAGACTTAACAATATTTTGTTATCGTCGGATAAGATTTTGTCCACAATTCCAAGCTGTATTGATGTTGGTACCATAAGGGAAATACGGCGTCAATCAAAATAACAATTCTTCTACATTCTGTAATTGTGTAGACCAGGGGTCTTCAACGTTTTCAGGCCAAGGACCCCTTAGCTGAGAGAGAGATGAAGCATGCAGGGACCCCCCACAACCTGTTCATGGATTCTATATCATTTCATTGTTTGACAGCACAATCATCAGTGTATTTTGGCTTCATGTCAATTTGTGTTTTCAGATATTTAACCACTTGAACCACGAATATCCCCCTGTAATTAATCTTCTCCTTTTCCCTCTACATCAAACCTCTTTGCCGAAAATAGCGTTATGAGCTTGTAGATCTGCTATTTTTGGCTAAAGTTCTCAGAATATGGACACTAGGGTTCAAGTGGTGAATATAAAAAAGGGAGAAAAAAACAAGTTTCTATCACACAAAGGTTTGGAGGACCCCCTGTTGCCTGTTGA